>NC_059176.1:26988926-27613938 GCF_019923935.1 Bubalus bubalis | reverse complement strand
CAGGTGTCCAACGGATTGGAGTTTCAGCTTCAGCAACAGTCTTCCAATGAGTATTCAGGGTTGATTTCCTTTAGGATTGACTGGTTGGATCTCCTTGCAGTCCAAGAGACTCTCAAGAGTCTTCTCCAGGACCACAATATGAAAGCATCAAATCATCGGCACTCAGCCTTCTTTATGGTCCAGCTCTCACATCTGTACATGACTACTGGAAAAACTATAGCTTTGACTATACAGACCTTTGTCAGTGAAATGATGTCTCTTGCCTTCTAATACACTGTCTTGCTTTGTCATAGCTTTCCTTCCAAGCAGCAGTTGCCTTTTAATTTCATGGCTGCAGTCACCATCCACAGTGATTTGGAGCCCAAGAAAATAAAATCTGTCAATGCTTCCACTTTTCCCCCTTCATTTTGCCATGAAATGATGGGAACAGATGCCACAATCTTATTTTTTGAATGTTGAGTTTTAAGCCAGCTTTTCAGTCTCCTCTTTCACCCTCATCAAGGGCTCTTTAGTTCCTCTTCACCTTCCTCCATTAGAGTGGTGTCATTTGCATATCTGAGGTTGTTGATATTTCTCCTGGCAATCTTGATTCCAGCTTGTGATTCATCCAGCCCAGCATTTTGCATGATGGACTCTGCATAGAAATTAAATGAGCAGGGTGACAATATGCAGCCTTGATGTACTCCTTTCCCAGTTTTGAACCAGTTGGTTGTTGCATGTAAAGTTCTAACTGTTGCTTCTTGACCTCAATAGAAGTTTCTCTGGAGACAGGTAGGGTGGTCTGGTATTCTCATCTCTTTAGGAATTTTCCAGTTTGTTGTGATTACACAGTCAAAGGTTTTTCCATAGTTAATGAAGCATATGTAGATATTTTTCTGGAATTCTCTTGCCTTCTCCATGATCCAGCAGATGATAGCAATTTGATCTCTGGTTTTTCTAAACCCAGCTTGTACAGCTGGAAGTTCATTGTTCACATCTTGCTGAAGCCTAGCTTGAAGGATTTTGAGCATAACCTTATTAGCATGTGAAATGAGTGCAATTATACAGTAGTTGGGATATTCTTTGGCACTGCCCTTTTTTGAGATTGGAATGAAAACTGACATTTTTCAGTCTTGTGGCCACTGCTGAGTTTTCCAAATTTGCTGGCCTATTGAGTGCATCATTTTAACAGCATCATCTTTTAGCATTTTAAATAGCTCAGCTAGAATTCCATCACCTCCAATAGTTTTGTTCATTATAATGTTTCTTTAAGCCCACTTGACTTCACATTCCAGGATGTCTGGCTATAGATGAGTAACCACACCATCATGGTTATCTGGGTCATTAAGACCTCTTTTTTGCATAGTTCTTCTGTGTGTATTCTTGCCGTCTCTTCTTAATCTCTTCTTCTTCTGTTAGGTCCTTACCATTTCTGTCCTCTCTTTGGTCCATTCTTGTATGAAATGTTCCCTGGATATCTCCAGTTTTCTTGAAGAGATCTCTAGTCTTTCCCATTTTATTGGTTTCCTCTTATTTCTTTGCGTTGTTAACTTAAGAAGGCCTCCTTATTTCGCCTTGCTATTCTCTGGAGCTCTGCATTCATTTGGGTATATCTTTCCCTTTATCTTTTGCCTTTTGCTTCTTTTCTTTCCTCAGCTATTTGTAAAGTCTCCTCAGACAACCACTTTGCCTTCTTGCATTTCTTTTTCTTTGTAACATATCTTAAGTTAAATAAGTACTAGTTTAAGATCAAAGACCAAATGTCTTTGTTTTGGGGCAAAGACATTTGCCCCAGGAGTAAATATTTTCCCTTTCACTCTTTAGATGGCTGTTTTTCAAAAAGTATATCTCAGTGCATTAGTGGTTGTGAAATCAATTTAATGAACTAAAAAGCTGAAACTGAAGTAGAATTACATAAAGTAGGATAAATACTATTTTGTGAAACTTGGCTTTCATTTTATATATATATATATATACATATACATATACATACTTGGTCATGATGCATAATTTATGTCTTTCTCTGAGTCAATGCCAGAACAGTTTGATAGTTACTGCTTTTTTCCCTCATATCTTTGATATGTACTTTAATTGTGCAATCTATTATGCAAGTAAGGGTAACCTGGTACCAATTTTTGCAACTTAATTTTTTTTTTGGTATTTATATGGGATCAGATGACAACCCCAAAGCATATTCAAATCTCAGAAAATGAGAAAATGAAGCTGATTTCTATGTTTGTAGATATGAGGATGTTGAAGTTTTTTATTTTCCCAAAGCCCAGATTTGTTGCTTGAATCTTCTTTTGGCTAATGTGTCTTCCTCAGGGTGTATCTTCTCAGGAAATATGAATACTAGCTGTCAAGTGTCCTGGAAGTATGATTTCAGTAAAATGATTAACAGTGGAAAAGGTTTTCCTATTATTAATGCTTAGGTTATATAAGGACAGTTGGTATCACTGACCATGAAAAATGGATGAAGTAACAAGATTGATGCTTTTGAACTGTGGTGTTGGAGAAGACTCTTGAGAGTCCCTTGGACTGAAAGGAGATCCAATCAGTCCATCCTAAAGGAAATCGGTCCTGAATATTCATTGGAAGGACTGATGCTGAAGTTGAAACTCCAATACTTTTGCTACCTGATGCAAAGAACTGACTCATTTGAAAAAACCCTGATGCTGGGAAAGATTGAAGGTGAGAGGAGAAGGGAATGACAGAGGATGAGATGGTTGGATGGCATCACCGACTCAATGGACATGAGTTTGAGTAAGCTCTGGGAAGTGGTGATGGACAGGGAAGCCCGGCGTGCTGTAGTCCATGGGGTTGTAAAGGGTTGGACACGACTGAGTGACTGAACTGAACTGAACAAGAGTGTTTCATGTTCAAGAAGGCTAATTTTAGATATGTAATTATGTGAGAAAAAGTCTTAGTTGTTGAGTAATTACTTCCATCCCCTGCACACATACTCTAAGTGCTAAATAAATATTTTTGACAGTTGTATGATTAATATTTTTCATGATGATTTTGGAAGATGATCTAAAAATCTCACATCAAGAACATATTTAATAATACATATGAATATTCTTGGTTAAGACTTGGGAAGTCTTGGGAAGGGTGACATGGAAAAAATAACTTTAGTTATTTGTGACACATGTTGTCAGAGATTTTGGCTATGTATGGACCTTAGCCACGTTTGCCTGCATGTTTAGAGTTGAGGATGGGAGGACTAATTATTGAGGTGGCCCACCAAGTTTACTAGATTGTCCAGCTGTGTAATTTTTAATTAGCAATAGTAGAATGGAAAATGATAATTATCACAGGCTTCCCAATTTGAAGGAAACCATAAAAACGGAGTTTAGGGAAAAGTAATAAATATCATTAAAGGATTTAGAAATGAGTCCAATGAGAAAAACCTAAAGAAACCAGTATTTTGATTAGAGAAGTGTTATTGGGATCTGTTGCTTAAAAAGTAGTTTTAAAATAATGTCAGCATGAACTATCACTGAGCAACAGTAGCCATTAGTTTTTATGATCTCAGGGAGTTAGATATTTCTAGGGGCAGCCCAGAAGTAGGATATGAGTTAATTCTTCCCTTTCCTGGAGAGTTTTTTGTTCAATAGCATTTACTGAATGCCTGATATGTTCCAGGAGTTTTTACTTACAGTATTTTATTCAATCCTTACCTTAATTCCCTAGCAGAGATGAAGAAATTAAGTCCCAGAAATGTTAGTAGGTGATTGACCTGGGAGTCAAACAAGCTTTCAGAGCCTCAAGTCTAATATCCTTTCTACTTTAGTGCAGTGTCCTCACACCCTTCTATAGGTGTGAGAACTTTTATTGGATATAAAGTATAAGATATTAGTTCTGGTTTTCTTGTACTAGATGGTTGAGATGAATGGATGTGAGGATGGGGGCTCATGTTTTTAATTAAGAAGAAGCTTAGTATTTTAAGCTTCTTCTTAATTTAAAATATTTTGTATTTTGATTCATCACAAGTAGGAATGTGAAGTTTTAGAAATGGGGACATAAATGAAATCCTGAAATTCCTTTGAGTAGGAGTGTTGTTCATAGATTATGAAATAGAGAGATGTTTTTCCTCTCCATTGTTTGTTGCTCCTTTGCCTACTCTCTTCATTTCAAAATTTGCATCTCAAAAGAGGGAAACGTGATCTAATTAAAGTGAACTGATACTAAGGTGTGAATTACTAGTATCCTAACATGGAAGTGGGTGGAGCAAGAGATGAACACCTTTATCGAAAAATGTTAACAAATCAGTTGATTTCCAGGTTTGTCACGTGTAGAGAGAGTGTTTTTCATCCTTGCTTATGCAGTAGAGGGAGAAGGCAATGGCAACCCACTCCAGTACTCTTGCCTGGCAAATCCCATGGACGGAGGAGCCTGGCAGGCTGCAGTCCATGGGGTCACTAGGAGTCAGACACGACTGAGCGACTTCACTTTCACTTTTCACCTTTATGCATTGGAGAAGGAAATGGCAGCCCACTCCAGTGTTCTTGCTTGGAGAATCACAGGGACAGGGGAGCCTGGTGGGCTGCCGTCTCTGGGGTCGCACAGAGTCGGACACGACTGAAGCGACTTAGCAGTAGCAGTAGCAGTATGCAGTAGAATCTCCTAGGAAGCTTTAACAAGCCCATTTCCCAGGCCCTGTTGTAGACAGTGATATGAGAGTCTGAGTTTGGACCTAGGCATCAGAACTTTTAAAGTCTCCGCTAGTGGTTCCAGTGCACAGGCTAGAGCTGACCACCCTCAAAGGAGACACTTTTGAACAGAGGGCTTTTGGATATGTCTTGCTTGTTCCGTTTTTCCTTTCCTCCCAAATCGACAGCAAGGGATTTAAAATCACTTATTTAGGAGCAAAGACTCCTATGAAATTACTCTTTTGAACTTTTTCAGTTTGCCAAGTGACCTTCAGTTCAGTTCAGTCTCTCAGTCTTGTCCGACTCTTTTCGACCCCATGAATCGCAGCACGCCAGGCCTCCCTGTCCATCACCAACTCCCGGAGTTCACCCAAATTCATGTCCATTGAGTTGGTGATGCCATCCAGCCATCTCATCCTCTGTCATCCCCTTCTCCTCCTGCCCCCAGTCCCTCCCAGCATCAGAGTCTTTTCCAATGAGTCAACTCTTCGCATCAGGTGGCCAAAGTATTGGAGTTTCAGCTTCAGCATCAGTCCTTCCAAAGAACACCCAGGACTGATCTTTAGAATGGACTGGTTGAGAAACCTTATAAAAAAGTAAAAATTTTGGGAAGGAAGTAATAAGTCCATACCAGACACCAGCCCATATGTTTTAGATGTACTCTTTTACGTTACTTAGGACTTTCCTGGGGGTCCAGTGGTTAAGATTCCGTGCTTCCAATGCAGGGGCCACTGGTTCAATCCCTGGCTGGGGAACTAAGATCCTACATGCTATATGGTCAAAAAAATTTTTATTAAATGAATGAATGAATACACACCCATACTCATAATTGTAAGAAATGCCTCAAAATATTGTTACAGTCCTAACAGTGTTTACCTACAAAAGAAAAACTGAATCCAGAAAAAGTAAATGTTTCTCTCTTAATTCTCACAACAACTTTTTGAGCTAGAAATTATTCTGTAGAGAAGTCCAGGCTCAGGACTGCCCACCTATAGTTGTTCAGGTTATATACAAATGGTACCTTTGGAGGTTGTGCAGTTTCCTGGTATAACTTTTTGTGCTGCCTTGTATAGGCCTGGGAGATAGCTTGTGCACAGGATGCTTTGAATATGAAAGATGGAAGGGCCTTTCCCCTGGAGTCGAGGAATGATGAGTGATGTATGTCACTGAACTTAGAGGAGACACATTTTGAAGGACCACAAATATTTTAAATCCCTCGGAGGAGTCTGGGCTTGATACAGTAGTTATACACACACCTACGAACAAAGAAATAACATGATTAAAAACCTGGGTCTTGGCATGAATCTGTGGGTGTGTGCATAGTAATCTGGGAAGGAGAGAGATCTGAAACAGTTTATGAGGATGTTCAGTAAATGACACAAAGTGGCTGGACTTGCGTGGTGGTAACAGGAAGCGAGAAACAGCCCATTAGACCAGGCCACTGCGGCAAGCCAGGAAGGTAGCTGGGGAGTCAGAGGCAACTGATTCTCTGTGGCTTTGTTTGCCCTCTTTGGGCGCAAATTAAACTGGTATAACTGTTATCACCTGCCATTAGGGCTCAGGGCTGTGTTTCCTTATACACATGTGAACAGAATAAAAAGGAATAGGGTAGAAATTTCTTCTGTGTTCATTTTAGCAGCATGGCTGTTACTAGAGGGCTTTTAGTGTAAGCTGCTTCTATTGTTATGAGATACTCAAACCACTATTTTTTTTCATTATTTGAATGAGGCAAATTTACCAAAATCATTGTTTAATAGACATGGAATATGTGAAATGAAGATGGAAAGTGATATGCTCTTCACCCGAGGAAGAGAGAGTGAGTATAAGGTCTACTGGAGAACTAAGTCATTAGGAGGGAGCTGGCCTGGGTGAAATTCCAAAGAAAGTTTTCAGTATGCATTGTAGTGTCCCTTCTTTCCAGAAACTTAAAGTCTATCAAAAGACCCTATAAAATCATTCAAACAACAGTGTTAAGAATGGCTGCAGCTCAAACCTTCGCTACTGCAAAGGGAGTTAATATTATCACATTGGCCAAACAAATCCACCTCTGTAGTTTGGGGAGTTAGGTGCTACTGACAAGATGGGGAGAGTCATCCACATGACACATGTAGGAGACTACCTCCTTTATGCACATATGTCCGCATCCTGGAAATAACACAGGTGAAATGTTGTTTTAAAAAATATTTCAACTGCAGTGTTTACCTCTCTTAGCCTCTGGCTGCCCTCCCAGTGAAAGTCGCTCAGTCATGTCCAACTCTTTGTGACCCCATGGGCTACACAGTCCATGGTATTCTCCAGGCCAGAATACTGGAGTGGGTAGTCTTTCCCTTCTCCAGAGGATCTTCCCAGCCCAGGTATGGAACCCAGGTCTCCCTCATTGCAGGCGGATTCTTTTACCAGCTGAGCCACAGGGGAGCCCAAGAATACTGGAGTTACGGGTAGCCTATCCCTTCTCCAGCGGATCTTCCCGACCTAGGAATCGAATTGGGGTCTCCTGCATTGCAAGCAGGTTCTTTACCAGCTGATCTTCCAGGGAAACCTAGGTAAAGTCCAAATGTCTGGGTGCAGCCTGCAAGTTCCTTCACAATCTGGACTCAGCTGATCTGTTGTTCACTTTCCTGCTCCTCTGAAAACTCAGGCCCTTTCAGAAATTCATGCCTTGAAACATGGTTTCTCTCTCCCTGGGAAATCACATTACTCCTTACCCTAAACTTCTATTTCTAGAAAAATTGCTATACATTTCCCAAGTCACAGCTAAATTAAATGTCACCTACCTGGTGAAACAGTTTTGGAGTCCAGTCTGGTCAGTCCTTGTGTTGATTCTCCCCATATTTTCATATGGTATCTACTGTAGCATGGTGGTAGATGTAGCATCCAGTTTGGGTTATTACTATGAGGAATCCTGCTTTATTATATTCCATAATTTTGCATCTCTAATGATACATTTGTATGACTTTAGAATCAGGACAGAAGGGAACAATCAGCATTTCTTTGATTATTTTGCTGATCGACTACAACCTGAGAAACTTAGACCTATGAATAATTAGCAGATCTTCCTCAGGGAAAGTTAGTTCACACCTATGCTAGAAACTCTGCATTGATTAACACAGTAGTTGGCATGCATATTTCCATTTTGTCTGACCTTTGCCAAGACATCCTGAGCACTTTACACCTTATGGTTATAACTGTGGGGGGTGGGGTGGGTCCTCACCTCAAAACTCTGTTGCAGTTTTAAAAATAGTGTGTTAATGAACACTTAGGGGTAAATCATGGTGTTGGAGAAGACTCTTGAGAGTCCCTTGGACTGCAAGGAGATGCAACCAGTCTATTCTGAAGGAGATCAGCCCTGGGATTTCTTTGGAAGGAATGATGCTAAAGCTGAAACTCCAATACTTTGGCCACCTCATGCAAAGAGTTGACTCATTGGAAAAGACTCTGATGCTGGGAGGGATTAGGGGCAGGAGGAGAAGGGGACGACAGAGGATGAGATGGCTGGATGGCATCACTGACTCGATGGACGTGAGTCTGAGTGAACTCCGGGAGTTGGTGATGGACAGGGAGGCCTGGCGTGCTGTGATTCATGGGGTCATGAAGAGTCGGACACGACTGAGCGACTGATCTGATCTGATCTGAATGAAAACTTGATGTTATTAAAGGGTAGTTGTTGTAAGGAGACATTCAAAGACAATGAGGTATTTTTAGCTTATTTATTTGAGTTCTGTACTATATTGTGTAGTAGATGAATGTAAGATTGTATATGTGGATACACAGATACATCATTATTGTGGCAGAAACTATTTATTAAATACCGGCATGGACTTGATGATTTTGCTGGGTTCTGTTGAAATGTGTTCACTCTAGTAGGTCTCGCTGGGGTGCATATAAGTTGGATTCTGGTCTTCTGTAATGAATAATGAGTAGGTAAATCAAAGTGAACCTAAATTCTGCATGGGTTAGCACAGTAGTTGGCATTGTTTTGTGTGCATATAATTGCATGCTTTCCTCATTTATTTTTCTGCTTCGTATGTTCTTTTTTTGTATCTCTTAATTAGATAAAGTTGAGGTGTCCATATTTTTAAAAATATTTCTTTTTAAACGTTCATAAATTAAATTGCAGATATGTAAAACTATGTTAGAAAAAATGGTAAATTTTCTTCTCAGAGTTGGACTTCTGTTTTGTTATTGTTTGTTTTAGGTTTTAAAAATTCTTGGGCCTAGCTTTTCCTAAAGAGCTACAAGGAATCATATTTCTTGTCTGCCACAGGATCATAAATAAGAATAAATATTTTGTATCTGTTTAATGTGGTTACCCTAAAATTCCATACATCTTTTAAAATGCAGTTGCATAAATGTGTTGCAGGTTTCCAGAAGAAATGTATTAAAGCTTAAAGCACAAGGCTATAAAAGCTATAAAAGACTATGCATTTATTTATTATTTCTCATCAAACTTAGGTTCTTTTTTTAGATTCTTTTGTTTGTTTTATTTTGATTTTTATAACATAGTCAATGATAGGAAAAGAAATCTTATTTCAAACTGAAGCTATTTAAGAAGATGAATGTGTTTTCTTTATATCATGACCCCAGCTAGACATTGCAGCACAAATTCTACAGTCATAATTCTCATTCACAGCTAAAAGCCAGTGACCCAGAGCCTAGCACATATCTCCTCTTTCAGCTGTAAAGCCTTACTGGATGCACTCAACCCTCACTGCTTTCTTGAGCTGTGATTCAGCAACAGTGTTCACTGTGTTGCATTCTTATTTGCTAATTTTTTCTAATTTGAAAAAAATTCTTATTTTCATATGTTCTCTATATTCTCAAACAAATTTAAAAGCTTTCCCCTCATATTTTATTTTATTTAAAAAATGTTTTTAACAGTAGATCCTTGTTGGTTATCTATTTTAAATATAGCAGTGTCTAATATCAATCTCAAATTCCCAATCTAATCTTCCCACTCAAACACTTTTTAAGGGAAAGTTTTCCCACTTTCTTTGGGTATAAAACTGTAACCATTTTTGGTCAGCTGATTGGCTGATTGAATTCTCACATTATCATTTTATTCTTTTTTAAAATTTATTTATTTTTATTATTTAACTGGTGGAAATTGCTTTACAGTGTTGTGTTGGTTTCTGCTGTACAACAACATGAATCAGTCATAATTATATATATATCTATCCCCTCCCTATTGAGCCTCCCTCCCCTCCCCTGACCCCAGCCCAGCACCAAGCTGTGCTCACTGTGTTAAAAAGTAACTTCCCACTATTTATTTTACACACGATGGTGTATATATGTCAGTGCTGCTTTCTCAGTTTGTCCCAACTTCACCTTCCCCTGCTGTGTCCACAAGTCCATTCTCTGCTAGGTTCATAAGTATCATTTTTGTGGATTCCAGGTATTATGTTAATATATGTTATTTGCTTTTCTCTTTCTGACTTACTTCACTCTGTACAAGAGGCTCTAGGTTCATCCACCTCACTATAAGTGACTCAAATCTGTTTCTTTTTATCGCTGAATAATATTCCATTGTATATATGTACCTCATCTTCTTTATCCATTCATCTGTCAATGGACATCTAAGTTGTGTCCATGTTGCTGCTGCTGCTAAATCACTTCAGTCATGTCTGACTCTGTGCGACCACATAGACGGCAGCCCACCAGGCTCCCCCGTCCCTGGGATTCTCCAGGCAAGAACACTTGAGTGGGTTGCCATTTCCTTCTCCAATGCATGAAAGTGAAAAGTGAAAGTGAAGTCGCTCAGTTGTGTCCGATTCTTCGCGACCCCATGGACTGCAGCCCACCAGGCTCCTCCATCCATGGGATTTTCCAGGCAAGAGTACTGGAGTGGCCATGTTACGGCTATTGTAAATATTGCTGCAATGAACATTAGGGTGCATGTATCTTTTAGAATTGTGGTTTTCTCAGGAAAAATGTCCAGTAGTGGGAGTGCTGGGTCATAGAAGAAGGAAATGGCAACCCATTCCAGTGTTCTTGCCTGGAGGATCCAAGGGACGGGGGAGCCTGGTGGGCTACCGTCTATGGGGTCACACAGAGTCGGATACAACTGAAGCGACTTAGCAGCAGCAGCAGCAGCAGAGTAGATTTATTCCTAGTTTTCAAAGGAATCTCCATACTGTTTTCCACAATAACTGTATCAGTTTATGTTCCCAACAGTGCAGGCAGGTTCCCATTTTTCCATATCCTCTCCACAATTATTGTCTGTGTACTTTTTGATGATAGCCATTCTGAAAAGTGTGAGATGATAACCTCACTGTGGCTTTGATTTCCATTTCTCCAATAATGAGCGATATTGAGCATCTTTTCATGTGTTTATCAGCCATCTGTATGCCTTCTTTGGAGAAATGTCTGTTTAGATTTTCTGCCCAATTTTTTTATTGAATTGTTTGTTTCTCTGATACTGAGTTATATGAGCTGCTTATATATTTTGGAGATTAATCCTTTGTCAGTTGCTTCATTTGCAATTATTTTCTCCCATTCTGAGAGCTGTCTTTTCATCTTGTTTATGGTTTTCATTGCTATGCAAAAGTGTTTATTAGGTCCCATTTGTTTATTTTTATTTTCCTTAATTTAGGAAATGGGCCAGAGAGAATCTTGCTGTGAATTATGTCAAAGAGTGTACTGCCTATGTTTCCTCTAAGAATTGTGTAGTTTCTGTCCTTACATTTAAGTTTTTAACCCATTTTAAGTTTATTTTTGTGTATGGTGTTAGGGAGTGTTCTAGTTTCATTGTTTGCATGTAGCTGTCCAGTTTTCCCCTATCGAAGAGGCTGTCTTTTCTTCATTGTATATTCTTGCCTCCTTTGTGGAAGACAAGATGCCCACATGTGCTTGAATTTATCTCTGGGCTTTCTCTTTTGTTCCACTGGTCTATGTTTCTGTTTTTGTGCCAGTATGTACTGTCTTGATGACTATAACCTTGTAGTATAGTCTGAAGTCATGACAGTTGATTCCTCCAGCTCTGTTGTTCTTTCTCAGGATTGCTTTGGCTTTTTGGGGTGTTCTGTGTTTTCATACAAATTGTGAAGTTTTTTGTTCTAGTTCTGTGAAAAACACCATTGGTAATTTGATAGGATTGCATTGAATCTGTAGATTGCTTTGGATAGTATAGTCATTTTGACAATATCGATTCTTCTAATCCAAGAACATCACATTATCATTTAAAATTTTCCCTCTGCTCTGAGTGGCATTAGCATGCCAGGGAAAACATAACTTCTTGAGGATATTTCAATGAATTAGTAAAAAGTATTCATAAGCATTTTAAAATTAGTATAATTGTTCACAGAAGTTTTGGGGTTCCACCTTGGCCAAAACAAGCAGAATTTTGTTGGAATTAACTAAGAGCAAAATTTGACTTTTTTCTTAATTACAATGAGACAATGAGTAGCATTAATTAAGTTCCCTTGAAAGACAAGATATTCCAGTTAATCAGATCTAAAGTTTGGGGCAAATTAAATCTGTAAGTTCTATGCAAGTCCTTTACCGGTTAGTTCAGTTTTTCTAAATCTCTAGCATAACACATATTCATGTTTGAGAGGAAATAGAATTATGAACCAACTCTATCTTTGACTACTAGGCAGTTTAATATTCATTTACATCCATTCTCTGTGCAAGTGAGAGCTCGTATGGAAATGTACTCCTCATGACATTCTCTCTAACAGTTCCCAGTGGGAGTCTTGGTTTCAAAGGTTAAAACAGGTACAATGACATATTTAAATCCATCATAAATCTTCCCACGCACACAGCCTTTTCTGTAGTAAAGAGAGCAAAGGGGGAAGAACTAAAAATGAAATGCACTGACATCTTGATTAATGATGCCCAGGACCAAAGGTCCTTTTGCAAAGGAGGAAAAACATCTATAAATCTGATGAACCTGAGTGGTTTTTTTGTAGCTGGTTAACAACAGTACCTCAGTGGCAGCTTCTCTTTGTTCTCGGCTGCCTGGAGTTGGACCAAAATTCAGTGTCCAAGTTCTGTTACTAACTCTATGATGTAGTGACACCTCCCTTTTCTGGGTCTCATCTTCCTCATTTATAAAATGAGGGATCAGTAGGCCTCCTTCCAGGTGTAACATTTTGCCGAGATAACTAGACATATCCTCAGCCAACTGTAAATTCTGCCAAATTTGTGGCTTTGATCCCCCTTTGCCTCTTTTTGCATCTGAATAAGAAAATTTCCTTTCTCTTAAAGTCCCTCTAGTCCTTTTCTCTGCTAGTAATAATACTAACCAGCTCCCCAGGGTTTATGTTTTACCTTCTTCAAAGTGATTTGTATGCATTATCTCTGTTAATCCTGACAATAATACTTGGACATCTGCGGAGGGATCTGAGGTACAGAGAAGTTAGTTGACTTGTCCAAGTTCATGCAGCTAGAAAGCGGTAGAGCTAGGAATAAAAGCTAAGTCTTTCCAATTCTGAAGTCAATGTTAGCCTATTTTATATTAGTAATTTCTTTGAAAATGTGATGAAAGCTTTAAGTCATCTTCACAAGGCATCGCACACACATGCCCATAATTTGCATACTATTTCAAGACAACCTCTGAAACCCATTCGTGAGGACTCTGCATTTATGGGTCGCAAAGAGTCGGACACAACTGAGCGACTGATCAGATCTGATCTGATACTATATATAATGCTGCTTTTTCAGTTCACTTTTTCCTGATTTCAAAATGGGAAGATTTTGCAAGAGATATATTGAAAATGTATACTTGATTTCACAGTCTGATGTTTAGTGGAAAATAGTCATCTGGATCCTCCTTTGTATTAGGTTTTTTATATACATGAACATCGGGAGCTTTGGGGGGAGCTGCCCAATCCCAGGTATATGGTAAGACTGCAGATGAGATCCACCTTCTAAAATTAACTTCCCAGTCCATTCTTTAATGCCTGAATTCCCTCGGCCCTCTGCAAAGGCTTCCTTTTCTTAATTAGAGATAAAGCATTAAAAATAAATGTCACTGGCATAAGTAATGTAATGGCTTACATTCACATCAAGAATATATACGAGAGGCTTTCTTAGAAATGTTTTATTTATTTATTTATTTAAATGGAGGAGAGGGGTCTGGGCCCAGAAACAGTAGATAGAAGGAAAAGCCTTCCAAAAGAGGCCCTGTTGAAAACTGCCAGTTTTTACCTTGTCCTATGACTTTGACTAATAACTGAATTCAAGCAGAAGAGACTAATTTCTAAACCTATTGTTCATAACTACTAAAACAGTTGAAGGTATTCTTAAAGCTTGTTTGAAGGGGTCTTCTAGAGTTTGTAGGGCATACTGGAATGTCTTGGCCTTTTTTTAAATTTTATTTTATTTTATGGTGGCTCCTTTAGTTTAAGCAGCATCAGAGATTTCAGAAGCATGTTGTGAGTAATGAAAGGTTGATGCCCCACTAGGATCAACCAGTTTTAATGTTGGAATGGGAGTTCTTCAAATTGGTGACAGTCAGTTGTCTTCTCTGCCCTTGTGGCCCTCGCTCCACTTTCTGCTGTCCCAGGGCTGGCTGGACATGAGGCTGAGTGGGAAGTCCGCAGGATTTAGAGATGGCAGGCCTCGTTCTTATCCTGTCTGTGCTACTCACTAGAAGCTGGATGCCAAGCAATCCAGTAATTTCTATGAGCTGTAATTTTCTTGGCTGTAAATGTTTCTCTCTAAAGGCTAAAGATCAAGTAAGATCATTCTTTAGAAGAACTTGGAACTCTCTCAGATGCTGTGTAAATGTCCCTAGTTCTGATTATAATTTCCCAATCCAAACACTGCTTGCTGCTTTTGTGACTACGACAGGATGAGCTGGCCAAGTGTGTATATGTGCATGTGTGTGAGATTTGTGGCAACTGTATATACTGCCACTCATAATTCATTCTTCTATTGTTTGCTTTTTGTCATAAAATATAGCTTTTTTAAAAAAAGATAAAACATAGTTTTGTTCTTTTGCCTATTGAGGAAGAATGAAATCTTTGAGCATTGTTTTCAAGTTATAAGACTATTATTTTACATCCAAATATGTTGAAAAAGTATAAAGAAACAAGAAATTATGAAATATAGCATTAAAAAAAAAAACTTTAATTAGCAAGGCCTGCAAGGGGCAGGGCATATTTCATTTGACTTTCCTAGTTAACAGAGTAAAATAAAGAACAAGTATTGATACTAATTTTGTTTTTTTACTGTGTGTTATTAGTATTCTTTCTCCCCAAATTTCAAGTGTATAGTACTGAGCATACCTGAATCTTTCTCAGAATTAAGGATACAGAAGCTTTTGAGGTAACCATTGGAACATCATTTTCACGAAATAATGCAGATTAAGACATTGTATCTCCTTCATGAATCACAAGTCTTGTTGTGGAGAAGGGGCTTGGTAACTCAATTGAAGCTGTGAGCCATGCTGGTGCAGGGCCACCCAAGATAGATGGGTCATAGTCAAGAGTTCTGACAAAATGTGGTCCACCAGAGGAGGAAATGGCAACCCACTCCAGTATTCTTGCCTAGAGAAACCCATGGACAGTATGAAAAGGCAAAAAGATATCACACTGAAAGATGAGCCTCTCAGGTCTGTAGGTGTCCAATATACTACCGGAGAAGAGCCGAGGGCAGTTACTAACAACTCCAGAAAGAATGAAGCGGCTGGGCCAGAGCAGAAATGACACTCAGTTGTGGATGTGTCTAGTGGTGAAACTAAAGTCCAGTGATGTAAAGAACAATATTATATAGGAACTTGGAATGTTCAGTTCATGAATCAAGGTAAATTGGATATGGTCAAGCAGGAAATGGCAAGAGTAGACATCAACATCTTAGGAATCAATGAACTAAAATGGACGGGAATGGGCAAATTTAATTCAGATGACCATTATATCTACTACTACTACATTATATGTGTCTACCCTTAGAAGAAATGCAGTAGCCTTCATAGGCAAAAGAGTCTGAAATGTAGTAATTGGGTGCAACCTCAAAAAACAAAAACAGAATGATCTCCATTTGTTTCAAAGGCAAACATTCAATATTACAATAATCCAAGTCTATGCCCCAACCACTAATGCTGAAGAAGCTGAAGTTGACCAGTTCTATGAAGACCTACAAGACCTTCTAGAACTAACACCAAAAAAGATGTCCGTTTCATCATAGGGGATTTAAATGCAAAAGTAGGAAGTCAAGAGATACCTGAAGTAAAAGGCAAGTTTGGCCTTGGAGTACAAAATGAAGCAGGCCAAAGGCTAACAGAGTTTTGTCAAGAGAACACATTGGTCATAACAGACACACTTTTCCAACAACCCAACAGACAACTCTATACATGGACATCACCAGATGGCCAATACTGAAATCATACTGATTATTTCCTTTGCAGCCAAATATGAAGAAATTCTATATACAGTCGGCAAAAACAAGACTTGGAGCTGACTGTGGCTCAGATCATGAGTTCCTTATTGCAAAATTCAGACTTAAATTGAAGAAAGTAGGGAAAACCACTAGGCCATTCAGGTATGACCTAAATTAAATCCCTTTTCATTATATAATGGTGGTGACGAATAGATTCAAGGGATTAGATCTGGTAGATAGTGTGCCAGAAGAACTATGGATGGAGGTTTGTAATATTGTACAGAAGGCAGTGACCATCCCAAAGAAAAAGAAGTACAAGAAAGCAAAGTAGTTGTCTGAGGAGGCTTTACACATTGCTGAGGAAAGAAGAGAAGTGAAAGGCAAGGGAGAAAGAGATCCCAACTGAATGCAGAAATCCAGAGAATAAAAAGGAGAGATAAGAAGGCCTGCTTAAAGGAACAATGCAAAAAAATAGAGGAAGAGACGGGATCTCTTCAAGAAAATTGGAGCTATCAAGGGAACATTTCATGCAAGAATGGGCACAATAAAGGACAGAAATGGTAAGGATCTAACAAAAGCAGAAGAGGTTAAAAAGAGGTGGCAAGAATACACAGAAGAACTGTACAAAAAAGGTCTTAATGACTGGGATAACCACAATGGTGTAGTCATTCACTTAGAGCCAAACATCCTAGAGTGTGCAGTTAAGTGGGCCTTAGGAAGCATCACTAGGAACAAAGCTAGTGAAGGTGAAAGAATTCCAGCTGATCTATTTAAAATCCTAAAGATAATGTTAAAGTGCTGCATTCAATACATCAGCAGATTTGGAAAATTCAGCAGTGGCTACAGAACTGGGAAAGGTCAGTTTTCATTCCAATCCCAAAGGAGGGCAGTGCCAAAGAATGTTCAAAGTACAATACAATTACACTCATTTCTCATGCTAGCGAGGAAACTCAAACTCCTTCAAGTTAGGCTTTAGCAGTACATGAACTGATAACTGATATACAAGCTGGGTTTTGAAGAGGCAGAGGAACCAGTCATCAAATTGCCAACATTTGTTAGATCGGGGAGAAAGCATGGGGAATTCCAGGAAAATATCTACTTCTGCTTCACTAACTATGTTAAAACACTTGACTGTGTGGATCACAACAAATGGTGGAAAATTCCTAAAGAAACGGGAGTATCAGATCACCTTACCTGTCTCCTGAGAAACTTATATGCAGGTCAAGAAGCAACAGTTAGAACCTTACATGGAACAACTGACTGGTTCAAAATTGGGAAAGGAGTATGACAAGGCTGTTTATTGTCACTCTGCTCATTTAACTTATATGCAGAGTACATCATTCAAAATGCTGGGCTGGATGAATCAGAAGCTGGAATCAAGATTGCTGTGAGAAATATCAACGACCTCAGATATGCAGATGATACTACTCTAATGGGAGAAAGTAAAGAGGAACTAAAGAGCCTCTTGATGAGGGTGAAAGAGGAGAGTGAAAAAGCTGGCTTGAAATTCAACATTTAAAAACTAAGATCATGCCATCTGGTCCCATCACTTTATGGCAAAATGAAGGGGAAAAAGTGGAAGCAGTAACAGATTTTATTTTGTTGGATTCCAAGTTTCCAAATCAATGCAGATTGTGACTGCAGCCATGAAGTTAAAAAGTGCCTGCTCTTTGAAATAAAAGCTATAAGAAACCTAGACCGCTTATTAAAACATAGAGATATTTGCCAACAATGATCCATATTTTCAAAGCTATGATTTCCAGTTGTCATGTGTGGGGGAGAAGGCAATGGCAACCCACTCCAGTACCCTTGCCTGGCAAATCCCATGGACAGAAGAGCCTGGTAGGCTGTAGTCCATGGGGTCGCTAGGAGTCAGACACAACTGAGTGACTTCACTTTCACTTTTCACTTTCATGCATTGGAGAAGAAAATGGCAACCCACTCCAGTGTTCTTGCCTGGAGGACCCCAGGGACGGGGGAGCCTGGTGGGCCGCCATCTATGGGGTCACACAGAGTCGGACACGGCTGAAGTGACTTAGCAGCAGCAGCAGCAGTCATGTATGGGTAGGAGAGTTGGACCATAAAGAATACTGAGTGGTGAAGGACAGATGCTTTCAAATTTTGGTGCTGGAGAAGACTCTTGAGAGTCCTTTGGATAGCGAGGAGATCAAAGCAGTCAATCCTAAACTAAATCAATCCTGAATATTCATTGGAAGGACCACTGCTGAAGCTGAAGCTTTGATCACCTGATGGGAAGAGCTAACTCATTGGAAATGACCCTGAGATTGAAAAGATTGAGGGAAGGAGAAGGGGGTGGTAGAGGATGATATAGTTATATAGCATCACCGAGGATATGAATTTGAGCAAACTCTAAGAGATAGTGGAGGACAGAGGAGCCTGGCATGCTACAGTCCATGGGTCACAAAGAGTCAGACACAACTTAGTAACTGAACAACAACAAAGAGATGTATGCTGAACATTCCTGTCTTCTTTCAATATACTTTCGGGGTTAGCTTTTTTTCTTCAAAAGAGTGGACTAAGTGGAAGATTCAATTTATTGACGAGCTTAGTTATAGTTTTATTGTTAATGATGCTAAAATTTGGGCCAATTTAACCCTTTAGAAGGCTTTTTAAAACGCTTAATATAGGGGGGAAAAGGCCTTCTACATGAATATGTTTATTATAGCTTATTTAGAATAGCAGAATACTAAGAAAAACACAAATGGGGAAGTTGTTCATTATTATATTTTCTCTAGCTAATAACCTGGTAGTGGAAAAAAATTAATTGACTGGAGGGAAAATGTTGCTTTAATTTGCAAATAGATTGGAATTTGGAAATCCATGTGAACAAACAAATATCCTTCTTGCTTCATGCAGGTCTAAAAGTCAAATTGCTTTTATCTAGTTTACATGATTCCCTAAGACTAAATTTTATACTGGCTGCCATTTGAAAAAGTAAGGTGTTTTGCTGCTTTATAAGTATACATTTTTATATAATCAAAATCTGTAAGTAGAAAGATTGAGTTTCCTAATCACTATAAATCTATTCAATGAGTTGAATAATTTATCATCCTTTCAAAAATCTGGCCTTGCTTTCAATGCTCCAGCTTCTATTTTCTGGTCCCGTCCCTTTATCACTCTCTCTTTCAGGTGTATTCTGCAGAGCTCGCACAAAGGATATAGCTTTCTTGGCATAAAGCAATTTATTTGCTGGTATGTGAACCAGTGTCTAGGAAACTTGCCAAATTAGCACAATCATGTACAGGTATGGAAACCATGCATATATTAATAAAATGTGGAATGGGATCTCACTCTGCAGGAAGTGAGATCCTTAGATAAAGCAGCTCCTTAGATAAACCTGTTGTGAACTAATTTATTCATGTATCTTCTGGTTGTCTCCTAAGCACAGGTCAGTTGATTTATTGTTGCTACTGATGTTTAAATGAAATATTTTGTATTTTTTCTGATTATAAGGCAATACATAGTCATAAAATAAATATCAGTGTCTGCTGTGCTGTCTGAAATCAATAGCCTCTAGCCATATTTGGATATTTAAGCTTGATTTAATAAACATTAAATAAAACTTTACAAATTCAGTTCCTTTGTGTAGTAAGCCATTGCCTGAATATGCCTTCATTTATTTGCATATTCTGCTAATGATGTACATATAGGTAACTTCTATTTTTTCCCTATTATAAAAACTTTGAGCATATATCTTTTTGTATGTGTGTAAAAAATATTTAAAATTGGCCCATATTGTAGAGCTGCCCTGCAGAGACTGCATCAATAAATATTCCCTTGGTTGATTGTGAGAGGGGCGTTCACATCAACTGGGCAAGTCACTGAACCGCTCTTAAGTCTCATTAAATTTTTCTATTCAAGATAGGATTAATAATATTTACCATTTACCTTACCAAATAATTAGAGATAAAATAATGTTCGTGATTAGTTTAAAGAAATAAAAGGAAAGTACTACTGTCATGAATGATATTCATATTATTAAAACACCTCTTAGTTGTAACGGTGGTAGTCAGAGACCCTTTATCCTGTGCAGTCCAGTTTAAAACCTAAAGTAGGGACCTGTGTTGGTGATAGTGGTGGATAAAATATGATTTGGAAGACTTTATCATGGCAAAAGGAACTCTGGCTTCAGAAACAGTTTTTGTTGTTGTTGTTGTAGGCATAAATACATAAATACAAAGGCAGATTTTCTATATAAGGACATTCTGAGCAGTGGGGATTTTTTTATTTTAACGTTACAATGTGATAAAACCTGAGTAATCATCCAATCCCACTCCTCATTCTACAGATGAGAAAGCAGAGGTCCACGGAAGTTAAGCGAGTTCTCAGATTCACACAGCTAACAAGGGGCAGAATGTAGGTGATGCCCTGCTCTCTGATGCTCCAGCCAGCATCCTTCCTCTACATCCCACCGCTCTAAATGACAAGTCAGGCAGTAGCAGGATTTACACGGTCTCTCAGATACAGTTTAAGGCAGTGTTGCAATCCAGTCTTATAGCTAGTATTTATCTAGAAGCTTTAAGTGCTTTGTATAGACTGACTGAGCTGTCTTAAAGTCAGACTACCACCTGCTCATTATTAGCTATTTCAAATTCCCGAAGTGATAACAGAATTTTTCAAAGTGACCCTTTAAGCCAAACTACAAATCAAATCTGTTTCTCACAAATGGCATCCAAGTTAGGCAACATTCCTTAGAAATGAAGGTTCTTAGAGTCTGGGGAAGCAATCAGTCTCTGTCTTTAGCTCATCTCTGAAACTTGAACTTAATTCCTTAATTTTCCCTATGACTTTACATAAGAAATGATAAGGACAGACAGCTTCAAATCAAGCATAAGGTTTCCATCAGCCTGCGAAGCTAACCAGATGGTCATGGCTTTATTGCAGTTGGAATATGCTTTCAAAGTTGTTTTCTTGAGTGTTTAATGCCCAGTTGCCTTCTTTGGGATCTCTCTCTTCACTGGCATTTTTTGAATGCTAGCAAAACATAACTTAGAGAAATTAAGGTTGATGGCCTGCCTTCTATTTCATCTGGGTCTTCTAGGATATGTAAGAGATCTTAAATTTAGAAAGGGCACATGCCCTCCCGTGAGTCATGTGTTGGATTTCAACTCACTGAGAATGCTTGTCCTTCTATAGAAACTAGAGTCTCAAGGTTTCTGGTTAGAGCACAACTGCTTATGTGGTCAGCTCTGACCCCTATATCATAGAGTTTTACACTCAGGGCCATATTTGATCTTGTACTTGCTGATATAAAGCAGTAGAAAATGAGATGCCACAATGTAGGGACCACTGGTTTGCTGGAGCAGACCAGTGGGAAGAGAAATTATAGTGAAACTTGACTGTTATATGAGATGAAAAGATGCAGGTAACACACATGTTTAGATGTTTAAGGAGTTTTTATTTCACATTTATTTTTTGATATATAATTTAAAAGGCATATAATCATAGATTTGGAATGGATGGAGTTATTTGCCTCAAATAAATGCTTTCTTATATCAAATTGTTTTCTTTCTTTTATTCATTTAAAAACGTGCTTGTATGTTTTTCTTGAACATACAGCTATCGGATGGTGTATTTTTCTTGAACATGTAGCAGCTGAATGATGTGACTTTGAGAATTATCCATTGGAAGAGGGTCTCAGTGTGTTTGCCAAGTTCTCATCAGATATGGTTTACTCAAAGTCCCAAGAAGTACTTGCTTGTAAATAAACTTCCTTTTCCTCCCCTTTTTATTGAAGTAAAATTGGTTCACTCCAAAATCTTCCTTTGTGATCCTGACACTGGGGAAAAAACAGTGGTGAGCCATATAGTCCCTGTCCCTTTGATCACCTTTAGAGTGACTGGTTTATTTTTATCAGTGCTGTCCTGTTTTTATATTACATGACATTTGTAACTTGCCCCAATCCTACTTTGGAAGTACATGAAGTATAAATTCCAAACAAATGATTGAATTACTGTCCATCTATCTGCCTTTATAAAATGGGTTGGTGGGGGAAAGTGGTTGGTCAAAGCAGGACAATCTGGATGTGGTCACACTGATGCAAGGAAGGGATAGAGGAAGGTATTTTGTTGTCTTTACCTCATCATTTTTTAAGGGCTGAATTTTTGTGGGAGGATTATTTTGTCTTGTTATATTTTTAAGTGGTAGATTAGCATATGTAGAAAAGGACAGAATACATGCATTTCAAAATTTTAAAGGGGTTAATGATTAACATTTTTTTCAATATGTGATAAATACATGAGGCTATTTGATTATAAAGCAGGTAAAATAATAGTGTTAAGGCCAATAGGATCCATAGAAATTGGTCTAGATATTATTAAAATGCCTTATATGAAAAGTAGCATTCATCATGGTTTCATTTTAATGATGAACAGTCTTTGAATGACATAGTATTTAATTTAGCAAATATTTCAAAATGAGGAAAAAAGTAGAAATATTGTCTTCACAGAAATCTAGTTCAGTTTTGACTTTAGAAAGAACAGAAAGCAGAGATCAAAATGCTTTTTATGAAAACCAAAATACAGAGTCAAAAGCTATAATATTATGTAAGCAAGTCACCAAATATAGCTATTTTCAGAAACAAGCTTTCAAGAGTTTTTTTGTTTCATAATCAAATAATAAAAATAAGTGACTGGTAGCAATCCTTATAAAATAAATTATGCTTTCAAATTGGAACAAAGAATTTTGATAAATGTGAAATCTAAATCAACCAAGATTACATGATTTAGTAATAGCTGTCAAATGGCTAGATCAAGATAGGTATTTTAAAATAGGCACCTTAAGGTGTCATGAGCAAAAAAAAAAAAAAAAAAAAAAAAAAAAGACAGGGCTGGTTGTAACCAGAATCTTGTCCATGGGCCTCAAATATATCTCCTAAATGGACTTGCTACTTGTTTAGCATTAATAATTATATGCATTTTAATTAAAAATATTTTCTTATGCAAGAGGAGGGAGTAATACATATTAGGAGAAATAATTTTGAAATGAAAAGTGATCAATGATATTTAACCAAAGATATCTAAATAAATGA
Source organism: Bubalus bubalis (assembly GCF_019923935.1). Lineage (NCBI taxonomy): Eukaryota > Metazoa > Chordata > Mammalia > Artiodactyla > Bovidae > Bubalus > Bubalus bubalis. The sequence goes on along the minus strand of NC_059176.1, from coordinate 27,590,937 downwards.
TAATCTTCAAAGTACTTTGGAAACTTCAAAAAGTCTAATAGATGTTATACATTTACCCATAATATAGTTTCAGAGACTGATTTTTTTTCTTTCTTTTTTTTTTTTTTTTAACTGCTTTCTCTGAAGTTCTATAAAGCCCATGAGGTAACTAATATCTCTTATCTCATATTAGTCAAGCAGCTCTGAGAAGCAGTTCTAATTGTCATTGAATAAATGGAAAAATTGAAAAATAAAAATTTCTAAATAATTTACCTTCTCTAATAGGTACAGTCTTTCAGCATGTGGGGTTTATGGTGAGAAAGAATTGGCTATAGTGAGACAGCTAACAGAGGTTGAGGAAGCACTGAATTTAATGTACAGAATAGGGCCTTATCATCTACTGAGTAGGGCTTGAGGAAATGTAATATAGAAGACGTAGGTTTTGATCAAGGTGGGGGGATGGGCCAGAAGCTTCCCTGACAACGAGCATTTTTAGTAATATCAGGGGAAGTCATGAGGATTCCAAACTTTATTTTATCTGCTTCACATTTTAGCCCTCAAATGGCCCAGGCATAGAGTGGAGGCAGCTCAAAATTAGAAGCTTGTCTGTATAGCAGATATGGTGAGAATACCCCTTCTCCCTCATACTCAGCACTAGGCCAGGGCAGGCAAAACCTAGAAATCCCAAGCTTCTTATTCATCTAGAATCAACTTCAGGACTTCAACACAGAGCTAGTTGAGAGTGAAACCAAACAGAAAGATATTTGTGTGCTGACGACACTGGAAATTCTTCCCTGTGTGCTGCTCTGGCTGACATCCTGATAAAGTTCAGGCCCTGGTGAAGCTGCACAGACCGGGCCCCATCCCTGGACCACATGTGTTTTGTCTGTATCATAAACTTGATTTTCTGAATTGTTCCCGTTGACATTTTCATCTCTGTTCAGAGGCCGTAAACCATAATTATATAATAGGACCCAAGTTAGACAAAACAGAAAAATTTTAAAGTTCCCCTTATGTTCACTTTCCTGAAACCTTCCTTTTCCAACTTTATAAGGCTGACCTGGTCATCATTTTAGCAAATCACAATAATTGACTTTACAAGGTAGGGATTCCATTCATTTGCTACAGATAATTCCCCAGTGATCAAAGTCATATTTTGTTCAATCTGCCTCCTTGATAGCAAGTTAGTGTGAATGAAAACCCTTGGCAAATATATGTTAGCATATATAAAAAAGTTAACTTGTTCAAGATGGCAATTCTTTTACTACCCTAAAGCTGTATTAACAGTTAAAAATATATCAAGCTTGCTTTCATTTTCTTAAAGGATTCCAATGCAGCAAAAAATCCACTTAAAAAAGATAGTTTTTCAGATTAGTGAAAAATCACTGGACTATGAAGAGGAAGGAAAAAAAATCCTGTGGTCATCCAGGCTAAAGAATGAAGTCATTAATTAGGGAAGGAATGTGAGATTGTCACTAGATTTTTGTCAGATGATTATTTAATTTTATTTTCCTGTCAGAAAACAGTGGAGTAACATGTTTAGGATACTCTGGGAAAGAAAATGTGAGCTAAGGATTCAGTGAAACAGAGCGTTGATTATAAAGACCTCAGATTTGCAAGAAATCAGGGTATGTTGTTTCCTTAAGTTACTAAGAAATCTGATGGAGAATATGTGTTAGGTAGTCAGAATATCTGGACAAAGGTCTGTATAAGAACTGCTGGCAGTGATTTTCATTGGCTGATAAAAGTCACAAAAAGTAAGACAACCACATGCAATTCTTTACAAAACTGTGCAACACCATCCATAAGTTAGTATTGCCAAAAGGAAAACAAAAAAGAAAAAAGAAACCTGAATGTGATCAAGATTTTAGACCTGACTATAAATTTCCAGAAAACATAGGAGAGCGTGGCATGTGTAATATATTGCAACCCTTGATGAAAGTGAAAGAGGAGAGTAAAAAGTTGGATTAAAGTTCAGCATTCAGAAAACTAAGATCATGGCATCTGGTCCCATCACTTCATGGGAAATAGATGGGGAAACAGTGGAAACAGACTTTATTTTTTGGGGCTCCAAAATCACTGCAGATGGTGATTGCAGCCATGAAATTAAAAGATACTTACTCCTGGGAAGGAAAGTTATGACCAACCTAGATAGCATATTCAAAAGCAGAGACATTACTTTGCCAACAAAGGTCTGTCTAGTCAAGGCTATGGTTTTTCCAGTAGTCATGTATGGATGTGAGAGTTGGACTGTGAAGAAGGCTGAGCACTGAAGAATTGATGCTTTTGAACTGTGGTGTTGGAGAAGACTCTTGAGAGTCCCTTGGACTGCAAGGAGATCCAACCAGTCCATTCTAAAGGAGATCAGCCCTGGGATTTCTTTGGAAGGAATGATGCTAAAGCTGAAACTCCAGTACTTTGGCCACCTCATGCGAAGAGTTGACTCATTGGAGAAGACTCTGATGCTGGGAGGGATTGGGTGCAGGAGGAGAAGGGGACAACAGGATGAGATGGCTGGATGGACGTGAGTTTGAGTGAACTCCGGGAGCTGGTGATGCACAGGGAGGCCTGGTGTGCTGTGATTCATGGGTCGAAAAGAGTCGGACACAACTGAGTGACTGAACTGAACTAATGGGGTTGCAATTAGCAAAGCCCAGACTATGAAGTGAAACTCTACAGGACAGACAACCTTACTTCTTCAACAGAATTTCCATGAAAGAGAGGGAGACACAGAGAAAAAACTGTAGATTAATGGATATTTAAGAGCCACATTAACCAATCTGTTGGAATTTGCTTGGATCCTGATTCAGAATTCAATGTATATAGCAAAAGATACACACACACACACACACACACATATATATATATATGACTATTGAGGAAATATGGACATTTTATAATGTTTAGAAATTAATTTTTAGGAATGAAATAATGGTGTCACATTTCTGTTTAACAATAGGAGTCCTTGTCTTAAAGCAATGAGATAGGAACCCCAGCAATAACACTGAGAACCTAGGAAGATATGTGATTTTTCTATTCAGTCAGTAATATGAGAGGAACCCCGGTACCTTGAAAAAGTAGGCACCTCATTAATATTTACAGATGATGAATATTTACAGAAGGGGAAATGAAATGACATACTGAGAAGAGCAACCTCAGATATGCAGATGATACCATTCTAATGGCAGAAAGCGAAGAGGAACTAAAGAGCCTCTTGATGAAGGTGAAAGAGGAGAGTGAAAAAGCTGGCTTAAAACTCAACATTCAAAAAACTAAGATTATGGCATCCGGTCCCATCACTTCATGGCAAATAGATGAGGAAAAAGTGGAAACAGTGACAAATTTTATTTTCTTGGGCTCCAAAAATCACTGTGGATGGTGACTGTAGGTGTGAAATTAAAAGATGCTTGCTCCATGGAAGAAAAGCTATGACAAACATAGACAGCATATTAAAAAGCAGAGACATCACTTTGCCCACAGAGGTCCATAGAGTCAAAGCTATGGTTTTTCCAGTAGTCAAATGTGGATGTGAGAGTTGGACTATAAAGAAGGCTGAGCACCGAAGAATTGGTGTTTTAAAATTGCAGTGCTGGGACTCTTGAGAGTCCCTTGGACAGAGAGAGATCAAACCAGTCAATCCTTAAGGAAATCAACCCTGAATATTCATTGGAAGGACTGGTGCTGAAGCTGAAGCTCCAATACTTTGGCCAGCTGATGCAAAGTGCCAACTCATTGGAAAAGACCCTGATGCTGGGCAACATTGAAGGCAGGAGGAAAAGGGGTCAACAGTGGATGAAATGTTTGGATGGCATCACTGACTCAATGGACATGAGTTTGAGCAAACTCCAGGAGATGGGGAAGGACAGGGAAGCCTGGCTTGCTGCAGTCCATGGGGTCAACAAAGAGTCGGACATGACTGAACGACTGAATAATGAACAACAACTCAGAAGAGCTAGTTTCATGACAGAAATATTCCTTGCTGCTGCTGCTGCTAAGTCGCTTCAGTCGTGTCCGACTCTGTGCGACCCCATAGACAGCAGCCCACCAGGCTCCCCGGTCCCTGGGATTCTCCAGGCAAGAACACTGGAGTGGGTTGCCATTTCCTTCTCCAATGCATGAAAGTGAAAAGTGAAAGTGAAGTTGCTCAGTCAGATCCGACTCTTAGCGACCCCACGGACTGCAGCCTACCAGGCTCCTCTGTCCATGGGATTTTCCAGGCAAGAGTACTGGAGTGGTGCCTTTTGAGGGATTAGACTCCATTTTCATTCCTGTCTGCCATGCTTTCTGTATCCAGGAAATGAATATATCAGAGCCTTTGTCAGACAATGTCTTGCACGTTCATGGACTGAAGGTCAGCCTACCTCATGAGTGTAGCACAGAAACACTAGATTGAGAGTTCCCTGAAGCTAGGGACTTGTGCTGGTTTAAGTTTATATCTCTGCGCTTAAGCACCCTGTAATTGCAGGGTGCTGAAGGGTGTCATCTCTCTTGCTCAGATCAGAGTCTCTTCTGGGTCACATACCGGTGCTGCCACGACCAAAGGCAAAGCTGACGAACAGGACTTGTGTTTCTGGTGTGTTCTGTTGCCATCCCTCCTCCCATCTTGGTTGCTTTGTTTTCTCTTCATGGTACTCCACACCCTCATGTTGTTTTCCTCTGATCAAAGCCCCCCCACCGATGCACAACCACAACGACCTCCAGAGACTCGCTAATTGCCAAGTGTCCTGCTTTCTGATCAGGCCTTCCCTCTGCCCTAACAGTCCTAAACCATTTTCATCTGCATCTTTATTTCTATGATACTGATCTGAGATAGAGCAGTTGTTTAAAAGGACTTGTGATTAAGACGTGAATGATAGGTAGATTTAGTTCAAATTAGTCCACTCTGCTTAGTGGAATGTGGAAAACAGATTGTCCTAAACTCTGTGGTGCTGCTACGGGAAGAGGTATTAGTTAAGCATTCTAGTAGAAAATGTGCTGATCCTTCCTCTGCTTTGTCACTCCTTCCTGACTCATGGGGTTTACCGTGAGAACTGATGCAACACTAGGGAAGTGCTTTCCTGTACGAGAGCTCGTGCCACGAGACCTAGTGCCAGGAAATAATTTGTACGCATTGTTTGGTAAAGTTCATCAAACTTGCTTTGAAGCAGGCCTGTGAAACTAATACAGGAAATCAATAGAGGGTTTTGTATTGCTCTTAAAGGTCTCTAAGGGAAAACATTTTCACAACTTTGTATGCCAGTGTATCACAGACTTTGTGACCATTAAAATTCTCTCATGTAATTTAAGAACAATGAAAAAATATATGCCTACAAATGTTCACACATTTTAAATAACTGTTGGGTCTGTGACATATCCAAGTATCAGTAGCTTCCTATAGTGTTTCCAAGAAATAGAAAACTTCTGAAACATGGCCAGTAATCTGTGTAATAAACTGAAGATCAGTTTTGAACTTGATCTGTGAGAAAACAAGCAAGATATGATGATTAATTAAATCACTAAGAATTGAATCCTGGCAGGGGAAGGGAGTTGCTATCTGTTTATAGTTTACTTGTATTGTAGCACCACCTAGTGTTCACACAGATGCCAGTTATCTACAGTTTTTCTTGCCTCGCTGTTCAACAGAAACACATTCCTAAAGCATATACTCTCGGTCTGTCAGCCAAAGAAACACTGCTCAAACATGTCTGTAAGTTAGGAAATACAGATGACATTATATGTTTCTGAAACGAAGGATTATGCCTTCAGTTACCTCATTATCAGGATGGACATGTTCATTGACTTGCATATGTGACATTTTAACTCTTTTAAGCTTAATATTTATCTTTTTACTTGCTGAGAAAATAGCCTGTAGATGTTGGGAAATTACTGATTTGCTTTAACCTCAGTTGCTCATTCAAGCGCAAAGCTTTAAATGGTGAAACGTCAATTCCTGCAAATATATTGATACCATGTTAGGCCAGGAATAGTACTTACGCAGCACCACACCCTTCCTGTTACTCCTGACAGAATCTTCACTGCTAAAGAAACTACAGAACATCAGCTAGAGTGCTGGTGTTTAGAGCTTTGAGACCTAAAGTGTGGTCTGGACTGGAAGCTTAGGCCACACCTGGGAACCTCCGAGGCCTGCAGAGTCTCTCCTCCTGCCCAGACTTACTGAACCTGCAGCTTGATGAGATCCCAAGGTGACCTGTATGCACTTGAACAATGAAGAAGCACAGTCTGAGAGACATAACTCCTACCCATACTACCCCCCGCTGCGCTGTGAAAGATTGACCTTCAATCAAACCAGAACTAAGGACTTTTCATTGTTATTTTGGATTTATTATACAGTATTTTACTTTTGGATAAAACTACATTAATTTCTTCTGTTCTGACTCATGACTTATTCAGTATAAACTGTATCATTGATGTTTGTGGGACTCATATCGGCAACTGAACAAAGAAGGCACAGTTCTTTCCTACTGAATTCATCAGCTTCATCTCTCAAGAAACATAATTAGGGAGCCATTTAAAGCAACTGAGAGGAAAATTGCCAGCTCTGAAACTGTAGGGTATGCAGACGCCAACAAAATACCTAAGTTTGCTGTGATAGAGGGACTCATAGTTTGAACAGACAGTAGTAGGTGAGGCTTAAATAATTCCTAATTATTGGGGTAGAAAGAAACAGTTAGAGATTGCATTATTAAAGTTGAAAAGTTTAAAGGTTGAGTTTTTTTCTTAAGCCTTAATTTTATCTTATCTATCTCTTTATTAATATACCTAGTAAATATAGTGCAAAAATAAGATAACTTTTTTGGTTAATGTTCAGTTATCTCAAGTTTAACAAATTAACATCATTCACAAATTTGGTTAAGTTTCCTAAAGCATTTTAACCTATCTAATAATCTCAAACACCTTAGATGAATAATACCATAGACTTAGAAGCCTAACTAAACCAATCTTTCTTTGCACTTAGACAAGTTAAAAAATGTAATAAACCAAACTCATAACCATAATAAACTAGATTCTTTTATATTAAAAAAGTAATAAAAATTTAATAAAATCACAGTGTGAAACATTTCAAATTAAAACTTCAAAGAAATATTATATTTCAGACTCCTTAAAAGATTTTAAAACTTTAAAAATAAACACACGTTATCTCTATAATTACAAAACTTAGTACTAAATCTAGCACAAAGTACCATGCCTTATGTTATCATCTCTATACTTATTTCTACATTTCATATTTCCTAGTCACACAAATAAAGGAAGCAGAAGTTATTTGATCCATGAGCAGTTCTTTAGTCCAGTTACAGGCAGGTATAGTGAAGTAGCACATTGTATTCCAGAATGCAAAACTTGGGACTGTTTTTGGAACAGTCCGTATATTATGAACCCTCTCATACATAGTTTAAATGTTTAAATCTTTGCTGCCAGGGGTGCAATCCAAGCCTATGGCCATCAGCTTGGATTTAGTTTCACTACCCAGTGCCTCACCTTTTCCTGAGGTGTAGTCTACCTTTATTCAAGTTTTATTGTAAACTCTTTCAACATTCTTTCCCCCTGTTGGAGTAGATAGAATTGTGTACCCTCTACCAGGGCTGCAGCTAACATCTTCATTGCACAGTTAACTTTAACTGAAACCTGCACCCCCATCCAGGATAGAAACTGTCTTTATAGTTTCTTATCTGTTTCATCTACCTCCCCTTTACCATCATCTATTGATGTTGCCTCCTGACTGGAGTTTGGACAAGATTACGAACACTGCCTTGTGCCACTGCGTAAGCACGTGTATCATGCATTCTGAGCTATTGACATTTGTGCTGGCATGATTATTGTGAATAAACCAAGAAAAACAGTCCTTGTGAGGTTTCTTTGAGACTTCAATATGTAGAAGCTAAGTGGCTTGTTCCTTCAAAGAAATCAGAGGTTTGAGAATGTATTGATAATTGTCCTTGTAGGTTGCGTTCTCAAGGAAGCACATTCTGAGGCTCTGAGATTTGTATGTTGCAGGCTTATTGGAATGAACCATCTGAGAGACGCGAGCGACATCATCCTAGCAGAGGGAGGAGTTGACCACTGTGCTGCAGTAAAGGCCTTAGTCATTCCTATGGGGAACTCCATAGAGTTGCGCCCACTCCTTCCTTGCCAGGCTTTCTACCTCCTCCCACTGAGCAGACATTGGATGTGGAGTGCTCCCAGGGAAGGATGTGACCTTGGGTGGGGCAGCTGAGGGCAAGCCCCAGAGAAGGTCTCAGATGGGAGCAGTAAGCAGCCAACACTCCTGGCAGCTGGGGGAATAAGTGCCTTAGGCAGAACAGTGGGGGACTATAAATGTTCTTATAGCTTTTCTGTATTGTTGTTATTGTTATTATTATTATTAAAGGGCTTGACCCAGAAAAGATCATGATACTTAATTCTAAGAGCACCAATGTAACAGGAGACTGATCTCTGTAATGCGAATGAAAATACCTCTCTTTGCTGAGAGGCATTGTGCAGAACTCATGAAAACATGGCAGTGATGTTGGCAGGGAGATGGCAATGAAGTTCTCTGAACCAACTGTCTCCTGCAGCTGTGAAAAGACACAGCCTGGCTGCCAACTGTTGGGCTCATTGTGCTTTGGCTGCATTTAGTTCCCTCTTATGTCAACTTGCAATTCTGTGTTGAAGAAAATTGGTCTGGTCTGCCACCATCTCCATCTCTTAGCAACTGAGAGAGATTGAAACAACAGCTGGGTAATTTGATACTGGGAACTTAAAGGTTGTGAAATGGAATATAATGGCTTGTTTGTATTAAATGAAAAAAAGAGAGAAAATGATGTAACTCTAATGCTTAGAAATGTTTGGAATGCCACATGGGTTACAAAGAGAGAAAAATCTAGTTTAAACTGGTTGGACTCTTCCTCTCTCAGAATGATTAAAGTTGAGTCCAGAAGCGCTCTCAAACGCCCATATTGGCCTAAATATAAATTCCTGTGGAATGTTGGAATTGCAATGTGAAAAAAATTTCCGTGTTCTGTATTTATTTTCCATAAGATTGACCTACTGCTTTCTTTATCACACATTTTAAAATATTCTTTTCAATAAAACATAGATGACAGTTTAGCTTTTGGTGGGCAGTGGGAGGGGGTCCAGAGGTGGAAACAGGAGATAGTGAGGGGTGGTCCTCAGAGGCAGTGATTCACTGGAAGCCTGTTTTATAGGCTGCTCACACCATCTCCAGGGCACGCGCACTAAAGATGATAATGGAAGTGTGAGTCTGAAAACTAAGAAATGAAAAGCCAAGTGCAATTGTTGACAAAAGGTTGTTTTCCCTCTTCCCTGGGGCCAGTAAAGAGATCATCTGGCTTTCAAATTAAGAAAGCCAGAAAATACAGTGTTTGCTCTCAGAATAAGTCAAATGTCATACTTAATGAAAATTCCAAAGCAGAAAGAGAGAAAGCAAGGGAGTTGGGGAAGAAGAGACTGAAATGCCTAATTAATGGAGTGAGCTGCTTGCTGCTTAACCTGGAGGTTCATAATTCAAGCATTTTGCCATTGTTTAATAAACATGCCTGAACAAGGTTCATTGAAGGGGCATGGGTTATAGGGGAGGGGACTGAAAATCTAGTGCTTTACATGGTAGGAAAGTTATCATGTTTCTCAGGATAACTTGTTCACCTGCTGCATATGCAGCTTTCATCCCAGCGAAGGGGGCAGAAAGCCATTGTTTTCTTTGCTTGGCTAGTGGTTTACTTCCTTGTCACCTTCTCATACAATTGGGTCATAGGTCTGCTGCTGTTAGCAACACATTGTCTTTTCATCAATACTGAAAGAATTTAATTCCTTCCCTGTGAAGCGGTTCCAATTCCTCAGCAAGAGTTTGGCTTTGTGATACGACAACTTTGAAGAAATGAAGTAAAGATTCACTGGGAAACAGCCCTTCTTCTTATCCATCCACTTCCTTACCTCCCAGTTCTCCCAAGACCACATCCATCCAATTTACAACAAATGAAGTGGAGCCATATAAAATTGCTCTTTTTGTAAGTCAAAGGCAGTTTAAATGTAGGTAATTTCACATGGTTCGGCTTCTACTATACAAACGAGTTGTCTGGTTTAAAAAAAAAAAAGAAAGAGTGACTATGAATGTTATCCTTAGAATTCTTGGAAGAGAAAAAAAAAGACTTCAAGGTAAACAAATGGACAGATAAACTTATTTGCAACCAAACTAAATTTCAGATGGGGCTGGCTTTTAGTTCACAAACAGAAAAGAAATAGGGATTGCAGCTTGCAGGGAACTATTGCTTCTCCCTGAGGGAGATGAGGATTGACATTCTCTACATGGGGTATGTTTCCAGTCTACTTGATCTTTCATTTAGCTTAAAAATTCAGTTTGGTGTTTGCACTTCCCTCATTTTCCAAAATTTGTTCTGATTCCACATCTCTGTCAAACATTTCTGTATATTTATTCCTCTTTGATTTGAAAGATAGAAAGTATATTGATTTTTTTCAGGTGAAAACTAATTTTCCATTCATTTGGGAAGAACTTGTGCATCACTTCCACAGCTCTAGAGCATTTGTGTTCAATTTTGTATTTTTATTTGAGACACAGGAAGTGTATTTGTTTAAATTTTCTCTCTGAAAATAAACCCAGAGCTACAGCCTGATGAGCATTATACAAAGGAAAAGAAATCTCAGTGTAGTATTCTTTTATACTTTCTTTTAATGGTTCATAAATGTATAATAATCATAGTGAACTTTTATTCAGCACTGCTATAGGCATAATAAGGTACTGTGCATGTACTATCACATTTAATCCTCATCCTATGACTTGTATATCTAGTCCTGTATTAATGAATGAGGGAACTGAGTCACAAAGCTTAAGCTTCTCTCCCAAGGAATCAAAGTTGTTAATAGCAATGCTAAGACTGACTTTCAGACTATCTCCAGACCTACTCTCTTAATTTACTATACCATTCTGCTATCACACTGACTGTACCTGATTCAGATGCAAACCTCGCCACCACCGCCACCACCCCCCCTCACCAATTAATCATTTTCCTTGAATGTTTTTTCATGTTGGTTTGTATTTTGAAGGTGCCATTTGGGCAAGGTGTCTTGAAGGAGTGATGGCGGGTACATATTGACTATTCTGTGAGGAGCAAAGCTTCAAAAGGAGCATGTTGATGAATCTCCTCGGTGTGGAGATCCAAGCAAAGCCAACTTCTGTTTGCAGCACTAGCATACAGCCAGTTGCTCACCTTCATCCTTGCATCTTAATCTGTGAGCCAAGTCTGCAGCCAGAAATCATTTTCAGCTCTTTCAACTAGCCATAAAAATGTTTTAACACCATGTTAAACTATATAATATTGCAATTAAAACTTCTTATCCTCACCCATCAGAGGGCAGACAGAAGCAAGAACTACAATCCCATAGCCGCCAAAATGAAAACCACAATCACACAAAGCTAACCAAAATGATCACATGGATCACTGCCTTGTGTAACACAATGAAGCTGTGGGCATGCCATGCAGGGTCACCCAAGATGGAAGGGTAATGGTGGAGAGTTCTGACAAAATGTGGTCCACTGGAGGAGGGAGTGCAAACCACTACCGTATTATTGCCTCAAGAACCCCATGAACAGTATGAAAAGGCAAAAAGATATGACACTGGAAAATGAGCCCCTTAGGTAGGTAGGTGTCCACTCTGCTACTGGAGAAGAGGGGAGAAATAGCTTCAAAAAGAAGGAAGAGGCCGGGCCAAAGTGAAAACCATGCTTAGCTGTGGATGCATCTGGTGGTGAAGGTAAAGTCTGATGCTGTCGAGAACAATATTGCATAGGAACCTGGAATGTTAGGGCCATGAATCAAGGTAAACTGGACGCAGTCAAGCAGGAGATGGCAAGAGTGAACATCGACATTTTAGGAATCAGTGAACTAAAATGGATGGAAATGGGCAAATTTAATTCAGATGACCATTATATCTACTACTGTGGGAAAGAATCTCTTAGAAGAAATGGAGTAGCCTGCATAGTCAACAAGAGTCCAAAATTCAGTACTTGGGTGCAGCCTCAAAAACAACAGAATGATCTCAGTTCATTTCCAAGGCAAACATTCAACATCACAGTAATCCAAGTCTGTGTCCCAGCTGCTGATGCCGAAGAAGCTGAATGAAGACCTACAAGAACTTCTAGAACTAACACACAAAAAAGATATCCTTTTCATTATAGGGGATTGGAATGCAAAAGTACTAAGTCAAGAGATACCTGAGGTAACAGTCAAGTTTGACCTTGGAGTACAAAATGAAGCAGGGCAAAAGCTAACAGAATTTGCCAAGAGAACACAGTGGTCATAAAACATCTTCCAACAACACAAGAGACGACTCTACACATGGACATCACCAGATGGTCGATACCAAAATCAGATTGATTATATTTTTTTGCAGCTGAAGATGGAGCTCTATACAGTCAGCAAAAACAAGACCAGGAGCTGACTGTGGCTCAGGTCATCAGCTCCTTATTGTAAAATTTAGGCTTAAATTGAAGAAAGTAGGGAAAACCACCAGACCATTTAGATACGACCTAAATCAAATCCCTTATGATTTTATAGTGGAGGTGACAAATAGATTCAAAGTATTAGAATTGGTAGACAGAATGCCTAAAAATCTATGGCTGGAGGTTCATAACATTGTACAGTAGGCAGTGACCAAAACCATCCCCAAGAAAAAGAAATGCAAGAAGGCAAAGTGGTTGTCTGAGAAGGCCTTACAAATAGATGAGAAAAGAAGAGAAGTGAAAGGCAAAGGAGAAAGAGAAAGATATAGAAAACTGAATATAGAGTTCCAGAGAATAGCATGGAGAGGTAAGAAAGCCTTCTTAAGTGAACAGTGCAAAGAAATAGAGGAAAACAACAGAAAAAAGGGAAAAAAATAGAATGGTAGAGACTAGAGATCAGTTCAAGAAAATTGGAGATGCCAAGGGAACATTTCATGCAAAGATGAGCACAATAAAGGACAGAAGCAGGAAGGACCTAACAGAAGTAGTAGAGATTAAGAAGAGGTGGCAAGAATACAAAAAAGGTCTTAATGACTTGGATAACCATGATGGTGTGGTTACTCACCTAGAGCCAGATATCCTGGAGTGTGAAGTCAAGTGGGTATCAGGAAGCATTACAACTAACAAAGTTAGTGGAGGTGATGGAATTCCAGCTGAGCTACTTAAAATCCTGAGATGATGCTGTTAAAGTGCTGCACTCAATATATCAGCAAATTTGGCATACTCAACAGTGACCACAGAACTGGAAAAGTTTCATTTTCATTCCAATACCAAAGAAAGGCAGTTCCAAAGAATGTTCAAACTACGGTATGATTGTGCTCATTTCACATGCTAGGAAGGTAATGCTTAAAATCCTTCAAGCTAGGTTTCAGTAATACACAAATCGAGAACTTCCAGATGTACAAGCTGGATTAGAAAAGGCAGAGGAACCAGAGACCAAATTGCCAACATCTTTTGGATAATAGAAAAAGCAAGAGAATTCCAGGAAGACATCTACTTCTGTTTCATTGACTATGCTAAAGCCTTTGATTATGTGGATCACAACAAACATGGAAAATTCTTAATGAGATGAGAATACCAGACCACTTTACCTGTTTTCTGAAAAACCTGTATGCAAATCAAGAAGCAACAATTAGACCTGGACATGGACCAATGGTCTGGTTCAAAATTGAGAAAGGAGTACGTCATCATGCTTATTTAACTTCTGTGCAGAGTACATCATGCAGAATGCTAGGCTGGATGAATCACAGGCTGGCATCAAGATTTCTGGGAGAAATATCAACAACTGTAGAAACGCAGATGATAACACTCTAATGGCAGAAAGTGAAGAGGAACTAAAGACCCTGTTTATGAGGATGAAAGAGGAGAGTGCAAAAGCTTTCTTAAGACTCAACTTTCAAAAAAACAAGATCATGACATGCAGTCCCATTACTTCATGGCAGATAAGTGGGGAAATAGTGGAAAGAGTGACAGATTTTATTTTCTTGGTCTCCAAAATCACTGTGGACAGTGACTGCAGCCATGAAATTGAAAGATGATTGTTCCTTGGAAGAAAAGCTATGACAAACCTAGACAGCATATTAAAATCAGAGACATCACTTTGCCAACAAAGGTCCGTCTAGTCAAAGCTATGATTTTTCCAGTAGTCATGTATGGATGTGAGAGTTGGACCATAAAGAAGGCTGAGCATAGAAGAATTGATGCCTTAGAACTGTAGTGCTGAAGAAGACTCTTGAGAGTTCCTTGGACAAAGTGAAAGTCGCTCTGTCATGTCCAACTCTTTGCGACCCCATGCACTATACAGCCTATGGAATTCTCCAGGCCAGAATACTTGAATGGGTAGCCTTTCCCTTCTCCAGGGGATCTACCAAACGCAGGTCTCCCTCATTGCAGGCGGGTTCTTTTCCAGCTGAGCCACAAAGGAAGCCCTACAGCAAGGAGATCAAATCAGTCAATCCTAAAGGAAATCAACCCTGAGTATTCAGTGTAAGGACTGGTGCTGAATCTGAAGCTCCAATATTTTGGTGACCTGATGGGAAGAGTTAACTCATTGGAAAAGACCTTGATACTAGGAGAGATTGAAGGCAGGAGGAGAAGGGGAGGACAGAGGATGAGATGGTTAGATGGCATCATCAACTCAGTGGATATGAATTTGAACAAACTCCAGGAGATAGAGAAGGACAGGGAAGCCTGAAGTGCTGCATTCCATAGGGTTGCCAAGTTTTGGACATGACTTAGTTACTGAACAACAACAGTTTTGTAATTATTATCTAGTTTGTGCCTTTAAATTGTGCTATTTCTATGCTGAAATAAAAGTTCAATATATTCTTAAACATACCTATATTTATATTCTGGCATCTTACAATGTATTTATCAATTCAACAAATACTTATTGAGAGCCTACCGTATGTCAGACATTCATCCTTGGCATAGCAATGACAAAACTGACAAAAATTCTGACCTCAAGCACTTAACATTCTTGCAGTGATTAGTTTTTTAAAGGGTTATCAACAGAAGGGGAGGGAAAGTGGGTGGGTCTATAGAAGCAGCTCCTTAGATTGGGTTGAGCGGCCTAGGGAAAAATCATGGGGCCTCCTTTTTTAAGAGCCCCAACGCCAACTCAGACTCTGTTCAGACTAGAGCAAACAGCAAAATGGGGGCTTGAAAAGGTTTCAGTTGAGCTTCCTTTGAGTAAATTACCTCAAAGATGCTTTGTATTAAGATACTTGAGTAGAAGTCTAAGTCTCCTACAGGATTTTAGCCTTCTTTCTCATACCTAGAATTGAATCTAGCTATATTTTAATTGTGTAGATGAAGATTAAAGCTATTAGATGTTGGACCCCAAATTGAGGATCATTCTGAATCACAGAGTTAAAAATAATAGAGAAAAAAATTCCTTAAGTAGAAGCAGATGAAAAAGGAAGTTGAGGGTCGGGTTCACAGTTCTCCCAAGGAGTGGCTTAGACTGGCTGGTTGAAGCTCAGCTCCAAGGCAACTTGGCTGCCATATGTGTGTCAAACTTACTTAGTGCCACAATTCAGACAAGTGTGTATCACAGACTTGCAAAAATGCCTTGTGGCAAATTTACTACTTTGGTTCCCAAACTCAATTTAGTCAGATCTTTTCAGTAATGAAGCATTTTTATTTATAGCAATCTTGCTACATATGAAAGACAATTTAGAGTGGTGGTTAAGGGAGTTGATTCCTGGTGCCCAACTGTCTGGGTACAAATTCCAGCCCCACCTCTTACACAGCTACAAAAGGAAGTTCACTGTGTCCCATTTTCCTTTTCTCTAAAAGGGTGATCATAATAATAGCATCTACTTCATAGGATTGTAATGAACATAAATTAAATAGTATCTGTGAAATGCTTAGAATGATGCCTGGCCATAATAAGTGCCATACAGATGTAGCTATTATGATGAGAGATTTGTCAGTCAATAGGCATTGCCTGGCTGGGATTTAGCATCCACAGTGAATCTTTCGCATAGCTGGACAGGACAGATCTAGTGGGCATCCAGTCCTAAATGCCAGAAGGAAACTCTAAGAGCAAAAACATTTATTGAGCATTGCCATGTATGGAGTTTGGGGCTTTCATATTTAATGATTAAGAGCCGACATCAGTGAATGTTGATGCCAAGAAACATATCACACACATACACACACACACATGCACACATATGCACCCGAAAGCCAAGTTCCTCTGTGATTTTTATCAAATGTTACAAGAGGACATCACACTCAGATCTGTGAAACAAAGGGATAGATGTTAGGGAGCTGAGGGTCCTTCTGCTAAACAGATGACTACAGAGTTAAGGAAGTGAATTGTGAGGAGGAAAATTCCAGGCTGCAAATGGAGTCAAGATGTGAAGCAGCAGCAGTTAAGCTAATACCCCATGATGACGAGGATTAAAGATGAACCGAATATCCTCAGAGGGAAAGCCAAACGTGACAGAAGACACATCAGAGGAGACCTCTGCCATCAGAAAACGCAAAAATGTAGTTTGATATCAGAAAGAGATAATTAGCATGTGGAAACTAGATTTAGCCTGAAGTATATGTCTGCCCAAGGTGCAGGTCAGAAAAAGAAGGTTTATACCAGGGTAGTTTTATGGGGAGAAACCAGGACACACAAACTCCACTGTGATGACTATGTATGAAGAAAGCTAATTATGACTCCTTCAGATGGGCATGAAGAAAGCTGGTTATGACTCCTTCAGATGGGAGATGGCTACCCAAGTGGAGGAAGAGCGAATAGTTGGATTAAGATAGAGAATGAAAGAGTGGCATGAGCAAGGCTTCTTGGTGTAATGGAATTCATCATTCACCATGAACTCATGATTTCTGCTATGTTGTCTTTGGTTCAGAATACAATTAGTATCCAGGAGGGAGGAGCTAGTCTCAAGTTAAAGTGTTGAGGAAAATACAGTGGGAGGAAGGAGGATATAGGGCTGCCCACTCCTATTTCTTAGAGAATTTGACTTGTTAAAGGACCGCCAGGAACATGAAGAAAATACTTTCTGAGAAAGAAATGCCATTCAGTTTAGAAAGGAACATGTAGCTTATATCAGGGAAATAGCCCTTGCCACTTTGATTGATTTTTGGCATTGCATATGACTGCTTTTAAAAATCACTTCTATTATTTCCCCTTGACTATAACAATAGCACATATTCTTATATAAATGAGGAGAAAATAAAAATCCCCTGTGGCCCACTAGACATACCCACAATAATCATTCTTGATGTATTTCCCTTTACCGGTTTTTACTTACATGTGTACAAAAATTGGACTTTGACTCCGTCACAATTTTATATGTTGTTTTTTAAACTTGAATATTATATCCTGAACATTTTTTGTACCATATCGGCAGGCGGGCCCATATGTTTATGTTTTCTCACAACTCCTGCGCTCAGGGGTTTGTCGAGTCCTTTACCTTCTCCACCCTGGCACCGTGATTGTTTAGTCCTTGTGAGGCCAGTCTGGGATTTGCAGGGTGTCTTGAGCTGTGAGAGGAAAAAAAACAATCTTTTTGTAAATATGAGAGCATTGGACCTTGAAGTTGAGGGTTAGGTCTCTTAATATTCTTCCCTTGAAGAGCATGTTCTGACTAAATGTATATTCACATTTCAACAAATTCAAACAAATGATAGACAGCTGTTGGTTGAGAGAGAAATATTGGCTGCTGTGTCAGATATTTAAAAGAAAGAAGCAGCTGAATATAGCCCCAACTCAGAGAATGCTGGAGTCATATTTTAAGAGAGAAAAATTCACAACTGACCTGAATACGAAATTCTCCTGTGTGGGCTCTTGTATTAATGAATGATCTGTATTAAGCCCTGAAGGCTTGTAATTGAAATAATAACACAATATGAAGAATCCAAAGGGCTCTCTTCTTAAACGTTTGTATTCCATTCAGGGTCAAGGTGCCCATCCATAGGAGGTCATGCCTTTTGATGTTGGGTTTCTTTCCATGATTTGTAGATATTTGTGTAAACTGACTCACATATCAGTCAGAAAGGAAGGAAGAAATGGTTTTGTGATTTATAAACCCATGTAGAGCCCAAATATTAAATAAATCTATTTTCATTTATTATTTGTTTGAATTTAGGTGTCACCATGGTAGGCATGGTTTGGTAGGTAAAGCAGTGTGAGACGTGCTCTTAGAAGCCGGAGTTCACTACACTTTTACTCAATCAGCCCGGGTTTGATTCTTTGTATTCCCCCTCAGCCCCTACCCCATATTCTCATGCCTGAAGAGTCCAGTGACCCAGGAAGGTATCTAGTTTGTTTCCTTGTTGCTTCAGCACACAGAAGATTAATTCATATTTACAAATTCATATATGGTAAAGATACTTTTCTGTGATTATGGTTTGTGTGTCTGCCCTCTGATGCCTCTCGCAACACCTACTGTCTTGCTTGGGTTTCTCTTACCTTGGATGTGGGGTATCTCTTCACGGCTGCTCCAGCAAAGCGCAGCCGCTGCTCCTTACCTTGGATGAGGGTTATCTCTTCACAGTCACCCCTCCTGACCTTGAACGTGGAGTAGCTCTTCTCGGCCCTCCTGTGCCCACGCAGCCACCGCTCCTTGGACTTGGAGTTGCTCCTCTTGGCTGCCGCCCCTGACCTCGGGCGTGGGGTAGCTCCTCTCAGCCACTCCTGCGCCGTCACAGCCTGGCACTCTAGGCCGCTGCCCCTGACCTCGGACATGGGGTAGCATCACTTCATGGGAAATAGATGGGGAAACAGTGGAAACAGTGTCAGACTTTATTTTGGGGGGCTCCAAAATCACTGCAGTTGTTGACTGCAGCCATGAAATTAAAAGACGCTTTCTCCTTGGAAGGAAAGTTATGACCAACCTAGATAGCATATTCAAAAGCAGAGACATTACTTTGCCAACAAAGGTCTGTCTAGTCAAGGCTATGGTTTTTCCTGTGGTCATGTATGGATGTGAGAGTTAGACTATGAAGAAAGCGGAGCGCCGAAGAATCGATGCTTTTGAACTGTGGTGTTGGAGAAGACTCTTGAGAGTCCCTTGGACTGCAAAGAGATCCAACCAGTCCATTCTGAAGGAGATCAGTCCTGGGTGTCCTTTGGAAGGACTGATGCTAAAGCTGAAACTCCAGTACTTTGGCCACCTCATGCGAAGAGTTGACTCATTGGAAAATACTCTGATGCTGGGAGGGATTGGGGGCAGGAGGAAAAGGGGATGACAGAGGATGAGATGGCTGGATGGCATCACCAACTCGATGGATGTGAGTTTAAGTGAGCTCCGGGAGTTGGTGATGGACAGGGAGGCCTGGCGTGCTGCGATTCATGGGGTCGCAAAGAGTCGGACATGACTGAGCGACTGAACTGAAACTGAAAGATACTTTTAAAATACGAAAAGAAAATTTTCCTGATATACAAAATTGTTGTGAAAAATCAAACAGATAAATGAAAATTCTCCTATTATATTTTTTGAGATAACCTCTGTGGACAACTTGGTATGTTTTTCTAGACTTTTAGTCCAAACTTAAATTCATATATATATAATTTTAAAAATGTACTGGCTACTGTTAGCTTACTTCACATAATATTTTAGGATCACTTTTTGTGTCACTATTATAAATATCTATTTTATTTGTTCTACTTTGTTTACTGATTGACTTGTGATTAGATAATGCATGCAAATTACAAAGTTGTAAACACTGATGCCTCCCTCCCACCCTTATTATCCAGCCTCACAGTTCTCTTCTTCAGAGGCAATCATTGCTATCACTTTAATATAGATTCTTCCAAAACAAATATAAGCTGCATTAGTCCCTTCAGCACACAAACAAGCAGTAACGTAGCCCAGCCTGAAAGAGGAAGAACTCTTCCTTAACTTGTACATTCCCTTTCAGCTACCACCTTGCTTCTCTGCTCCCCTTACAGCAGTAGTACTTGAAAGTGAAAGTGAAGTCGCTCAGTCGTGTCTGACTCTTTGCGACCCCATGGACTGTAGCCTACCAGGCTCCTCCGTCCATGGGATCCTCCAGGCAAGAGTACTGGAGTGGGTTGCCATTTCCTTCTCCAGGGGATCTTCCCGACCCAGGGATCGAACCTGGGTTTCCCGCATTCCAGGCAGATGCTTTAACCTCTGAGCCACCAAAGTTGTCTCCAATTACTGTTTCCAATTCCTCTTCTCCCACCCTTTGATAAACTCACTACTACAGTGTCCATTTTCATGCTGTATTTAAGCAATATGGGGTTATAAAGGCCTGGCCTCGCATTACTTCGGACAATTTGAAGGGTATTTTCAGTTTCAGAGTTCCGTGTGGGGTGGACTGATGCATTAGTTGAGACTGCTTTACAACCCACCTTTCCCCAGTTCTGCCTGCTTTCTTCCCCTTCCTCAGGAGTTTGTCCTAAGAGCACGTGAGCATGCTAAGTTGCCTCAGTAGTGTCCAGCTCTTTGCGACCCCGTGGACTGTAGCCCACCAGGTTCCTCTGTCGATGGGCTTCTTCAGGCAAGAATACTGAAGTGGCTTGCCATGTCCTCCTCCAGGGGATCTTCCTGGCCCAGGGGTCGAACCCACATCTCTTATGTCTTCTGCATTGGCAGGTGGGTTCCTTACCACTAGCATCACCTGCCCTGAAAAGCTTCGAGGATGCTAATCTTCATGGTAGAGTCTGCTTCCCAGCACAGCATCCTGCAACACCCGTCCAGTGGTTTTCCATCTCAGAATAAGAGCCTGAAGTCCTCACAGTGGCAGTATGTGTCCCTCCTCCCACCCCCCAGCAACCTTCCTGGCTACATCTCCTACACTCTTCCCTTCGTTCTGTTCTCATTAGCTGTTCCCTAAATACACTAAGCATACTTAATACTCCTGAACCTCCACACTTGCTCTCTGACTTCCTGAGATATACTTCCCCCAGATGCCTTCCTGTCTCCCCCTCATTTCCTTGGTGTCTCTGTTCAAATATCACTTGATCAGAAATTCTTTCCTGACCACTCTATATAAAGCAGCATCCCCACTGCCAGCTTTATGCTGTTTATTCCCCCTGTTTTGTTTTTCTATTCCTCCAAAGCACTTATGCTATATGTTTTTTCTTATTGTCTGTCTTTTTCTGGTTTGTCCTCTAATATTTTCCAAGGGCCTAGAAAAGTGCTTGGCACAGAAAATATGTTCAAGTAATATTATGGATGTGTGAATAATTATTCATTTTATTTTTCATGCAAATGTTGCAACCTTTACATAATGTTTTGCACATATGAGAACAGCACATACCTTGGAGAACATTTCAAACCAAAATAACAACCTGCATAGTTTTGCACTGTATGTATAAATATAATTTATTCAGTCAGTCCACTATTAATGGATTTTTATGCTATTTCAAATACAGAAAGGAATAACTTCATAATGTTGTCTTCCATTATATGACTATATCTTCAGGAAAAGAATCTTTATAATTGCAATTTGCTGGTCAAAGGGTATATAATTAGTATTGATAGTTGTGATAGATATTACCAAATAATTTTCTATAAATCTTATACAAGATTATATTCTCACCAGCAGGATGTGAGTGTGCCTCTTTCAACACATGTTAATTCTTTGACAGTGCTCATCTGATAAATGAAAATGGTATTTCAGTGTAGTTTTAACTTTCAATTCTTTGTGTGTCTGTATGTAATAAAGTTTTATTAAAGTATAAAAGAGATAGAGAAAGCTTCTGAAATAGACATCAGAAGAGGACAGAAAGAGTGCCCCCTTGCTAGTTTTTAGTAAGGAGTTATATACCTATTAGCAAGCTGCTAATTAGAGAAAGAAATGCCTCAAAACTGAGAGAGTTTCATCAGGCCCTTCACCCACAACATGCATTTTGAGATAGAATTGGCACAATTCTCTTATTATGTGTGAGGTTTAATATATTTTTATATATTTAAAACACAATCGTATTCCTTTTGTACTAATACCTCTTCTATAAACTGTGTTGGGTTGTCCCTATAATGAAACTTTTCTTAAACCAAAGATTCAAGTTTACCTCAGCATCCCAATATCATTTGTTGAATAAATGATCTTTTCCCCACTTGAACCAACTTCACCACATTTCTGTTTCTAGCTTTATATTTCCATTTATCTATTCATATATGAAGTACTACATCACTTCATATAATACAGTTTTATACTGTGTTTCGTTAGTTATCTGGCTGTTTTTGTTCGGTTGCTACGTTGTGTCTGACTCTTTGCAACCCCATGGATGACAGTGTGCCAGGCCTCTCTGTCCTTCACTATCTCCTGGAGTTTGCTCAAACTCATGTCCATTGAGTCAGTGATGCCATCTAACCATACATCTTCTACCACCTCTTTCTCCTCCTGCCCTCAGTCTTTCCCAGCATCAGGGTCTTTGCCAACAAGTCAGCTCTTTGTGTCAGGTGGCCAAAGTATTAGAGCTTCAGCTTTAGCATCAGTCCTTCCAATGAATATTCAGGGTTGATTTCTTTTAGGATTGACAGGTTTGATCTCCTTGCAGTCCAAGGGACTCTGAAGAGTCTTCTCCAGCACCACAGTTTGATAACATCAATTCTTTAGCACTCAGCCTTCTTTATGGCCCAACTCTAACATCTGTACAACCAACTACTAGAAAAGTCATAGCTTTGACTACATCGACCTTTGTTTGCAAAGTGATTTCTCTGTTTTTTAATAAGCATATTAAAAAGGGTTGTTCGGAGAAGGCAATGGCACCCCACTCCAGTACTCTTGCCTGGAAAATCCCATGGACGGAGGAGCCTGGTAGGCTGTAGTCCATGGGGTCACTAAGAGTCAGAGACGACTGAGCGACTTCACTTTCATGCACTGGAGAAGGAAATGGCAACCCACTCCAGTGTTCCTGCCTGGAGAATCCCAGGGACAGGGGAGCCCGGTGGGCTGCCGTCTATGGGGTCGCACAGAGGCGGACATGACTGAAGCGACTTAGCAGCAGCAGCAGCAAAAAGGTTTGTTTTAGCTTTTCTTCCAAGGAGCGACATCTTTTAATTTCATGGCTGCAGTCACCATCCACATTGATTTTGGAGTCCAAGAAGATAAAATCTGCCACTGTTTCTATTTTTTCCCCATCTATTTGCCATGAAGTGATAGGACTGGATGCTATGATGTTAGCTTTTTGAAAGTTGAGTTTTAAGCCAGCTTTTTCACTCTCCTCTTTCACTCTCGTCAGGAAGCTCGTTGGTTCCTCTTCACTTTCTGCCATTAGCGTGGTGTCATCTGCATATCTGAGGTTGTTGATATTTCTCCTGGCAATCTTGATTCCAGCATGAGATTCATCCAGCTTGGCATTTCTCATGATATACTCTGTATATAAGTTAAATAAGCTGGGTGAAAATATACAGCCTTGATGGACTCCTTGTCTCTACCTCAAACTAAAAGAAAAGTTCTGAAAAGAATGATATTTTCAAAAATTCCCTGCCTTTCTAGCATATTTTTCCAATTAAAATTGGCTTGTTTGGTACGAGATTTTCTGTTGTTTTTTTATTAGTCTTATATTGCTTTAGAAATGAGTTTTAGAAGAACTGGCGTCTTCATAATCTTGAATCTTCTTATGCAAGAACATGGTATGTTTCTTTAGCCATTCACGTCTTGCTATCAGTATATATTTCCTTTAAACAATTGCTCTCTCTCTCTCACACATATATATACACGCACACACACACATATATATATATATTTGATTTGAGAAACTTTAAAGCAAACATCTGACTTATTATTACCTAACTTAAAAGTAGAACTTTTTTAGGAACATAGAATCATCTCACATACTCCCTCTGATCTCAGCCCCTTTGTCCCTTCAGAAGTATCCAGCATTCTGACTTTATGATAGTCATTTTGTTGCTTTACAGTTTTGCTGACGGGTAAGCATTTCTAAATAACAGTTTAGTTTTGCCTGCCTTTGAGCTTAAAATAAATATAATCATGCTAGATACATTCTTTTGTATCTAACTTCCTTTGCCAAAAATATGTCTGTGTGATTTATCCATGACTGTTGCCTTTTTAGCAATTTTTTTTCTGAATAGAGATCTCCCTATTATTTTTCAGACTTTCATTTTTAAACATTAAATTCAAACATTCAAACAATATTGATTTCCTGGAATGAATCCAACTTTGTCATAATATATTCTTTTTTTACATTTTGCTGGATTCCTTTTGAGGACTGGCCTATTTCTGGCTTACCTGTATTCCTCTAGAGTGGTTCTTTAGAGGTTCTCCCTGAAAACCTGATTTTTTGTTTTGGTTTATTTTTATTTAAATTTTTTTTTAACCATGGCTCCTCCTCCTTGCTGCACTGTGAGCTCCAGTTTTTGTCCCTCCAGCACTGAAAACTGAAAACAGCCCAGCTTCTCAACCTCTTAGTTCTGCTTACAACTCTGCAAAGGCCTTAAAGGGGAAAATGGTGCCATATAGCCTCTCTCTCTGAATTTCTATTCTCTGTGAGATCTTAGGTTCTCAAGTCCCTGCTGCCTTGGGAATTCTCTTATGCCTTCAAACAGATACTTTTTTTGTTCAGCTTATCTAGTTATTCTCAGTGAGAAAGGTTGGTCTGCACAGGCTAGTCTGCCATAACCAGAACTAGAAATCAAGTAATGATAAAAATGGAAGTTTAAGATACTGTCAAAATATAATGGTTTATTATCAGGGAATGGTTTATGATTTGTAGTTATTTAATCAATAACTATGATTTATGTCCATGCCTCTGGGAACATCAAAGGTAGGACACGCTACCTCAGATACCAAGAAGGTCGTTTAGTGTTCTGTGGGATGTGAAGGTGATCTGGCTGTGTCATCTGTCACTCCAGGCTCATTCTGCTCCTCTCAAGGCTAGGCGACATCTCCTTTCTGCATAAACACTTTGCGTGTATCTCATTAGATACCTGCTCCTGGGTTACTCAGTTATCCATGCCAGGAAACAAGGAGTTACCCTTGCTCAACATCTCTGCCTCAACACCTACCATGTCCAACTGGTTGCCAAATATTGTCCATTATATTTCCTTATTGTTTCCATAATATGTTCACTCTTTTCCATCCCCTCTGCCTTTTTCATCCAATTATCCCAATTCTTTGTCTGAGTTACTGAAAAGACCTCTATTCCTACTCTCCAATTGAAACAAGGAATGCTCCTTCTAAAATACAGATCTGACCTAAGCTTTGCTGCAGTGCTTACAATCTAGTGATAGCTCTCTATAACCCATAAAATAAAATTATAACATTATGCCTATCCCCTCACACCCCTCCACCGCCCTGCAGCAAATAATGAAGGCAGGAGCTGTGTGCTGTGGGATTCTCATAGACCTCTGCCCTCAAATAAGGCCTGCCCCTTTCTAGCATATGACTGGAGCAAATGACAGCTTCTCTGGACCATGGTTATGGTAGTTCCTTCTCTACCATGAGAGGAAATTGAACCAGATTTCCAATTCCAGTGACTTTGTGATTCTGAATCATTGCTTTAAAGTGTGTTATGTGTGCCTTTAGAAATGAAGCTTATTTTTATAGCTACACCACAATCTAGGTTATAAATACTATGTAAAGAGTAATATCAAATACCCATCATGCAGTTCTTATGTAACAACAATTGATTTTATCTGCCTGGATTTGTGACTCAAATGGGAAACTAAATAATGAGTTAATTGAATTATTTTAATTGAAGTCCTCCACTGTGAAAGGCCCACAGAAGCCCCTTAGGATTAAGGTGTACTGCAAGCTGTTATCCTCGACATCCCTTCCTCTGGGCGGGCCTGCGGTGTGACAATGATCTTATCCTCTGTTTCCATCTCTTGCCTCTTTGCCTACTCCCACCCTTGTATGCTAGGCTCTTCTCAGACTCACATGCTTTCAGTTGCCTCAGCAGAAGTACCTCGTATCTCCTGCTTCCAGGTATTCTCATCAGATACTCTATCTCTTTGAATGCTTCCCCACAGAATCTGTGTCTGCCTCTCTCTTACTTGTTCTTTGGGACTCTGGTTTACCTCGCCTCTTTTTACTGGCTTCTCTGTCTTATTCTGACTAGGGTGCCCATTTTCATCTTCCTGTTCTCATGACACCCTCTGCAGACACCACCTCTGTCCAAACAGCATCGTGATTATTTACTTATCTATTCTTCTAAGTTCCTTGAGGATCGGGGCCATTTTGTTTTTAAAATTCTGAGGGCTGAGCACAGAACTTACTATATAATGGATATTGAAAAAATAATTTATATTTAAATGAATGAATATATTTCTCAGTGAGAGCCAGTAAAGAAATGCATTTCCCTTATCTGAATTTTAGAAGAATCTCTTTTATAGATTTGTCAGATGTCTCTATTGAATGATCTGTTAATCTGTCTATCTGTCTACTTCTGGTGTGTGCCAGAATGATAGAAAGTTATGTTTGGATGCTGCTTAAACTTGCTGAGAAGTATGTAAATTCTCAAATAACTATAGCTTTTATCCAGTGTTAATACTTGGTTCTGGTCAGAAAATCTTGTCTTGATTTTGTCATCTTTCTTATTTCGTGCTGGCAAGAGCTGACAGCTATTTAAATGAGGATTAAAAATAGGACTCTGTGAAGTGCATGTTCCTTTTTTTGCTGCCAGGATATAACTGACCACAGAACTGGGGTTATCTCTCTCTCTCTTAAAAAAAATTGCACAGGTTATGCTATCAAGTTCTAGATAAAAATCCATGATGAAAAAAAATAACTCTTAAGAGATATTCAGTGGTCCAAATACTTTTCATGAGTCCTAATAGAAAATATGCTTTTTTTCCCTCATTCTTGAAAGATATTCGAAGAATTTGAATATTAAAGTGTAGCCATTATAGCCTGTGATTCATCCATGCTATGAACTGGCTTTGACTGCTGCACTTCCCTTTCTTCATCATCATCATAAATGGAAGAACCTCAGATTGTGGGAAGTGGGACCTGGGGTGCTGGAGAAAAAAGGTAATTGCATTCAGAGAGGGAGCTGTGTGAAAAAGCCTTTGGCTTTGGGAAAGTAGATTCTTATTTATCACTGGTAGTAACTGACTAGAGCAGGCCTGGCTTAAGACTGGAATCCAGGAATGGGCTCTAAGAACACTTTTACTAATACTAAAGATTTGACATGTAGTTACTCATTTGTTTGCTCCTTCTTCAGTCATTCAGTTTTATAAGAGTCTGTGTGACATCTATCATGCCACCTCAGAGCTGCTGGTCACCCTAAACTAACAATATCTCAGAAGAGTAGGAATAGAGTGAATGGCTCGTTGAACCCAGAAGCAGGCCATGAATGCTTCAGTGATTCTAAGACACCCCATCCAATTCATTCATTCAGCAAACATTCACTGATATCTGTTAAGGGCCCAGTGCTGATTTAAGCCTGCTCTGTAAAGATTAATATGATACAGGAACTGCTGACTTGAGTTCCCTGTTTGGGGAACTAGGAAGGAGGTAACCAGACCATTGAAAAAGCACTGAGGAGGGGGCATTAAGCCAGCTTAGGGGAATCATGTGGCTTCCAGAGGAGATGACCATTGAGCTGACTTTTAAGAAGTTTGAGAGAGCAGTCGCCAAGGAAAGAGATGAGGCTTTTAGACTTAACCCATTTTGTTGCTGTCTCTTTAGGGAGCCCATGACTAACCATTCCTAACAGATTTATCAACCCTTTTATTTAACCTTCTCTTAGAATGAGGTTTGACTTGGCTTCCCAGGTGGCCCAGTGGTAAAGAATCTGCCTGCTAATGCAGGAGACACAAGAGATGCAGATTTGACTCCTGGGTTAGGAAGATCCCCTGGATGAGGAAATGGCAACACACTCCAGTATTCTTGCCTCAGAAATCACATGGAGGAGCCTGGCCAGCTACAGTCCGTGGGGTCATGAAAGAGTTGGATACAGCCGAGCATACAGAATGAGGTTTGACTAATTCTTTCTACAAGTAGTTCTCAGCAAATCTCCAGCTCAGGAAATTCTTCCTGTGTCTAATTTATATCCATGCCTTCCTGGGAATTCAAGTTCTCTCTTTGAGTTCTGACTTTTGTGGAAACCATGAGAAGGGTGTTGATGAGGAAGTTGAAACGTTTGTGAATTTATCTCATATTGCCTCTGGAAGACAAAATATTCAGTGCTGCATGGAGGAATTCACTGGTAAGGAGACAGCACACTTTCCTTCTACTGTTTTTCTGCTTTATATCTCCCATGAGATAGAGTCTGCAAAACGGTCGTATTAACCAGTAGGTGGAGTACTTTATTAGAAATAGTAGAACCTAGTAGCTATGTATTGTCAAGTATCTATGTATTAGTTTGTAGAGGGGAACCAACTTTAATAATTATGAAAAATTTTGAGAGTGTTTTATATTTATAGCTTTCTGAAAGAGAGCCTGGAAGGGAATTGGTAATCTTGATTAGATTTTGGGTAGTTTATTTTTGCTAGGACTTCTTATGAAATGACACACCATGTGACTAAATACTGCCAGACAAAACTTAAAGTTGTTTTGTATAGCTGTCCAATCCCTCTGTTCCTTGTGATGGGTCTAAGCTTTCTGTGGGTATTAAAAGATAGGTGAATAATTTCAGTGTTTCCCCCCAGCTAAAGTAAAAATCCATGTAGTGGGGTGTCGAGGAAGCACTGCACACAGATTATAAGCTTCTTGAATGAGCTTTCTATTGTAACTAAGCAACTGTCACATTAGACTCCCCCTCGCCATCAGCTTACATTCCCTGAGAACTTAGGTCAGTGCCTAAAATAACCCTGCTAATTGTGAGGGGCACATGTGGACTGAAATTCCAGTTAGCAGTCTGGGAGCTGAGGGACCGAGGATTTGAAAGTGTAGTATAGTTAACAGTTCACAACACGCCTCTAAGCAGTAGGCCCAAAAGCCTCTAAGTGTTCAGGTATGGAAAGAAAGTTACGTGTTGTGCTTTATCGTCTCGGTGTGTAAAGCTGGTTAGCCAGCGACAGCTGATTAAAGACCAGATCTACTTGAGTTACAAGATCTGGGCTTCCAGTGCCCTGCTTTGAACCTGTGGGCCAGTGATGGAGTAACTGACAGAAGCGGAAGGCTCGACCGAGGGACATGAAACTTCCGCAGCCTGGGTAGGACCCGCAGTACTTTGGTTCTCTTCTTGCAGCACAGTTCAGGTAGGCTGTTGTTTACATGGAATTCTCTATAAGTTGGACAGAGGTCATAAAACTGTTCAATTCCAGAGTTGGACAAGAGATCTCAAATGTCTCTTCTGCACACAGCGTGTCTGTATTGATGGGTACTTAATTTCACTCCCTTCCTTGATATTTTGCAAATCAAAGTCTTCATTTCCTCACTCAAGTGCATGAAAATTCTAGGACCTAACAGAGACTGATGGAGTTTAGACAAAATTCAGTTTGCCTGGCATATGATGAAATGCCTCTTTAAAATTTACCTTCCTCTTTCTTGTTTTATTTCCCTTATTCTAGATCCAAAAGACAGGGTTTTTTATTTGTGAGAAACAATGAGAGAAAATGTTGTTAGTAGTTTTAATATATTTTAAAACCCTTAAGAGGGTCTAGGTTTTTATCTGTAAGATGGAAATCAACACTTCTCTCATCCGAATAATCTCAGCTTTCTGTCTGTTCCCTGTATCAGTGCAGCTAATGTAAAATGCTGCAGCGTTTGCTCTTCTTACTCCAGTGTTGACCCACATTATAAAGTATCAAGTTTAATTTTGGCTTCCAAATATCTGGCATATAAAATAAGTATGAAAATGCTGGAAGGGACGCTTTGGAACTTCCGCCCGAGTGGGATAATCCAGAATTTATTCTGATTTATGCATATACCTCATATCATATGATAGACATATTTCTGAAACATATGTGCAAGTAGGGTTCTGTAATTGGAATAATTTAACACATACTTCAACAGCTGATCACTTTTAAGGAGGTTCTATATAAAATGAATAAGAAGTTATAATTTAAACTATGGTTAGGTGGTTCCATTTTGTGCATCAGAATCTTAAATTGAGATCACAAATGTTGCATAAACCTGGATAAATTTCTGAGAAGCAAAAACTGTGTTTTCAGTATCAAGGAACATTTAGGTATGTGTATATGATCACACAAAACCTTTTGGGTATCCCTTGAAGAATGTCTGTGTGGTTTTGGATTTGGGGGGTAACCTATTGGATATATTGTATATTAAATCATGACCTTGATGGGTAAAGATTTTCTAGAGATAAGGAGTGTAGTCTGAGACTTAAACTAAAAAATAATAGTTGAAAAAAGTATTATCCTGCTTTTTGTGCATTATGTCTATTTAATAACCTTGCAAAGCTGAAATCTTATTGCTCTTCTAACATTTGTATCTATTGCAGTCTCAGGAATTATTAGCTTGAACAATATGCATTTGCCAATATTTGATAACTTTGGGCCTGTAAAAATATCAGTTTTGTGTGGCTTATTCTAAGTGATTTTTGAACAGTAACTCATTTTAATGAAAGTTTAGCCTTAAATCCCCAACAATAATACCAAGAGTGAAATATTTTCCCAAAATATGAGAGCCATCTCATTAAAAGCATGATCATCAAGGTTACTTCTTATGAATACATTTAGTATGTATGTGCTATATCTTTTTTGAATTCTTAGTTCCTTTGTCTTTCTAAAAGGACTTACTGTTTCTGCTGAGTGCTGCCTGTGCTGTTTGTCAGACCTGGTGACTGAGAGCGAACATCCTCAATGGCGGAGAGTTGATATTTAGCAGTGTTTGGGATATCTTTGAAAAAATTCACACTTGGTAGTTAGTCAATGACCAAATGTGTATTATAGTTTTAGGGTTTCTCTACATGTACTATCTCAGTACTCTTCTTTTTCTGACTTCTATGATGCAATCTGAGATCATTGATTTGATACATTTCTTGTATAGATGTTTAATGCTATAAATTTTCTCCTCAGTACTACTTTAGCTGCAGCATAAGAATTTTTATAGGTTGTATATTTATTTTTATTAATTTAAAAATGCTTTCTAATTTACTTTCTGATTTCTTCTTTAACTCATCAATTATTTAGTAGTGTATTACTTATTTCCCAAATATTTGGGGGATTTTTCAGAGGTACTTTTGTTATTGTTTTTAAGTATTCTAATTTAATTTCATTGTAGCCAAAGAGCATAATTTTTATGACTTGAGTCTTTTAAATTTTGTTGAGACTTGTTTTATAATTATGATCTATCTTGGTAAACATTCCACAGACACTTGGAAAGAATTGTATTCTACTCTTAGTTGAGAAAGATTTATAAAATCAGTTAGGTCAAGTTGGTTGCTAATGTTGTTTAAATCTTCTCTATGTATGTATCAGTATTGGTTTTTTGTCTATTTGTTCTATCAATTATTGAGAGAGGGATATTGAAATATCCAGTTGTAACTGTGAATTACTCCTTTCAGTTTTTGCTTTATGAATTTTGAAATGGTCTCGTTAGATCATTGACATTTAGGATCATTTTATCCCCTTGATGGACTTATCCCATTATCATTATGAAATGACTCTTTATCTTCAGTAATATTCTTTGCTCTGAAATTTACTTTTTCTGATATTAATATAGCGACCTTAGCTTTGTTTTTTAAATTTTATTTATTTATTTACTTTTAGTTGCTTTGGGTCTTTGTTGCTGCACGTGGGCTTTGCCTACCCGCAGAGAGTGAGGGCTTCACTTTAGTGGTGGCCCACAGGCTTCTCATTGCAGTGTCTTCCCTCGTGCAACCCGGGCTCTGGAGAGTGCGGGCTTCAGTAGTTGAGGCACATAGGCTTAATCTGCAGCAACGAACGTGTGCTGGAACCTGCACCGGCAGGTGGATTCTTAACCGTTGGACCACTAGGAAAGTACCCGCAGCTTTGTTTTAAAGACTGTTGTCTTTTAAGGAGTTTCTATCTAAGGGATTTATGAAAAAATAAACTGTATAACTGTTTCTTTATTAATATATTTATTTTATTAAGTATGAGTAGAATTCACTAAGAGCTTTCAGATGTCCTTCTACAGTTGCATTTTTTACAGTAGCAGTGTTTCTACTGCTATCCCTCCTCTATTGTTATAGGATTGTCATTTTATAGTAAGTAGCCTTCTTTCTATATGATGCATAATATTCATATTTTTAACATGTAGCATGAAATGAACACTGGCTAATCAGAACTGATGTCAGCTCTAAGCGACAGGTGTGGCCTTACTTATACGTGCTGCCTGAATATCAGTGCTGAATATATAACAACTAATAACCCCTTACTTAGGTGCCGGAACCATTTCCCCAGTCATACCAATAGTCTACATTTTATAGATACTTTTTGTTTTTTAAAAAAAGAATATTTGTTTGAATCCCTAGAGCTATTTAATAATCAAGTTAACATGTATATCAACATATTAAGGCCTGACTTCTTTATATAAGGAAAATTCCATAAAGGAACTTATTTTTAAACTTTTATCTTAGATTTTAGCTGATGTTTCAGGTAGCAAATATTTGTTTTTTAACTTACCAGTTATTTATTGACGTTCTCCCATATGTCAGCCTCATGTCCATTGAGTTGGTGATGCTATCCAACCATGGACATGCGTTTGAGTACACTCCAGAAGATAGTGAAGGACAGGGAAGCCTGGTGTGCTGTAGTCCATCGCATCACAGAGAGTTGGACATGACTGAGCAACTGAACAACAACCACATATGTCAGCCACTGTGAACTTGAGGATGAATGACACTCGGTGGTCCTTCCCCTTAAGAAGCTAGTGTAGTCAGGAAGAGAGACCTGTGGCAGGTTCTAGCACACCTAGACTGTGATGCAGCAGTGTGGGGGCAGGGGAGCGTCAGAATCTCTTAGGATAGAAGAGCTCAGAATAAATTAATTCACCTATTTCCAAAAAGATAATTATTTTATAATATGTATCCCATTTTCTTCTTCCAGAGATTTTTTTTTAACCATTTACCTTATAATCAGTATATCTTCAATGATTACTTTTTTGTCTGTGTCTGGGTTTTTACTAATGCTCTTCCTTTGCTTAGCTGCCCTGGTAGCTCAGTTGGTAAAGAATCTGCCTGAAATGCAGAAGACCTGAGTTCATTACCTGGGTCAGGAAGATCCCCTGAAGAAGGGAAGGGCTACTCACTCCAAGATTCTTGCTTAGAGAATTCCATGGATAGAGGATCCTGGCAGGCTACAGTCCATGGGGCTGCAGAGTCAGACACAATTGAGTGGCTAACAGCAACATGGGCGATGCAGGAAGAAATCGGAGCTGCCGTTCAGCTCTGTCACAAGTTGGATGTTACCTAAAGGAAGTGACCATCACGGGAAACACCACAGACTAGCACTGTCACTCCACAGCTCCACTGGGAAAGGAAGGTGTCTTCAGAACCTGGGGATGAGCTATCATAGTGCACCAACAGGACTGAAATGAGAGCAACAAAATGAGTTGCTCTGTAGTTCCTTTGTGTGTAGAGCCTTTTGCATACTGAGGATGGAGTTCAGAGAAAAGAAGCTTTTCTTTTCTCAGCTCAGGCCCCAGGTGGGATTTACAAACATCTCTGTTTCTTTCCATACAGTGTATACAGCATCTGCCATTTGGCCATGGGAATAAATTAGCTTCAGTCACCATCTAGGCCAGGGTAGCCCCAAGACCCAGGGGTCAGAAGGTCAGGCTGCTTTGATTATATTACTGGCAAAGATGTTTAGAGGCTCTGAACTACCAAGTCAATAATAGTTGGTAGTTAAATAATTCTACATATCTTCCTCCCTTTTCTTTTTCTTGTTAAAACATTTTGGAAACTGTTAGGCAAACCCAGTTTGTAAATGAGGGAAATTTCTAAAGCTAGATGATGGGCACATGGGTGTTCATTTTATTATTATTCTTTATATGTAAATTATGTATTCTATTTTTGGAAACTCTCTCATGATAGAAAACACACAGGATAGGAAAAAATCTTTTAGACTTAATGTGATATGAAAACCCAAGACGAGAGAATATGCACTGTATGATTACATTTATATAGAAGTCAGAAACAGGAAAAACTAAACCATTTAGGTGCCCATACTAATTAGGTAAAATGATAAAAAAAAAAAAAAGAAGCAAGAGGTGATTAACATAAAGTAATAGGCTTAATCACCTCTAGACAGGATATATGAGGAGCATCTTGGCTGTTAGCAATGTTCAGTTCTTTCCGCACAATGATAGTTACACAAGTATTCACTTCACAATTATTGGTTAAAATTTAAAATTTATAAAATTTTTATATATGCAAGCTGTATTTCACTATATGAAAGTTTAAAACACTTGAGAAAATATTAGTGCAACAAAAGGAGAGAGAGAGAGAGAGAGAGGGAGAAGGAATTTTCATTCTTATTCACTCATTTAGAGCTTTCATTCTGTATACAATTAAGAAGTTACCCCTTGCTTCAGCTTTTAGATGATGTTTGATTTTGATCTTACACATTCAGATCTGTCTACATTATAAAGTGACCTGTTCAGCAGATGAATGTGGTAGATAATGCAAAGCATTGATATTGATGCTTAGAATAAAATTAGACAACATTTTTGATACAGTAGTAGTAACATTAAATATATCACAGTTAACATAGTTCATGAAGTTTGAGATACTACTATGTGTTTATTATTATTTTTCATTATTTGGTATTATCACATATTTATTATCAAACTAAAATGCATTGAGTATTATGGATTTCAAATGTTTAATTTTTTTTAAGCATTAGTCACTCAAAAGAGACTAGATAAAACCTTTATTACATGGTTTTTAATTTGAAAAATCTTACAATTCCAGTTGAGTAGTCCTCATTGATATGAAATACCTATTATTAAAAGTAGAACTTATCGAAAGTTTACATGTACATGATAAAAGAATTAAATCTATTCAGTAAGAATTTGTATGAACTGAAGCAATATATCTATATATGAAACTGTTAGTTGCTCAGTCGTGTCTGACTCTTTGAGACTCCATGGACTGTAGCCCACCAGGTTCCTCTGTCCATGGAATTCTCCAGGCAAGAGAACTGGAGTGGGTAGTAGCCCTTCGCTTCTCCTGGGGAGCTTCCCGACTCAGAGATTGAACCCAGATCTCCTGCCTTACAGATGGATTCTTTACCCTCTGAGCCACAGGTCCACCCTATATCTGTATGAGGCTATTATCTATAAAAGGTTAACTGTAGTTGACATGTCCAAAATACCTGAGGTTCTGATTTTGCTGCTCTCTCATACCTTTGTGTTTGGCCCACTTATAAAAAGATCTTTATGTTCAAGAAAAAAGAGACAAGAAGAAGAAGGAGAGAAAAAGTTACTAACATATTTTATCTGCTTGATCCATGGAATTATCAATGGGAAAAATAGACAGATTATTCTTAGCAATGATCTTGCTTACAAAAGACTTGAATGAGCTTTGTGGAGAAATAGGCACCCAGACCCATCCCAGGACCGAATCATTTGGCAGATTGCTACAGAACATTTACTTGTTAAGATTTTTTGTTGTTATTATATGAAAATGAATTTTGCAGTATGTCTGAAGGAAAGGAGGAAAGTATCATACTCAGCCAGTTGTTATTTCCTGTACTTGCGGCAGTGGACATGCTGTGTGACACTGGGCATGCTTCCCTCAAGCCTCTGATAGGAAGGAGAGCATGCTCACCATCTGGGATGCCCAGGTGCTCTGCCCGTGGTTAAAGTCTCATTCCTGTAGCGTATCTACCTAGGATTGGTATGGTGGTGTCATTGTGGGGTGCCGGTACTAGTTAGAATGGTGAAGGTTTGGATGGGCAAAGAGAACTGAGGAGTTCTGTACTTTAGTGCTGATCACTACCTGTGTGGAAAAGTCTCTATATCCCCAGCTTTTATCATTTTCTCTACCTGTTTTGCCAGATGTTTCCAGAGTCTGAATGTATGATGGTCATAGCCACATCCTGTCTAAGATACTCTTCCCCCATCCCTTTTACCCTTGGTGCGACCACATCTCTTTTTCCTTTAGCTGAGCTGGAGCAGGTATGCACACAGGGGACATAGGGTAGACTCCCAAAGGAACAGGGTTGAGCCCTGCAGTTCCTCCTTGCAGAAGCGTTCTGGACTGGGGATAGCACAGCACTGTAGTGGAGCACTTCTGCTGTCTTGCAGTCATTCAGGGATCAAGGCTCCTTACATCTGGAGCAGCACTGTCCAAAATAAATAAATAATATGAGCCACAAATGTGGATCATGTATGTGATTTTAAATTTTCTAGTAGCCAGATCTTAGAAACGAGTAAAATAAATTTCATTTATTTATTTTAAATTTTATTTAATTTATCTTTACAATATTGTATTGGTTTTGCCATATATCAAAATGAATCTGCCCCAGGTATACATGTGTTCCCCATCCTGAAACCTCCTCCCTCCTCCCTCCCCATACCATCCCTCTGGGTCGTCCCAGTGCACCAGCCCCAAGCATCCAGTATTAGTTTATTTAACCCAGTTTGTCCAAAATATTATTTTAACATGTAATCATTATAAAATTATTAAAAGCTATTTAAACATTTTTATACTAAATCTTCAAAATCCAGCATGTGTTTTATACTTACAGTATATCTCAATTTGGAGTAGCCACATTTCAAGTGCTACCACATTGGACAGTGCAGTTCTAGAGACTGCCGTTCCCTGACTTCAGATTACCCCACTGGATCCTTTGAGTCTAGCCAGCAAACAAAGAAGAGAGAGTTTGGTAGAGTATCCCAAAGGAAGTTTTGGGGATTAGACCTGGCAGCAAAGTATTACTGCTACCTACATTCCATTGGTCAGTACTCAGTCATACAAACCCACTTAAGTCCCTGGGATACCTGGGAAATGTTCTTTAGCCCTGTGCCCAAGAGGAAGAGGAAATGGGTTTAAAGAGCATACAGCAGAGTCTCTATCACAGCAGATAGGCTGTTATTATCCACATTTTACAAATCAGGAAACTGATGCCCGGGTACATTACATGATGGGTTAGTTTATGAGAAAGTATAAGTAGAATGCTGGTCCCTAGAGTGATGTTTTTTCTCTTAGACTGCCCAATCCTTGTTTATTTATCCCTCAACCCCCTCTTTAATTTTGTCTGTGTAGATACAATTCTTGCAGAAAACCTCAGGTCTTCAATATTTTGTCTTCAAGGCTGCTCTATAACTTAATGACAGTATCCTATTACAGCTGTTTTGGAAAATGACAGGCAGCCCAAGTATAATGAAGCAAATATGCCTTATTACTGAATAATTCAACTAATAATACTATTCTGAACACTGCATTATCATCTTGAGTGGGCCTTTTCCTTTAGCATGCTGAAGTTCCTCGTTCAAAGCAAAGGGTTACTAAGGTCCTCATCAAGCTATTTCAATCAATGTATAAATTGCATTTTATGTTATAATGAGCAGCCTGTTCAATTGAAGTTTTCAGCTTTTTAGAAGTACTTAGAAGAATAGTAACAGAAATGCTGTTAGTGAAACTGTTGAGTTGAAGTGGTTGAATAAGCTGCTTTATTTCTTGGAAAAGGGATATTTTAGATGGAGAAATGAGATAATATTCCTCAAATCAGACTAGTTGTAAGGAGTGATGGCTCTCCATGGACTACTGATGATAGCACGAGTCCCTTCAGTTCAGTTCAGTTCAGTCGCTCAGTCGTGTACGACTCTGCAACCCCATGAATCGCAGCACGCCAGGCCTCCCTGTCCATCACCAACTCCCGGAGTTCACTGAAACTCAAGTCCATCGAGTCGGTGATGCCATCCAGCCATCTCATCCTCTGTCGTCCTCTTCTCCTCCTGCCCTCAATCCCTCCCAGCATCAGAGTCTTTTCCA
This sequence comes from Bubalus bubalis, assembly GCF_019923935.1. NCBI lineage: Eukaryota > Metazoa > Chordata > Mammalia > Artiodactyla > Bovidae > Bubalus > Bubalus bubalis. The sequence goes on along the minus strand of NC_059176.1, from coordinate 27,553,174 downwards.
ATGAGTCAACACTTCGCATAAGGTGGCCAAAGTACCGGAGTTTCAGCTTTAGCATCATTCCTTCCAATGAAATCCCAGGGCTGATCTCCTTCAGAATGGACTGGTTGGATCTCCTTGCAGTCCAAGGGACTCTCAAGAGTCTTCTCCAACACCACAGTTCAAAAGCATCAATTCTTCGGTGCTCAGTTTCCTTCACAGTCCAACTCTCACATCCATACATGACCACTGGAAAAACCATAGCCTTGACTAGATGGACCTTTGTTGGCAAAGTAATATCTCTGCTTTTGAATATGCTATCTAGGTTGTCATAACTTTTCTTCCAAGGAGTAAGCGTCTTTTAATTTCATGGCTGCAATCACCATCTGCAGTGATTTTGGAGCCCAAAAAAATAAAGTCTGACACTGTTTCCACTGTTTCCCCATCTATTTCCCATGAAGTGATGGGACCAGATACCATGATCTTTGTTTTCTGAATGTTAAGCTTTAAGCCAACTTTTTCACTCTCCTCTTTCACTCTCAAGAGGCTTTTTAGTTCCTCTTCACTTTCTGCCATAAAGGTGGTGTCATCTGCATATCTGAGGTTATTGATATTTCTCCCGGCAATCTTGATTCCAGCTTGTGCTTCTTCCAGCCCAGCATTTCTCATGATGTACTCTGCATATAAGTTAAATAAGCAGGGTGACAATATACAGCCTTGATGTACTCCTTTTCCTATTTGGAACCAGTCTGTTGTTCCATGTCCAGTTCTAACTGTTGCTTCCTGACCTGTTTATAGGTTTCTCAAGAGGCAGGTCAGGTGGTCTGGTATTCCTATCTCTTTCAGAATTTTCCACAATTTATTGTGATCCACACAGTCAAAGGCTTTGGCATAGTCAATAAAACAGAAATAGATGTTTTTCTGGAACTCTTGCTTTTTCCATGATCCAGTGGATGTTGGCAATTTGATCTCTGGTTCCTCTGCCTTTTCTAAAACCAGCTTGAACATCTGGAAGTTCACAGTTCACATATTGCTGAAACCTGGCTTGGAGAATTTTGAGCATGACTTTACTAGCGTGTGAGATGAGTGCAATGGTGCGGTAGTTTGAGCATTCTTTGGCTTTGCCTTTCTTTGGGATTGGAATGAAAACTGACCTTTTCCAGTCACTTTTATTGAAGATGATATGATTAAACCACTGACTGCCCTTTAGCTTTAAATTACCTATGGCAAACTAGTTTGGAGTTTTTGATGCTGTCTTAAATTTTTGAATATGAAATACATTCACAGATTTCAAAAATTTAAAAATATGAAATATATACTTTCCAAGGTCCCCCTTCTGTCATCCAGTAGAGGATGTCCAGCTTATTCCTCTCGTACCCTAACCAAGTTGTACTCATTCTTATCTATTTCTTACAGATCCTTCCAGACTTCATATTTGCATTTATAAGCAAATATATATTCATTCTTCTGTGTTACTCTATACACACTATTCTAAACCTTGCTTTTTAAACTTAATGGAGATCTTTCTATGCCAGAATTATAGAGAGCCTTTTTATCATCCTAATTCTTTTTTATAGCTGTGTAGTATTCTGTCATGTGAATGTACCTTAGTTTACTAGTCACCCATTACTGGACATTTAATCTGTTTCCAATATTTAGACATTGTAAACTTATTTTACATTAAATAGCTTGAACATGAGTAATTTCACAAAAAGTGTAAATATATTAGAGATGTAAATTCTCAGATGTATAATTCTAAGTCAGTGTGTATATGTATTTGGAATTTGACAGAAATAGCCAAATTGTTCTCTTCAGTTATCTCACTAATTTACCCTCCAACCAGAAATATATTAAAAGTGTCTGTTTCCTACACCTTTGCCAATAGCTTGAGTTATCAAATTTTTGGATTTTTGCCTTGTAGCTGATACTTTGGTATGGTTTAAATTTATATTTCTCATACTAGGAAGAAGGTTGAGCAGCTTTTCATATGTTTAACTATTACTTTTTCTATGAAGTAATACTTTTTCTATGAACGATATTAATTTTTTTGCCTATTTTTCAGTTGTGTTGTTCATCTTTTCTTCATTGATTTATTGGAGTTCTGTGTTGATTAGGGGTATAAACCATGTGATATGGACCACGGTATTTTTTTTTTGGGTTTCTCATTTGTCATTGACTATGCTTAATGTTGGAGAAGGAAATGGCAACCCACTCCAGTGTTCTTGCCTGGAGAATCCCATGGACAGAGAAGCCTGGTAGGCTGCAGTCCATGGGGTCGCACAGAGTCTGACACAACTGAAGCGACTTGGCAGGCATGCTTAATGTATGCTTTCTCACAATTTTGCAGAACTTTTCTTTCCTTTTTACATTGTATACAAGTTTGTCTTTCTTTTAATAGCTCTGGATTTTTTATCCAGAAGGCCTTACTCATTCCAAGATTATAAATAACTCAGCTATTTTTTCCTAGTAATTTTTATGTTTTCATTTTTTACATTTAAATCTTTGATACAATTGGAATTTATCCAGGTATATGGTAGATCCAACTTAATCTTTTAAGATATTTGTCTGGTTGTTGCTTTTTTCTTCACTGACTTGAGATGCCTCATTTATCACAAGCTCAAATACCCTTATGTATTTGGGTCTTCTTCTGGACTTGTTTTTTTCTATTTGTCTGTGATATATTACACAACTTTAATTACTGAGACATTATAATATATTTTGATATTTATTAAAGAGGGCTTCCCAGGTGGCACTAGTGATAAAGAACTGGCCTGCCAGTGCAGAAGGCATAAAAGAGGCACAGGTTTGATCTTTTGGTTGGAAAGATCTCCTGGAGGAGGGCATGGCAACCCACTCCAGTATTCTTGAAGGGAGAATCCCACAGACAGGGGGCCTGGTGCCTCCCCTGGATCCATAGGGTCGCAAAGAGTTAAACACAACTGAAGCGACTTAGCATGCACACCGTCATTGTGGTTTGTTTTTTTTTAAGGTTTTCTCTGGTTATTCTTGTTTATCCAGTTATGTTAGAATCAAACTGTCTGTTTCTAACCCCAACCTTCAACTCCTCCCCGCAGTGAAAAGGACTATCTGTTGATATTTGTTTGGGGACTTGCATCATGTTTATAAAATAACTTAGGGCTGCTATTTAATGTGGAAACTTCCTATCCAGCGACATAGTTTGTTGTTCTACTCATTCTTTTTTTTTTTTTTAAAAAACCTCATTAGTGTTTTAAAGCTTTTTTAAAAATTTAGGTCTTCTCCATTTTTCTTAAGTTCATTACAAGGCATTATCTTTGTTGTTGCTATATTGTTTTTTATTTATTTATTTTGGCTGCATTGAGTCTCTGTTGTGGTCCCTGGGCTCTGCATTTCGGTGCATGGGTTTCAGCTCTGCTCTCCCTCTGTGTCTTTATCATCTGGGACCAGGCTGAAGGAGCAGCTTTTTTGGGGTTATTCTGGTCTTCTGAAATCAGGAAGGAAATAGTGACAGGAGGGTTACTCTATGGTTTTTAAAATTTCAGCTACTTCATTTTGGCTCACTTTGCACTGGCCAAAACAAGTCATTTGGCCAAGTCTGTTATCAATGGGCTGAAGAAGTATAACCCTTTCATAAAGAAGAACACTGACTATTAGAAATCAGTAATACAATCTACTATGAAAGTGAAAAGTGGAAGTGTTAATTACTCAGTCATGTCCAACTCTGTGACCCCATGAACTATAGCACACCAGGCTCCTCTGTCTGTGGAATTTTCCATGTAAGAATACTGGAGGGGGTTGCCATCCCCTTCTCCAGGGGATCTTCCTGACACAGAGCTCAAACCTGGGTCTCCTGCATTTCAGGCAGATTCTTGAGCCACCAGGAAGCCCCATAATCTGCTCTATACTGTCTCATTTATTTTTCCAGATAAGCAGCAAACTTTGAATAATATAATCATAACTCCCAGAGTCTACTAGCCCCCTAAATTTAATCTCTATAGACCTATAATTGTCATTGCTATATCAATTAACTCTTGCTGCATGAGAAGCCACTTCATAATTCAGTGCCATTTGGCATAAGCATTTGTCTAGTTCTTGTGCCTGCTGGTTTTCTGATGGTGGCTGACATGGACCTAGCTTAGCATGGGAGGTTCTGTCATCTTCCTCAGCCAGTGGGTTAGCCAAAGCAGGACGGAGATTACAGTGAAGCAACTGAGGGACTTTTCTCAGGCCCAAAATTTTAGAGGGTGACAAAAAACTCAGTAATCAAGATAAATAGTATTTTAATGCAATATTTTAAATAACCAAAATCAATGTAGACAAATCATGATGAAATAAATTTTAAATAAAGACATAACAGTGCCATGTCAAGCTATGTTGGAGCCTGAGGCAAAAAGAGAAATCAATAACATTGATTCTGTACTTAGGAACAATTATTGAAAAAGTGTATTTATTGAGTATTATGTATAAGGCATTCTGATACATGCATAATGTATATGCATGTTTTATTTATGAGGTATATATAAATATGAATGATTCCATTTAGTTGCTCAGTCACAAGGAATTTATATCATTGTATAAATAAATGTACTCATTTTCAGAGTCATGGTCCAATAATATGCACAGTACTTTGAGAATCCATTTTTTGGAATCTTTTTTAGAGACGTCTACATACTTCTTTCAAAATCCTCAGTGGTGTCTAATTCTCATCCTTTTTATAGTAGATTTGATTTTTGAAAACAGACAAAAGTTATTTAGGGCCAAGCGTAGGGTGAGTAAGCCAGGTTATTAAGCTGGGTATTAATCATTCGTCAAAATAGAAATGAATGTGAAGATATAGCATTTATTTTACTGTGCAATTTGTGAACTTGTCTTGAAGGCAGTTCTTAATGTGGAATTCTAGAAATTTCTATTTTAATTGCACTGCTGAAAAAGCAATAACTTGGGGGGAAGACATTAGTTTTAGATGTGTGAAGCCTAGCTTTAATGTATTGGGTTGGCCAAAAAGACCATTCGGGTTTTTCTGTAATTACCAACCCAGGAGCTCTTCCTCCATGTGAACAACTTGAAGGAATGTCCTAAAGTCCTGAAAAATGGAAGGGAATATAGTTATTGGAAGCTTAATAGCACTATCCTGTGAACATTGAACTAGCTTGTTTTGTAGATAGAGTGTAAAGCAAAAGTCATAGATCTGTTTGTTCTGCCTTGGTGTAGAAACTGAAAAATTTAGACTGAACTGAAACATTTAAACTGAAAAAAAAAAATAGACTGCAAAGATTATGGTAAGTGCTCTACTATGAAGAGATCAGCTCTTGCCACATCCACATAATTTGCGCTCCCACCCCTAGCCCTTCTAGAATTTCAGTCATGCCATGGCCATAAAATCTGGCCTTGATTTTGTGTGCATATGTAAGTATCTAGACATATGTAGACTTGTTAGCCAGTAGGTAGAGATGGTTCATTCGCTCATCAATAAATATGTGAATGGATCAATTATCTAGTCACTGATTCAGAAATACATAAACTGACATCTGATCCCAAACTTATATATCAATACAACAATAATAAATAGCAGTTTTATGGCAGATGTAATTGTCTTTTGTGTATATATACACACACATAAATATAGCTTTAATTCTTTTATATAAAGAAAGTTCCTTATCTCTTTTCCTCAGTGTGTGCATATATCATTATACACCACCCCCCAACATACATATGCTTCTTCAGTACAGTTCAGTTCAGTTCAGTCGCTCAGTCGTGTCCGACTCTTTGCGACCCCATGAATCACAGCACGCCAGGCCTCCCTGTCCATCACCAACTCCCAGAGTTCACTCAAACTCATGTCCATCGAGTCGGTGGTGCCATCCAGCCATCTCATCCTCTGTCATCCCCTTCTCCTCCTGCCCCCAATCCCTCCCAGCATCAGGGTCTTTTCCGATGAGTCAACTCTTCGCATGAGGTGGCCAAAGTATTGGAGGTTCAGCTTTAGCATCATTCCCTCCAAAGAACACCCAGGGCTGATCTCCTTTAGAATGAACTGGTTGGATCTCGCTGCAGTCCAAGGGACTCTCAAGAGTCTTCTCCAACACCACAGTTCAAAAGCATCAATTCTTCAGCGCTCAGCTTTCTTCACAGTCCAACTTTCACATCCATACATGACCACTGGAAAAACCATAGCCTTGACTAGATGGATCTTTATTGGCAAAGTAATGTCTCTGCTTTTGAATATGCTATCTAGGTTGGTCATAACTTTTCTTCCAAGGAGTAAGTGTCTTTTAATTTCATGGCTGTAATCACCATCTGCAGTGATTTTGGAGCCCAGAAAAATAAAGTCTGACACTGTTTCCACTGTTTCGCCATCTATTTGCCATGAAGTGATGGGACCAGATGCCATGATCTTAGTTTTCTGTATGTTGAGCTTTAGGCCAACTTTTTCACTCTCCTCTTAGACCTTAAGAAAAAGAAAAAAAAAAAAAAAAGTCTACACAGGGTGCCTAAAAAGCAGTACTTCCCCTGAGTTATGGTATAAGAATAGACAGTAGTGACTAGGTAAATTAAATATATTAGAGGATTTTTTTGTTGTTGTTCTTTAGCATAGTAGTAACTATAGTAAAAAGTTTTAACTATCTTATTCCCAGATTGGTCAGTATTATGTTTATCTACCCAATAATTGCTCAGGTTAAAGCATCTGCCTACAATGCAGGAGACCTGGGTTCGATCCCTGGGTTGGGATGATCCCCTGGAGAAGGAAATGGCAACCCACCCCAGTATTCTTGCCTGGAGAATCCCGTGGACGGAGGAGCCTGGTGGGCTACAGTCCATGGGGTCCCAAAGAGTCGGACACGACTGAGTGAGCAACTTAATAGTCAAAAGTATTAGTCAGTTAGGGGATAGCACCATAGCAAATTTCAATTTGGGTATTTGTAGAATTACTTATAGAAAAGTAGTCAGATTTGCTCCAAAATGTGTAGTCTAATGCTTTGCACAAGCCTCTACTGTGAATACTAAAATAAGTAAGGCACAATTCTTTCTCTCAAAGGTCTTATCATCCAGTGTATCAAAGTATAAAAAATAATCCTGCTTTGAAGCCGGCAGGCTTTTGCAGAAATTAGCAAACCAGAAACACTGGCCTCAAATTAAGTTCCACATTTAAAATAAGAAACAGTGAAAGGAAATATCAAGGCGTAATGCCTGAGCGCCTGTGCTTACTAAGTGGTATGTTCCAGCATCAGAATGTATTTGACTGGCTCCACACACTGGTGTTTTTTCCATTTCCACCATTCTTTTCCTTCTTACACATGCAGTAAGCTACTTCACTCAGCTATGAGATATTTACCATTGCAAGACGGTGTATAGTTTAGTGCTGGAATGAGTGGGACAGGCAAGTGCTAATGGAGATCGGAGGACAAAGAATTGAGTTTGGCCCGGGAAAGAATTGTAAAGTAGGCAGGGCTTGAACTAAACCTTGAAAAAGATTTGAAGCAGAACAGGAGGACAGTTTAGGCAATAGTAATGCTGTGAGCAAAAGACAAGAGCCAGAATGAGTCAGGCTTATTTCAGCAGCAGTTTGAAAACTCTCTCCTCTGAAATGAGGATCTGAGTAGGAGATGAAGCTGGCAAGGTAGACTGGGACACAGCTGGTGTGACCTCAAGGAACAAGCGGTGGCCTACAAGCCAATGACCTGAGCTCTGTTACTGGCCAGCCACATGTCCTTGGTAAGTCATTGAATTTTCTAAGCTTCAGTTACCTCATGTGTGAAATGACAGTTTCAGACTGAAAAATCTCCAAGGTAGATTTCCATTTTTATAAGTATTTTGTGATTATTTTATAGTGGTCCTTAGTAAATTAGAATACAGACTTTAAAATTTATCCTTGCATTGCAGAGATTTTAAGGTTGTTCTGAGCAAGAGAATCACATAATGAAAGGGGAACTCATTGTGTAATTAAAGGGGCATTTAGTGGTATTTAATTCAGTAAAAGATGGTTGTCTCAGGAAAGATGGTTGGACATATTAGGGGAAGGAAACCAGCTCGGAGGCTATGTCAGGGGTTCAGACAGGAGCTGGGCCATTGAAATGGGAACTAAAGGAAGGGAACAGACAAGTATCATTGCTTATTCATTGTTTATTGATCTTGAAAAACTGTACTAGGTTCTGGAGATCCAGTGATAAGTAATACAGAAAAGATTTCTTATTCTCATGGAACTTAATATTCTAACAAAAGAAAAAATCAGCAGAATTTGGTGACTGACCAATAGGGTATTTGTGCCTTTAAGAAAATGACCCTCCGAGGCCAACATCCAGCTGCAAAGGATTGGTTGAAAAAATACTATATTTTCATAAAATGGAATACTATGCTGCCATAAAGAATTATGAAACACATTTATTGACATGAAAGAATATTCATCATATGCCATTGAGTGAAAAACAACACAAAAATACAACACAGTCTTGGAAGTTATGCACTACTTTGTATGAAGAGTAGGTTATTGGAGATTTATTTATTACCTTCATTCAGTGATTATTTATTTATCAAGAGCCTACTGTGTGTGAGGCATTGTTTTGGGCTCTAGGGATAAATGGTAAATGAGATAGACAAGTCCCTGATTAATTTTTTGTCTTAGCTTTTCTAACATTTTTGCAGTGAACTGTCAATAATATTTTGTAAGGTTTTAAAAAATCCTCTCATGGGCCATTTGTGTGGCATACTGTGTGTTTCATGACTCCTCCTTGGCTGTATAAGTAAGTGCAAGTTGCGCTGTTATAAATGACACTGTCCTGGCCTGCGTTTAAGCGAGCTGTTTACATGAGAGGGAAGGTGGCTCCAGGACACCAGGCTCCTGCTTGGGGTGGATGATAGCGCTGACTGCTTATTGACAGCTGGAGTGGTTACCACTCTCAGACTCAGTCTGGCTCCAAGGCAACTAGAGTCCTGCTGATGAGACATGCAACTCTGCTGGCTTTTTATAGTCCATCTGAGGGCTGGTCATTCCAGCTTTGGTGTCGATTAACATTGGCTGTATGTTACTTGACACTCCTTTATTCTCATTGAGGTTGCCTCTCCCGGAAATCTCTGTCATTCCATAACCCCTGGCAGCTGACCTCCCACAGTCTGAAAAACAAAATGTGTTCTGGCTACATATAAAGGAAGTTTTAGGGTGAGTTCATGGGTCAGGACTTGGCTGTAACATCTTTGTGGGCAGAGCACTCATGGGGAATCTGGCACTGGCCATCTTGTAGGGTTCAGGGTCCTTACACAAAAGCCTTTGTGCTATTTCTCCCTCCTTTTCCCCAGCTTTTCTCCCATGACTACTACTAACCATGTCTTTCTGCTACGATACACTTAGTGCTTCCTATTTTTAAAAAACAGGATCTTTGTGTGTATGCTAAAGACCAAACAAGCAGGAAAAAAAACCCCACCAAATGATTATTTTTAAAAAGTATTCCATGTTCCTTATACTAAATTGTAATATATAAGCAAACATATGGCTACGAAGAAAAAATGACCTGAGGTTTGAACCCACAGTTCCCACGTCTTCTGCATTGCAGGCCAATTCTTTCCCCATTCAGCCACCTGGAAAGCCTAAAGAAAAAAGTGACCTGCAGTCCTGTCTCCCAGAGATATTTGGGTACTTATTTTACTTTTTCCTCATATACTTGTTTATGATAGCCTATTTATAGAGCTTAAGCTGTGGTCCATATTGTTTCCACCTAAGACTGACGTATAGAGAATGAATGCTATTATAATTAGGTGCTATTTTCAGCATCAAGATGGCCTCTTTGCTCTGATCATATGATGATGAAATGTTTGTCCATTTCAAAGAAGCGTGTGTTTATTTTCTCATGTCAACTCTGGCAAAAGGAAATCATGAGTCAGGCTGGCCGATCAAGTCCTCATTCTTTGCTGCTCTGTGATGAAACCCCAGAGGCATTTTGATATAGAGGGCTCCTCAGGGTCACTGATGATCTTAACCTTTGTACCAACCTGCAGGAGAAAGGAGGAGAAGAGTCTCTTGGGATGAAATCGCCCTACACATACCTTGTACCCTCTGCTTGGAGTGTGAGAACCTTCTTGATGTTTGTGTGAGCAAACCTGGAGCACAAATCCTCTATAGAGTATGAGTGGACAGGCACCATGAACGGGGTTTAATTACAGAATCTACTTTTCACTAGTACCAGGGATAAATTTTCCTCAGAAATTTCCTTGTTATCAATGTTCTCTCTCTGATTTCAATTCAGCTATTATCCAGGGTAGATAGGCCTCTCTGCACCTGACTCTCTTGATTGAAACCTTGCTTCTGATTTCTGCTCAAAGTCTGAGTTATTGCCAGAAAGATTTCATGGAATTCCAAAGAAGCAGGATCTTCTGTGTTTGAGTGTTCCAGGTCATTAGATCACACCACTCACAGAAATCCTCTACTGCTCCCCTCTTGTGTTAGCTAGAGATAATTGCTTTCTGTCTCAGAGTTCCCACACCAGGTCTTTTTCTTCAGCCACCCACTTCTGGTCACACATTTTTTTCTCCCTCAATAGAGCTGAACTGAGTGCTTGAATGCAGCAACTGTGTCATTTTATGTGTCTTATTCATCTTCCTCCCTCCTGTCCTTTTTCAAACTTTAACAGTAAACTTTGCTATCTGTAAGCCACCTTCCATCTCTCCCCCTTTTTGGACCTAGGTAAGATCTGAATCATGGAGAAACAGTGTAAATTGCCTTATCCTTATAAATCTCTCGTATCACCTTTCCTTACTGTTATTTTCTGTATCTCCAAGTCATTTGCCCTTTGTATTGTATTTCTTTAATTTTATTACTCATCAGCATATTAAAAAGCAGAGACATTACTTTGTCAACAAAGGTCCGTCTAGTCAAGGCTATGGTTTTTCCAGTGGTCATGTATAGATATGAGGGTTGGACTATAAAGAAAGCTGAGTGCAGAAGAATTGATGCTTTTGAACTGTAATGTTGGAGAAGACTCTTGAGAGTCCCTTGGACTGCAAGGAGATCCAACCAGTCCATCCTAAAGAAGATCAGTCCTGGGTGTTCACTGGAAGGACTGATGTTGAAGCTGAAACTCCAATATTTGGCTACCCGATGTGAAGAGCTGAATCATTTGAAAAGACCCTGATGCCAGGAAAGATTGCAGGCAGGAGGAGAAGGGGATGACAGAGGATGAGAAGGTCGAATGGCATCACCAACTCAATGAACATGAGTTTGGGTAAACTCCGGGAGTTGGTGATGGACAGGGAGGCCTGGCGTGCTGCAGTTTGTGGGGTTACAAAGAGCCGGCCATGACTGAGTGACTGAACTGAACTGAACTCATCATTAATTTACTTGTACACATCTGAATTTTCACTTGACATTCACAAAATGGTTTCTGTCTGCAGTTAATTAAGGGTAGAGAAGTTTAAGACTTCGAATGCTGTTGGGAAGAGCTTATTAATCACGGAGTAAATGTGCAAAGGACTAACCTGAGGTTTGGTTGGTCATTGTGCTTGCTCAGAGCTCATTTATAGGTCCTGCTTTTCCTTTTGTGTGCTTTCTGCCTATTGTTTGATAGGAATAGGATTCTGTGTGTGTAATAAGAGAAAAGAAAGTTCTTCCTCACTAAGTTTATAGTCAATCTAAGTAAGCAATGAGGTTAAAATGATTTTATAGGTAAAATTAATCTGGAAGTTTGGGAAGTGAATTGAAATTGAATTTATTTCTCAGCTGGTTGCTGATTTAAAAAGTAAAGTACAATGTCCTTTGAGAAGCCTGAATCAGTGTTATATGACTATTTGAATGGCTCCTCCATCTTTCATCTTGGTGTGTCATTGGGACATTAATAATGGATGGTTGCTGTACTTGGTGGTCAGATATGTTATTCTGATCCATTTTTATTTCCCAAAGGGGCCTCTGGAAAAGGGCAATGAGGGTAGATTTAAAACCACATTATTGGAATTCAATAACTTTCGCCTTGCTTTGTATGTCTAGTGCTTGCTGAAGAGTAGTTCCAATACAGAGAGTCAGTCAAGCGGGGAGCAGGCAAAATACAAAAATGGATTTTCTTAACTAAGATATAGGCTGAATTCTATGTTCTCATTTTATGAAAACAGAGGCTCTGATGCTCAGCATTAGATTTTTCAGAAAATGTGCTAGATGTTTGCATTTTTCTCTTTGTGGTTCTGTGGATGGAAGGATGAGCATAGGGACAGAACAAACACACCAATACAAATTATTTGCATTGATGGAAGTAAACAGAAACTTATATAAATCAATTAGCAAAAATTTCGTATTTCAGTAATTCCTAAACAGTTGTGGAGAACTGATATTTCAGTTATGTAAAGTATACCCCCAAGGGAATACTGAGTTCCTTTTAGATGTCTTCACTTCCTTGGTGATTACCTAAAGACTATAGTATCTTGAAAGTGGAAGATTCTGAATCCTATAGTATTGAGGTCTCTCCTGGAGATGAACAGGTTTTACTTTGTTAAGTAATGGAATCTGTCCCCAGCAACATCCCTCCCTGGTGAGTTTATATAAAAATATGGAAGAGGGTTGATGATCTATGTAGTTGTGCTCTGGAACAATTCAATGAAATTAAAAGGGAGAGAGGGTGATTAATACACAAATTCTCACTCATTTCAGATGATTAATGTCTTTTTCTTACCTATATCTTTATATCAATTCTGCTAAACTTTAAAAAAGGCAATGAGAATAAAAACAGAGCTGAAAGTCTTAATAACTACTGATTCAGTTCAGTTCAATCGCTCAGTTGTGTTCAACTCTTTGTGACCTCGTGGACTACAGCACACCAGGCCTCCCTGTCCATCACCAACTCCTGGAGCTAACTCAAACTCATGTCCATCGAGTCAATGATGCCATCCAACCATCTCATCCTCTGTCATCCCCTTCTCTTCCTGTTTTCAATCTTCCCAGCATCAAGGTCTTCTCTAGTAAGTCAGTTCTTCACATCAGGTGACCAAAGTTTTGGAGCTTCAACTTCAGCATCAGTCCTTCCAATGAATATTCAGGATATGAATATAATATGAGTATAATAACCGCTGATTAATGGCATGTTATTTATTTGTTAGTACTCAACTTGTAGCACCTGGCCACCTGACATAGAGTCCTCAGAGAATGATGATAGGCTATCTGTGAATGAGGTGACAGGTCTGTCCCTACATGGAAAGAATGCTGATGGTTTGGGGCGTCCTGTTGCTCTGACATTGATCTTCTTCAATCAGTGATATTGACTCTGTTTATATTATATTCTACATATCACTTACTCTGCATAACTGTTTATTCCTTGACTCGTTGCCATAGAAACTAACTTCTTGGTTGTTGGTAAACTTTTACTTTACTTTTTCACAGAAGAAATGTATATTTACTAGAGAAAATTTAATATATGCAGACAAAACATTAAAATCATTTATATTGCTGTCATCTAGAGAATATACTATGAACAAACAGCTTTGACATATTTTTCAGTTCTCTCCTTGAGAGTATATGTAACTATAATTTTTAATAGAACTCATATAATTTAGTTTGTCTCACTTAAAAATATTTCTTAACACCAAAATGCATATTTTACTATCTGTGTATTTTTTCATTGTATGGGATACCACATCACGTTAAACCAATCTCCTCTCTTTTGATTGTTAGATTTTTTTCACCATTATAAATAACTCTGTGGTAGCATTTCAGTAGGTAAATGCGTTACAGCCTTAGAAGAGGTTTCTAGAAATGAAATTATTGGGTTCTTGGGAGGCAATGATTTTTAGAAGTTTAATTGACAACATGCACTCCAATTTACATAAAAGGGTAGTATTGGCTTCAGAATATGGATTTTTTGTTATCTCAGTCACAGGTTGTGAACCATGGCCCCTAAAATTAGTTCTTCATGGGTCTCTAATACTATGAGATTTCATTTCCTGTTCCGGATGTGAGATCTAAAAACTTGTGTCTATAATGTTAGCTTCCAGCAGGCATGCTGTAGGTGTTTAAATACAAATCAACAGCCAAGCTTGTTGCTGTGGATATATTTATGTGGGGGAGGAAGACATAGAAACACATCCTTAGAAGCTGTGCCATGTTCTTAGTGATCTAAATATATAAAAAGCATCTAAGAAAGAGGTTGACCTTTCCAAGGTCACACTATGAGTCAGCAATGAAATCCCAAATAGAACTTTCTCCCAGTGTAAAGAGTGTTTATGAATAGATCAAAAGAAAGTATTTGTAGGTAAATTTATAAGACCATTTGTAACTTGAAGTGCTCCAAAATTTCAAGTTATTAGAAAATTCCCATCTCAGATAAAGAAATGTAAATTGCCAAAAAGTTTTGATAAATTTTTAGAAAATAAAATCTTAAGTGACTGGAATGAAGAGATAGTAGTGAGTGGTGTAGGCAGATGGGAATGAGCCTCAAGGGAATATGCATATGTCTGCAGGTGTGTGTGTGTGTGTGTGTGTGTGTGTTTGCAGGAGTTCAGGGGAATAGGAAGGTGGAAGAATAATGGCCTGAGTCTATCATGATGGGTAAATAAGGTTGTGGGAAATTGTGTTCTGGAACACAAAGAATGTAAGTACTCCAGTAGAGATATCTGTGTAGTGTCCGTGGCAGGCTACCCTTCAAGTTGCTGAAGGTTTTGTTTTTATGGTTGTATAGCAGCTGGCTTTGGAGAAGGTGATGGCACCCCACTCCAATACTCTTGCCTGGAAAATCCCATGGACAGAGGAGCCTGGTAGGCTACAGTCCATGGGGTTGTGAAGAGTCGGACACGACTGCGCAACTTCACTTTCACGCATTGGAGAAGGAAATGGCAACCCACTCCAGCGTTCTTGCCTGGAGAATCCCAGGGACGGGGAGCCTGGTGGGCTGCCGTCTATGGGGTCGCACAGAGTCGGACACGACTGAAGCGACTTAGCAGCAGTAGCAGCAGCAGCAGCTGGCTTGCATGTAGCTCCCATTTCTAGATCGATGATCTGTCTATGGCTCAGTGTTTATCGATGTGTGGTGCTTAGAACACAGTCATAATAGCCACTGCATGCTTCATAAAATGCAGATTCCTTGGTCCCATTTTTCTTCAAAAGGAGCGGCTTTGAAATCTGCATGATTAACAAGTGCACTAGAGTATAAAAGCTCTGGGAGTTGGTGATGGACAGGGAAGCCTAGCATGCTGCAGTCTGTGGGGTCGCAAAGAGTCGGACACAACTGAGCGACTGAACTGAATTGACTTCTCTGTCCATTTCTACCTTAAGTCAGTTCTGCAAAGATGTCCTGGGGAAAGCACAGACCTTCCGAGCCATTTCCAGATGAGCTGTTGAGTGCTGAGGCCACAGCTGTCATTCTCACTGGTGAATGAACTTTGATTTTGAACTATTATCTAAAACACTGAATGTGAAAGTGACTAAGCAATAGCTCAGTTAGAGAAAACAGGTTTTCCAGTGTGCAGTAGCAATTGCCAGTTTTCCTCTTGTCTTTTTGCTCAGGATTTTTCTCATCTCAAATAAATCAGGGCCTGGGATTAAGAATTTAAAGCAGCATCTTTGTCAGTGAACCCTCTGAGTCTTTTAAAATCACAATTTTTAACCAAAATGCTTTTTTTTTTGGTCACCTCTTCTATCAAAGCAAGAGAAAATTCAGTATCAGTTACACTTGCAGAGAGTACTAATTAGTGTGGATATACTTAGGGGAAGAAGCTAAACCAGTGCTTGCTTTTTAAGGATTTTACATTGATTTGTGAAATAGCAATATTTTATCCAATTGAATCCAATTCTGCAAACAACCTCTGAACAGTGCTCACTTGTATGGCCGTGTCCTAGCAGTGCAAAGATGAGTAGGACACATTTCCTGCTTCCAGAAAAGTACAGTACAGTGAGGGAGATGGACGAGTACCAGCTATTGATAACAGAAAAATCATTTCTACATTAATAATCTCATTTCAGTCCTCACACTGGCAGAATTTTAGTAATTAAAAGGATAACCACTGATAACAACCACAGAGCTCTTCAGACTTTGCAGAGAAGTACTATGGTGATTAGAGTCGCAGCGTCCCTCCTACCGGTCTTCATCACTCACAGTCATTTTCAATGTGACAAAGAAACTAGGACCATTAGAAAAGTGGAGAGGAAGGAGAAAAGAGGAGGTAGTCTACTTTGGGAGAACTAAGAATACCTTGTCACAGGAACAGCTATCAATCTGTCTTTTGGAGAAAGTACTGTTTTGAAAGGCAACTGAAGATGACATTAATACTCTGCAATATTTTTTTTGCATAAACTTGCAAGTTCTAGTTCACATGGTTCACTTATAGAGTTTTTTAAACAAGTAACTGCTATTCCCTTGATCTACCTTTTAAAATACAAAGTACATGTATTAGGTAAGAATCTCTTCTCAGCTTTTCCTAATGAGCTTGCACACATATGGTGAGCATATGGGTAAAAGTCACTTTACTTTTACTCATTCATTTCTACAATTGCTAGTAGAGAAAATGAGCAGTCATGATGACATGGCTTTTTGCAGTAAGACTAAAATAGGTACACACAATACATCTTATATTTGCTTATCTCTTGCTTACTGCTTTTAGAAAATAAAAACTATTTTAAATGTAATGGTATGCTCTGAATAAGATGAGGGTTCAAGGTTTTTAAAATTCTGATAGGAAAAAAGATGGAAGAGGGTGTGGGGAGACATGTTCTTCAAAAGCAGGCTGTAATTCATGTTTGTTTTAGAAAAAACATCTGAATGTGTCCTGCAGTTATACAAATGTACCTCAAGAGTGTTTTGAGAGAAACGGTGAAATTATTTGAGGGGAAGAGAAAGAAACATGATTTGGGTAGTAGAAGAAGGCAGAAATGTTTGCTGATTACTCTTTGTCCCTATGGAGAGGCAGGCTGTAGTTACTGGGGGGGTTTGAAACAAAGAGAAGTGGGAGTGGCTGTATCAGTGGAACTTCGTGAAATGGGGTGCCAGTGTTGTGTTAGGACCTGGGCAGGGAAGTTGCTGGAAGGACAGGTTTCCCTTCTCATACTCATGGGATCCTTGAAGATGGGCAGTTTGGGACACTTTGGCAGAATGCTGATCTACAGATACTTTTAATTTCACAAGGAAACCATCACGACGTCTTGAGAATGGTTGGGAGTGAGCATGGTGGCCTCATGATGAAGCAGCAAATAGATCCCTCCCAGGGAGAGTTAGCCGGATTCTTGGCAATTATGCTTAGAGTTAGGAGAGTAGGCAGTCAGGGCACTTGCAGAAAAGGCATCCTCACTGCTATATCACACTGGTGGAAACTGGCGATACTGATTAAAAACATAACAGTTGTCTTAAAAGCCTTGTATCTGTATAGAAGACGTAAGATACAATCGGAAAATACATATACAACAGTCTTACCCCAAAAAGGCATCTCTCTCACATAAACATAAAATTAAAAGAAAAACACTGAGCCAACCAGATGGAGTTTATTTGTAAACAATCCCAGGTCATCAGTGTTTGTATCAGCTACTAGGTAACCATAGGAGAGTCCTGTTTCAGTGACAGGCGGCAGCAGCTGTTGAGTGAAGTGGGCAGTTGATAAACATAATGTAGTCAATGCATTTTGTGCTGTGATTCTGAATGCCATAGGAGCTACTGTGCTGTATGTGAACTAAGTAAGAAAATATTTAACCTGATGTGTGGAAACAGGACCAGTTCACATTTCACAGTTACTAAGGAGGAGGGTATGGAAACCTAAGTTAACTGGCACCATGGGTGCTCTAGTGCCTTTTCTGCGCAGTTTCCCCTGGATACTTGCCTGACATCCTGACCCATGACCTGGCTGTGACTACATTCCTGCATCCATTATGAAGGAGCCATGTGTGTGTAAAGAGAGTAGATGGCATGTGCTCTGGCATGTAGGTTTCATGGTACCCAGGTTATATATATATAATTTTTGTATAAGGGGATGGGCGTGGGAGGGTGTAGAAATGCCTGTTTAGCTGTTCTGAGCAGGTGGCAGAAGGGTTTCCCCAACCTTTTTCTCTCCGAGGTATGTCATATATTTTGCATCTGTAGCATCATAATGGGGCCTAAGGGACCGACACTCACAAATTCTGAGTCATGGAGTCAAAAAGTGTGAGGAAGTTGAGAACACTATCAGCAGAGTAGTTGAAGTGATCACTGTAGAGGCTGTGCTAGGAGGCAGGAGGCATATGAGAAAAGGGGATGGAGGGAATGGTGGCTTGGATAGGGTGAAGAGCACCTGTAGTGGGAGAATGGGAGTAAAGAAGTCGGACAAAGAGGTTGGTGGCACAAGGGACTTCCTGATATTGTTCCCCAGGTGGAGAGATAGCAAGGTCCAGAGCGGAGCTATGGTGGAGAGTTGTCCCTGTGCAGTGGGCGCCAAGGTCTTAGGAGCTGTGGAGTAAAGGAAATTCAAGCCTAGAGTGTTGGTTTGTTCCTCAAGGTGAATGTTGACATTATCTAAG
Organism: Bubalus bubalis; assembly: GCF_019923935.1. NCBI lineage: Eukaryota > Metazoa > Chordata > Mammalia > Artiodactyla > Bovidae > Bubalus > Bubalus bubalis. Next base: position 27,534,780 of record NC_059176.1, on the reverse strand, counting down.
ATAACAGTTATGCTCAGTATGGAAAAGAAAGAAAACTGTGAACCAGATGCATTCTTTAGTGCAGTGTAAAGAAAGAGAAGAATGCAGATAGCAGCAGTAAAAGAGGATGACAGGAAGGTTAGCAGATGGTAGGCACCTATGAAGAAAGAAGAGTGTTAATATGAGGGCAAAAGAGTAATGAGCAGAAAGTGGCAAAGCAGCACTGAGGCCTGCTCTTGCCCCATCAGGTCCCCCTCCCTCTCCTGTCCTACCCCCCTCTCAGTCCAGGCCTGGGAGAATGAGCAGCTCCCCTGGGAGAGTGATGGAAGAAGCAGGAGCCTTGGGCAAAGTCAAGTTTGGGTAAGACCAGGAGGTAGAGGTAGCATTTGTGAAGAAGTTAAGGCGTGTTTTTACAGTGGATTGTGGGGTATTACCCAGGAGAGTACAAGAATTTGGAAAAGGTCAGCAGTGGGAGGAAGGGCGTTTCCCAAGGCAACAGCGCTGCACAGAAATGAGCATGTTGACAGGGCAAAGGATGCCGGGCATTTGCTCTGGGGAGGTGTTTGAGGATCAGAAATAAGAGCTGTGGGGGTAAATGGAGTGGATGCCCAGACAAGCATCAGCTAAGACCCCAAGCTACATGGAAAATCTGATGATAGTTACAGGCCGGCTGTTTTCCGCTGAAGGCCAGCAAAGGCTAGCTAATCTGGCTATGATCGCTTCTCATGTACATGTAATATGGTAGTATAATTTTTGCTTCAGGTCTCTCCTGGTCTGCATAAGACCATGGGCCCATATTCTTTTCTAAGGAGTTTACCTAATTAGAACTCCAATGCTTGTTCAAACTTTTTAATCTGTTTCAAGTTATTATCACCAGTTTATATCGCTATTACCAATTAAGTCTTAGATTTCAAGGCCTAATATTGAAGCATTTATTGAAATTGTACAATAATTATTGTTCAAAATTCAGCACAACTTTCCATCATCATTCAATAGTGGTTTTTTTTTTTTTTTTTTCGCTTATTAGTACACATTGTTAAATACAGGTACATTTTAGTTTTTATTTGACAACAAGTAACTGAATTATATGAAATTGGAAGGTTATATTTCCAGCACAGAATGACTGTTTTGATACTCAAGATAGGGCTTAGAATTCAAATGCTATCTTAAAATTTTAGCTTTAACAAAAATCATAAAAGCTCCATTTAAAAGAAATCACTGATACATAACTAAAAATGAGTAATTGAGCACTTTTCACTGACATTTGCATCATTTTGGTGCTTAATGGAGTCTGATTGTTTAAGTAAATATTACAGAGTTGCTACCTATTTCATGCTGCAGGCCTCTAACAGCACAATGAAAATGTGGAAACAAGTGACGTATCAGATAAAATATGCCTGCCTAATAGTATGTGGGGAGAACATTGAAACTTTAATATAGTAGTGTTTTTATTTTCAATGTCTGAGTCTTAAAAACAAAACCAAACTGAATCTGTTTTTATTCTTGGGATTTCTCTGGTATTCCTTCTTAAGAGTGATTTTGTTTGCAAAGTGTGGATATCCATTACAAATTTAACTGTAAGTTGTATCCCTGTGGGAATGTGACAGTCGTCCCTTACAGTGAAGACCCCATGGCTCACTGAGAAATGGCTGGGAGTTCTTTGAAGCCCACGTTCTAGCCCATTTTTCTTCATGCTAAGTGTCAGGAGAGTGAGTGAAAGTTGCTCAGTGTCTGACTGTATAGTCGTGTCATGACTATACAGTCCATGGAATTCTCCAGGCCAGAATACTGGAGTGGGTAGCCTGTCCCTTCTCCAGGGGATCTTCTCTACCCAGGGATTGCACCCAGGTTTCCCGCATTGCAGGTGGATTCTTTACCAGCTGAGCCACAAAGGAAGCCCAAGAATACTGTGGTGAATAGCCTATCCCTTCTCCAGCAGATCTTCCTGATCCAGGAATCAAACTGGGGTCTCCTGTGTTGCAGGCGGATTCTTTACCAACTGAATCAGGGAAGCCCTAGGTGTCAGGAGGATGCTTCTGTTCTGAGGTATTTTGTGTTTGGTGGAGCCCACCAGTAGCAAGGAGAAATCCTGTTGGATCCCTTACCTGAATCCCAAACTAACAGTAAATACAGAGAACAGAGGTTGGATTTGTGAGGTAACCTCTTACCTTGGCTGAACTTTCAGTGTGGGTATCTGAAAAAATAGTAGCTTATTTGTGTCTTGGAAATGATCAACTTACCTGCTTGCACTGAAGCCCCAGGGCCTGGGAATATGGCCTGTGACTCTGTGCTTAGTCACTTCAGTTGTGTCCCAACTCTGTGCAACGCTATGGACTATAGACCACCAGGCTCCTCAGTCCATGGGATTCTCCAGGCCAAGAATACTGGAGTGGGTTGCCATGCCCTCCTCCCGAGGATCTTCCCAGCAGGGAAGGGATTGAACCTGCGTCTCCTGCATTGGCAGGCGGGTTCTTTACCACTAGCACCAGCTGGGAAGCCCCTGTGACTGTGTATCTGAATTGAAACAAAGGCCGCTATTCAGCATGTGCTCCCTTGACCTGTTGGCCCTGATCATTGGTGTCAAGTAAAGAAGTGACTTTTTTACTGTTCCCCTCCTCAGGGAAGATTCTCTGGAGGAGGGCATGGCAACCCACTTCAGTATTCTTGCCTGGAGAATCCCATGGACCGAGGAGCCTGATGGGTCCATAGGGTCACAGAGAGTCAGACATGACTAAGCGACTAAGCACAGCACAGCACCCCAGGTTAAGGCAAAAGAGTCATCATGTATTCGCTTTCTTTTATTGCAGGACATTTGTGAAGATATTTCTGATCATGTCGAGCAGATCCATGCCCTCCTTGAAACAGAGTTCTCCCTGAAGCTGCTGTCCTACTCCGTCAACGTGATTGTGGACATCCACGCCGTGCAGCTGCTCTGGCACCAACTCCGCGTCTCAGTGCTTGTTCTGCGGGAGCGCATTCTGCAGGGTCTGCAGGACGCCAATGGCAACTACACCAGACAGACGGACATTCTGCAGGCTTTCTCCGAAGAGACAAAGGAGGTGGGTGTTTTCCTGGAAGCCACATAATGCCTCATCAAGTGTGACTATTTGAGAATGTTTTCAGTTCAGAGGTGCGGGATAGGAATTATTTATAAGTAAATAAGCAGGTCCTAAGCTGGGCTTTGAAACTAGGTATAGTGATGGGAGGCGATGGTGAATGAATGAATCTATCGACCAGAGGCTATGATGAATGAATGAAAATATGAACCAGAGTTAACTCACACCTGGTAGTTTGCATAGATATCACCTGTAGCTTTTGGTGCTAGCCTGACATCCTGTTCCTTGTTCAACTATTTTATAAATATTTATTGAGTGCTTACTGTGGGCCAGGCATTAGGTGCTAAGAATATAATCATGATCAAAGCATGATCTTTGTCTTTAAAGGGCTGAGATTAGTGGGGGATCGAGACAAGTGGACAGACATGAAGACCAGACTCTGGTCTGCATGATTTACATGCAGATACAATGGTCTACGTGAAGCCACTGGAGGTCAGAGAAGGGGCATCTAATTCAGGCAGGGAGGCTTTCTAGGAGACGCAAGTCTAACCTGAGACCTGAAGAAGAAGCAGGATTAGACTGATGAATGGAGGTAGAAACTGTTCTAGACAGAAGGAATGACATAAAGATTCAGAGGTAAGAGAGAGAAGGATAATATCAGAGAGCAAAAAGCTCAAAGGACCAGGAAGCTGCATTTGAACTAATATGTGAGCGAGGTCATATCATGAAGATGAAAAGCTATGTTAAAAAGTCATATTAAGAGAAGTGGACTTCATTTTGAGGATAACAGAAGAGTTTGTTCAGGGAATTGATATGATTCAGTTCATACTTTAGAAAAATCATTCTGGTTGCAGTGAGTCATATGGGCTTTAGAATTTTGCACAACCAGTATACTTAGATTTTTTTGTACTCATAGTAAGCACAGTTTGGAGAGTTTATTGTTATTAATCTTGATACATAGTTTAAGAATGAACACTGTAAAGTAAAATCCAAGTAAACTCTCCTATTCTCAAATAAAAGCAACACACACACAGAGGAATTGTGCTAGCTAAGTAGGGGCTATATATGTGTGTGTGTGTATAGATAGATACCACGTATGGATACATATAGAGTGTGTGTGTATATAGTCCCTTGGCTCTTGATACCCACTTTAGTGCTCTGCTGTTGATTTTGTGGAAAATATGTATTATACAAGTATAAAAGGCATTTATATAAATATATAAGACTAAAAGACCCTATAAAGAGTGCTCCATAGCTCATTAATTTATTTATGTGTTAGTGGCTCCAACATTATCAACAGCACAAAACAAATCTGGGCTTCTCATAAATGATTTATACTTGTTGATTATTGTTTTCTTAATGATGCTCTTGCTGTGGAAAATTCCCAGCAGGTCGTAGAAGTTTATGGGAATGAAAATCTACGGGGCTCACTTCTAACTTTAAGGCACAATCTGTTTTCATTTAGCTTTTCTGGATAACGTGGCAATGAAGGACATGATACAGTCTTTGGCAGGGTTCCTCTTAAAATTGTAGGATGAATATGTAGGTGTGTGTTAGTCCCCAGATGCCATCCCTCCCAATTGGGATCCCTAGAGGGTCCTCGATTGGAATTCTTGTGGTTATGGGAAACTACAAAGAACTCTAAACTAAGCAACTATGCGTGCATGTGTGCTGAGTCACTTTAGTCGTGTCTGACTCTTTGCAACCCTATGGACTGTAGCCTTCCAGGTTCCTCTACCCATAGGATTCTTCAGGCAAGAATATGGGAGTGCGTTGTCAAGCTCTCCTCCAGGGGATCTTCCCCACCCAGGGATCGAACCTGCATCTCTTACATCTCCTGCACTGGCAGGCCAGTACTTTACCACTAGCACCATCTGGGAAGCCCAAGAAATTATAATCCAATTAACAGAAAAGAATCCAAAACTAGTCAACTCTGCCCTAAATCTGTTGTTATGAGGCATTGTATGCTAATGAGGTGGAGATCAGATATGGGAAGGTTTTGTCTAAACTCTGAAGAGATCTTACTTTAGATATCTCTTGGTATCTCCAATCTATACATTCTTTTTTGCTTGTTTGTTCTTACCCCTGTATTCACCTCATTCTGTCCAATGTCCCATATTGATTAGTCATTAGACCTGCCCACTTTCTACCACTAAAGGGGACATTGGAAATAATTGAGTCAAACCAATTAATTTTACATACTTATTTATTCAAATTATTAAAGAAGTGCTATGACAAAGAAAGCTCAAAGTACTGCACATTTGTACTCATTTCACATGCTAGCAAAGTAGTGCTCAAAATTTTCCAAGCTAGGCTTCAACAGTGCATGAACCGAGAACTTCCAGATGTACAAGCTGGATTTAGAAAAGGCAGAGGACCAGAGATCAAATTGCCAATGTCCATTGGATCATAGAGAAAGCAAGAGAATTCCAGGAAAACATCTACTTCTGCTTCATTGACTACACTAAAGCCTTTGACTATGTGGATCACAACAAACTGTGGAAAATTCTTCAGGAGATGGGAGAACCAAACCATCTTTCCTGCCTCCTGCGAAACCTGTAGGCAGGTCAAGAAGCAGCAATTAAACCAGACATGGAACAACAGACTGGTTTCATATTGGGAAAGAAGTATGTCAAGGCTGTATATTGTCATGCTGCTTATTCTTATTTAGCTTATATGCAGAGAACATCATGCAAAATGCCAGGCTACATGAAGCACAAGCTGGAATCAAGATTGCCAGGAGAAATATCAGTCAACCTCAGATACGCAGATGACACCACCCTTATGGCAGAAAGCAGAGGAACTAAAGAACCTCTTGATGAAGGTAAAAGAGGAGAGTGAAAAAGCTGGTTTAAAACTCAACATTCAAAAACCTTAAGATCATGGCATCCAGTCCCATCGCTTCATGGCAAATAGATGGGGCAACAGTGGAAACAGGGATAGACTTTATTTTCTGGGGCTCCAAAATCACTGCAGATGGTGACTGAAGCCATGAAATTAAAAGATGCTTGCTCCTTGGAAGAAAATCTATGACCAACCTAGACAGCATATTAAAAAGCAGAGACATTACTTTGCTGACAAAGATCCGTCTAGTCAAAGCTACAGTTTTTCCAGTAATCATGTATGGATGTGAGAGTTGAACCATAAAGAAGGCTGAACACTGAAGAATTGATGCTTTTGAACTGTGGTGTTGGAGAAGACTCTTGAGAGTCCTTGAACTGCAAGGAAATCAAACCAGTGAATCCTAAAGGAAATCAATCCTGAATATTCATTGGAAGGACTGATGCTGAAGCTGAAGCTCCAGTACTTTGGCCACCTGATGCCAAGAGCCGACTCATTGGAAAAGATCCTTATGCTGAAAAGATTGAAGGTAGGAGGAGAAGGGGATGACAGAGGGTTAGATGGTTGGATGGCATCACTGACTCAATGGACATGAGTTTGAGGAAACTCCTGGAGATAGTGAAGGACCGGGAAGCCTGGCATGCTGCAGCCCATGGGTTCACAAAGAGTCATGACTGAGTGACTGAACAACAATAACAACAGTTTATTCGTTCAATAAACATTTACTGATCAACTCTGTTTATAGCTGGGAATGTGAAAGTACTCTAGAGTTTATGGTTATTGTGTTTTGTGGAATATGTTCATCATGCTTTTATTTGAACTTGTTTTGTTCACCGAGTGGTAGCCCATGAAAGATGAAAAACCATTGAGACTGTAACTGGCCACTATTTTCACAGCTGTGTTGTGACTTTATATTAAGTAGTACCCATGGTCAAGAATACACAGAAGAACTGTATAAAAAAGATCTTCACGACCTAGATAATCACGATGGTGTGATCACTGACCTAGAGCCAGACATCCTGGAATGTGAAGTCAAGCGGGCCTTAGAAAGCATCACTATGAACAAAGCTAGTGGAGGTGATGGAATTCCAGTTGAGCTATTTCAAATCCTGGAAGATGATGCTGTGAAAGTGCTGCACTCAATATGCCAGCAAATTTGGAAAACTCAGCAGTGGCCACAGGACTGGAAAAGGTCAGTTTTCATTCCAATCCCAAAGAAAGGCAATGCCAAAGAGTGTTCAAACTACTGCACAATTGTACTCATCTCACACGCTAGTAAAGTAATGCTCAAAATTCTTCAAGCTAGGCTTCAGCAATACGTGAACTGTGAACTTCCAGATGTTCAAGCTGGTTTTTAGAAAAGGCAGAGGAACCAGAGATCAAATTGCCAACATCTGCTGGATCATGGAAAAAGCAAGAGAGTTCCAGCAAAACATCTATTTCTGCTTTATTGACTATGCCAAAGCCTTTGACTGTGTGGATCACAATAAACTGTGGAAAATTCTGAAAGAAATGGGAATACCAGACTACCTGATCTGCCTCTTGAGAAATCTGTATGCAGGTCAGGAAGCAACAGTTAGAACTGGACATGGAACAACAGACTGGTTCCAAATAGGAAAAGGAGTACATCAAGGCTGTATATTGTCACCCTGCTTATTTAACTTATATGCAGAGTACATCATGAGAAACGCTGGACTGGAAGAAACACAAGCTGGAATCAAGATTGCCGGGAGAAATATCAATAACCTCAGATATGCAGATGACACCACCCTTATGGCAGAAAGTGAAGAGGAACTACAAAGCCTCTTGATGAAAGTGAAAGAGGAGAGTGAACAAGTTGGCTTAAAGCTCAACATTCAGAAAACGAAGATCATGGCATCCGGTCCCATCACTTCATGGGAAATAGCTGGGGAAACAGTGGAAACAGTGTCAGACTTTATTTTTGGGGCTCCAAAATCACTGCAGATGGTGACTGCAGCCATGAAATTAAAAGACACTTACTCCTTGGAAGGAAAGTTATGACCAACCTAGATAGCATATTCAAAAGCAGAGACATTCCTTTGCCAACAAAGGTTCGTCTAGTCAAGGCTATGGTTTTTCCTGTGTCATATATGGATGTGAGAGTTGGACTGTGAAGAAGGCTGAGTGCCGAAGAATTGATACTTTTGAACTGTGGTGTTGGAGAAGACTCTTGAGAGTCCCTTGGACTGCAAAGAGATCCAACCAGTCCATTCTGAAGGAGATCAGCCCTGGGATTTCTTTGGAAGGAATGATGCTAAAGCTGAAATTCCAGTACTTTGGCCACCTCATGCGAAGAGTTGATTCATTGGAAAAGACTCTGATGCTGGGAGGGATTGGGGGCAAGAGGAGAAGGGGATGACAGAGGATGAGATGGCTGGATGGCATCACTGACTCAATGGACGTGAGTCTGGGTGAACTCTGGGAGTTGGTGATGGACAGGGAGGCCTGGTGTGCTGTGATTCATGGGGTCGCAAAGAGTCGGACACGACTGAGCGACTGAACTGAACTGAACTGACTGATGGTCCCCACACTATGAGCTCAACAACTATTTACAGATTCAGTTGGAAGCAGTTTAGTGCATTTTCATGTTTGGAGTCAGTTTTTAGCTTTGGTGTAGACATGCAAGAATATATTGAATGAAGGGGTAAAGGAACAGTGGGCTCAAAGCCACCTGCTTTGTGAACATTTCTCTATGAACTGAAGCACTGTCTCCGTTACCATCCTTTCTGCAGCTATGGATTTTTGATCCTATTTTTTTGTCAGTTTTGTTTTTGCCAACACACTGAAACTGTGGAAAATAGGAAGAGAATTAGGATAAAATTCTCAGCTTTATTAGTATAAATTCAGCTGTGAAAGATTTGTAGAATGAATAGGGAAATGGCATTAAACATGCTGATAATCTAAAATAGTAGATGTATTCCAGTGAAGGTGAATTCATGTTTCTTTTCTAGAAATCAGTTGAGTTTCAGAGCCCATTATAGAATAGGTTTGAAAATTGAGAAAGTGGCAAGTTCTCTTTCTTTCTGTCCTTACAAAAACAAAATGAGTTTTATTCCTTTATTTAAATATGGAGTAGATCATATCTTGTAAACAAATTGGCAAACATGTTACTGAAACAAAGCCAGCTGAACAAACAAATGAAAAATACTTTAGGGCAAAGCTCAAAATTGTATAAAAATGTGTTATCCTGAAATTTTCTATGTTTCAGAAATTGTGATAATTTATGTTTATTGTTTCATTTAGTAAGAAAGGTAATGGATATTAAAAGTAGTTCCATTTTAATGTTACTCATCCATAGAAAAGAATGAAAGATTTCCATTTGCAGCAACATGGTTGGACTTATAGAGTGCAATACTAAATGAATAAGTCAGAAAGAGAAAGACAAATACTAAATTATATCACTTTTAAGTGGAATATAAAAAATAACATAAATGAATTTATTTATAAAACAGAAACAGATTCACAGAAATAGAAACAAGTTTATGGTTACCAAAGGGAAAAGGAAGGGAAAAGGGATAAATGAAAAGTACGGGATTAATAGGTATACACAACTATATCTATAGAATAGATAAACAACAGGGGATTTACTATATAACACAGGGAACAATATTCAGTATCAGAACAACCTATAATGGAAAAGAATCTGAAAAAACATATATGTAACTGAATCACTTTGCTGTATACCTGAAAATAATGCAATATTGTAAATCAGTTGCTTCAGTTAAAAAATATACTTCAGTTATGCTTCCATTAAAAAAATAGTTTCATTTTTCCATTCAGTTCTCAAAACTGAATTTAAGAGAGGTTAAATGATTGTTTAAGGACATAAACTTAGGAATAATTAAATAAAACAAGTAAAACCAGCTCTTAACTGATCTCTTCTGTGATAATAATACCTGATCTCTTCTGTGATAATAATAATTTCTTCCCTCCCTTCCTTTCTTTCTACCTCCCCTAAATATTTATTGACTTCCCTGGTGGCTCAGATGGTAAAGAATCTGCCTGCAATGCAGGAGACCCGAGTTTGATTCCTGGGTTGGGAAGATTCCACCAGAGAAGGGAATGGTAACCCACTCCAGTATTCTTACCTGGAAAATTCCATGGATAGAGGAGCCTGATTTCTTACTCTTTATAAGGCACTAGGTAGTCAAAGATGAATAACATATGTTATTAAATGTTAGGAATCACAATTTTGTTAGATTCTCAAACAGTTCTGGAAAGTAGGGAGAGTGAGTGCTGTTATCCTTATTTTACAGATGATATTGTAATCCATCTTACAAATAAGAAGACTGAAGTTAGGAGAGGTAGTCGCACAGGTAGTGATAACTGTTAATAGTATTAACACAATAGCAAACATTGATTAAGAACTTACCATATGCCAGACAGTGTGGTAAGCACTTTACCTGAATGATGCTCACCCTCACAGTGGGAACACATTGGCCCTTGCAAGCACTCACACCATTGCACTTTGCGTGTTCTTCCACTAGCACTTAACCACAGGACAATTTATATCACAACAAAGTGTGATGTATATAAAATAAGTAATAAGGGTAAGGATTCATTGAGTACCTATCCATGTGCCAGACTTGTGTCTTACATAATCTTTAAGGCTTGCAGCAGCCCTATGACATGGCTTATTGTTTCATTTTCACAGATGAGGGAAATGAAGCTTAGTGACATCAAGCTACTGGTTCATGGTCATATAAATAATTAATGCATAAGCTAGAATTTAACTCTGCTGCTGCTGCTGCTAAGTCACTTCAGTCCTGTCCGACTCTGTGTGACCCCATAGATGGCAGCCCACCAGGCTCCTCTGTCCCTGGGATTCTCCAGGAAAGATCACTGGAGTGGGTTGCCATTTCCTTCTCCAATGCATGCATGCACGCTAAATTGCTTCAGTCGTGTCCGTTTAACTCTGAGGTTTGGGCATTTAATCACTGGAGTCAACTAAAACTACATAATCAGAGGAATAAACTTCATGAAGGCATAGCTAAGTGTTGTGGTTATCCTGGCGAGCAAGCCATTTTCTATGTGATTTATACCTTTGTGGTACTTACAAACCACTTGGATAAACAGATTAATCAAAGAATCACAATAGTATGTATTTAAAGATTGAGATAAATGTTTCAGGAAAAACAACATAGTTTTTTGAGAGATTATAAAAGATTCTGATTTACATGGGACTTTAGAATCTTGAAGAAATAAAACTTGTTCTGAGGTCTGAGGGGTGAGTAAGAGTTAACTAGTTAGGGGTGTTACAGGTGGAAAGCTTTATTGGCAGAGGAAATAGCATGTGCAAAGGTTCTGAGGCAGAAGAAACACAATATATTAAAAAAATGAAATGATGATGCTGTGGCTGAGTACAGCCTTGGACAGACAGGTGGCTTTAGAGAGGCCTCTTCATATCTGTCTTTGAAGGGTTGGAGTTTTAATCTAGCAGCAGGAAGCTAACAAAAGACTTTAAGCAACGAAGTAATAGCGTCAGACTTGCAATTTGTAAAGATTACTCTGGTGGCAATGTGGAAGGCGTACTGGAGGAGGGGATATATCCAGTTTAAAATAGCACCCAGTGAATCAGAAAATTTTGGCACAAAGGTCAGAGTGTGGACTCTGGGTCAGACAGCCTTCATTTAAGGCTTAGCTCAGCTTTAGTCACCAGGCCCTGTGCTAGTTATGCACCTTCTTTTGGCTCAGGCTCCACTGAAGGCAATGGCACCCCACTCCAGTACTCTTGCCTGGAAAATCCCATGGATGGAGGAGCCTGATGGGCTGCAGTCCATGGGGTCGCTAAGAGTCGGAAACAACTGAGCGACTTCCCTTTCACTTTTCACTTTCATGCACTGGAGAAGGAAATGGCAACCCACTCCAGTGTTCTTGCCTGGAGAATCCCAGGGACGGGGGAGCCTGGTGGGCTGCCGTCTATGGGGTCGCACAGAGTCGGACACAACTGAAGTGACTTAGCAGCAGCAGCCACTTACATAAAACAGGGACAACAGTACAGACCCCAGGAGAAAATCGTTTTGAGGATTAAGTGGAAAAGTAATAGTAATAAAGAACCATCCCCATTTATAAGATGAGGAGATTTAGGCTTAAAAATAAAATGAGGCTTTTCATTATTATTATTTACCTGGATGTTGTGGAATAAGACTGACGGGAATAGGAGATAAAGGCAAGGTCTGAAGAGAGAGAACCTCCCCAATCCAAACAAACAAATGAGCCAAAAAACCTGATATAAGGGCCTGGAGAGATCAGATCTTGGGATAACCCGACTGAAATAACAGAGTCGTGCTCATCCCATTCCTCCCTCAGGAGCACAGAGATTTCACTCTGCGGTTTTCTTTCTTCATCTCCTAAAGGGCTAGATTAGACCAGCTATTCCTTCAGCCTTGTAGGCATGTCAGATGCCAGGGGCCCTTCTGTCCCAAACAAATTGTCAATTAAAACTCTCCCCATTTGTTGTGTGATGTTAGAAACTGCATTAGTAATGAGATAAAAGCCTTAGTCACACAACCAATGATTAAATTAAAAACACTTATAATACTATTTTTTAGCATAAGGGAATTTCAAGTCAGCCTACTTTGAAGGAAGGTGGGCACTTGGTATCTAACATACACAGATGAAGTGGGCGTCAGGGTGGGAGAGTGTGGGAGAATACACACAGAGGAAGGGATGGGGGCTACAAAGATACACTTTTGAAGCACATTAATTTTTTCCAGGATTCTCGTGTTTACCTTCACACAGATGGGGACAGTAGAAGCTGGTCTTAAACTGTTTTTGTTATGTATGAAAATTCAGTATTTCATCTTCCTGTGATTTGTGAACATATTTTTAACACAGCAGACTTACATAATTAATTATTCTACTTTAAAATATTTACTGAGCATTTACTATGAGCTTACCACTGTAGCAGGTGATGGAGTGATAAGCTAAAGAGATGTACATGGAGATTTTACACTCATATTAATTTGTTTTCAGAAATATTACTACTTAAGGCATCACTTAACAAATGCTTACTAAGTGAACAGTACACTATTGTAAAATAGAAAATCAGGGCAAGAATGGTTATTTTTGGATTGGCCTTGACCAAGGCTCTGTTCTCCAGATTGAAGAAAAATCCTTAAATATTTAAGAACAGGATACTATGTAAAGCAATATGGTAATTAATGAATGTGCCTTTCTGTACCTCAAACCAGAAGCAATTGAGATTGATGCATTTTGGGCCTGTATCGTGGCTTCTGCTGAGATCTCATGTGACCAGCAGATGAGTGTAATGTTACATTTGCTGAAACCATTTCCGTTGTCTGTTTCAGGGCCGGCTTGATGCTCTAACAGAAGTAGATGACTCTGGACAGTTAACAATCAAATGCTCTCAAAATTACTTGTCTCTGGATTGCGGTATTACTGCTTTCGAATTATCTGACTACAGCCCAAGTGAGGATTTGCTCGGTAGCCTGGGTGATATGACCTCTAGCCAGGTCAAAACCAAACCCTTCGACTCGTGGAGCTACAGTGAGATGGAAAAGGAATTCCCCGAGCTTATCCGAAGCGTTGGGTTACTTTCGGTGGCTCCTGACTCCGTCCCTTCCAACGTCAGTGAAGCTGTGAGCGAGGAGGCGTCTCAAGTATCTCTTTCAGCAGATGACAGAGGCAGAAGTGAGGAAAATAATGTGTGCACAGTGGAGGAGCAACCAGGCTTAATGCAGGGGCCATCATCTTCAGTGGAAGCTCCGACAAATGCTGTTCAACCCGCTTCAGAAGCTGTGAAGCAAGAATCTGATTCCTCTTCCCAACATGGGGCGAAGAATCCACAGCCACTTGCTTGTGAAAACGCAACCCCCAAGCGATCCATCAGAGACTGCTTTAACTATAATGAGGACTCTCCCACACAGCCCACGTTGCCAAAAAGAGGGTTTTTCCTTAAAGATGAGACATTTAAGTTTAATCTGAAAGGCCCTAGTGGAAAGAAGCAGATGGTCGATCTGAAGCCTGAGATGAGCAGAAGCACCCCATCCCTGGTGGATCCTCCTGACAGGTCTAAGCTGTGCCTGGTGTTACAGTCTTCTTACCCCAACAGCCCCTCTGCCGCCAGCCAGTCATATGAGTGTTTGCACAAGATGGGGGATGGGAATCTTGAAAATACAGTTAGAAGTCACATTAAGGAGATCTCCTCCAGCCTGGGGAGGCTCAATGACTGCCATAAAGAGAAGCTTCGACTGAAAAAGCCCCACAAGACCGGAGAAGAGATGCCTCCATGCCAGACCCCTAAACAGGAACCCAGTTCAGACAAGCAAGCCAAAAACACTAGGAGCTCGACAGTGCTGAATGCAATTCCTTCTAGTCCTTCCAAGGCCAGACAGAGGCCAGAGACAGAGTCTGCCTCCACGTCCTCACTGGAGCCGTGTCACCAGAGCAGTGGGAAGGCCATATTGCCAGTGCAGTCAGAAACATCCAGTTCACCACCTTTTACTCAAAGCAGCGAGTCCTCTGCTAGCTCTGACAGCGTCACGTCTCTAGGACCCCTTCTTTCAGAGCACAAAGGCAAAAGCAGCTACTCCTCCTCCCCAAGTCACATCACCAGGAACGGTCAGGTTGTGGAGGCCTGGTATGGCTCTGATGAGTACCTGGCACTGCCCTCTCACCTCAAGCAGACAGAAGTATTAGCTCTGAAGCTGGAAAACCTAACAAAGCTGCTGCCTCAGAAACCCAGAGGAGAAACCATTCAGAATATTGATGACTGGGAACTGTCTGAAATGAACTCAGATTCTGAGATGTATCCAACATACCATGTCAAGAAGAAGCATACGAGGCTAGGCAGGGTGTCTCCAAGCTCTTCCAGTGACATAGCCTCTTCGCTCGGGGAGAGTGTGGAATCTGGCCCCTTGAGTGACCTTCTTTCCGATGAGGAACTGGGCGTGCCTCTCTCTGGCATGAAAAAATATGCAGACGAGAAGTCAGAGAGAGTCTCATCCTCTGAGAAAAATGAGAGCCATTCTGCTGCAAAGTCTGCTTTAATTCAGAAACTGATGCAAGATATTCAACACCAGGACAACTATGAAGCCATATGGGAAAAAATAGAGGTGAGGATGGTCTTCTTAATCTAGATGATTTCTTACCTGATTTTTGGAAGTATTGCTGGGAAAAGGTGAAATCTTCCCCTCCCTGTTATAAAATGTCTTGCTATTATTGATAAACATAGTTGATTCCCCAAAGAAAGAAAAGAAAAAAACATACAATGACCACTGCCTGATGACTGGGCCTCAGCCAGGAACTCTGCATGTCTGTGTGCCTGCTGGTGTAGAACTCTTGGTTGCTGTTGCTCAGACCTAACATTGCTCCTGGGCAGTGGTGGACCCGCTTGAGTGAAATACAAAACAAAGCACAACAGTAGCCATGCACACGTACCAATATTTCAGGAATATGTGAATGCAAAGTTCCAGTTACCCTCAGTGCTTTTCTGATTTGTTGGTTTTAACCCCAGAATAGCTTCCATATCTCCAATATTAACTTTTGTAGAAAAAGACCAGACAGTTCTAGTTTTTCAGGATTTTTTCTTTTCTTCAATCTTCCTCCTCTGGCTAATAACCATGCTCCCTGTATTCTGTACCGCCTATGGGCTCCGAGATGCGGAGGTGATATTTTGGGTAAATCGGTACTTTTAGAGCAAATTATTAGATGTAATGAAATCTTTAAGAAGAGAAATCAAAATTTTCAGAACTCAGCTCATTAATGTAAGCTGTGATATAAGACACTAGACAAAAGTATACTACATATGGATGGAATGACCTGGAGGAAGAAGATGGAAATATGTAAAACAAAGAGGGAAAAGTTAACAGCAATATATAATAATAGTTACATATATTAATAATTGTTTTTTACTAAGTATTTGTGTGTCCAATCTTCACAACAACCCTAATATTAACCCTATTTTATGTATGAGGAGACCGAGGCTGAGAGAGACCAGGCGGTTTGCTCTAGAACTCATATTATTAACTAAACACTCCCATGCCTTTCCACAAGAAAGTGACCAGTGTGTACCGCATGTAAATACTGTAGTAGTGAAGAGAAGAAATAATAGCAGCAGAGCTAAGATTTGCCTGGGAAGTCCTTGTGAAAGAATAAGCTTTTACTGGGGCTTTGAAGGATGTGCCAGGATTTAGACAGAGAGAACTAAGCTGAGCATTTCAGGCAGGAGCAAAAACCAAAACATGGAGGTGGGGATTGGGAATGAGCATGGTGCTGCGGCACAGAGAGTTTCTCAACCAGAAGGTCAGTGAGCGGGGAGCACTACATTTCCATACCTTTAATAGACCTGGTTGCTGCCAGGCCCTGATGGCCAGACCGAGGCAACTAGGATTTGTTCACCAGACATCTGTGGTAACTTCTCTGAAAGGGACTGAGAATAGTCACACAGCTCACAGTAACTCATCCTCCTTCTTGGGCTGTTGGTTCTGTGCTAAGGGCCTTACATGCCTTGTTCTACTAAGTCCTGGGAGGTAAGAACTTTTCAGATGAAGAGTGTGATTAGGAAACTGGCTCAGGGCCTCACAGCTAGTGTGTGCAGAGCCAGGAGTTGAACCCAGAGCCAGCACACTTGAAGCAGAATAGGCCGTGGCCTCCAATAGCCTTTCTGGAAGGCCTCATGGGCAGTGGCAGGAAAGATGGTCATGGCAGCCATGGTGGTGACGGATACGGAAATGCCTCTGGCAGCCAGTGTAAGGGGCTGTGGAAGTGGGGGACGGGTGAATGGGGGGAGGGCTGTTGACGATGTGACCGGGATCCAGAAAACCAGTTCCAGACCTTGCCCAGTCATTAAAGACAAATAGTGGCTCACAGCTAGTCATGCTCCATTCTGGACCTCGTTTCTTTTTTGTAGGTAGAGATGTTTTAAACAGATGATGGCATTATACCAACTTCCAAAGGAAGCATCTTTTATTCCATAATTCTACAAAGATGAAGCTAAGTTTTCAGCCTCTAGGTACTGGGGTAGTTGTAATAGAAGAAACAGCTTGAGATGGAGGTGAGGCAGGTAGTTTTTAAAAACATATGCACTGATGTTGAGTAGATGATGAAACTTTTAAGAGGGAGTGTAGGCCATGGGAAATATTGTCCTGGAGTTGGGCTATGAGGTAAAAAGCTAAAAGGAGATTAAGCCCCCTCCTCAGCCCAACCTCCTTTCAATACTTCAGGTGAGGGTGACTGTCAATCCCCAGGTCAGTTGACCTTGGGTATCACATTCTAGCTTTGATCTCTTCCATATGGTGACCCATATTTGACCAGAAAAATATAGTAAGTGTGCAGGCGTGCGTGCTCAGTTGTATGCAACTCTGCAACCACATGGACGCTAGCCCGCCAGGCTCCTCTGTGCATGGGATTCTCGAGGCAGGGATACTGGAATAGGTTGCCATTTCCTACTCCAGGGGCTCTTCCCCACCAGGGATTGAACCCTTTTCTCATCTCCTGAGTCACCTGTGTTGGCAGGCCAAAAAATTTTTTTTAACTACTAAGCCACTTAGGAAGGTAACACCTTCCTGGTATCAGGCACGTACTGGGCACTGTGCCTGCAGTCACGCCTTCATAAGATTCTCATAACAACCCGACCAGGTGGTTTTTTTTTTATTCTTAATCTTAAATTGACCACTTCTCCAGTGCACCCACTCTGGTCCTAGCTGCCATCACCTCCTGCCTGGATTACTGCAGTAGCCTCCTTGCTGGTTTCTCTGCTTTCACCCTGCTTCCCTTAAGGTCTGTTCCCAACAGAGCAGCCAGAGTGATCCTTAAAAAATAAATCAGATTATGTCACCCCTCTGCTCAAAACCCCACAACAGCTCCTATGGCATTCAGGGGCCCTACATGGATTGCCACTCCCCTCCCCACCCCCACCCCCCGCAACTCCTCTCTGACTCATTTCCAGTTGCTCTTTCCTGTGCTCACTTCACTCCGTTCCCACTTTGGCCCCTTTGCTGTCCCTAGAATAAGCTAGGCACACTTCTGCCTTTCAGACCTTTGTCAGCTCCCTCTGGCTGTACCTTCTCTGTCAGTTTTTTAATTCCTCCTTCTCTTCTGAGTGATTGCTCAAATATTAGCTTCTTAGGGAAGCTTGGGTTTTCCAGGTGGTGCTAGTGGTAAAGAACCCACCTGTCAATGCAGGAGACATAAGAGATGCAGGTTTGATTTCTGGATCAGGAAGATCCCCTGGAGGAGGGCATGGCAACCCACTCCAGTATTCTTGCCTGGAGAATCCCCATGGGCGGAGCAGCCTGGTGGCCTACAGTCCATAGGGTCGCAAAGAGTTGAACACAACTAAACACGCAGACAGGGTAGCTTACCCTGATCACCTTTTATTTTATTTACTTATTTTTTTTTAATTTTATTTTATTTTTAAACTTTACATAATTGTATTAGTTTTGCCAAATATCAAAATGAATCCGCCACAGGTATACATGTGTTCCCCATCCTGAACCCTCCTCCCTCCTCCCTCCCCATACCCTCCCTCTGGGTCGTCCCAGTGCACCAGCCCCAAGCATCCAGCATTGTGCATCGAACCTGGACTGGCAACTCATTTCATACATGATATTTTACATGTTTCAATGCCATTCTCCCAAATGGTGTATCCTGACCTCTATTCTTGTCTTCAGCTCTTACTTTATTTTGACATTTTATATAATTCTCTTATTTAGCATGTATATCATTGTTAATTTTTTGTCTCCCTCTGCTAGACTGGGAGCTCTGTGAGGGTAGAAATACTCATGTGTTTAGTTTGCTAGTGAATCTCATGTACCTAGAACATTGTCTGCTACATAGTAGGTGCTCAGTGAAGACTGTTGAATGAAGAGTGAGTGAATCCCTGCTTTAAAGTGGAGGAAATGAGTTCACAGAGATTAAATTACTTCCCTTAACCTGCACAGCTAATATGTCATAGAGCCATGCTTCAAGCCACATCTGCTTTCTCTTCCTACTAAATAAAGTCTTGGGAAGAGAAGTATTCCCTGAGAGAATGAGGATAGATGGAGAAGAGAAAAGGATGTCTCAAGTTTTAGCCCAGTTATGAGGCAGGAATATGAAAGTGGCCCAGAGTGGGGTTGAGGAAGGAACCAAATTCTGTGGTACTAAGTAAATGAAGGGAGAAGAGATGTTTAGTAAGATGAATATCAGCTTTGTTCTTTGCAAAATGGAGTTCAAGAACAGTAAGGATGAAGGAGAAAAACCAACCTCTAGATTTGTTGTAAAGAGTCAGTGAGTCCCTTAGAGAAAAAGGGACTTCATGAAAGAGCAGAGGTAGAAGCTGGGTTATAGATGGTTAAGAAGTGAGAGAGAATCATTCCTAATGACTCCCGGGACCGAGTTCCGAAAGCCATATGAGAGAAAGTATGGTAGTGGAAAGCGAGGTCAGATAAAAGTTTCTATTTAAAAAGTTAAAGCTTATTTGAAGGCAGGAATAAAAGAGTCAGCAGCAAGAGAGATGGAGGTGCTGGAAAGCATCTCAGTGTGGCATGTGGGACTCCATGGGAGGAACTGTGGCCTGGTCTAAAACTATGGGCTGCCATAGAGTCCCTGGGGACACCTGGGAGTCATGAGACATGTGAGAGTCTTAGATGCTTTATGTTCTTCACCTCTCACATGTATGTCTTTCTCTTACTAGGCTGGTTTTGTGAATGTGAAAGATTTGTTTTTAGTTTGAATTTTTAATTCATCAGAAAATTTAATTTCTTTGAATAGATTATATGTTTTCACATGGTTTAAAAACTTATGCTTAAGAAACAGCCTCACAGACATAGGAAAAAAAAAAAACAATGTATGGTTACCAAAGGAGAAAAGGGTGGGAGTTTGGGATTAGCAGATATACGCCACTATATATAAAGTAGATAAACAACAAGGTCCTACTGTATAGCATAGGGAACTACATTCGATATCCTGTAATAAACCATAATAGAAAAGAATATGAAAAGGAATGTGTTTATATATGTATGACTGAGTCACTTTGCTGTATACCAGAAGCTAACACACACTGCAAGTCAACTATACATCAATAAAAATAAACAAAACCATTAAAAACTTTAAAAAATATTCCATTAACTCTCTCTCCCATCCTTGTCACTCAGTTTGAGTTCCCACCTCGCCAGTGATCATTGTTGTTTTCAGTTCTAATGTCCTTTAAGAAGTGCTTTATACATACACAAATGAATGCAAATATATTGGTTATGCAGTATTTTAAAACCTGGGAAATAAGTTGCAACCCATCCTTCTCCATTAACGAAAGCTCCTCAGTTAGCTCGGTGAGTTCTTAAGTGATGGTCCTTCTTCCAGTCTCTGTGCAGGTTGAGGGAATCTTCCTCAAACGTGGCTGATTTCCCCAGAACCTCTTGTGTGGATAAGGTAAACGAGCATCCCAGGTCTGAGTGCTTACCTCCTATGGGGCTTCTCAAGGCCTAAAATTAAAAGTGGAGAAATGAGTCAGTCCATTGAACTATACTTATTTGCTCTGATACATTCAAGAAATAAAAGCAACGAAGAGAAAGGGGACAAGGACACGTCTGCTGCTGCTGCTGCTGCTAAGTCGCTTCAGTCATGTCTGACTCAGTGCAACCCCATAGACGGCAGCCCACTAGGCTCCTCTGTCCCTGGGCAAGCAAAATCCAACAGAATGATGAAAAATTAGCTTAGTCTGATGTCTGGACATATGTGGCTTAAGTGTTAAGGAATGGCAGCTATAGCTTATGGGCCAAAACTGGCCCAAGGCCTAATTTCTAAAATAATATTTTATTGGAACATAGCTGTGCTCATCATTTATGGCTACTTTCGTCCTGCAGTGACAAAATTGAGTGGTTGTGACAGAGACCAATGGCTTGCAAAGCCTAGAATGTTTACTGTATGATCCTTGATGGAAAACATTTGCTGACCTTTGCTTGAAAGTGAGGAAGAAGCTAGGCAAATAATGTCTACTGAGCATCCACTATATGCCACGTTCTGAGTAGATTCCTTCATTTAATTTATATAACATCCCCAGGGAAGAGCTGTTATTGGTCCTGTTTTTACAGATGACACATCTAAGGCTCCAATGCTAATGACTTGCCCAGGGTCACCCTGCTGCTAAGTATGGGAGCTGGGATTTCAGCTGAGATGCCAGAACTGATTTGCTTTCCTCCTAGAGATGTATTCAAATACCAAGGAACTTAGGCAGTAATCACATAGGCAGATCAAATCTATTTATAAAACCCACAGACCACTACTAGATTGGCAAATGAATAGTATGACTTCTTTCTCATAGCCATGGCTGGTAAGTAGCCACTAGTCCAATGTGGATGATTACTGATGCTAGTTGAGCAGTTGTGATTCTTAGGGAGCTGGAAAATTGCAGTGTGGTGTGATAACAGCAGGGCTTCCCTCGGGGCTCAGATGGTAAAGAACCCACCTGCAATGCCAGAGATCTGGGTTCAATCCCTGGACTGGGAAGATCCCCTGGAGAAGGAAATGGCAACCCACTCCAGTATTATTGCTGGGAACAATCCATGGACAGAGGACCTCCAGTCCATGGGGTCTCAAAGAGTCAGACACGACTGTTGCTGCTGCTGCTGCTAAGTTGCTTCAATCGTGTCCGACTCTGTGCTACCCCATAGTTGGCAGCCCACCAGGCTCCCCCATCCCTGGGCTTCTCCAGGCAAGAACACTGGAGTGAGTTACCATTTCCTTCTCCAATGCATAAAAGTGAAAAGTGAAGGTGAAGTCGCTCAGTCGTGTCCGACTCTTAGCGACCCCATGGATTGCAGCCCACTAGGCTCCTCCGTCCATGGGATTTTCCAGGCAAGAGTACTGGAGTGGGGTGCCATCGCCTTCTCCACAGACATGACTGAGCGACAAGTAAAGCATTTCGGGAGATCTGTCCTTTGGGATAAGTGCCAGGTTCCCTTCTCACATCACAGGCTTTCTGCTGACTAAATTCTCAGAACTCACCCTGGAAGACATGACTCCATTAGGTTGAATTTATTGGTACCAAGTTAATGGATGCATGACATAGCTGATTCCTTTTTCTCCCTGAGATATAAATGTCTTCAAATGCTCAACTGTAGAGTCTCAGCTATAGTTCAATGACTCAGCTGTTGTTAGCATTTTATCTCAGAGACATCTACAGTCCAATTTGAAAACTTTTTTGGGTATCAGCTAAGAATGTCTTTGCACATAAGTAATTTCAGATTGAGTGCAACAGATATTTGAGTGCTTGCTCTTTGTAACTAGGCTATATAGAATTGCAGTCTCGTCTGTGGTAGCAAAGGCGGTCACCTTTGCCGCCATCTAGAGATAGAGACGGGAATTGGTCAGTAATTACCGAGGAACGAATAATGGGAATACAGAAGAGCTGTGGTCCTGGGATTAATTTGTCACTGATTTCTGCATTTCTTTATCCCAGAGATAAAACGGTGCAGATAGGACCCTTCCTATTTTCCATCCTCGTTTTGACCGTATGTTGATACATCACTGATGCCACACTGATCGTGGCAGTGATTAAAGACATGTCACGCTGTCCTGTGTTCTCTTTTTCTTCTCCTTTTTTTTCCATTGTGGTAAAAGAGAAAAAAAACCTTGGAATTTGCCTTCCTAACCATTTTTAAGTGTACAGTTCAGTAGTGTTAAGTATCTTCTTATTGTTGTGAAACATATCTCCAGAACTTTTTCATCTTTCGTCTGAAACTATATCAATGATGCCCTTATCCCCTCTCCTTCAGCCATTGGGAACCACCATTCTACTTTGTTTCTGTGAATTTGACTCCTTTGTGTGTGTGCTCAGTCATGTCCAATTCTTTGTGACCCCAAGGACTATAGTCCACCAGGCTCCTCTGGCTCCTCTGCCCATGGAATTTTCCAAGCAAGAATACTGGAGCAGGTTGCCATTTCCTACTCCAGGGGTTCTTCCCTACCTAGAGATTGAACCTGTATCTCTTGAGTCTCCTGCGTTGGCAAGTGGATTCTTTACCACTGCACCAGCTGGGAAGCCTTTTAGATGCCTCATTTAAGTGGAATTATACAGTATTTGTCTTTTGGTGACTGGTTTATTTCACTTAGCATAAGGTCCTCAAGGTTCATCCATGTTGTAGCATATGGCAGTATTTCCTTCTTTTTAAACAGTGAATGATATTCCATTGTATATGTATACCACATTTTGTTTACCCATTCATCTATGGAGGGATATTTGGCTTGCTTCCACTTCTTGGCTATTGTGAATAATGCTGCTATGAAGGTAGGCATGCAAATACCTCTTCAAGATCCTACTTTCAATTCCATGGATATATTCTTAGAAATTGGATTGGATTGCTGCTGGATCATATGGTAGTTGTGCTTATAATTTTTTGAGGAATCACCATACCATTTTCCATAGTGGTTGCTCTATTTTAAAATCCCAAGTGCATGAGTTTCGGTTTCTCCATATCTCCATAGCCTCACCAGCATTTGTTGTTTTCTTTTTTTTTTTTTTTTTAAATCATAGTAGCCATTCTAATGGGTGTGAGGTAATATCTCATTAGGATATTGATTTGCATTTCTCTGATGATAAGTGATGTGTTAAGCATTTGTTCATATGTTTGTTGGCCATTTGCACATCCTCTTTGGAGGAATGTCTATTGAGGTCCTTTGCCCATTTTTTAAATTGGGTTATTTGATTTTTTGTTGTTGAGTTGTAGGAGTTCTTTATATTCTGGATCTTATTATATTTTTGATTTTCTAACATTTTCTCCCATTCCGTAGGTTGCCTTTTCACTGGGCCCTTTGATACTCAGAATGTCCCAAGTGTGCTGTGGCCCCATCTGTCTGTTTTTGCTTTTGTTGTCTGTGCTTTTGGTGTCACAGCCAAGAAATCTTTGCCAAGACCAATGTCATGAGGCTTTTATGTTTTCTTTTAGGCGTTTTATAGTTTAAGACGTAGGTTTAAGTCTTTGAGTTATTTTTTTATCTTATCTTAGTATGATTACCTTTTATCTTAGGATGATTACCTTTTATGCTTTAAAGATCTCACCTCTCAACCTCTAGCTTCTTTGTGTGATAGGACAAAACTTCAAGAGCCAAGATTTGTCTTAAAAAATAAAAAACGACAACAAAAAAAACACTTGGGTATTTTTAAAAAAACCCTGTCTGCTGTTCGTTACTTGATTTGAAACACAGCTGTATTGTTTTTATTTTAGGCTGCAGTCCATGGGGTCGAGAAGAGTGGGACACGACTGAGCGACTTCATTTTCACTCTTCACTTTCATGAATTGGAGAAGGAAATGGCAACCCACTCCAGTGTTCTTGCCTGGAGAATCCCAGGGATGGGGGAGCCTGGTGGGCTGCCGTCCATGGGGTCACACAGTTGGACACGACTGAAGCGACTTAGCAGCAGCAGCAGCAGAGTAATTTAGTAACTTTATCGAGATCTGCTATAAATTTAATTTTCACCTCCCTTTGATGTTTCTTTTGTACCAACCACATAGCGGTTTTCCTAAAGTTGGTGGAGTGGTCGTCTGCACTTCAGTGTTTATAATGATCTCTTAAGAGTATCCGATCAGATAGGAAGCATTTTGAGGTTACTGGATTCAACTCTTCTTCATTGGCATTTCATTTTGTACATGCCTTTCCCTTATGCTAACCTTTTGCCTCATAGTTGCTAGTCTCACCTTTCTCCTGTATCTGAATTATCTTCCTTTTTTCTTTTTCTTTTCCTTTTTATTTACTATTCTTCTGGAATATATATTCTTTTGGAATATATTTTCTTCTGGAATATATTCATTCCCTGGCACCTATTTTCCTTATTAATTTCCTTCCCCAAGTGCATCTTCTGCTTTCTCCCTCTAATGTTGTCCTAGAGATTCTCATATCCTGAATATAAGAGGACTACAAGATGA
Source organism: Bubalus bubalis (assembly GCF_019923935.1). Classification (NCBI taxonomy): domain Eukaryota; kingdom Metazoa; phylum Chordata; class Mammalia; order Artiodactyla; family Bovidae; genus Bubalus; species Bubalus bubalis. Next base: position 27,510,017 of record NC_059176.1, on the reverse strand, counting down.
CTCTTCATCACCATTCAAGCTTGAACCCTTGATCTTCTCAGTGCATTTCTTATTCTTAGAGATGTGTATCCAGTGGGTTGACAAATTTGTTTAGAAGCAAGAGTAAGGAATTTAGCTTAAATATCAAGGAAAAAGCCACAATTTTAAAGACTTGGAAAGGCTTAGCTTTGTAGCTGAAATAGAAAGATTCAAGAGTGCTAAAAGACAACAAACTGAGCATGAATTGATAGTGCAGATTATTTTTCCACAAGAGGCATTAGTAACAGAATACTGGGCTCTGAATATTCTTCTGCATTTATGGTATGTAAAATCTCAAATTTTGATTTAAATTCTGGACCTGGAGTTTGAGAGAGCTATGACAACATAAGTATAGGCCCTGTTTATTAAATATGATAATATTTGATAAGTCTCATCAAGTAGAAAGTCAAACAATGGGAGAACAGAGAAAGGAAGATAACAAGCATCACAGAACATGGACTGCTTGAGCTGGGCCTTGAATGATGAGCCAAGTTTAGTAGAGATGAGAAGGCAGGATATTAGTGACAAAAGCTTTGGTATAAGCTAAGGTTGAGGGCAAGAATATTTAAGGTGTATTTGGGAAATAGTAAAGGGTGTAGGCTAAACTGCTGTAGACAAAGAGATTCTGAAATATAATAAGATGGAGGATTGTTGGTGTATCACATAACAAGAGGTAGGCAATCAATCCAGGGAAGACAGAGGCCATCTAGGGACCCAGGTGCTCTCTCCCTGTTGCTCTTGTCCCAGGAGACTCCAATGCTGTGCCTGTGTTCCATCTCATCAGAAGGGGAACATGGAGAGCACCCAACTTTACTCTCCAGACAGGACTTGGAAGTTGTACACGTCACTTCTGTTCACATCCAGTTGGTCCAGACTTTGTCTTTATAGCCTCAGCTAACTGCAAAGGATTTGGGAATTTAGCCTCCAGGCTATGGACATTAGGAGAGAGATGTCTCTGAAACCAACTGTTGGTTAGAATAGAGTTACTTGAAGGGAAACAGTATGTAAAGTTAGAAAGAAAAGACCAAAATATATTGAACTTTGTATTCCAAGTGCTTGCCTAGCACAGACACAAAATAAATACCTGTCTAATGAATGCATGAAGATGCGAAGAAGTGGGTGAGGAAATGTATCATTCAGTTTGAACTTTTTCCTCTAGACTAGGAGATGCAAACTAAAATGACTCTTAAGAGTGGCAGACAGATAGTATAAATGAGTCACACAGGCGGGTGTAAGTAAGGAGTGAAGGAGACTGAATGGCTGAGGGGCCAGTGCCATGCCTAGTGGGAGGCAGCCATGAGATGGTTGCTCGGGGTTGTGGGCCCTGTGTGGCCAGACCTTGCAGTTTTTAAAAAGAAATAGGAAACCTGGATTTTAGGTGACATCTCCCAATTTTTTAAATCTTTAGTCTGAACAATTTAATAACAGGCCAAATAAGATATAGCCATCGGATGGGTTTGGCCTTCAAGTCAGTTCAGTTCAGTTCAGTCGCTCAGTTGTGTCCGACTGGTTGCAACCCCATGGACTGCAACACACCAGGCTTCACTGTCCGTCACCAACTCCCAGAGCTTGCTCAAACTCATGTCCATCTAATCGATGATGCTATCCAGCCATCTCATACTCTGTTGTCCCCTTATCATCCTGCTTTCAATCTTTCCCAGCATCTGGATCATTTCCAATGAGTCAGTTCTCATATCAGGTGGCCAAAGTATTGGAGTTTCAGCTGCAGCATCAGTCCTCCCAATGAATATTCAGGACTGATTTCCTTTAGGATCGACTTGTTTGATCTTGCGGTCCAAGGGACTCTCAAGAGTCTTCTCCAGCACCACAGTTCAAAAGCATCAATTCTTCAGTGCTCAGCTTTCTTTATAGTCCAACTCTCACATCCATACATGACTACTGGAAAAACCATAGCTTTTACTAGACGGATCTTTGTAGGCAAAGTAATGTCTCTGCTTTTTAATATGCTGTCTGGGTTGGTCACAGCTTTTCTTCCAAGAAGTGTCGTTTAACTTTATGGCTGTGTCACCATTTGCAGTGATTTTGGAGGCCCCCAAAATAAAATCTCTCACTGTTTCCATTGATTCCCCATCTATTTGCCATGAAGTGATGGGACCAGATGCCATGATCTTAGTGTTTTGAATGTTGTGTTTTAAGCCAGCTTTTTCACTCTCCTCTTTCACTTTCATCAAGAGGATCTTTAGTCCCTCTTTACTTTCTGCCATAAGGGTGGTGCCATCTGCATATCTGAGGTTATTGATATTTTTCCCGGCAATCTTGATTCCAGCTTGTGTTTCATCCAGCCTGGCATTTCACATGACGTACTCTGCATATAAGTTAAATAAGCAGGGTGACAATATACAGCCTTGACGTACTCCTTTCCCAATTTGGAACCAGTCTGTTGTTCCATGTCTGGTTCCGACTCTTGCTTCTTGATCTGCCTATAAATTTCTCAGGAGGCAGGTCAGGTGGTCTGGTTCTCCCATGTCTTGAAGAATTTTCCACAGTGTGTTGTGATCCACACAGTCAAAGGCTTTGGCATAGTCAATAAAGCAGGAGTACATGTTTTTCTGGAACTCTCTTGCTTTTTCTGTGATCCAATGGATGTTGGCAATTTGATCTCTGGTTCCTCTGCCTTTTCTAAATCCAGCTTGGCCTGCAAGTCCCGTATTTGCAGTCTTTCTGATGAGAAATTACTCAAATGTTTGGCCCAGATAGTCTATAGTTTAAGGGGAACATGACCATGGTGTGCTAGATACACCTGTGGTGGTGTGGCTCTCGATTGTGGCTGCACATTATAATGACTGGGAGCTTTGAAAAGAAAATTCCAACTTCAGGCTCCACCCAAAGCTATTAAAGCAGATTCCCAAGGGATGGGTATTTTTTAGAGCTCCTTCATGCAGTTCTGGTGTTCAGTCAAGGTTGGGAGCTAATGCTCTAAGGCTAATTTTGAAGGTTGTTGCAACAACTTACATATATGATAAAAGGGTCTGAACTACGGTTATGGAAGTCAGTTAAGGAAAATGAAGAGAGGTGGGTTATGCTATGAAGGGCAAATCAGTCTAGTTTTGTGGCTCTTAAAAAATGAGATAGTGGAGGAAGAAGGTCAAGAGTTGAGATTTCAAGCTAAGATTTGGGGGCTGAGAGATATAAGAACTTTAATAAATGGTTCCAAGGGACATATGAAATTAAGATCTACAATAGATGAATGGGGCAGAGGTAAATATTATCTTGTATGCAGATCCTGTGGCCAAATCCAAGTTGAGAATCTCAATTAATACAACATTAAAAAATAAATCTACACAGATGTTTTTATGGCTAATATTATATATATGTGTATATTTTATCTGTTGCAATGCCGGGGAAAAAACTGAATCAGCATTACTAATGGATTTGTTGGGACAGTATGTCAAGGTCATTGCTCAAGGTTTGTAGAGAACTGTAGAAATTCAAAGCAAATATCTTCCTGGTTAACTCAGTAGGAATGTTTCAGTCCTGTGTCAGTTTGGTTTCTGCAGAGCCTTAGCTGGAGCTCCAGGCTTTGTATGGTGATTTAGCACCACCATGAGGCTGCATCCAGTCACTGCACCTGATTTTGAGCTTCTGAAATGTATTATAAGGAAGGTGCAATTTTTTGTTTGCAGTTTTAAATATTAATATGAAAATAGTTCTTTGCTCTTTTCTTGGTATAAAAAAGCTATGATTAAATTGGTTTTGTTGTGTCAGGATGATAAAAGTTCCTAACCTCATTTGACAGCAAGTATTTCTATGATGATGAAAATCAAAAGAGGAATAAACTCAGTGTTGCAATTTTAATTCAATTACAATAATTATTAGGGCATTAGTGAACCTTCTTTATCCTTAAGCCTAAAGTAATTACTCTGTGTTAACAGTATGATGTTTTAGAAAGATAGTGATTAAAAAAAAACACAAAGCCTTGACATTTATTGCCCACTTGCCACGTCAGGCAAGATGCTAAGAGTTTCATTCATTTAACACATCATCACATTAATTCTCAAGAAAAAAATACCTCTGTGATAAATACACTCTTATTTTATCCCCATTTTACCAATGAGGGCAGAGATACATAGAGAAGTTAGTAATTTACTCAAGTGTACAGACTGAAAGGCAGGAACTTTGAGCTCAGTTCATAGCCCCCTATTGTTTAATTATGAAAACGTGAATACATCACTCAACGTTTACTGTTTAAATCTCTTAGTCTCTAAAATGGGATATTAATTATGTTTGTCACTGCACAGTTTGTTGTATGAAGTTACAAAGAGCACCAGCTCATGGTAAACTCCAACAGTACATGAATACTAGTCTTATCATGATTGTGACCTTTCCTGTGAATTCAAGGCATTAGCATCCACAATAATAGAAAGAATAATTTTAATTTTAGAATAAGAATATTAATTCTGCCCCTATGTAGCATTGTGACCTTATAAACTTTAGCCCTCAAGCCTCAGTTTCAAAAAATAAACATTAGTAGAGAAACTGAACGGGCTGACCTCTAAGATACCTCTCAGTTCTGAAATGTTATGAGATGAAGAGGCATAACTAAGAGATGCAGCCATTTCTCTGTAAAATACTCACTAGAATATATCACTTCAACATGGAATTTCTTTCTGTTCCGTGGAATCCTGGGTGAATTCTCTTTAGAAGACCCTAATGGTGAGTGAGTGTGGGCTGTGACATTAATGAGCCCGGTGGTATAAAACTATGCATGCTGCATTTCCAGCACTGAAAAGTGAGAAGAACCAGGCATCCTAGAGGAGTCTAGGGCCTGGCTAGAGCTTCTAAGACGCCCAGAGGCTAGGGACAATGTGACTGTAAACAAGTAAGAATTAGATATGAATTAGGCCGATGTATAGTAAGTAAGTTCAGCTAAATGAAGCAGATTGGAAACATTAATCTCGACATGTTGTGATGTCTTAAAATTAACTTTTAAAATTTTAATCAGTGTGGGGGCAGATGATTCCAACAGTGTGGGTTCTGTGTCAAGGTCACACATGATGTCATCATGTCAGGCTATTGGTCTCATCATATGAAGATGACTGGCCTGAGATTTTCATGGTGGATAAGCAACTTTACCCAGGAAAGGTGCTGCTTGTAAGTTCAGGCCCAGGTACTTTGCATTTTTCAGGTTGATGTGGTTCTGTGTATCTTGAGCCAGTGACTTGATCTCTCTTGCCCCAGTTTTTTTTTCCTTGCAAAATAAGTGAAAAATATATCTTCCACATACAATTTTTTTTTTTAATGATTAAATGTGTTAAAATGTTTAAAGAGCTCAGAATAGTACCTGGCGTGTAGTAAGCATTTAATCAATGTTTGCTCCTGTGGTTGTCATTGTTACTATTACTATTATGAGAGGGGAGGGCTGAGGCCTCAGTAGCTGTTTGTATGCAGGTGGCTCTGGCCTTTTGGGATCAGATGCCACTACCCTATTTTCTCCTCCTACCTTCAGCCATCTTGGTCATTATGAAGCCTCAACCTCCTACTCAAGACCCACCCACTGTGGTTAGGCCACCCCTCCTCCTTCCTGGGATCTGTGATAGTCACCCTGGATTCCTGCACCCCTCTTCTCGGTGAGACTCTGAGCCTCCTGCCTTGACAAATGATTCTTATGTTGCATTAGAGATGATTCTTCTCTAATTGGCCCAATAATTTTAGTTAATGCACTTCTCTGACACGTTAGGAAGTTTATGTAGAGGAATTTATGCTGTGAATATGTGTTCAGATAAATACAAACTTCTCATTTATAATATTGCCACACAGCATCCTTATAAATAATACATACTTATTTATGTGTAATTTGTATTTATACATATTTATAATATGTATTTATAATTTTGTACTTATAAACAATAATTCCCACAGCACTCTTTAGCCAGGGGAAGATCATTTCGATTTATGGGAAGAAAAAGGAAGTATCTCCAGGAGGTTTACAATTGTCCATCAGAACCCTGAGTGCAAAAGATGGAAAAAGTAAGAAAGCATGTTGGAGAGAGAGTGCTAGGTTGGGATGGTTTGCTGGGAGAGGAGCCTTGAAGCTGAATCTTAAAGGATGGGTGTAGTGAGAGGAGTAGACGACGTTGGGAAGGTGTGCAGAAGTCACCAAAGGACAGTTTCCCGTTCAACTAGAAGAGAATGGGGAAATCATCTGAGCATCCCTGGCTTTGAAAGAGGCTCTGTGTGCAAGAACCAGAGATGGTTAACAGTCAGAAAGGCATGAGAAGTTGTCCACCTCATTTCCCTCATTTTACAACTGGAACATGCCTCTCCCAGGAGTACTTCCTATTCTGTTCAGTTCAGTTCAGTCGCTCAGTCATGTCCGACTCTTTGCAACCCCATGGACTGCAGCACGCCAGGATTCCCTGTTCATCACCAACTCCCAGAGTTTACTTAGACTCACGTCCATTGAGTTGGTGATGCCATCCAACCATCTCATCCTCTGTCGTCCCCTTCTCCTCCCATCTTCAATCTTTCCCAGCATCAGGGTCTTTTCAAATGAGTCAGTTCTTCGCATCAGGTGGCCAAAGTATTGGAGTTTCAGCTTCAGCATCAGTCCTTCCAATGAATATTCAGGACTGAATTACTTTAGGATGGACTGGTTGGATCTCCTTGCAGTCCAAGGGACTCTCAAGAGTCTTCTTCAATGCCACAGTTCAAAAGCATCAATTCTTCTGCATTCAGCTTTCTTTATAGTACTACTCTCACATCCATACATGACTACTGGAAAAACCATAGCTTTGACTAGATGGGCCTTTGTTGGCAAAGTAATATCTCTGCTTTTTAAAATGCTGTCTAGGTTGGTCATAACTTTTATTCCAAGGAGCAAATGTCTTTTAATTTCATGACTGCAGTCACCATCTGCAGTGATTTTGGAGCCCCCCAAAATAAAGTCTGTCACTGTTTCCCCATCTATTTGCCATGAAGTGACAGGAGTAGATGCCATGATCTTAGTTTTCTGAATGTTGAGTTTTAAGCCAACTTTTTCACTCTCCTCTTTCACTTTCATCAAGAAGCTCTTTAGTTCTTCTTCACTTTCTGTCTTAAGTGTGATGTCATCTGCATATCTAAGGTTATTGATATTTCTCCAGGCAATCTTGATTCCAGCTTGTGCTTCATCCAGTCCAGCATTTCTCATGATATATTTTGCATAAAAGTTAAGTAAGTAGGGTGACAATATACAGCCTTGATGTACTCCTTTCCTGATTGGAACCAGTCGGTTGTTCGATGTCCAGTTCTAACTGTTGCTTCTTGACCTGCATACAGATTTCTCAGGAGGCAGGTGAGGTGGTCTGGTACTTCCTATTAGCACATCCTGTTTTCTTGCTAATACCGGATTTTGCTGCTGCTGCTGCCAAATCGCTTCAGTCGTGTCTGACTCTGCGTGACCCCATAGATGGCAGCCCACCAGGCTCCCCCGTCCCTGGGATTCTCCAGGCAAGAACACTGGAGTGCGTTGCCATTTCCTTCTCCAATGTGTGAAACTTAAAAGTGAAAGTGAAGTCGCTCAGTCATGTCCAACTCTTTGCGACCCCATGGACTGCAGCCTACCAGGCTCCTCTGCCCATGGGATTTTCCAGGCAAGAGTACTGGAGTGGTTTGCCATTGCCTTCTCTGCCAGATTTTGCTAGCTTGTCACAAAAGGGCAGTGAGTACTTTTTTTCCCCCACCAAGAACATGAGTATGTTTCGAGTGCCTCTCAGCTGTTGGCTGTTTATCTTTGTAGCCTTGATGGACTTTGAGGAAGATTTCCCTTCTCTGAATCTGGTATATTTTACAGTTGATTTGGGGACACAGCCAGTGCAAGAACCACTGAGACAGACACATAATGAGGGTCTGGGGTGAATAAAATTAAGAGCATTGCACTGTGGGGCCTCAGTCTGTGGAAGACACCCAGTAGATATGCCCCTCCACACTGTTTCTGGGTTCTCATCCCTGCCCGTGGTCTCCAGCACCACCCATATGATGCTTTCTCTAACCTAGATCTTGTTCCTTTCTTCTCACATGCTATCAAAGACCATGTAAAATGACTTCTTCCTTCTGAATATCTTACTGCTTCTTTCAGAGAATAGTACCTTCAACCAAAATTGAAATCTAGAAGTCATATCAGATTGTAACAGATTTCCCCAATTTTTTTATCTATCAAATTCAACTGTTCCTGTCTGTGTTAACTTCTCTCTCTGCAATCCTGCATGTTCCCTCCATGCCCACTGCTTCTGCCTCAGTCTAGCCCTCACAGGAGTTAGGGTAGTAGCCTTTCAACTGGCTTTTCTGATCTCAGCCCAACACCGGCCAATTCACTCTCCACACTGCAGTCAGAGTGAGTCTTCTAAGATGCTGATCAGATTCTCTCTCTTCTGCTGCAGAACCGCAGTGACACCCTCATTGTTCTTAGGATCAAGCCCCAATTTGAGAGTGCAGTGTATATGCCCGGCTCCTGGCTTAGACTCTTCAACCTCACTTCTCAGTTTCCCTATTTGCCTCCAGAACATTAGCCATGCTCAGCGACTTAGATTTCTCATAATGAGTTGTTTTCTCTCTCTCTCTCTTTTTTTTTAATTTTATTTTATTTTTAAACTTTACAAAATTGTATTAGTTTTGCCAAATATCAAAATGAATCTGCCACAGGTATACATTTTGGACTTTTATCTGCCAAGAGTGTTCTTGGCTCCTCTCAGTGTCCTCTATTGGTTTTCATCTGGCCTAATGCCACTCAATCAGATAGCATACCCAATTAGCTAAGCCAACAGACTCTGGAATTCTACATTATTCTTTTAAACTCTAATTCTGTCTTTGTTTTAATTCTAGAAATTTTTTTACCCCATAAGACATTCATGAAAACTTAAAAATGGACAATATTAGAGCTCCGTACTTGAGGACACAGCCCCTGAGTTCTGCCTCAGCTGCCTACAGGTCTGTGACCAGTCAAGTAGCTGACCTTTCTGAGCCTCAGTTTCCTTACCTGTAAGACATTGAACTACCTGGGATCTGAGGGGCTTTTGAAGACTGGGTCTGTGCTTCTGACATGCATGGGAACTCTTGCTCTTTGCAAGCAGATGTATTTAGATAAAGCTATTTTCCATTTTCTTGGCTCCACTGATGGTACAGTGGCTGCGTTGTTCCATTTACCGACTCGCTGCTCTGAAGTTCTCTGGTAGAAAGTTGGCTGTTTTCTTGCTCATCCAGTGTGATAAACTCTCTACACTGAATTCCATTTTTTTCTAAAGCAATAACTTTGTTATTACTAAAGAACTGTATGTTCTTTAGAGAAAATTTAGGCTATTTAAACAATCACAGATAATCTTTTGAAAATTTTTAGCATCTAAAAGCACCCCCATCTAGCTCCATGCATTCTTGTTCCAGGTATTAGATTTACAAGGAGGTTTTACTATTCAGGAAAGTATTTCCATCTAAACATAGGATTATATCATTTCAGCTCTGTATTTCAGTGTCGAGGAAACTGTCCTTTTCATTAAACTGTATGGACACATGGGGAAATGTTTATTAAGTGATTGATTAGCTGCAACATGGTTGGGGAGACTTTGAGCTGCAGAAGAAGAGAGAAGGAATGACAAGGAAGAGGGAGGAGGAGACGAAGGAAGAGAGGAGCGAAAAAGGGAGAGAAAAATGAAGAACAAGAGAGGGGAGGGGCAAGGAGTAGAGGAAAGAGAAGGAAAAGGCGAAAGAGAAACAGTAGTCAACATTGTAAAGCAGCTATACTCCAATAAAAATGAACAAAAATACTTGCTAAGGAAAATATTCATCTAATCTCAATAAAATATTTTCTTTTTTTCCAAATAATGTTTATATATCTTCTATAGAAAGTTTGTATGGGAGCTCTTGTCTATACAACATGTCTATGTAATGCCTATATTTTTGTTATATATTTCCAAGTAATATTTATAAGATTCTATATAATAGTAAATGTTCATCTAATGTCAATAAAAAATTAGCCCTTTCTTAAAGAAAAAGGAGCAAAGGAGGACAGAAAATAGTGTAAAGAAGGGAGAATTATCTAAAACACAGGCGGTGGTGATGGGAACGTTGGCGTCTGTGGCACGGACAATGGTTCTCACAGAGGCTTGAGAAGTAAGAGCGGACGACAGTGAATGTTCTGTCCTTTGTTTTTCTCTCTGTGAACCCCACGAGGACAAGTCTGCTTACAAAGACTGTGGCTTAGTGGTTTAGAGCTTGGGCCCTGGAACAAAACTACTTAATAGCTATTTAATGGCTTTATGACCTTGAATAAATTACATAACTCCTCTATGCTTCAGCCTTTTCATCTGTACAATAGAGACATTTGCGAAGATTAAGTGACTACACAAGTTATCAGAAGAATAGTTGGTCGATAGTCAGCACCCAAATGTTAAGTACTGTTATTTATAACACTGGATATAAAAAGCCTACAAGTAAACCATTAAACAATCATAATCCTAAATTCTAAAGTGAGAGAAACTTGGGTCCTTGTTTGGGATTCAGAGGCAGATAAAGATGGCCTGATCTGCTGATCCAGTGCCTCTGGAACATTGGGGGTGCTGGAGACAATGTGTCACACAGAGTCAGTGAGCACAGCTCTGTGGGAGGGTCCCCAGCTTCACTCCTGACAGTTGTAAGCATTTGAGTTTGTGCGTCAGTGTTCTCTGTAAAATGGAGAGTGTGGGACCCTTACAGCATAGAGTAGTTGTAAGTATAATACATAAGTGCCTGGCACATAATAGGTACTCAGTTAATATTAACTTATTATGAGTTCCAGTTTATTCCTATCTCTTTTATTCATTCCCATCTTTATTAGACCTTGATGATATGCATTCCAAACTTGTTTTGCCCTTAACATTATTGACTATTTCTTTTTATAAATAAGTAGGGAGTAACTGACTGACTCCAGTATTCTTACTTGGAAAATCCCATGGACAGAAGAGCCTGGTGGGCTGCAGCCCATGGGGTCGCAGAATCAGACATGTCTTAGTAACTAAAGAACAGGGAGTAACTGAAGTCAAAGCCTTTGGATGCTGGAGGAACGCCTTTCCCATTATGAGAGTCAGGGATCTTTCTGGGCTCTTCTTTTCCCAGTTGAAACCACTGCCATTAGTATTTGAAGGAATTGGAGATTCAGCTCAGTTTATCATACTCACATGATACTGAGTTCAGAATAAGGCATCTCACCCGGCCAGTTTAAAATAATACCATTCTCTGCCCTTTTTATTCTCTTTCCAACTGACAGCCTTTATTCTGGGATAGTTATATTAGGAATATTTTCAAATTCTAAAGACATTTCATTCAACCTTTAGAAGAGAAGCTAAATATTTCATAAAACATTTCAGTATTTGAGTTTTCTTATGGCAACAGAGTTAAAACTGCCTTAAAGCATTTCATTTTCTCTTCAATCTTTCTTCTAAAAGCACGTACCATATCCTCCCTTCTGTCAATTACTTGTACTGTGTTGGATTTGATAGGTAGGAATGTGGGTAAATGTGTAAGTTGGTAGAGTTCAAAGTATCACTTTTAATTCCCTTTCATTTGATCTTGAGCCTCTGTTTCTTGGTAGCACATTACATACACAGATATGTGGCTGGGAAAGGTGAATTGCATTTGAAAGCTATTGTGTAAAAAGCTAAATTAGTCATTTCATATAAGAGTTAGGTATACAAGCAAAAATGGAAGGTTAAATATATATGTTGGTAGTGTGTGTGCGAAGTTACTTCAGTCGTGTCTGACTCTTTGTGACCCTATGGACTGTAGCCTGTCAGGCTATTCTGTCCATGGGATTCTCCAGGCAAGAATGCTGAAGTGGGTTGCCATGCCCTCCTCCAGGGGATCTTCCTGATCCAGGGGTCAAACCTGCATCTCTTATGTCTCCTGCATTGGCAGGTGGGTTCTTGACCACTGGTGCCACCTGGGAAGCCCATATCTTGGTGCTGTGCTTAGTCACTCAGTTGTGTCTGACTCTTTGCGACTCCATGGACTGTAGCCCTCCAGGCTTCTCTGTCCATGAGGATTCTCCAGGCAAGAATACTGGAGTGGGTTGCCATACCCCCTCCAGGGGATCTTCCCAACCAGGGATCAAACTCAGGTCTCCCGCATTGTGGGCGGATTCTTTACAGTCTGAGCCCCAGGGAAGCCCAAGAATACTGGGTAGCCTATCCTTTCTCCAGGGAATCTTCCCTCCTGCATTGTAGGATTCTTTACCAGCTTGAGCTACCAGGGAAGTCCCATATGTTGGTAGATACACATATTAAATCTCAATGCATAATTTTGCTTATAAGTGGAGTTCTAATTTTACCAGCTGCCAGAACCTAAATAAAGCTTCCTTTTGGGTAAGATAAGAGGATTGCAATTACTCATTGGTACTCATTATTAATGTAAAGAAGACTGGCTCCAAAGCATTTGTCCTGGTTTGAAAAATGAAGCCAGATTATCCTTAAAGTGTGTGCTGTTTAAATAGAGAAGCATGATCCCTTCAGGACCTGCAGGTGGGATAAGAAGTAGGGAAATCTTTGCTCACCTGCAGATTCAGATGCTGCCCCCACCACATCACCTCATGCGATGACCTGAGACAAGTTACGACCCCCTCTGCATGCCCAGAGCAGTCAGTGCCATCTCTCATATTATGACTGTGGGGGGGCTTTTCTCTCCATCTTCCCTGTGACAGCCAGCAAGATGCTGTATGCTTAGTGAATAATCAAAATGTTTTGAGTGAATGACATAAAAGATCAAATTGGAACCTGTTCATTAGAAACGGTTTTTAAAAATTGTTTATCAAACCAGACTTTAAAATATATATTTCTCTTGAAATCTTCACGTAAACCCCTAATGGATATCCCCATTCCTATCTTACCAATGAAGAAACTGAATTTCAGAGGCACCAAGTAGCTCGTTTAGTTTATACTGTTAGTAAGAGACGGATGGAGCCTGGAATCAAGTTCAGTTTTGTCTGGTTGTAACAGCTGTTCTCTTAATATTATCTGCACTGGTTCATGATAAGCATGTTCCCCCTCCCCCCGCCTTTTAATATACCTTCTCCTGTCATCATGATTAATCCTCATTTAAATGTTTTTCAAGTTCTAATTTCTGCCAGGGACTTAGGCAAATCATTAGATCAGCTGGCCTTTCATGATTTCACATGGTGCCAGCTGGGCTCTCTGGATTCAGGTGCTGAGTCCACCACCTTCTAGCCACATGGCATGGGGCATGTCTCCTTACTTCTCAGGGCCTCCATCTTCTTATTTGTAAAATGGGGGCAACAGTAGTACCCACCTCACAGGGTCTTTATGACCCTACTTGGTGCCTCTGAAATTCAGTTTCTGCATTGATAAGATAGGAATGGGGACATCCATTAGGGGTTTATGTGAAGATTTCAAGCGAAAATATATTTTGAAGTCTGGCTTGATGATCTATTGTATATTGCTTTTAAATGGTCCTGGCATGTTTGTTGTTGTTCAGAAGCCAAGCTGTGTCCAACCCTTCGCAACCCCATGGACTGTAGCATGCCAGGCTTAGTGAGTGCTATATGAGGATTACTTATTGTTTCAGCTAGAATTGTTCAGATAAGGTCATTCATGGAATCCTTTCATCTTGGAACACTAAGAAAGGGGTAAATACTTTTGAATGGTTTAAAAAGTTTTAACAGCAGAAACTGACCTTTTCTAGTTTCAAAAATACACTGAAAATACTTCACTTTCTGATGCTCTTCAGCATGTCCCTCTCTGAAGATAGTTAACCTGATCTGGGCTAGGTCAGTCAACACACTTGATTTCTGTGTCCACCAAGAAATGAGCATCCTTCTCGGGATGAACACACATATATCCAAACAGTAAACACCAAGAGGACATTGGCAGCTCAGCTCACTGGTTAAACTACCTCCTGAGGACTAAGAGCTGTCTCCTCTCTGATTGAACCGAGTCAAACTCATCTGTAATTGAGGCACTGATAGGATGGGCTTGCTTAAGCATGTGCTGCCTTAAAATTTTGGTTTAAATTTTCTATAAAAATAAAATTTACAAGCAAATTATAAGCAAAAATAAAATAGCAAGCAAATTTTTACTTGCTAAAAAAAAAAAAAAGATTTTTTTAAAAGTCCCTGTTCTCATCAGAGATCCCGTTTCAGAAAAATTAATAGAAAATACTGAATGTGAGGTGGGGGGGGGACTTTTTTGAGTTTTAATCTCAGTGCTAAGAATGTGAGAGTGGGAACAAGTGTTTCTTCTCCTTCATCTGGGTCTGGTAATATGTCTCTCGGAGCACTGTTTCTGAGGGTGCTGTGGTACCGTGGGAGGAACAGACTCTGGAATGGGTTGTGGATTCAGAGTCCAGCTGTAAATTAGCTTCTTATGTCCTCTAGGCTAGGCACCCACCTTCTTTGACCCTCAGTTTCCTCATCTGTAAAATGACCATAATCAGCACCACTTCACAGATTTGTGTTGACAACCCAAGTATCTGCTTCCTATTTTATACCCATTTTCTCTTTTACTGAAATAGTTTTCAATTTCAATTTGTTCTAAAAATCATGTAATTCTATTAAAAAAAAAATTACCCCCAGACTTTTAACAACACAAGGCAGGGGGACCATGTCTTATTTTCTACTGTGTTGCTCTTTCCCGGTCCCGTGTCTGATGCAGGGAAAGCTCTGTTTCTGTCCTAGCCGCGCACAGCAGTCTCGTCAAAGGGCAACAGTAATCACCCCCACAGTTTCTAGTCAACCAGACTAGGTTTGTCACAGAAGAGAAATAGGAAAATAAAAGAAACAGTGAGTATTCTTTATAAAATTGGAATATAGTTGGTTTACCATATTGTGTTAGTTCTAGGTTTACAACAAAGTGATTCAGATATATATTTTTCCAGAATATTTTTCATTATAGGATATTATAGGATGTTGAATATAGTTCCTTGTGCTATACAGAAAATCCTTATTGTTTATCTCTCTTATATGTGGTAGCGTGCATTTGTTAATCCTGTACTCCTAATTTCTCCCTCCTTTCCCCACTTTATCCCCACCCCCTACTTTCCTCTTGGTGACTGTAAATTAGCTTCTTATGTCTGTGAACCTGTTTCTGTTTTGTAAATAGACTCATTTGTGTTATTTTTTAGATTTCACGTGTAGGTGATATTATATACTATTTTTTTGTCTGGTTTACCTCACTTACTATGATAAGCTCTAGGTTCATCCATGTTGCTGCAAATGACAATATGCCATACTTTTTGTGGCCAAGAGGTATTCCATTTTATATATATATATATATATAATATATAATAATATATATTATATATATATATAATATATATATATATATACACACACACACACACACACACCACTTCTTTATTCATTCATCTATCAATGGGTACTTAGATTGCTTCCACATCTTGGCTATTGTAAATAGTGCTGCTATGAACATTGGGGTGCATGCATCTTTTCAAATTAGAGTTTTCTTTTTTCATGGGTATATGCCTGGGAGTAGGATTGCTGGATCATATGGTAGCTCTATTTTTAGCTTTTAAAGGGAACCTTGACACTGTTTTCCATAGTGGCTGTACCTGTTTACCCACCAACAGTGTAGGAGGATTAATAATGGGTATTTTTAACCTGTCATGAGTGTAGCTGTTTGCAAGACTCAACCTTTTATTTTCCTTGCAAATGTAATCTTCAAATGTATGTTAACTGAGGGCTTTAGCAAATTATTTTACACAAACTTGTAAGTGTACATTTTTATATACTTTCACTGTGCTTCTTAGCCTTTAAAAAAATTCATGCATTAGAAAGTTTCATCTCATTAAGGAACTTTCAAAATGTAAGTAATTTGATTCCTCCAGCAGATGATTTGAAAGTGGGAAGTGTGCTGTTACTGGTGATAACAGGCTAATGGCTGTTCCATTTTCTCCCAAGTTGGATGACCAAGGTTTCTTCTGCAGGTGGAATCCTGGCTTGGCTTCAGTTATCAGACTCTCAGAACATGTATCAGATATGAATATAGCAAGGAATACACCCATAAGGAGACAGTTACGGGGGTGGCCCAGGAGGACTGGTGCCTGTGGACTGGGTTACCCTCAGTGTGCCCCTGGGGTGCTCGTCAGGGAGGCAGAGAAAGATAATGGAAGAAGGGCCAAAAAGGAACAATAAGGTAACTGGTGGTAGAAAATAACAAGAGAGATGGAATAGATGAGATACAGGAGTTTGAGGAAATCTAAAATGTGGCCTTTCAAAGGCTTGTAACTCAGTCTGTAGCAGTGAGGCGAATGTGTGTAAAATGTGCTTTTTGTGTAGTGCAGCATTGAATTGTATTATGAAGAAAATCTGATTTTTATAGTCGTCTTTGACTCTCCAGGTAAATAAGCGTAAACTCAGAGTATGAGAGAAACAGGCAGGTCAAATACTAAGAACAGAAACAAACTTAGGTACAGACAGAATTCTGATATAGGCAGAATAAGTTTCACAAAAAAGTTCAGGTACATGTCTCAACTCTATTGATGGTTTAACTTTTTCTACTGATTGAAATGACCAGAATTCAGTAAGCCAGTGCTTAGACATGCTTTATGTTCTGCCGATATTTTTACTTCACTGATATTTATCTTTTTGTTCCCAGTACTGTCCAGCAGTGTGCTTCACACAAAGCAGCTGCTTAATAAATATTTGTTAAAAGAATGAATAAGGGACTTCCCTGGTGGTCCAGTGCTTAAGAATCCTCCTGCCAGTGTAGGGGATACATGTTCAATCCCTAGTCCAGGAAGATCCCACATGCCGTGGAGCAACTAAGCCTGTGCTTCACAGCTGCTGAGCCCGCACTCTAGAGCCCATGCTCTGTAAGAAGAGAAGCCACTGCGGTGAGAAGTTCATGCCCCGCAACCAGAGAGTGGCCCCTCTGGCCACAACTAGAGAAAGCCTGTACAGCAGCAGTGAAGACCCAGCACAGACAGAAATAAATACATAAAAGTTTAAAAAGAATGAATGAAAGACCAGTATCTATTTTACTAGGATTTGATTTATATTACAAAATAAGTAAAATTTTGCATTTTTTCCTCATTTTCTCGTGTTGTTACTTATGTCGGCCTCATTTTCCTTCGTTCACACCACGAAGACTCTAGCAGAGCTTCTGAAGATGAACATCAAATATTCGTTTTTCTGCATCCAAATGTGAATTCTCCTGCACGTTGCATAGCTCAGTGTATAGAGTGGAGCCTCTTTGGTTTCTCTAAGAATATCCTCTCATGATACGAGAATAGATCTGTCTGTCCACTTCACAGAACACTGGTTGACACACCACACAGAAACAGGCTGAGAGAGGTGGGGAAATAGCAGGTGAAAAAAGTCTCAGAAATCAGGTGGACTTTAGTATCACTTGCCTTCATAAATTCTGTTTATATTCTTATATTCTGCATAAGTAGGAGGGAAGGTGGAAAGCTAAAATTTCCCCTGATAATGAGGAGTGCTTAGATTTTTATTGCAAGTTAACTCACCAGTTAAGTATTAAAATATTAATCAAAGATAATCAAAAGGTAACTCTGAAGAACAGGTTAAGTTCAATAGACAGTAAACGAGCATCCCAAGCCATCTCAGTGAGTTCAAATACAGAAGCCTGTCCTTCCTCCTTTCGACCTCCAGGTGGTGCTGTTTACCCAGCCATGGCAAGCCAGTGGCCAGCCCCATTTCCTTCCCTTAAGATTCAGAGCTGGGCTTTCATTTTTTTTCAAAATATTTTCCGTTTCCACAGATGTGTTCTTTTAAATGGCCAATAAATTTTTGTAACCACCATTTGAAAATTTGCAAGGTTATTGTGAATTGTGCTTCTTAGCCAAGAATTTTTTTTTTTTTTTTCAGATGTCCAGGACACACCCAAAGTTAGGCGTTTACATTTGTTCCTTGGTCCTGTACCTTTTTTAGTTTCTTAGAACCCAGACTCAATCACAGACGTTTGAGCTGTCAGTAGAACTCATCCAAGTCCCTTTAAACACTTAGGTGATTTAAAAATGGATTTCTCCTTCAGTTAAGGCACCTCAACTCCTTGGGCTTCTAAGTAAAGAACACCATCTTTACTTTATCCCCCAAAGCCAGGTTCCTAGCAGACTTGACCTGACTTTTTAGTGAGGGGGCTCTTGTCAGACACCCAGAAATGTTTTGATGATTTGAGGGTCACCTTTCCAATGACACCCTGCAGTCCAGTCTAAATTCCTCAAAAATAAAAGCAAAATCTTTCCTAGGGAAAAAACCATAGTGGTATCATGAACAGTTTCTTTCCATTTTAACAGAGTTCAGTGGGAATGGCAGGAATGGTGGGAATTTTGTTGTACATGTGGACATAGGATGGGACTGCCGTGGTATCAGTTTTACCATCAATGAGGTATGGAATTTTCAAGATTGGCTTTAAAAAATAACCTATTGACATGCTTTTCTTGTTCTTTTCCCCCCTTTTCTGTCACAAGGGGTTTGTAAACAAACTGGATGAATTTATTCAATGGTTAAACGAAGCCATGGAAACCACTGAAAACTGGACACCTCCTAAAGCAGAGACGGATAGCCTAAAACTGTACCTGGAGACGCACTTGGTAAGCAAGACTGCATTGCTCTTAATGTTGGTTAGGGAAGAGTTTTAATGTGGTCCTTGTTTGTTTATGGAGAATGTCGATTTTACTTATCAGAAGTCATTATATGCTAATAAACCAAGTTTTAATGGGGTAAATTACAGATGCTGACAATTTACAGGCCTTTCAAGTAATACTATGAAATCTGAATTCTCCATATTTCAAGCTATTTTTTAAAAACTTTTCCCAGAAAGGTAAGTAATTATTTTTAAAAATATCTTAGAA
The DNA here is from genome assembly GCF_019923935.1 of Bubalus bubalis. Classification (NCBI taxonomy): domain Eukaryota; kingdom Metazoa; phylum Chordata; class Mammalia; order Artiodactyla; family Bovidae; genus Bubalus; species Bubalus bubalis. The sequence goes on along the minus strand of NC_059176.1, from coordinate 27,491,192 downwards.
AATTTTACTAGACCCTTGCTCTCTAAAGTGATGACTGACGTTCTTCTTCTTCAAAAAAAAAAAATGAATGAAAGGTCATTTTGATGACCATTCTAAGCTTTCTAGAATTCTTGTAAAATTAATGAACGTCTCATTATCAAGAGGGTCTACTTTATCTGTTCTACACTGGGTTATTTTAATAAAATATTTAAAATGATGATCTCCATCCTTTTTGCTGCTATGTGGGTTTTTCAGCACATAATTAATACAACTGTCATTACTTTTGTCCCTGTGCACAAGGAAAGCCATGGAGAGAAAGTAGAAAACACTTGGATGAATATGCTTCTGAATATGTTAGAAGCAAGAATTATAGACTGGGGGACATTTGATGAACCTCATGAGGTTTTTACTGAATGCTTCAAATGGCCGATATCAATTATGAAGGGGTGGAAACCAAGTAGTGGAGTGTGATAAAGCATGAAGAAAAAGCACGTTGTCAGAGGAAATGAAAATTCAAGCTTTCAGGATCTCATCTTTATTCCTTTCACCGATAGCATAAAATTGACAAAGGCAATGAACACGAATTCTTGGGTGCCCAGCTGTGGGGCTGATTCTCTGCCCCTCTCACACGCTCAGAATTTGGATTGAATACACATTGTGTGGGAGTCCTGCATGTATGTGAGTTCACAGGGTTCCGGAACCACTCCCTGTGATATTAAGTGCATGGAGGAGAGAGAGAAAGGAGAGAGAAGGGAAGAAGAGGGGAGAGAGAGCAGGGATGTTTTAGTTCTTCAGTGTTTGTGTCTTGCAGTGTGTTTTATATCATTGCAAGAAAAGCAGGAAGAACAGCCTCAAAATCCTGTTGCTACATGTAAATATCCTGTGGATGATTTTTTTAAAAAACTCACAAAACTGTGTGGTAGAGGCTGAGTATATTGTTTCCATTTTTAGAGACCTGGGTTGATGTGTAAAAATGCCACTGACCCTAACTACCTCTCTTGTATGTGGGTTTTTAAATACTACCCTTAGTATTCAAATCCCTGGTGAGTAGAGCCTTGATTTTTTTTTTAAGGAGGGCATTTCATAATAGCAAGATAAAGATATTCACTGCTTTATAATGTAAATTGTATTAATTAGGATGTCAACTTTTCACTGGCATTGTTCTGACAGAAATTCTAATCTGTGTTTAAACAGGAGTATATGAACTTTATTTCACATTAAATGTGCTGTCTTAATTTCTCTTGATTTAATATTTTATGGAAAACACCAATTTCGTTTTTGAGGTCCCAGAGGGCATGAGGACACAAAGGGCACTTTGACTCTAGGTTATTTATTGAAAGCCAGGCAAGGAAACTATGAACCAAGGTCTCTCCTCTCTTTGGGAGCTGAATGACCTGACCTCTTTTTAAGCTGTATGTACTCCTCTTCTCAAATCCATATTGCAGAATTATTCACTTAGCACCCCCGTGTTGGCCTCTGTCTCATTCTAGCCCAACACCATCCAGTAGAACTTTCTGTGATGATGGAATATTCTATATTGAATGTCCATTGTGGGAGCCACCTACCACACCTATCTACTGAGCGCTTGCAATGTGGCTAGAGTAACTGAGGAAATGAATTGTTAAATCTAATGAATTTACATTTGAATTTAAATTGCCACATGCGGCCTGTGTCCACTGGATTCTGGTCTTGTAAATTGCAGAGCTCTTTACAGACCATAATGAATTGCAGGTATCCAGTACCAGCTTCATAATGACATTCCCACCTAAAATATAGAAACTATTATTTTCTTTGCTACCTTAGGTCCACAGCAAACAGCTCTTCTTAAAATGTCTATCTATCTCTTAAAGAATAACCTTGTTTCCACCTGATGATCAACACTTTTTGGAATGAATTTTCTCCACTACCATGTCTGTGTTAGTTGCAAGAGATAACATAGGAACATCTTCATTACCTCTGCTTTGCAAATAGTGAGGGACTATAATCTCAGATTTGTTCACTGTTGTTAAATCACAATTTTAGAAACTGAAATTAGGAGTAATTTTGTTTTAACAGTTACTGAAGTCCTAGTGTGTATGGATTGCCATTAAGTGATGCTAAAAGACAGTTATTGGGACTGTTTTACTGCATGCTCTGTTTGTTAATCTAGATACAGCCTGTCATTTAAACATCTTTCATGCAAACTCTGCATTACTCTGTCTCTCTGAGCACAATGTCTATCTACGTAGCTCCTGAGCAATATTGTCATTTATATTTTTTATTGTATTTTTTTTACTATAGTGCTGAGTTAATATTGTTATTCTTCTCAAAAGTAGGTGAAAAAAAATCTACCTTTCCATAAAGAAAGTATACAACTAAGCCTAGAGATTTATATTTCTTAGTTCACCCTGTATAAGTCTTTGCTGCTTCTTAATGAGCGGGCAAGAAGTATTTTCAAGAGTATCTAGTATGTGGAGTTAGCTACATGATGAACATCTCTGTAGAGTCTATAATTTAATGTTAAACCAACGGATGTGAAAGCCTCCGGGTCCCATGTCTTCCCTGACTTAATAATGTGATAGAATAGTTGGCACCCTGCAAGGTTTATTATAAAGAAAAGCAAATAAACAATAACAAAAATTGTACATTTATGTTTTGATACTTATTTCAATTATTTTCCATGACAGTAACCAAGGGTTTTTACCAACACAAATCAATTAAAGCTTTACAATACCTTTATGGGAGATATGAAGGAGCTTTATTCTAACTGTAAGAAATACTGTGAAATTGCAATGATACATCAATGATTTTCCATGATAATTAATCATCTGCTTGCAACCTGGCTGCTCCTTCAAAAATACAATTCATGTCTTTTTAGAAAATGACATTTTCAGGAAAATGTCAGTCTGGAAAGGTATTTTGCAAATATTGAGCACATTGGATGACCCTCTTTAAACACTGCTTTTACAGTAGCACTGTATACATGTGTTCTCGATGGATTTGCTTCTTCTTCACCTCTGTCCACTGTTTTAAACAGCTTAATTGAGGTATAATTTTGACATGCTAAATTGCATGTATTCAAACATTTTTACAAGTTTGGATAAATTGACAAATGTATACACCCATAAAACTGTCACTATAATCAAGACAGGCAACATATCTATCACCCCCAAAGCTTCCTCCTGCTCCTTTGTAATTGCTCCCTCCCTGCCCTCTCAGACTTTTCTTCATCCCTAAGTAGTCATGAGCCTTTAGTTTAGTTTGTACTTTCTAGAATTTTGCATAAGTGCAATCAAGCTATATATTCTCTCTCTCTCTCTTTTTTTTTTTTTCTTTTTTGGTCTGGTTTCTTTCACCCAGCATCAGTCAGTTCAGTCGCTCAGTCATGTCCAACTCTTTGTCAACCCCATGAATCACAGCACGCCAGGCCTCCCTGTCCATCACCAGCTCCCGGAGTTTACCCACTTATGCGCATCGAGTCGTTGATGCCATCCAGCCATCTCACCTCTGTCATCCCCCTCTCCTCCTGCCCCCAATCCCTCCCAGCATCAGGGTCTTTTCCAGTGAGTCAGCTCTCCGCATGAGGTGGCCAAAGTATTGGAGTTTCAGCTTCAGCATCAGTCCTTCCAATGAACACTCAGGACTGATCTCCTTTAGGATGGACTGGTTGGATCTCCTTGCAGTCCAAGGGACTCTCAAGAGTCTTCTCCAACACCACAGTTCAAAAGCATCAATTCTTTGGTGCTCAGCTTTCTTCACAGTCCAACTTTCATATCCATACAGGACCACTGGAAAAACCATAGCCTTGACTAGATGGACCTTTGTTGGCAAAGTAATGTCTCTGCTTTTCAATATGCTATCTAGGTTGGTCATAACTTTCCTTCCAAGCAGTAAGCGTCTTTTAATTTCATGGCTGCAATCACCATCTGCAGTGATTTTGGAGCCCAAAAAATAAAGTCTGACACTGTTTCCACTGTTTCCCCATCTATTTCCCATGAAGTGATGGGACGAGATGGATGATCTTAGTTTTCTGAATGTTGAGCTTTAAGCCAACTTTTTCACTCTCCTCTTTCACTTTCATCAAGAGGCTTTTTAGTTCGTCTTCACTTTCTGCCATATGGGTGGTGTCATCTGAATATCTGAGGTTATTGATATTTCTCCTGGCAATCTTGATTCCAACTTGTGCTTCTTCCAGCCCACCGTTTCTCATGATGTACTTTGTATATAAGTTAAATAAGCAGGGTGACAATATACAGCCTTGACGTACTCCTTTTCCTATTTGGAACCAGTCTGTTGTTCCATGTCCAGTTCTAACTGTTGCTTCCTGACCTGCATATAGGTTTCTCAAGAGGCAGGTCAGGTGGTCTGGTATTCCCATCTCTTTCAGAATTTTCCACAGTTTATTGTGATCCACACAGTCAAAGGCTTTGGCATAGTCAATAAAGCAGAAATAGATGTTTTGCTGGAACTCTCTTGCTTTTTCTATGATCCAGCGGATGTTGGCAATTTGATCTCCAGTTCCTCTGCCTTTTCTAAAACCAGCTTGAACATCTGGAAGTTCATGGTTCATGAATTGCTGATGCCTGGCTTGGAGAATTTGGAGCATTACTTTACTAGCATGTGAGATGAGTGCAATTGTGTGGTCATTTGAGCATTCTTTGGCATTGCCTTTCTTTGGGATTGGAATGAAAACTGATTTTTTCCAGTCCTGTGGCCACTGATGAGTTTTCCAAATTTCCTGGCATATTGAGTGCAGCACTTTCTCAGCATCATCTTTCAGGATTTGAAATAGCTCAACTGGAATGCCATCACCTGCACTAGCTTTGTTCGTAGTGATGCTTTCTAAGGCCCACTTGACTTCACATTCCAGGATGTCTGGCTCTAGGGCAGTGATCACACCATCGTGATTATCTTGGTCATGAAGATCTTTTTTGTACAGTTCTTCTGTGTTTTCTTGCCACCTCTTCTTAATATCTTCTGCTTCTGTTAGGTCCATACCATTTCTGTCCTTTATCAAGCCCATCCTTGCATGAAATGTTCCCTTGGTATCTCTAATTTTCTTGAAGAGATCACCCAGCATACTTAGTTTGATTTTGTATGTTTCAGTTGTTCTTTTTTTTATTGCTGAATAGTATTCCTTTGTGTAGGTATAATACAATTTGTTTACCCATTCACCTGATGGTAGACACTTAGGTCATTTCCCTCACCACCATTTTTATTGTCTAAAGAAGCAAAAGTCACCCAAAACTACATTTAAGTAGAAGCATCATAAGTAGTTTTTCCCTTCAAAAGGGTTTTTATTATCTTCAGTTAGACTGCTGAGAGGCAAAGCAGGAGAGCAGGATAGTAATTTTTTCAACAGAGATGACAGTCCATGTCCATTTGTTGAAAGACAACTTTCATTTCCTCAATAGTGTTTATCCATGCCTGATTCACCAAATGGCACCACATCATATGCAATCAATTGCAGGAAAACAAAGCAGAAAGTGGTTTTTGTTTTTTAAACCTGTAGCCAGAGTATCCAGTAGGAGAAGGCAAAGTCAAACTGACACCAGACATCTGCATAGTAATTAGGAAAAGGAGCCAAGCCCAAAGGCCTGGCTTAAACTTGGGAGATAAATTTGCACAGGCAGCACCGTGTCAGGTTGGGCAAACATTAACCAACGACATAGAAAAAGTGTTGGAAAAACAACATTCTTAATTTAGTTTGATAAATGAGAAAACATGGGGGCGGGAAGATGATGATGATGAGTCCATATATATTAAGCACCTATGAGTGCCAGGCAGTTATTTACATGTTAGGAATACATGATGAATGAGTTTCACATCTTTCTTCCAGGGATTTGTAATCTAAGGGAGATGACCATAGATTAAATGTAGTCATCTATAGACCCATAAATGATGAATGTAATATAATTTTGAGCAGTAAACTGCTTGTGAGATAAGCCAAGTACTGTTTAGAGCATAGTGTGAAGTTTTATTGCTCTTCCTCAGGGTAGGGAAGGCTCAGAGATGTAATTTGATGTAGACCTCATAGACCATATATGATTTCTTGGATAAAGAGGGGAGGTGAGGAGGTGGGAGGAAATTTTATGGGCAAGTAAGGGAGGTGGGGTGAGCTATTTGGTGTGGCTGAGGCTAGGTTTTGTCTTGCAGGTTAGGGCTGGATGGTAAAAGAGATTGAATGTCCTTTGAGTGGATTGAATTTTTCTCTGTGGGCAATGGGGATTCATAGAAGGTTTGATTTTATTTTAAAGCAGGAGAGTGACAAGAATCAACTGTAAATTCCATGGGGAAAGTCTCAGCTTGCCATGAATTAACTGGATAAGTCTATAGATTAAGTGAGAGAATAACAACAGGCATAGTGGAAAATGAATTTGAGTATAGCATTTGAGGGTCTTCCCTGGTAACTCAGACAGTAAAGAATCTGCCTGCAATGCAGGAGACCTGGGTTTGATCCCTGAGTCAGGAAGATCCCCTGGAAGAGGGAATGGCTACCCACTCCAGTATTCTTGCCTGGAGAATTCTGTGGACAGAGGAGCCTGGTGGGGTCGCAAAAAGTCGTACCATGACTGAGTGGCTAACACACACACACAGCATTTGAAGGATGTGCTGGTACTGGCGCTCTGGTGTCAAATTTTGTAAATGTGGGTTTTTTTTTTTTTAGTAACTAATACTTGGATAGAACACAGAATTCTGAAGGTAAATAGAGGAAGGGAGTAAAAAGGCATGCCTCCCACCTATGTCCACCCCTGCGCCCCCCAGCCACCACCTTTACCAGTTCTCTTCCTGAGGTGACCATTGTTCCTTGTTTCTTTGTATTCTTTCAGAGTTATTCCTGGTATTTGAAAACAAATGCATATGTATAATTAACTTTGTTTTCTTAATTTATATTAGCAATAATTCAAAATCAGTAAATATATAACTACTGCATCCTTTCGGATGGCTGCACGGTGTTCCATTTAAGAATATGCCATTGTTTATTGATGAAAGCATAGGTTGCTTGCAGTCTTTTTCTATTATAAACAGCGCTTCAGTGAATATCCTTGGATACTCATTCTCTTGCATAGTATTGGCTTATCTTTAAAATAAATACCTTTCATGTGAAACTTCTGGGTCAAAGGTTATACATATTTAAATTTTTCATGTATTGTCAAATTGTCCTTGACAGAGATAGTGCCAGTTTATATTCAGCAATGCATGAGAAAGCCTATTTCTGCACATCTTTACTATTAGACCATGTTATCAGATCAGTTGATCTTTGTCCCTTTGATAAATGTCATCTCCTTGTATTTTAGTTTTTATTTCTTGTATTTAGGTGGTGTTGAGTACCGCTTTTTATTTTTAGAAGTCATTTGTATTTCTTTTCTGCGAACTGTATACTCATATTCTTAACGTACTTTTCTGCTGGGTCATTGGCCTTTTGCTTTGGAATTTATGGGAGCTTTGTGTATATTAAGGAAATGAGTCCCTTGTTTTTGACGTGAATAGAAAATGTTTTTAAAAGAAACTATTTTGGGGGTTCTGTTCTAAAAGAACATGGATATCTCAGCAGTTTGAGGAATCCACTGTTAGGCAGGCTTGAAGGCCAGACTGATAAGTATGTAAAAGGTCTCTAACCCTGGCAAAAGCATGTTTGGTTTCCTGTACTGAAAAGGCCAGTATGTGCTAAAGACTTTGCTTCCTTAGTCATGGATGGAACAAGCCTAAAATTAGGGAGGCTGTTGTTGAGTGAGAGGGTTAAATGAGGTCTGAGCAATGAGAGAAATGGAGAGGAAGTGGACAGAGTTAGGCAGGAGATGGATAAGAATAGAGGGGATAGATTAGAAAGGGGGTGATTTAGAAAGAGATGTCAGCAGAAAAAGATCTCTTCACTTTTTGACGCTGTTGTCTGGTCAGAAGTCTCATTACCAACATCTGGTTTGTCTTCTGTAGTCTCCCCAGATGCTACCAATGCCCTTGGAATTAGCACAGGAAGGCCTGCTGCCCCACAGCAGACAGAAATCTGACCAAGACTTCAATGTATTGAAGGGTCTGGAAACTGGCTGAAAGCTTCTCTGTATCTGGGGTGGGATTGAAGCTCCAGGGTTATTCTAGGGGTTTGTGAAATCAGGGAATGTGAACATTACGAGAAGTATTCACATGGAAAAAAGGGGACATTACTAGAACTCAGCGATTACTGGGGGCATTTGCTTAAGGGGGAGGAAGCTCTCATAAATACAGCTGTTGTAATTATGGAACTCTAGTTACAGGAAAACATTAAGTTGTACTCACTGGAAAAGTTTAAACTGTATAAAGGCCATGAAATTCAAAGTAGAAAGCCTTACACTTTCTGGATAACCAACATAAACAGTTTATTCTATATCTTTCTGGACCTTTTTACATAAAAGTGCATACATTGTAAAGATTTTTCACTCATTGTGCATACTGTTCAGTGATTGTTTTTGTATCTTAATATATCTCAGATATCCTTCTGTCAGAACATGAAAATCTACTACCCATTTTAGCTGCTCCTTAGTATTTGTGTGGGTTTGCCGCACTTTTCTTAACCATTCCCATAATTATGGCTATTTAAGCTGCCTCTTTGTTGATGCTTTGGCACATAATACTGCAATGAGCATTCACGTTGTTGTAACAACAGTTGAGCGTTTCCTCCTTGTCCGTGGTTGTCTGTCTACAGCAGAGTTGCTGTCTACCTGAGATGCCGCTATAGACAGACGGCAACAACAGCCGCAGTTCAGGGTTCCATGTAATGAGAGTCTACCATGTTTTCGGAAAAGCTTTTGCTCCAGTTCCTAAAAAGTGAATAGGGCCATGTTTGTGTGTGTGTAGCTCTGAATTTATGTTTGTAAGGGTAGTTTTTAAAGCCCACTTTCCAGGACCTTGTTCATTTTAGAAGTGGTCCCTGCAATTTGAAGTGTCTTCCTCAAGGGGGCACAAACGCACCAAAACCCTGCAGACAGTACTTTTGTATTGTGCAGAATGGTCTGAAAACTTTTCCTTATTCCTTACTGTGTCATTACCCTGCTGCTGCTGCTGCTGCTAAGTCGCTTCAGTCGTGTCCGACTGTGCTACCCCAGAGACGGCAGCCCACCAGGCTCCCCCGTCCCTGGGATTCTCCAGGCAAGAACACTGGAGCGGGTTGCCATTTCCTTCTCCAATGCATGAAAGTGCAAAGTGAAAAGTGAAAGTGAAGTTGCTCAGTCGTGCCCGACTCTTAGCGACCCCATGGACTGCAGCCTACCAGGCTCCTAAGAACTTACAAAAGCAGTTTGAATCAAACTAATAATGTGACTGGCTAACAAAATCTCAATACAGATGTTTTCATGCATTTAGCATTTATAGTTAGATCTTTATGTTATATCATTTTAAATTAAATCATATTTTTCATTTGTATCATAAGAAAAACATGATACTTCTCACAGAGTTTTTAGTCATGCCAGAAAATTTCCCAAAATACATTCAACTGTTTTTCTTTAGCTTGCCCTTCCACGTCCACCTGTGTTCCACTTTTCATTGTTTGAAGTTAAGGGATGACAGGCTTTCCATTTCACACTTCCTGGTGCCCACCCCTCCCTGCCTACCCTCCTCTGCTGAGATAGGCAGCTCTGGCCCCAAAAAGTTGAGCTTCACAAGACCAGCAGCTACCACATGCCCGTACGCTTCAGTTAATAAGAGACCATCGACAGACTTCAAAAGCCTGAGCTGTGTGAGTTTGGCCGCCACCCCACTCAGCGTCACAGAGCAGGGCTGGTGGCCTTGTAGGAGCTTTGAAGTTCTATATGCTTGTCCCCCTTGATTCCTGTCAGTTTAAGGTTTAAGGTGAGTAGCTGAGAGTTTAGTAGGGAGCAGCATCACTTCTCTTTGAGGGATTTGAGGTACTCAACTTGCAGCCTTGAGTTCCTTCCTTTGGTAGCTTGTGGAAGAAAGATCCGTTGGGGATTTATAGCATGCAGGAATTTTGAGGTTGATGCGTGGGCACAGGAGGCTCATGTGAGAGTCCTGAACCACATCCTTTTGCTTATATAACTAATTCTGTGCATCTGGGAGACAAATAGTCTTGTCTTCCTTTTGAACTGTTCAAAGTACCTGGGGATGTACTTTTTGCCTGACTCAGTTTAAGGACTCTTGTTCCCATCATTTTGAAAATTGCTGTCACTTACACATTTTCCTGATTTATTACTTTATTCTTTTTCTTTCGGATGTGATGACTATTTTAAAACATGTAAAATATCATGTATGAAACGAGTTGCCAGTCCAGGTTCGATGCACGATACTGGATGCTTGGGGCTAGTGCACTGGGATGACCCAGAGGGATGGTATGGGGAGGGAGGAGGGTTCAGGGTGGGGAACACATGTATACCTGTGGCAGATTCATTTTGATATTTGGCAAAACTAATACAATTATGTAAAGTTTAAAAATAAAATAAAATTAAAAAAAATAAAATAACACAACATCCAATCCTTAAAAAAAAAAAATAAAATAGAATGACAGAGAATAACTGGATTTATTGAGCACTTGCTGTTTAGGGTTCAGTTCAGTTCAGTTCAGTTGCTCAGTCGTGTCCGACTCTTTGTGAGTCTGACTCTTTGCGACCCCGTGAATCGCAGCACGCCAGGCCTCCCTGTCCATCACCAACTCCCAGAGTTCACTCAAATTCACGTCCATCGAGTCGGTGATGCCATCCAGCCATCTCATCCTCTGTCGTCCCCTTCTCCTCCTGCCCCCAATGCCTCCCAGCATCAGAGCTGTTTAGGGTGGTGGTATGCTAAACGCTGAAAGAAAGTTTGCAGACTGCCTTGAACTATGAGGGTTTCTGCACGGATGAAGGACTCTGTGTGTGGAGGAGAGCCAGTGGGTGACCCAACTCACTTGAGCCAGGCTGCTGTCACCCCCATCTGTCTTCTTGTGTAGACCTGTGTGCAGATCTTACTTATCTACTGTGTCACATGGAATTTTGGAATCTTGAAACAATTCACCTGGCAACAATGATATTAGGATAAATTTTCAGGCCTAAAATAGATCTTTAGCCAGAAAAAAGCCTGTCATGTCTCCTGAAGGTGTTGTGAAGATCACATAAGCCTGTTGTTTGTGAAGTTGCTTTGTTCATTTCAAGAGATTCACGCACACCCGTCAGAGACCTGAGAACAGGTGTGAGTTGCTCAGGTGTCCCTAGAGAGGTTGAATTTCTCCCTAGCTTCCCTGCCTGAATGATTCGCCTCTGACTTGAGAGATGGCTTGTGTCTTTTTGGTGTCTCCTTTGACACCCTGCCCTGCACATGCTTAATGAGTACTAAACAAATCTGCCAGATGAATAAACGAACATTTGTAAAAGCAGTGTTACAACCATTACAGCAGCAAATTATAACTAGGATTATAAACCATGAGTGTCTGCAGGAATTTCCTGTACAATTTCCAAATCAAAATGGACCCTGGTTACAGACTTTCTGGGTATTGTCTGGTATATTTGTGACAAGAAAAATGCCTATAGAGAGAAACAGTAGGATATTTTTCTTCTGCTTTCAGGATGTAATTCATCCCCTCTGGCAGAAAACACAAGGAAAATAAAAATGTTAAGTCAGATATTAGAAAGTTAAAAAAAAATTCCACAGGTTAACATTACCATTTCAAAAGATGAAGACTCTATGACTAGACAGGATGTTAATGACTTGACATTACAAAATTTATTAAATTTATTTCTAAAGCAGTTTGGTTCCCCCTCTCAAATGCATGAAGCATGTGGGAGTTGGAATAGATCTGCCCCAGGCTGCCAAACAAATTTTTAATGGAACTAGAGTCCTTCAGGGATTGTCCTAAATCCACATAATATTCTTAGGTCTTGGTGTTTGCACTGGGACCTGTATATTAGCAGATGTACGTGTGAATAATATACTTATATCCATCCATCACCTTAGTGACTCCACATCTGTAGAGGCTGCTGCACATCAATTATTCCACCGCAGGGGGTAGAGAGATATTTGGGCTAGCATTGACCTCTTTTTTCAATTAGGGCCTCAGAAGCAGTGTGTTCTGGAAGTCAAATGGTCCCTTTAGACAGAACCTCTGTGAATCTGTTTGGCCTAATGTGGCCGTGCTAGGAAGTCAATATGATTACCTGTGCCAGGTGTGGAGGCAGCATCCAGAAAAACATGAACATTTTGTCACTAAGAGGCACCATCAATATTCAGGATCTCTCCAACTTCTCTAATCCTTGCATTAGATATTAGCAAGTCTATCAAAAATGAATGCCAGCCTTAATATACACTTTATATACCTTCCACAGAAAAATGCAACTGTTTGAAAGAAGTTGTAATTTGTTTGAGGAGCTAAATTCACTTTCAAATGCTAGATGTTTTTATTATCTGAGATTTCAGGAGCAAAAAGTTTCTTCAGAAAGAACAGGATTTTTGTCTTTATATCTTAATGCCCTTAAAAAAAAAACCAGAGAACAAAGTTTTTATAATGCTTATTTCTTTGTTCATAAACTTAGAACATCTTTCTCAAGAGCACATAGTGCTTTTCATTTTATGAAGCTTCTGATATTATATGTGGTGGTGTGTTGCATGTTGTCATAACTAATAAATCAGTGACAAATGTAGCCACCTCATTTTGTTGGGGAGATATATAATTGTGGTGGTAGCTGACCATTTATTTAATTATGTGGTAAGTACCATATGATGAGAGGGTAAAGTTAAATTGATGATTTGGGCTATCTCAGCCAGGATACAGTTTACATGGCAATTACACCAGGATCATCTCAGTGTAATTGGCAAGTAATTTTGTAAGCGAAGGAACATGACAGCTCATTTACATGGTGTTCAATGAATAAAATTTGGGAACATTTATCAACCACTTCCAAGTGAAGTGATTGCACCAGTATTGCCCAAAATGCTGTCTAGGTGATTCGAAAGCATCGTGGAAGGTTTCTGGTATGAATCTGCATTCATTTGCTCCCTGAACATTTATTAGGTGTGTGCTGTGTGCCAGGCACTGTTCCAGGCAGTGAGAATACAGACACAAGTGAAAAGTTACATCCTCCTCTCACAGAACTCATGGTTGGGAAGCAGACCTGTTATCAGTAGTTACACAGCAGTGTAATAAGTGGAGGTCTGAGCTCTGAACAGGGACTGTGGGTGCTGAGGAGGGGAAGCCAGAAGGGTGGAAGATGGTCAGGGAGAGCTTTCTAGAAAGGGTGACACCTGAGATGAATTATAAAGAATGAGCAGGACTGAGTTTGGGGAGGGGGAAAGGACCTTCCAGGCAGAGGTGCCTGCAAGAGAAGAATCTTAGATGAGCAAATGGCTGGTGTGAGCTGGAAATTTTAAGCAGTTCAGGCACATTTCAAGGCAGACCTCATGCCCAAGAAGCAGACTTGATGGAGATCTCACAGGCCAGACCTTATCCTACAACCTGGGGAAGCACTGGGAGATTTTAACAAGCATCTTTCTCAGAGTTGGACCACTCCATGTAATAAAATATTTGTATTTTGTTATTATAATATGCCAGGCTCTATTCTACAGATATCAAGGGATCTCATACTCACAAGAACCCCATAAGGCAGGCACTCACATGTCCTCATTTTACAGATGAAGAAACTGAGTCCATGAAGAGTGCCCACAGCCATGGAGGGGGTGATGGAGGAGCCAGGATTTTAACCCAGGCCTGTCCAGCTCCAAAGCCCATGCTTGTCCCCAACACCTGCACCGTGTCACAATCCCCTTGATATAATCGATTATAACTCCTTGTTTTTAAGTTGCACACTCCTCCACCTCCTATCTCTACTTCTAGGCTGTGAGCTCTGTGAGGTCAGGAACTATATTTATCTTGCTCACAGCCACATCCCTCAAGCTTAAGATGATGCCTGCACCTTCATAGGCACGCCACAAATAAAGAAAAAATGTAGTTTTTAGGGGGTCATGACTGGAGGCTGTTGAAGTCAGCCTGTCAAGGGATGACAATGTGGGCCTGAATTAGTCGATACAGAGTGGTGAGGATGGGAAATAAATTGGCAGAACTTGGTGATTGATTGGACATGTGGATTTTGTTGGCATATCCTCACAGTATTTCTGATCTCCAACTCCTACACTGGAGAGATGACTTGGCAAAACAATCTGAAGCGGAGGGAAGCTCATGCTGCTGTTCACACAGCTCTCACATTCCTGAGACGAAATGTTGTGGACTTAGGATGCGAAGTTAGAAGGTTTCCTGGAGACAGTTAAAAATAGAATGAACACATCTGCCTGGAATGGTAGAGGCACAGAGCTGCCCTAGGGTAGATGAATGGTTAGATGGCCTTTGGGATTCTTCCCCCTTTGAAAATTTTCTAGTTTAGAATAAATAAAAATTCTCCTGAACCATCTGTCCTTAACTGTCTGGCTTAAAGATAGAATCAAAGTGTCCAAGAACCGGAAAATATTGAGTCCAAATGCCTGGATTGTAGATAAGGAAACAGAAGCCCAGAAGCGTTAGATGACTTGTCCAAGGGCACACACCGGAAGCAAAATGAAGACCCAGACCACTGGTCTCTCGGTCCCCCACTCCCTGGACTCTCAGTGAGCAGCATCTGTGTTCCATGCCGCCGGTAGCAGGCCTGTGCTGGGTACTAGCCCAGAGGCAGAGAGAACCTGGGGTCAGTGCTTGAGGAGTGCAGGCAGCTTCAACAGGAAGTGCCGCTTGTCACCTAAAACTGCCGTGAAGCACACCTACTGCTCAGAACATTTGGAAAACAGAGACAATGAGTTTGAAAGTCTATAATGGTTTTTCTTTAGCCCCACTCATTGCCAGACACTGCTTCAATGTTTTCCAGTCATTGCCACTAATTCTCACAACAACTTGAAGTTAGATAATATTACATTTTATGTTTCAGAAAGCTAAAGCCCCAAGAACTTGTTCCATGAGACCAGACTAAGTTCAGTCCAAGTCCTAACTGCACAGTCCCTGCTGTCTTCTTTTTCTACACACTGGGTCTGTCCATTGCATCATAGATACAATTTTGAACTTTCTTTTTTTTTTTTTTTGAAAGGCAGCTGTGCTCACCACTATACCACCAACACTGAACTTTCATTTTTTGACTTGTAATATGTTCTGGTTTTCATGTCAATTCATAGTCTTCATTTTAATGGCTGTGTAGTATCTTATCAAGTTTTTAGGAGGTTCCTAAATAAATATTTACTCATAAAAGTCTTTCAATTTTTGACACATATGGCATTTGGAAGGTATATACTATATTTTGAGGACCATATGACCATCCTCTATCAATGGCTTTGGGACAAGCAGGAGAGAAACTGCCAGGCTCTCCACAGTGGATCATGGCTTTCTTTCCCACCAAGAGCCCTTCGGGGGATGCAGGATGGTACTCGGCACAGCTCAGAATAGAGCCTGGGTAGAGATGGCCTGAGACAGGTAGCAGGTGACTTTTCAAGCCCCTGCTTCTCTGACTAAAAACACATTCTTCCTCCTGTCCTTGTGAAAAAGCAAGTTTTCATTTTCCTAGGGTAGTAAAAATCTTTTGTGTGAAGAAAAAGTGTCATCAGGTGTCTTATTCATCAGCATATATACCATCTCTTTAAAATGACAGTGGGAGTAAAAGTTCATCAGTTCAATATGTCTTTCACATTTGGAGACTCCTGACTAATAAAACTCTGGTATTTATCATCAGAACAGCCAAAGAACTAAATTCTGGCACATGCTATTCTCACGCACTGAGAAAAACTTAAAAAGACAGAAGATTGTCTCCATTCTTCCTTCTTCCATTCATTTAGAAGAAAAAGCATACTTTTTTTTTAATTAAAAAAAAATATAAGCATGCAGAAACATCTGGCCTCTATTACCATAGCAGCCTCCTAAATGGTCTCCTTGTCCGCCCTTTTAAAATCAACTCTACATAACAGCTAGAAAGATGTTTCTAGAACACAGAATTCTACCAGTCACTCTCTCATGTTGTCAACATCTTCTTCCACTTCTTCTGTGGCTCTTAGAGTTAAATATCATGTGTAGCCACAGCTCCCAGCTCCCCTTCTTCCATCTTGTCTTAGCCACACCAAGTGGCTTCTGCTTCTGCCTCCCAGCTTCCTGCTGCAAGACAGGGTGTCTCTAGCCCTACATGGAAATCCGGTCCTTTCTCCACGAGCTCTCCACTGAGCTCTGCAGAACCTGGTTCCCAGTTGAGCTCCCTCAGTACCTATCCAGCACTGTCATACGGAATATAGCCCACAGTCTTGTTTTTATTTGGCCAGCATGGTACTTTAAAAAAGCTAAATCTCATTGAGCATGGCATATCACTGTTCAGTTGAAGGCCCTGCCACTCTCTGTTACACATCAAGCCCTGATTACATATTTATTTTTTACTGGGTCATATACAACTATTTGCTTTTGATCTCTTTTACCCAACAGACTATATGTTGCATGTGTATTGTGTACTGTTAACTTTTGTATCTATAGGTCTGGTAGAGACTACTCAAAAAATAACTACTGAGTTAACATATGCTTTATTAAAAAGAAAACTAAAATTATGTCAAGAAAGATGCAGTAACTCTTTTTGTGAACTCTGGTCACAAACATAAAATTCATGGATCTCAATGGACCTGGCCCAACATTAACAATATTCCATGGGGATAGCGGAAAGTCTGTGTTCATGATATGATTCTGCTAAAACAGAAATTTTGGATCTTGAAGCCCCTGAATGTGCTTATGGTCTTTCCCACTATTTCGTATATCAGGAGATTTGTATCAATTCTTATCCCTCATGAATAACATTCTTCACATTTGTCATAGTTTTGTGTATCAAGGCATATATTTCCATGATTTCATTTCATATCCTTGTGACCTCCATATTTCCATCAAACTGAGATCTGCAGAAATTTGGATGGGATAGTATGGATAAAGATGTAGTACTTTATCTACTTGGTAAGCTGTGATCATGATCAAAGGGCAGTCATTGTGCCTTACCTGAACTTGGATCCTGACAAGGAGTAAGGCACTCATATATATATACAGCTGGTGAGGCTGGAGGTTGAACTAAGGGGAATACCCACTGGTCAACCTCTGATGTATCGTCTTTTTGATAATCTGGTCCTTTGTCTCAGCCACTGTATTTTTCATGTCCTTAGTATGCAGATCTGTGGTACCTGCCTATGGCCATGTTGTTGCCATACATTAAACTTCCAGAGAATGCCCTGCATTTTCAGGGAGTGCTATGGATGCTGCAGAGGGACCATATGTCATAAGGCATTGCTGCGGAAACATGTTAGTAGCACAGGAATGGAAATGTGTCCAAGTGTCAAGTGAAACAACAACAAAAAAGTCTTTTGCTTAAGCTTCCTTCTCTAGGGAAGAGGTGGGCACAGAACCAGGTGAGTTTATTACAGAATTCTTTAGCAGCCAGAAATTTCATTGACAATTTTGTTCATGTGCTGGCTTGTCTGCCTTCTTAGAGGCCCATTGTGCATTCCTCACTTGATGTTATTAATCGTTAATGGATACACCTGAAAATCAAGCAATATCATTTGGGTTGTAGATATATTAAGTGGTTCTTTTCTGTAGCATAAAGCTTGTCCCCTTATCTTTTTCTTAGTAATGAACACCACTTTTTTCAATGTCCTAATCAAATCCTTCCACATAATCTTGAGGCAGAACCATATCCAACTGCTTCTATTCTGTACTATTGGCCTCAATTATGTCAAATTATGCAATCTACTCACAGGTCCTAAGGTTCTCTTTTGTTGAGACATAGGTCTGATGCATGCCTTCAGAAGCTCATGACTACCAGCATTCAACACTTATCTGTTTTAGGTAAACAGAATCAAAGAGAGCACTGGGCTAAATTACAGTTATAAGGAAATCATCTATATAATAGATTTCTTTCTAGATTTCTTCCTAAGTGTTGGCGCTCTTGGACTGATTGAAAGTATTTTTCTTTTCTATGTCTCTTCTCCCTGAAACACACAAATGCACCTCCATCTGCATGGCATTGCTTCAGAGTTGAGGCTCTCCACTGTTGTGGCAGAAAGTAAATAACACCCATGTTTTGGCTATAAAATCATAATAATTTAATTTTTAATAACTATTATATTGACCAGAAGCATCAGGCTTCTGATACATTGCCATACTTAATTTTGTTCAACCAAACACCTGTAGTTGAAAGAGGACAATACAAGAAATAGTGAACAACCCTCAGGGAAATCTAATGTTTCTTTATGCCATATGCTGCAGTTTTACTGTTCCTTATGCCTCTAGTAAGGTGAAATGATTCATCATTTTGGAGTCATTTTTTTTAAATCAAAATTCTTATCTTTATACTCCAAGTTCTGATTATGTCCCTACCTCCTTCATTTTCATCTTACTTTGATTGTTCTGCTTTTTCTTCTGAGCTTTAAAAGACCCCTTTTTTCCACTAAGAAAAAGACTCACCCTGAACCTCCAAGATGATTCAGGTTCCTTTTGATGTGCAGGGCCATGCCTTATACCCCTTAAATTGCTATTACCCTCTCCAGTGTGCAGAAGAGGCACAATATGGTTTCTGAATGAAAGAATGGGAAAAATTAATACCTGATTTAATAGCATATGATTGTTTAACCTCTTTCACCTGAATTATATTCCAGATGACACTGTATCATCTCAAACTTGTCAATTATTCTTAATACTAAATTCAGTGTAGTACATGGAGCCATTGCTGAACAAGTGTTTAGAGAGAGCAAAATATATCATGTATTTTGGAGTCCTATTATAGAGAAGCCAGAATTTGGCAGATAGTCTTTCAAAATCCATACTTTTCCAGATTAATCAAGTCAAGGGCTGTATTTTCACTCTGAAGACTAACCATTGATTCAACATATTGGTTACTATGATTGCTGTCCATCAGACCTCCTGTGTTTGGAACACCTTATAACATTCCAGAGATGGAAAAAAATCTTTGGAAAAACCATCCCTGTTTCTTGAAATATTAAAATGGAAACCTTCCCCTTCAGAGAGTCCTATTGATCCAGTTCAGCAGATATCCAATATTCCTGCAAACATTTATTGAACACCTTGTATGTGACATGAGGTGGAAATAAATGTGAAACTGGCAAGTCTTTTGACTGTAATAATTTGGTAACCAAATATATGAATAAAGCAGAATTCAGTATGATAAATTCTTCAATAGAAGCAGATATAAGGAACAGAGGAAGCCAAGAGAGGGGAGTAATTAATTCTATGAAAGACATTATGGAAAGCTTCCTGCAAGAAATTTCTATGAGTTGAAATTCACCCATAAGAACAATTTTTATCTTTTGGGTAACTATCATAAGTGAAAAATGCCCCTCATGTGCTTGATGTATTTATTTATAAAGCAATGTCACATGATAAGGAATAAGCTTGAAATTAAAACATTTGAAAAACATTTGACTCCTCCCTACAGCACCTAAATTCACCTCAGTATTCCATAGTTTGTGTGATATCTGAAAAACAGCTGAATCAAACCCCACTATATTAATGGATTTATATATGTGCACATAATTTATGTTGCCAATTTTTTATGGTTTCATAAATAGTGCTAGCACTACTGTTTCTAAAAAAGTGAAGAAAAGACCTCATATGTGCTGGAAGAATTTCAGTATATATTATAGAATACTGCTACTTTTGATATAGCCTACGGGATGTGACTTTTCATAAAAACCTAATGAATTTCGAGATATGTCAGCTGTTTCCAAACAGATGCACTCTGCTAATCTAATGGAAACATTTTGAGCCCAGATCCCAAATATCAATAGCTTTTAGTATTGCAAATTAGTTTGTCTATTGTATCTATTGGATAAATTGAACTGTGTGGCTCTTGATAAAAAGTAGCAAGTAATTTTATATGGATGTTGTCTGTTTAATGGCCTTGCCAGGGTTTGATGCTCATATTTTTCCTTGCAGAGTTTTAAGTTGAATGTAGACAGTCATTGTGCTCTCAAGGAAGCTGTGGAGGAGGAAGGACACCAACTTCTTGAGCTTATTGCGTCGCACAAAGCAGGTAAATCCTCCTGAAATATTGCAAGTCCTTATGTCTCCAGACTATTAAGAATGAAGAAGCATTGCTGTAAATTACTGCATATATTCACTTCCTTATGTATTATTAATATTTACATTATCAGATTGACCTTCAAGATTTATAAATGTTTCATATACTGCATACAATGCTGTGATACTTATAAGATGAAATACTGCCTCCAAATGGTCTGTTCATTTTATTTGGGGCTTGCTGCTCGCCCGAGTTTCAATTGAAATCACATTCCTGAAAACTTCACATTGACATGCTTTTTGATGTAGGTGCTCTGGAAATAACATTAAGATAATGAATGAGAATTGTGCATATAGTTTTAATGCATATGCATCCGGGTACTTGTAGGTATCATTACAGATATAAGGCAGGCAGTCTAGAGACACATGATTATTTCCCTGCCAGTTCACACACATGACCATTTTGCATGTTCTCTGCTGGTCATTGCATTAGCAGAGTTTTAGCCTTAGACCAGTTCTTACCCCAGTATTAGTGTATTTATGAGAAATGGATTGTAAATAAAAAATAGTTTTGTCATTTGGCTATACTTATCCTGGTAGTAAAAGACTGTAAGACAGGGTGAATTAGTTTGCCCCTTGTTTTGAGCTTACCACAGCCCAGTAAGAAAAGAGCAGCATCAGTCTGATGTGCTAACGCTAAAGACTGCTGTCTTAAATTTGGCCCATTTACTGTATTTCAAGTCGAATTACCTTTACTTATTTCCCTACATTTTCTGATCATTGTAAAGTCTCCACAAAAAGATATACACAGGGCCTTTTATTTGGAACGTGAAGCTAGAGTCTTAATAATTTTTATGTATTGTGGTTTTGGTTCTGTATACATTTTTGTAGTCCATGTGTTAAATCTAAGTCAATTCTAAACCATGCATCTATGGGGTTTTCCCATTTTTGTGTCCTTATGCCTTCTGTCAAGTCAGAAACTCCCAGTCTCCGTTCTTAGAGGCAGGTGATGGTAATGGTTGCTTAAAATTATGTTTATTGTTGGAAATATCCATCTAATCTTAAATGAAAAACAATACTGGGTAAAAACACAGCCGAGTCGCTAACGTGTGCTTTCCCCCTCCTTTGGAGAAGGACTGAAGGACATGCTGCGGATGATTGCAAGTCAATGGAAGGAGCTGCAGAGGCAAATCAAACGGCAACACAGCTGGATTCTCCGGGCTCTGGATACCATCAAAGCCGAGATTCTGGCTACTGATGTGTCTGTGGAGGGCGAGGAAGGGACTGGAAGCCCCAAGGTAAGTGGCTTGAAGTTTGCCTTATTTCCTCTTATTTCTGTCTTCTTTTGAACTAGGCACCACTGAAGTTTTCTTTCTACCCCTAAGGCTTTTCGTTTCTACTGGGTAAACTTTCTCTCTCTCTCTCTATGTATAGGTATGTATAAACAAAATGAAATGGCTTAGTTTAAAACAATAAAAAAAGCCTCCTACAACTTTCAAGTTGTCCAGGAAGGGGTCTTTCTGTGAAAAGTGGCAGAGTAGGAGGGGGACAGTACTTTAAGGGTAGAAGAAAGGGGGACATAAAACATTTAGTAAACAAAACATAAAGCATCTTTAACATGAATAATCAGAATGGTTTTAAATTGTTTTGTTGCAACTATAAATCACTATAATCAGTGCAATCACTCAGCTCTGACATCCATTAGCCGCTTGGTTACAGCAAATTAACAAAGAAGAGAGAAAGTGATTCATTATCTCATTCCTGTTAATGACTATCAGATGCATTGCCTAATTAGGGGATGGTCATTGTAGTGGGAAGAAGGTCATATGCTTTGCTACAAATCTTTTTGCTCTGAGTGTAAGTTCTCCATAATGGTGCATGCACCAAATACAAGTACTTTAAAAATGAATATTGACATGTTTTGGTTATCTATTTTAGATTTACAAAATAATATGTAAAGCATATGAACTTGAATTTTAAATGAGGCACCCTTTTAATACAGTGTGCCAAGGTTCTAGAGGTATCTTTGGACTCATGATGTGGAAGATAATTTTATTAATTTGATATTTTCATTCAATCTCTCTTTTCTTTTGTATTTTTTCTTTTGTGAAAGTTAATGCAGAAAACAGGTCTCATAACAGACTCAGCATGGAAACATACTATAAAATGGGGGAAACAGATTTAAGAGTTCATGGCTTCTATTCCTGGCACGGACAAAGTAATTAAATCATCATCAAGTCACATTTATTCAGCCTCCATGTGGATTGTCATTGGGCTACATGTATACAGAGCAAGTTAAACAAACGCTCTGCCCTCTGAGCCTCACATTCTAAAGTTCAGGCAAGGAGAAACCCAACCTGTTCTGCAGTGGTGAGGCCATGCAGCTAGTTGAAAAACTCAGGTGGTTTGTAGCTTTGGAATCTTAAACAACAAACTTTACCTTATTTGTTGGAAACAGAGGACGGAATGAGCTCAGTTCCATTTAAAGAAGGCTCCATGGAGGAGGTCACATTTCAGGAAATACTTGAAGGAAGGAAGAGAGGTGGCTTGGCACATGAGCACATATTTTAGGAAGTGACGTGATGAAAGAATCAGAGCTGGAACTAATAACGGGGAACGGGGAGTGTCTTTGGCATACTTCTCAAGGCAGAAATGCTGTTCTTTCAAGGAGCAGACTATAGTGGAAATTGATTGGGCTGATGCTTTGGTTGGAGTAGGGGGCAGTGATGATGAGAAAGAACACGCCTGAAAATTCTGTTGTGTTTTATTGATTGAACAAAAATATACCGAGTGATTACTTTTTAAAAGCTACCCTGTATTGGACTCATTCTACATGCCAGCTACTGTGTTGTACATTACTTTTTGTGTACTCTCTCATTTAATTCTCACAACAAACTATATACACCTTAAGGCAGTACTATTATAATTCCCAGTGGAAAAAAATGGAGGCACAGAGAAGTTGAGTAACTGGCTTAAGGTCACATAGGTGTTAGGTAGCAGAGCTGGGATGTGAATCTAAGCCTTTTGGCCCCAGAGCCCATTTTCAACACCTCTTAGAGCACTGCCTGTTACTGGCACCGCTCAGGGTAGGACGCAGTGATGAACAATCAGCCTCGGTACTTGTCTCATGGAGCTTGTGGTGAAGTGGGGTGACAGACTTAAATCTCACAACCATGCTTTTATAAGCCATGATGGACTGTGAAAGAAAAGCAAAGGGAGCAACCAGAGGCTGGCCTGGGAGAAGTGATTGAGATCCAAGTATGGGGGAGCACTTCCTTGAGGAAGTGACATTCTGTGAACAGGCTGTTGCAGCTAGTGGGGAGCGGGGAGTATGCAAGGGAAGCTGTGTGGCTGTGGGGGCGAAGGGGAGGGTTTGGGAGTGAGCAGGGAAAGGACATCATTGACTCATAGGATAAAGACCTGTCCTTGGCTTTGGTTTGGAGCATGGATGGGTAAGTGGGGTGAGTCGGGGTGGTGGATGAGCAGAGATGATGCAGTCACCTGCATTCATAAGGACCTGTGGCTCTATTCACCAGGGCAGGCTTGAATTGGACACTATTGCTCATTCTGTGGGAAACAGATGAGATAAAGAAGATAGCTAAACCCAATGAGGAGAAGGTATTATGAAATGGGAGGCAATGTTAACATTTCTCAAAAATAGGACCACCTTCCCCAGGCCCCACCTCAAATGAATCAGTCACCTGAGTAGGGCCCCAGAATCTGCATTCCACAGCTCCCAGAAAATCTCTTCCTACAGGGCTATATGATCTTCACATAATTGGGATCCTCAAAACAGTGTGAAAGGATATCTGTCTTCTTGTTACTTCCAATACCAAACCATTGGTATCAGGTGGCTCAGATGGTAAAGAATCTATCTGTGATGCAAGAGACCTGGGTTCAATCCCTGGGTCACAAAACTCCGCTGGAGGAGGGCATGGCTACCCACTGCAGTATTCTTGCCTGGAAATTCCCCATGGACAGAGGAGCCTGGTGGGCTACAGTCCATAGTGTTGCAAAGAGTTGGACACGACTGAGCGACTAACACTTTCACACTTTCAAAATGTTCAAAAATAGGGGCTGTTTAATTAAACTATGCTGTGTCTTATCCCAATGAAAGATTACATAACCATTTAAAACTAATGTTTTAGAAGAGAATTTTCAAACATTTGAAGAGGCCTATAATATGCAATTATATATTTTAAAATATTTTGAATTTTCTAAGTCTCTACAATGAGTAAGAATTATTTGAATCCAAAAAATAAATATATGTAAAATGCAGAATTAACAAGTGATCAAAAGGTGACATGACATTGATCTGAAGGGACTTGAGATGTGAATTTAAATATTAGGAGGAAAAATAAATGTATCTGACTCTTACTGATTTGGATGTCTCAGTTCAGTTCAGTTGCTCAGATGTGTCTGACTCTTTGCGACCCCCATGGACTATAGTACTCCAGGCCATCACCAACTCCCGGAGTTTACTCAAACTCATGTCCATTGAGCTGGTGATGCCACCCAACCATCTCATCCTCTGTCATCCCCTTCTCCTCCCACCTTCAATCTTTCCCAGCATCAGGGAGTTTTCAAATGAGTCAGTTCTTCATATCAGGTGGCCAAAGTTTTGGAGTTTCAGCTTCAACATCAGTCCTTCCAATGAATATTCAGGACTGATTTACTTTAGGATTGATTGGTTGGATCTCCTTGCAGTCCAAGGGGCTCTCAAGAGTCTTCTCCAACACCACAGTTCAAAAGCATCAGTCTTGGTGCTCAGCTTTCTTTATAGTCCAACTGTCATATCCATACATGACCACTGGAAAAACCATAGCTTTGACTAGATGGGCCTTTGTTGGCAAAGTAATGTCTTTGCTTTTTAATATGCTGTCTAGGTTGGTCATAATTTTTCTTTCAAGGAGTAAGCATCTTTTAATTTCATGGCTCCAGTCACCATCTGCAGTGATTTTGGAGCCCAGAAAAATAAAGTCTATCACTGTTTCCACTGTTTCCCCATCTATTTGCCACAAAGTGATGGGACCAGATGTCATGATCTTAGTTTTCTGAATGCTGAGTTTTAAGCCAACCTTTTCACTCTCCTCTTTCACTTTCATCAAGAGGCTCTTTAGTTCTTCACTTTCTGCCATAAGGGTGGTGTCATCTGCATATCTGAGGTTATTGATATTTCTCCCAGCAATCTTGATTCCAGCTTGTGCTTCTTCCAGCCCAGTGTTTCTCATGGTGTACTCTGCATATAAGTTAAATAAGCAGGGTGACAATATACAGCCTTGACGTACTCCTTTCCCAATTTGGAACCAGTCTGTTGTTCCATGTCCAGTTCCAACACTTGCTTCTTGACCTGCATACAGATTTCTCAGGTGGCAGGTAAGGTGGTCTGGTATTCCCATCTCTTTCAGAATTTTCCACAGTTTGTTGTGATCCACACAATCAAAGGCTTTGGCATAGTCAATAAAGCAGAAGTAGATATTTTTCTTTTGCTTTTTCAATGATCCAATGGATGTTGGCAATTTGATCTCTGGTTCCTCTGCCTTTTCTAAATCCAGCTTGAACATCTGGAAGTTCACAGTTCACATAGTTGAAGCCCAGCTTGGAGAATTTTGAGCATTACTTTACTAGTGTGTGAGATGAATGCAATTGTGTGGTAGTTTGAGCATTCTTTGGCATTGTCTTTCTTTGGGATTGGAATGAAAATTGACCTTTTCCAGTCCTGTGGCCACTGTTGAGTTTTCCAAATTTGCTGGTATATTGAGTGTAGCACTTTCACAGCATCATCTTTTAGGATTTGAAATAGTTCAACTGGAATTCCATCACCTCCACTAGTTTTGTTTGTAGTGATGCTTCCGGAGACCCACTTGACTTTGCATTCCAGGATGTCTGGCTCTAGGTGAGTGATCACACCATCGTGATTATCTGGGTAATAAAGATCTTTTTTGTATAGTTCTGTGTATTCTTGCCACCTCTTCTTAATATCTTCTGCTTCTGTTAGGTCGATACCATTTCTGTCCTTTATTGAGCCCATATTTGCATGAAATGTTCCCTTGGTATCTCCAATTTTCATGAAGAAATCTCTAGACTTTCCCATTCTATTGTTTTCCTCTATTTCTTTGCACTGATCACTGAGGAAGCCTTTCTTATCTCTCCTTGCTATTCTTTGGAACTTTGCATTCAAATGGGTATATCTTTCCTTTTCTCCTTTGCCTTTTGCTTCTCTTCTTTTCACAACTATTTGTAAGGTCTCCTCAGACAACCATTTTGCCTTTTTGCATTTCTTTTTCTTGGAGATGGTCTTGATCCCTGTCTCCTGTACAATGTCACGAACCTCCGTCTAAAGTTTTTCAGGCACTCTGTGTATCAGATCTAATCATTTGAATCTATTTGTCACTTCCACTGTATAATCATAAGGGATTTGATTTAGGTCATACCTGAATGGTGTAGTGGTTTTCCTTACTTTCTTCAATTTGTCTGAATTTAGCAATAAGGAGTTCATGATCTGAGCCACAGTCATCTCCTGGTCTTGTTTTTGTTGACTGTATAGAGCTTCTCCATCTTTGGCTGCAAAGAATACAATCAATCTGATTACGGTGTTGACCATCTGGTGATGTCCATGTGCAGAGTCATCTCTTGTGTTGTTGGAAGAGGGTGTTTGCTATGACCAGTGTGTTCTCTTGGCAGAACTCTATTAGCCTTTGCTTTGCTTCATTTTGTACTCCAAGGCCAAATTTGCCCATTACTCCAGCTATTTCTTGACTTTCTACTTTTGCATTCCAGTCCCCTATATTGAGAAGGACATCTTTTTTGGGTGTTAGTTCTAGAAGGTCTTGTAGGTCTTCACAGAACCATTCAACTTCAGCTTCTTCAGCATTACTGGTTGGGGCATAGACTTGGATTACTGTGGTACTGAATGCTTTGCCTTGGAAACAGAGATCATTCTGTCATTTTTGAGATTGCATCCAAGTATTGCATTTCAGACTCTTGTTGACTATGAGGGCTACTCCATTTCTTCTAAGGGATTCTTGCCTACAGTAGTAGATAATATGGTCATCTGAGTTAAATTCACCCATTCCAGTCCATTTTGGTTTGCTGATTCCTAATATGTCGGCTTTCACTCCTGAAATCTCCTGCTTTACCGCTTCCAATTTTCCTTGATTCATGGACCTAAATTCCAGGTTTCCATGCAGTATTGCTCTTTATAGCATCAGACTTTACTTCCATCACCAGTCACCCAAGTTTGGAACTTGGATGTCTCAGTTCCAAACAAAACAACAACAACAAAAGTCCTCTGTATTTGAATCATCTCCTAAGTGAAAATGTCTTTCTCAACTCACATCTGTTTACAAAGAATAACATAAGTGGTCTTTCCTGTTAATAGTATTTCTATTCCCAAACATTCCTTGCCATTCTACGCGCACAGCGTGCATCTGAAATCAGCTACAGGAGAGGCTTCTGTGGGCATCTCAGGATGTGAGCCTGGGGGAGGCATGAGAGTGAAGGCTTCAGCCTGGCAGAGCGGGCCACACCCAGGCCTTTGCCTCCCAGCCAGTTCTCTCTTCCTCAGTTTGGGTTGAATTTTCTCTAGACAAATGAACTCATCCATAGTCAAGGGTGAAGGTAAACTCGACTTAAAGAAAATCCATTTCTAAATTTAAACTTAGGAAACTGAGGCAAAACTAGAATGGTCATTCTTTCTGTTTGCTTAATGTTGCTGAACTGCCTTCCTCAGTACTGTGGGCAAGCACGAAGAATAATAGGAGAGGCGCAGACTCAGAAGTCACATTGTGTTCAACCTGATACTTACTAGTAATGTGTCCTTCAGAGAATGACTGAACTTCTCTGCCTCAGATCTCGCATTTGTACCATGGAGGCAGTGGTAACATCCACCTCAAGGGACCGTGATACAGATTTAAAGAACTGGCATATCTGAAGTGCTTATAGCGCTGGGCCCATAGGAAGCCCGAGATGAGGGTAAATATGCCAGACTGCATAATCTAGTGGTGGAGACAACAAACAAGTAATTGTAATAGAATCTAACAATTACTCTAGTAGAAAGTGAAAAAGTGAAAGTGTTAGTTGCTCAGTCGTGTCTGACTCTTTGCGACCCCATGGACTGTAGCCCACCAGGCTCCTCTGTTCATGGAATTCTCCAGGCAAGAATACTGGAGTGGGGGTACAAAGTTCTGGGAGTAAACAGAGGAGGAATTAACTAACCCCAAGTAGGGGTCTCAAGGAAAGACTTAGAGGGCAGCTGGTGTTTTAAACAGGGAAGGGTTTTTGCCCAAGTGAAATTGATGGGCAGAGAGAACAGCACATGCAGAGAGCTTGCAACCTTTTGGACGAGATTAGGCCAGCTTGCCACACCCAGGTTCATGTGACAAAAAATGACCCTTAGTGATCAGTGACTTGAGCAATAATTCCTCATATGTCTCTAATTGACACTATTCAAGTCAGAGTGAGGTCCCTATACAGAAAGTATCTAAAACGTCCTGTTTAAACAGAAACATATTGCACACATAGAACAAGCTTAAACCCTGGAGTTCTGCAAGACTAAAAGCTGAATTTCGCTCCCTGTCTATCAGGGAGCCCTCTTTCCGTGACATGACCTTGCACAGGTCATGTACAAATTGTCCCTTGAAATATATCTCCAAGCATAGCAGTTATGATCATCTATTTCATCTTAGACCTAAAAGAGGAACTAAAATTAAAACATAATAAAAAATAACTCTACAATTCATCTTAGGTTTACATCAGAAGCTATGGGAACTTGAGAAGCATAATAGAAAATCTAAGGAATATATCTAGGGGGTATTTTTCTTTTTACCTTGTTTGAGAGACTGTAGAAAAGGGCTTGGTCTTAGAAATCTTGTAAAGAAGGAGGATAGGAGGAAATTCAAAGACTCTGGGAAACTTCTCCCCCAGGACTCGGCAGCATACCTTATTTGTTGTATTTCATTTTTTAAAAAAAGTGTTTTCCCAGGACTGTGAGATCTTTTATACATGGAAATAGAGAACAAAATTCACCAATTCTAGAAATAGAGCTTTGGCACACACAATCCAAGAATTGAATGTATGCTTGTAATTATATATTTTATTTTAAGATAGATTGGTGAAAGTTTATCATTTTGAAGTAGGCTTTTTTAGTATGTTAAAATTCTGTATGGTGTATAGCTGGAGGGATTTCAAAACACAGTGAATGTCTAACTCCAAACAAAGGCTACATTCCTTCTTCTTCTTCTTTTTTTTTTTTTTTGACATCTCAAGGCAAAAAACAAAAATCGTGAAAGCAAAAAGGCATTCTTAAATTTTGCACATTGCCTCCTTTAAAACGTTCTTATCCCTGTTTTTATTTTTTACCTATAGAGCGTGCCATCATTACGGATGTCTTAGAATCAAGGCTGGGATTTCCCCGCCTGACATCTCAAACTTTGCATCTCTGAATGCACACAGCAATGGTTCCTTTGTCCTCTTTAAAGAAACATATACATTCCCCAAACAGACTATTTGAAGATTTTAATGTAAATTCAGTAAACTTTATAGCAAATAGAAAGGGTGACCTCGCCTGGGTTCCAACCAAGATCTTCCCTTATTTAGTGAAAGGAGGCAGAGGGTTAGCTGCTTTGAACTCTAGGGTTGTGCTTATTTTATCTGGTTTCTTTTGAGGTTTGTAGATTGAAGTTGTCATCCCTTTGGAAATGGATATCAGACTGTGAAGGTCATCAATGTTATCTGTTCAACAATAGCACAAGAGCAAGCTTAAGGACATTTCTTAAATATGTTTGCTCAGCCCTACAAATGACAATTTCAGGTACTGGCTGAGAAAGTGGTGTCTGTGTGTACTCTGACTTGGGTATGTTGCTAACCACCTCGCCTTTTGTTAGATGTCAAGAGAGGGCAAGTCTAATAGTAACACATACTTTCTGTTTGTTTACCAGACCCTCAAGTCTTTACCTAGTATTTATGCTAATAACTATGAGTAACTTTCTTTAACTGAAGGAAGAGAAAGAGGCTGATTGGGGAAGGCCCTTTTTATGATCTTGTCTCTGTATTATATAGTATCTCTTGGGTAATAGTGCAGCTGGATATTATTATCCTGGAATGGAATTTGAACCAGATTCTTCTAAAGCATTGTCTCTGCATTCTTTTCTTTTCTGGCTCAAACACTTATGGAGTTGCATGTTCTTTAATATAGAACTTCAGAAACAGCCTTAAGATATTGGATGGAAATTGCATTTATATGTGGTCAGTCACACTTGTATGTGGCACTGACGTATATAGAGAATTACTTGAGGTGATTTACTCTTTTCTTCTTTCAAAACAAGAGCACAGTTATATGTTGTCAGAGGAACCAGAAATGATATCATAAGATTGAATTAGTAGAAACAAAAACAACAGGCAAAGGCCTGGCCATTATTTACTGAGTGCTGACAGAGAGCTCTGCCCCATGCTGGGTTAGACATGAGGGAAGACATGCTTTCCTGCTCAGTGGTCTTATCATCTCATTGTAAGCACACACTGTAACATCTTGTCTAATGTAGATTGAGCTATCTTAGATCTAGAATAATAGATCACCTCAGATTTAGATCATCTTAATTAGGATGTTGGCAGACTGAAAGGGAACAGGGTTCTTGATGCAAGCAAATGAGTAGTAAATGTATTAGCAATTCCCCCTCTTCCTTACAGATTTCTTCCTAAAAGCCAGTATCCAGTTCCTTTCCCACTGAACGGTATAAACAGTCCTGAAATGTAGTACCTAGGGAGAGCTCTTTCTTCTACTGTGGATTCTTCAGTAGTCCTTTTTTTTTGTTAACAGAAGGGCAACTTTGCTTCAAAAATGTTTTTGAAAGACAGAAACAAAAGTGAGTTATTTCTTTGAAGATCAGTTGTGGTTACTAAATTTGTGATGGAATCGAATAAAAGATAGTTCTAATCTCCTTGAAGCATTTAAATTTGCATATTATCAGATGTGTGGGTGGCCCAAGATGAGTTTTTTTTTTTTAAAGAAGTCTGCCATTCTAACTAGGTGACTGAAAAAAATGATGGAGATGATTTAATATATATTAGGTCAAAGGATAGCTAATGGTCAGCCCCATCATGGTCTATGTGATATAGAAAACCATACCTTATCTTGATTTTTTGCACTATACTTCCAGTGCTGGGTGATTTGGGGAGTGAAATTCTTTGGTGTCTCTAGTTAACACAGGGAAATGTCATTGGCAAGAGTAGGTAGTCTATTTTTTTCCTTTTTAGTCAAGAGTACCCAATCTCTGAATCTGTAACACCTAGAGTTGCAGAGATGCATGGTATTAGATACAAAGTTACATTCTATGGAAAGCAGCCCTCTTTTATAGGCAGAACTAACATTTCTTAACTCAGCCTGATCTATTTTGAAGATAATAAACACATTCAAGGTACTTTTTGATATACAATGGGGGTCAGCATTTTTTTTTAATCTAGAAGTATTTACCCAAAACAAAACAAAACCGAAGGCAAGATACAGAATTGCTTTTAAAAACCACTTTAAAACTAATAAGTAAATTATTTGAAAGTGTGAAACAATTACCTCAGTGTGTGATTTACACTTTGCCGCCCCCCGCCCCCACCCCGGAATGTGTTGTTTCTGCAGGGGAGCATCTGAGCTGGGGAGAGCCCTGCTAAAGGGATTAGGTTGCTCTGGCTCTTGTGCTTATTGAGTCACCTAGGACTTCTTATAAAACAGCAGCGTTCAAATGTACACACACCTACGCTCAACACCCTGAGTACTCCAAATGCTCGTTTAACTGTTCTCACACCTGGAGTATCTCTTCCAACCAGTGAGGTCAGAAGGCACGGAGATGTCCACATACTGGTTTTTCCATTTCCTTGGAAGTCTGTTGGAATATAGCCATTTATATGGTTCTGATGCTAACAGAGACAGAGATTTTTTCAGTGTGCTAGAGTGCTCTTTGCTACCAGGCCCCACAGAACATCCCCAGTCTTACCTCCCACTGTGTCAAAATGAAGGTTAATGTTTCTCAGGGGACATTATCTCAATTGAGGTCTTGCTGGGCTACAGTCCAGGGACCCATCTCACTGCAGCTTCCAGGGCACTTTGCGCTAGGAGGGGGAGGTGGCTTCTTTGTACTTAATCTGGCCTGCAGAGGACCGCACTGGCTCCGTGCAGGGCTAAGCAGGGTCATGGATCTTGCTGTGTGAGAAAGGGAAGAGGAAAGAAGGAAGCCTAAAGCAGGAGGCTAAGACGAGAGAAGGAACAGAAAGATAAAAGAAGGAAGTATGCATCTGGGGAAGCTCATCTGCCTAAGTCACTTCATGGACATTAATGCTCGCCTTTTACTCCCTCTGTCTTTTTCTTTCCTTTCTGTAGTCTGGAAGTCAAAGCCTGACAAACTGTCTTTATTTTTGACATCATGGATATTATCACATAAAGTATGCATGTGTGTGTGTGTAACATGCTGTATTAATGGGGTTAGCATAGTTAGCAGGCTTACTACGGTGTAGGTTTATGTCTGGATTATCTCATTCATTCTTTTTTTTGTAAATTTTTTTTTTAATTTGGCTGTGATGGTCTTAGTTGCAGTGTGCAGGTTCTTAGCTGAAGCATGTGGGATCTAGTTCCCCAATCAGGGACTGAACCTGGGCCCTCTGCATCGGGAATGTGGATCTTAGCCCCTGGACTACCAGGGAAGTCCTTCATTCTTTCTTCCCAACAATATAGCAGTTGTAGCGTCTATTATCATTTTTACTTTACTGATAGAAAATGTAGGCTCCAAACTCATATTAGGTACTCAGGCTTATTCAAAGTCTTTTAAAATTCATGTGTGACAGCATAAAGACCAAATTCCTTACCCTGTCACTTGACTCCACCTGCTTAGTCAAGATTCATGTCACTGTTTCATTTCGTTAATGTTCTAATTAATTCACCATCTTCCAAATGTCTTTTCCCTTCTTTTCTCTTTGCTTTTGCCCAGGACTTTTCCTATTCTCTCTACTTACACTGCTCTTATCCATCCTTAAAATCAATAACTACATCCTTAAAATCCTTAAAATCAATAACAACGTAACTACATTATGATGTCATAGCTCTGGACCGGACACTATTCCCCTCCATGCTCACTTCCCAACAGTAGACACACACACACACACATCATTCTAAATTAAGGTAGACTGTGTGATGAATACTATAACGAGAGATAGGAACATAAGAAATAGAGAAATTGTGTGAAGCGGACATTATTTCAATTTCAGGGTGCCTGGGAAAGCTCTTTCCTCTAAGGGAATTTGTATTTTGTGGATATCTCTAATATTCTGACAAATTGTTAGTAAGAAAACATTAGAATGAGGGCATGCTAGGTAGAGGAAATACCATGATATGGAGAATATGACGGACATCTAAAGAGTGGTGAACAGTGAATGGTTTGGCTCTTTTGAACACAGAGTATCCACATATTTATGAGAAGGGATGAAGACCTAAGAGAAAATAAAGCCTGAAAAGCTTTATTCCTCCTCCACTTTACCACCTGGTAACCTTAAGCTTATTTCCAACTTTTGTAGCTCTACTTCTATTTTATAAATAGATTCATTTGTACCACTCTTTAGATTCCATTTATAAGCAATATTATGTGATACTTGTCTTTCTCTGTCTGACATATTTCACTCAGTATGACAAGCTCTAGGTCCATCCATGTTGCTGCAAATGGCATTTTTTCGTTCTCTTTTATGACTGAGTAATATTCCAGTAATATTCCATTACTCAGAAGGAGATCATGGCGACCCACTTCAGTATTCTTGCCTGGAGAATCCCATGGACAGAGGAGCTTGGTGGGCTACAGTCCATAGGGTTGCAAGAGTCGGACACGTCTTAACAACTATATTCCATTATATATATGTACTGTATCTTTTTAATCCATGCCTCTGTTGATGGACACTTAGGTTGCTTCCTTGTCCTGGCTATTGTAAATAGTGCTACAGTGAACATTGGGGTGCATATATCTTTTCAAATTATGGTTTTCTCCAGGAGTATGCCTAGGAGTGGGATTGCTGGGTCACATGGTAGTTCTATTTTTAGTTTTTAAAGGAACCTCCATACTTTTCTCCATAGTGGCTGTACCAACTTACATTCCCACCAAGAGTATAGGAAAGGCCCCTTTTCTCCACACACTGTCCAGCATTTGTTGTTTGTAGATTTTTTAATGATGGCCAGATTTTTTTCAGACCAGTGTGAGATGATACCTTTTTGTAGCTTTAAATTGCATTTCTCTAATAATCAGTGATGTTGAGCATCTTTTCATGTGCTTTTTCGCCATTTGTATATCTTTGGAGAAATATCTATTTAGATCTCCTGCACATTAAAAACTTTTTTTTATATTGAGTTACATGAGAAGTTTGTATAGTTTGGAGATTAATCCCTTGTTGGTTACTTTGTTTGCAAATATTTATGGTTTCCTTTGCTCTGCAAAGACTTGTAAAGTTTAATTATGTCCCATTTGTTTAATTTTGTGTTTATTTTCATTACTCTAGGAGTTGGATCAAAAAAGATCTTGCTGTGATTTTTATCAAAAGTGTTCTGCTTATGTTTTCCCCCATGAATTTTATAGAATCTGGCCTTATGCTTAAGTCTTTATTCCACTTTATTTTTGTGTATAGTGTTAGGGAATGTTCTAACTTCATTCTTTTACATATAGCACCACTTACTGAAGAGACTGTCTTTTCTCCATTGTGTATTCTTGCCTCCTTTGTCAAAGATAACGTACCCATATGTGCGTGAGTCTATCTCTGGACTTTCTATCTTGTTCCATTGATCTGTATTTCTGCTTTTGTTCCAGTACCATGCTTTTTTGTTGAGTGTAGCTTTGTAGTTTAAGTCTGAAGTCAGGGAGCCTGAGGCCTCCAGCTCCATTTTTCTTTCTCAAGATTGGTTTGGCTATTTTCAAGATTTTTTCTAATTCTATGAAAAATGCCACTGGTAATTTTCTAGGGAAGTCTACATAGATTTAATAGCTTTAGCCTTTGAAGTTTATATTGACAAGAAAAGCCTATTATGTAAGAATGGAGAAGTGTGATAGAACTTTGGGGGATGTCTAGGGTAACTGAGAGCAAACATGTCATATTAATACTGGGGATTAAGTGAGAATCTGCATGCTCAATAGTGAAACTCCCAGCTCTTGCCTTCCAGAATACTGGTAACAGGGAATACTAGGGGTCTAGGTCAAAGGAACTTTTCATGGAGTAGGGCTGACCTTAGCACATTTATAGACTACAGAATAGAACTAGTTAAAAATGGATGGTTGAAGAAGATAGTTTCAGAAGGATAAGAAAGAAAATGAATTGGCATAATGATTCAGATGATGGAGAGGAAGTGAATCAGGTGGAGCTATGAACTGAGGGAAGGGAGGATATGTCTTATGAAATAGAAGAGAAAGAAAAAATATTGAGTGGTAAGCAATTGTAAAGAGAAAAGGAAACCAAAGAAATAGAATGAAGGCAGATTCCATGTGATTAGTCAATAGGGCAATTATTTGAATAGAGAGAGGGTTGAGAGTGAGGAGGAACTGGAGAACAAGAATGGGATTCAAATCCTTCCTTCACAGTAGAGATTTCCTGCAACCTTCCAGCCCTAAGTGATTGCTATTTCTTCTAAACTATATTGTGTTTACTATTTGTACCACACATTTGGTAACTAACCACACACAGCCTGTGACACTATTTCTATTGTTGTCTTGAGCTCTCATTTATATATTTTGTTAGTTTACTTTTCAGGCAATATGTTCTCCATGACTGAAGACTCCTCAGTGCAGCAACTACATCCTAAACTTCTTTGTTTTGCTCACTTTAAACATTATTTGAACTAAAAATATATATATATTTAAAAATTTAAATTGGTTGATATATAATATTATTATTAAAGATGGAACTCTATCTTCTCATCTTTTATGATATTCTTTTTCTCTTTACTGTGTAATGGCACAATCTTATCTTACCATTTGATCTTCCTTTCTGCAGTTCTCTCCCATTTCCTTTGCCTCTTGGCTTTTACTGTAAGTAAAACAATCTTTAAAAGAGCCATTTCACCTATTTCTCCCCAAATAACTAGTAATTTCTATAATAAAGAATAAAAAAGTGTGATTTTTAATGTTTTTTGTATTTCCTTGAGTCACTTAATTATTTTAATAGGTTGGTTTTTTGTGTTTTTTTTTTTTTTTGGTGGTGGAGGTTGGTCTATATTTGAACAGACTTTCTTAAAAAATACATTCTGAGTTGCTTTGAAAAAGACTAAAAGCATCTAATGTGACTTATCAGCTGACCAGCACACTGGTTGATGAAATTTGTAGTCTTTGCTCTAAAGTTCTCTAACAAGATTAGGTGAGATTGAACTGAGAAGGTAAAGGTTTCTAAACTGACATAAATTCAAAGAGCAAAACTAGATCATGATACTGTTTGAATCTCTAACAAAGTCTAATCTTTGACATGTTATATTTGGTGCACCATAATCTGTATGCATACATATCCTTCTAGTAAATGATGAATGAGGTTTAGCTAACACAATGCACTTTATTATATTCTTTTATACCCTTCTAGACCTTTGTTGGAAATATAGGGTTGGGGAGCTCTGCCTTGTAAAATGACCCAGATCCTTTCTCTGGAACAGAATCTATATATGCGTTTTTCCAAAACATCTTGGTCACATTTGTTTCCCTACTGTCATTCATTTGGTGCTTCTTCTGGCAGCCATTAGAAAGATAGGGGGAAATACTAAATTTCACTGGATAGTTCCATCTGCGTAAAACTACTAAAACCAATAATTTCATATGGGACTTTTTGGCCCATTTGTGAAACCAGATCTGAGACAAAGAAATAGCTCAGCATTGCCCTTCTTTGGGATTGGAATGAAAACTGACCTTTTCCAGTTCTGTGGCCACTGCTGAGTTTTCCAAATTTGCTGGCATATTGAGTACAGTGCTTTAACAGCATCATCTTTTAGGATTTGAAATACTGCAACTTGAATTCCATCACCTCCACTAGCTTTGTTCTTAGTGAGTGAGTGAGCGAGTGAAGTCGCTCAGTCATGTCCTACTCTTTGCGACCCCATGGACTGTATGTAGCCTACCAGGCTCCTCTGTCCATGGGATTTTCCAGGCAAGAATACTGCAGTGGATTGTCATTGTTCTTAGTAATGCTTCCTAAAGCCCACTTGACTTCACACTCTAGAATGTCTTGCTCTATGTGAGAGACCACGCCATCATGATTATCCAGGTCATTAAGACCTTTTTTGTATAGTTCTTCTGTGTATTCTTGCCACCTCTTCTTAATCTCTTCTGTTTCTGTTATATCTTTGCCATCTCTGTCCTTTATTGTGCCCATCTTTGCATGAAATGTTCCTTTGATATCTCTAATTTTCTTTAAAAGATCTCTACTCTTTCCCATTCTATTGTTTTCTTCCATTTCTTTGCATTGTTCACTTAAGAAGGCTTTCTTATCTCTCCTTGCTCTTTGGAACTCTGCATCCAGATGGATATATCGTTCCCTTTCTCCTTTGCCTTTTTCTTTTCTTCTTTTCTCAGCAATTTGTAAAGCCTCCTCAGACAACCATTTTGCTTTTTTGCATTTCTTTTCCTTAGGAATGGTTTTGATCACTGCCTCCTGTACAATGTTATGAACTTCCATCCATAGTTCTTCAGGAACTCTATCAGATCTAATCCCTTGAATCTATTTGTCACTTCCACTGTATAATCGTAAGGGGTTTGATTTAGGTCATGCCCAAATGGCCTAGTTGTTTTCTCTATTTTCTTCAATTTAAGTCTGAATTTGGCAATAAGGAGTTTATGATCTGAGCCACAGTCAGCTCCCAGTCTTGTTTTTGCTAACAGTATGGAACTCCATCTTTGACTGCAAATAATATAATCCATCTGATTTTGGTGTTGACCATCTGGTGATGTCCATGTGTAGAGTTATCTCTTGTGTTGTTGGAAGATTCATCTCTCGCATCATCTCTTGCATTGTTGTGTTTTCTATGACCAGTGTGTTTTCTTGGCAAAACTCTGTTAGTCTTTGACCTTAAATATCTTGATTCATAGACCTAACATTGCCCATTGCTAAGCAATATTATTCTTTACAGCTTTGACCATTACTTTCACAATCAGACACATCCATAACTGAGCATTGTTTCTACTCTGGCCAAGCTGCTTCATTCTTTCTGGAGCTGTTTCTCCACTCTTCCCCAGTAGAATATTGGACATCTGCCAACCTGTTGGGCTCATTTTCCAGGGTCATGGGGGTTCTTGAGGCAAGAATACTGAAGTGGTTTCCTATCTAAAAGCAACAACTACATGATATAAACTCATGATTCTAATGCTGAGCGAGCTCAGTAGTATCAGTGATATTGACTCTTGTAGGATGATGCCAACCAGCTTAATGTGTTGGGATTTACCCCATTACCCAAGACTTCAGAGGTTTCAGAACTTGACCTCTTGTGTACTTAGCAAGTGTTTTATACTGAACCCCCTTTTTGATCACACATTGTTTCTCCTCTTCACAAACTCTTCTAAGAATTACATATTTATAAATTAGCAGCTTTCTGGACCTCACTACATGTCCTCATGAATGAAATTCTTGTGTCACAAGTTTTTATTCCAAGTAAATTAGATTAATATGACAACAGAAAACAAAATATATTTTTCAAATTGTTGTTGAATAGTGCTAATGTGGCATTTTAGAATGAAAGTAAATCATCTCATTTCCTAATAATTGAGAATTTTATAACTGTTACTGTTAATCAGTAATTGAAAAATTTCCCCCAATTTTGGGGGGTGAAGGCTAAGAATTATTAACTGTTCAGTATAGAACAAAGAGCACAGTGATGTGAACAAAGATATCAGTGGATAAAGGTAAATATGATGTTCAGTTCAGTTCAGTCGCTCAGTCGTGTCTGACTCTTTGCGACCCCATGAATTGCAGCACGCAAGGCCTCCCTGTCCATCACCAACTCCCGAGGTTCACTCAGACTCACGTCCATCGAGTCAGTGATGCCATCCAGCCATCTCATCCTCTGTCGTCCCCTTCTCCTGCCCCCAATCCCTCCCAGCATCAGACTCTTTTCCAATGAGTCAACTCTTCGCATGAGGTGGCCAAAGGACTGGAGTTTCAGCTTTAGCATCATTCCTTCCAAAGAAATCCCAGGGCTGATCTCCTTCAGAATGGACTGGTTGGATCTCCTTGCAGTCCAAGGGACTCTCAAGAGTCTTCTCCAACACCACAGTTCAAAAGCATCAATTCTTCGGCACTCAGCTTTTTTCACAGTCCAACTCTCACATCCATACATGACCACTGGTAAAACCATAGCCTTGACTAGATGGACCTTTGTTGGCAAAGTAATGTCTCTGCTTTTCAATATGTTATCTAGGTTGGTCATAACTTTTCTTCCAAGGAGTAAGCGTCTTTTAATTTCATGGCTGCAGTCACCATCTGCAGTGATTTTGGAGCCCCAAAAGATGTACTGAGTGTTTTTTCTTCCTTTGTAATTACTTCTGTGTTCTATCTAATTGTGAAGTTGTTTTCAGTTGTATTCCTGCTTCACACCTTTGACAAATAGCATCTTCTGTCATTATCTGCAGATTCTTTTAGTCTTAGTTGTACAAAAAAAGCTTAATGAGTATTCTCTTTTGGCTAATACACAAAAGGGAAATCAGGTGAAAGAGTTTGAAGATAGAAATTCTTTCGAAATCTTGCATTTTAAACAGTTGTTGTCTTACAACATCCTTTTTCAATGAATACTTTGAAATAGAAACTCCTGTTGTGTGTACTTTTCCTAGGCAATCAATAGTTCTCTCTCTTTCTTCCTATAAATGGTGAAATTGGATATTAGGAAGTGTGGGCACACGTCTCCTCCTAAAAGGGAAATGGTTTGGGGATATTGTGCTAATGGTATAATCATCAACAACAGCATCAAACAATGGTTATTAAGCTTCATTTGTAGGCATGTGGACTGCCTAACCAACAGCCATTTTTCTCATCTTGTTTCCTAACAGAATAACATATTTTGTCTACATACCCACCTTCTTCCATACTAGGTGGCCGAGGTGAAAAACTGACAGTGAAAGTGTTTGTCACTCAGTCACATCCAGTTCTTTGCAACCCCATGGACTGTAGCCCGCCAGGCTCCTCTGTCCATGGAATTCTCCAGGCAAGCATACTGGAGAGGGTTGCCATTTCCTTCTCCAGTGGACCCCATTTTCCAGCCCAGGCAATTAACCATGATGAGTCACCAGATAACCACAAGGGCCACCCTTGCCATGGTAATGATTGGTTCAGGCACTCAATTTATGCTCTTCTGACTGGTGATATATGAAGAGAAGCCTCTGCCTAGGTTTTCTTCCTTATGGAAAGAGACAAACGGGAGGAAAATATTCCCTTTAACAGTTCTGAATGCTTTCAAAAGGACAAGATGCTGACCTGTATAGTTTTGTCACTGGGAATAGAGCTAGCTGAGGACAGACTTATATGCCAAGGATGACAGAGGGGAAAGATGGATTCCTTATATCATTGAACAGCTTCATTAACTAACCCAGGAACCATCCTACCTTCAGCATTTTTAATATTTCCCTCTTTGTCTGGCTTTCTTCTGTTAGTGGAGTTGGAATTTTCTCTTTTATTGGGAACACAAGCACCCTAGGCAACAAATTCACTGTTTAAATTAATAATTATAGACTACTGTTTTGGAAATGGCAGCCCACTCCAGTGTTCTTGCCTGGAGAATCCCATGGACGGAGGAGCCTGATAGGCTACAGTCCATGGGGTCGCAAAGAGTCGGACACGACTGAGCAACTTCACTTCACTTCACTTCGCTGTTTTATTATACAGTTTGCATCTTTCTCTACCTTTTACTTCTCAAAATACTTTCTTTTACTTCTTCCCTTTTACTACTTCTGATACTGTTAAAACTATCATCCTTTTTTTAACCTCTTACTTCTCAACTCTTTGCTCCGTGATAACTTTAGCAACAGTCACTCTATTGAAATAAGGCTCACTGGTGTTCACTCATGATTTTGGTTACCAAATAAAACAGTCTCTGAGTCTCAGTTCCCTAATTTATAAATAGAGCATTTCATCTTAATTAGTGGGGTTTTTTTAATGGAAAAATTTTCAAACTAAATGTTATTCATAATCCCATACAAAACATAAAACCAAGTGAAATTTCCTGATTGACTCAGAACCTGGAGGCTCTGTCCCCTGCTTGCTACCAACTACACCTTGTACAGCCCTCACTGTCCCCAACCTCTGCAGAGCTCACAGCTTCCAGCGGACGAAGTTCTGAAAGTAGCCTCTCGATTTGAACTTCTTGTCAGTGCTGTGTTTCCATTTGCACCGTGACTCTCCTATCCAGGATGCTTCTGTGGTTTTCCGTTGCTGCCTGTAAAGTTCTATCCTTTTCAGCATTGTTCGTTGAACCCGTCTTCCTTTGCTAGAGTTATACAGGGCTACTTCTAGTCTCCACATCTGCTCAGTTTGTCCTTTTTTTCTGTGCTCTTCTCATTCTGCTTCTTATATCTTTCCCATCTCTACCTGTTCAATCCTTTCCACTCCCACCCAATACCTACTTAGTCAAATGACTCAATTTTCTGCATGTTCCCATAGCATTCATACCTCAATTATAGTACATATCACATTCTTTGAGTTTTGTATTAAAGATGTTCCTCAGGCTGTTTGCTTTCTGAAGATGGGGAACTATTTCTCATTCATTGTTCCGTACACTGTGGTGCTCAGCCTATGTCTCTTAAAGATTACTCTTAAAAATGCTCTTAAAAATATTTGCAACAGAAATCAAAATCCTTCAATTACATGGTTATTCTTTAGATTATTTGTTAGTGCCTTAAACATTTGTACCAGTTGTGTAAACTGATCTATATTCTCTGAGATTATATAGATTAAATTTAATTGATATGACAGAATCTAGGCCAGTTCTATAAAATTAAAGTGAAATATCTTTTTAATGCGAAATATTTTATAGTTGCATTTTATAATTTTTAAAAAAGGAAAAACAAAGCAACCTATGTCTGTGTTTGGAAATTTGCCTTTTCTTGACATTTTAAACAGTTATTTATGAGTTAGCTAGTTCAGTGACATCCTATACATACCAATTATATATTAATAAATATGGCAGCTATAATAATACTATATTATTTTCATTTAAATAATTTTAAATTTAAATAATTTAAAAATATTTAATTTTCAATTAAATAATACTGTACAATTTTCATTTAAATAATTGTTATTTTGCTCCCAGGGAGGACAATGAAACATGTAATTTCAGTAAAGTATATCTGTTTTTGTATTTATTTTTCTGTTTCTTATAATTTCTGTAAGATCATTATTCCTTTCTAGAGTATGTTTAAGAATTCAATTAAGTTTAATTAGAGTTACAAAAGTTGGTGAAGGAGAGAATGTACTATACTGTTAAGCTATTTAGCTCCTGTTACTTCATTTTAGCTATTTAGTGCTTCATAATTTTATTAATTAATGGCATCCAGTCCCATCACTTCATGGGAAATAGATGGGGAAACAGTGGAAACAGTGTCAGACTTTATTTTGGGGGGCTCCAAAATCACCGCAGATGGTGACTGCAGCCATGAAATTAAAAGACGCTTACTCCTTGAAAGGAAAGTTATGACCAGCCTAGATAGCATATTGAAAAGCAGAGACATTACTTTGCCAACAAAGGTCTGTCTAGTCAAGGCTATGGTTTTTCCTGTGGTCATGTATGGATGTGAGAGTTGGACTGTGAAGAAGGCTGAGTGCCGAAGAATTGATGCTTTTGAACTGTGGTGTTGGAGAAGACTCTTGAGAGCCCCTTGGACTGCAAGGAGATCCAACCAGTCCATTCTGAAGGAGATCAGCCCTGAGTGTTCTTTGGAAGGAATGATGCTAAAGCTGAAACTCCAGTACTTTGGCCACCTCATGCGGAGAGTTGACTCATTGGAAAAGAGTCTGATGCTGGGAGGGATTGGGGGCAGGAGGAGAAGGGGACAACAGAGGATGAGATGACTGGATGGCATCACCGACTCGATGGACGTAAGTTTGAGTGAACTCTGGGAGTTGGTGATGGACAGGGAGGCATCCATCCTGGTGTGCTGTGATTCATGGGGTCGCAAAGAGTCGGACATGACTGAATGACTGAACTGAACTGAATTTTATTAACACCTTTAGTTTTGGATAAAGAAAACATATGATGATTTGGTAAAGTTTATATTTCAAGAAAAC
Organism: Bubalus bubalis; assembly: GCF_019923935.1. Lineage (NCBI taxonomy): Eukaryota > Metazoa > Chordata > Mammalia > Artiodactyla > Bovidae > Bubalus > Bubalus bubalis. Next base: position 27,448,000 of record NC_059176.1, on the reverse strand, counting down.
TGTACTGAGAGTATATCCCATGATACAGTAGTAATAATAAAATGATTAATACACTTTGGAGGGAAAATGCCCAAATAAATTTAGTAGGTATTTTTTTCCTGAGACTAATGTTATCAATTATTTTCATAACCAGAGAAGAACTGACATTGAGACTAGAAATAATAACGGAGACAAATAGATATATTTCAGAATTAGAAATCTGAGGCTTAACATAAGTCCGTATATCCACACACCATAGACAAATGGGAGGTGCTGTCCCCAGGGATCATAAATCAGAGAATCCCTTCTCTGCATCTGTGTGATCATCTGCCAAGGAGGTGTAATAATGCTGCCTCCCTCCCTCACAGAGTTGTTGACGTGGGCAGATGATAGACATGGAAGTACTGTGAGAGTTGGATGGTTGACCAGTTCATACGTGGTAGCTAACAGCAGAGATATTTTGTACATTCCTAATCTCATAGTTTCAGCCAGGGTAAGAGTCTAATTCCCTTTTCTCTTGCAATGATGGGTGTGTGGGGATGGGACCTCACTGGGTTACAATGAGGAGCCGTGAGTGGGACATGGAATGGAGGAGAGTCACCTCATTCAGGGAAGTCGAGCATGAGAACCAAAGACACAGTCTGAAGCAAGGACTGAATCCACAACTGGAGTCAGAAGTAATGGATGTGAAAAGGAAAAACAGTCATTTTAATCTGAAAATAGCCACTTTGAGGCGCTAATCCTCAGAGCCAGATGCTTCACAGTAGGGACCCTGGGTGGTACCAGAGGTAGGTAGTGGCGATAGGACCTTAAGGTGCCATAAAAATCACTCCTAGCACAGCCATGCCTTCCATACACCATCCTGTGATTCCTGGAATTTCTCTTCGGTGCAAAAATATGGGCCCTATAGACCCCACAGACTCAATGTGTGATATCTTCATACTTTTTGAACTGTAGCATTGTACCCTTAGGTGACTAGATCCTGAGTTTAATGACTTAGGATCTGAACTCCTGAATTATGATTTTATGTTTGTTATTATTGGGAATAACTAGTATGATATTTTTTCAAGGGTCTTTGAGGTTAAGATTTTATTAAGATTTATGTATTTAGACCTCTATAGTAAATTGTTTCTGTGACTTACATTCATTACTTACTCTTGGTAGGTCTAGTATTCATAGGGTAACATTTAAAACATACCAGTTGGCATTGCGCACTAATTTAGCTGCCCATCTCTTTTCCCTTCCCACGTCCCCTGACTCTTTGCCCATTAATTCTGTAGGACTCAGTTTAAATCAGGAAAGGAAAATGGCTTACTTAAAAATGAGTGCAGTCAGGGAAAGGCTCTGGCTCTTATGGCCTTGCTCTTAGGAGCCTCAGTAAATTTCTCTCTGCAAAGTATTTGATTCTTATTGCTTTAACTACCAGCCTTGTCTCAGTGAGATTAGTCCCTGAAGATGAGAGAACTCTGACCACAGTTACAGACAGAGAAGACTTGAAAGAGGGTAAGATAAGGAAGCTTTTGTCAAATAGCTTTACCTATTTCAGCCTATATGGCCTGGTCTTTAAACTCCCAACTCATAGAACAGTATTTCCTGTCCTAGTAATTTCTGTATCTTGGTCTCCTAACAAGCAGGGAGCAGTAAGTGGGCCTCACTGTCTGTCTACATCTGACTGCCCTGACTGTGTTAATCAGCATCTGCTCTTAGAAGCATGGAAACCCTGGGGGATTAGTGCCTGGCAGAGTCAGTAAATTGGTTGGTTTGTGCAAACTTGGGAGAAGAGAGTAGAGTGGCAAAATGACTTAACTGGCAACGTGAGAAGAAGTGGTGTTGAAAATGCCAAGGGACAAACTCCTACCTAGTGATCATGTCCCTTTTTTAAATTGAGGTGTAGTTGATATAAATAGTTGTATTGTGATTTTCAATAAAACTATGTTTAAGTACAAGCTCATTTTAGTTCTTTTCAGTGCTAGTAAGCAGCGGTTTCATCTAGTACAAATGAACAGCAAGTCTTTGGGTTTATGAGTCCAGGGGCCCATATAGTTGCAGAGAGCATTGGAAGATACTTCTGATAGGTGGTTCGGTTTAGGCCATAAATGGCAACAGAGCACAGGACTAACAGGACAGATGAAAATATGCTGTTCAATAAAAATAGGCTCCTTTTCGTAAAACACATGACATTCCTGCATCCTGCATCTGCCGTAATATAAGGACCCTATTAACAGAAAAGAAATGAAAAATGAGTCAGCATGCTTGTTGCCTAAACCCATCATAACATTTTAAATTGCTTAAAGTTGCTGTTCCTAAAAAATAAATTACAGTTATAGAGTGGCCCTTTTGGCTACTTGGCAAGATCTGTAATTCAGTAGGTTCAGGACTTAATTCTTAGGGAATTTTCTTTCACTTTTTCTATGTAAAAGAGTCACAGCATTTTATATATTACACAAAAATATGAGATGGGTAAGTCCAGAAAAAAACAAGCAGGGAAAAATAAGAGAACATACCTGTTTCTCAGTTTCATAAAACTGTAGTAGAGTACTAAGTAAGACAAACAACCTTATAATTAGAAAGAAAATTATGAGAAGTTATTTTTACTCTAAAAATCACATTAATGGCTTTGTCTGCAGCACAGTTATTACCAATTGCCATTAACTTGTTGGCACAAACAAGCTTAAAATTTATTTCACATTCTGTAGTCTAATAATTTTTTTTGAAAAAGTGTGGCATTCAAATGGTGTAATTAAAACAAGTAGAATAATAAACATATATTTATGAAGGGTTGTATATGTATTTGTTTTACATTGAACAGATAATTTCTAGTGATTTTGTGAGTCATACAGTGAATAATTAAAATAAATTTTAAATTCAAATATTACATTTCAATTTCCAATTTGGTGAACACAAGAAAATTATTATAAGTTTGTTTTCAATTCCTGCAAAGCATATTAAAATTAACTTTCCCTCCATTTAAGTAATGTATATAACTAAACTTCCTTCCTACTGTGAAACAGTTTCATTTATTGCTATTTGTAAACTGCCTAGGATAGATGCAGAGTGGATTGGGCTCCAAACTCCTTGAACAGTTTCTTTTGAAATAACACTACATACGTTAAGCTCAATTACACATCCAAACAGCCACAGCTCACTTTTGGTAATTTATTCATTGATTTAACATAGTACCCAGAAGAGCCATGCCTGCTGTCACTTTTGTAATATATTATGTTTTAAATATACTCATGCTCACCCATGCACACCATTAAGGTGTGCATAAACCTGTGTTTTTCTCTCTTGACAGCTATAAATGTTTGTTATTATTACACAAAACATATGTTCATGTTGTTTTTGTCTAAATTATTCTATCTGGGGCTATAAAGTTTTAATGTTATTAGTTGCCCTTAGAATTTTAATGTTTCACTGCTGTAACCTTCTTAGGATTTCTGTGCAATTAAATAGAAACTATTTCACTGCAGCCTGGAAGAACAATATATTTTACGGAAAAAAAAATAACCCTTCTTGCTCCATTTTCTTTCAGTGTAGTAAAAATGTGTTCTTGATAGTTTTTCTCGTTGGTCTATGGAAGCCTCCCATGTGGTCATACCCGAGCCCCCGCTTCATGCAGAATATAGATCATTACTCCTCTTGATCCTGGCATCTGCTGGAAAGACACAAGTTAAGGCCTATTTCAACCAAAGGGACGATATTTCACCAGCCCTTCAGGGGTCATTCCAGGTGTTATTTAGTGGGCCTGGCCCTACATGGTCCTGACTTTGGTCTAACATATAGAGACCAGTAGGGACGAAATGGAAAGTCCATTACAATACCAGCCATGCATGTGTTTAACTGGGATCAAGGAGTGTTTATTTACAAATCAGTGGACACACTCACATTTGGTTGAGCCACAGAGATGCTTTTCTGTTACGTCCCATCTCCTTTTTATATCCAGTTACTATCCTTGGCCTGGGCCTCCTTGTACAACCAAACTGATCTTGAAATCTAATTTCCCACAGACTGAATCAGTGAATTGAAGGTAATTTGTATTTTACATATGAGTTTATAAGGATATCCTGACTTGCTTGCCTATAATTCTATAATGTTGGTGGTGCCCACCCTATACCCCAAGTCTCCCCACCCAGTACTGGAGATGAGTAGTATCATTGGCTTTTAATGAACTCTCAGTCTCAATTTTACTTCTATGTACCAGTTACTCTACTTCCATTGTCATTGTCCTAAAATATACATGTTGGATCACATCAAACTTGAGCTCAAAAGCCTTGCCACATGTAAACTTGAACTCCTTAACAGGGTATTCAGAATTATCTGTGACCCAGCCCCAGATCCCCTGGAGGAGGCATGGCAATCCACTCCAGTATTCTTGCCTGGAGAATCCCCATGGACAGAGGAGCCTGGCGGGCTGCAGTCTATGGGGTCACAAAGAGTCGGACACGACTGACCAGCTAAGCACAGCGCACAGCACAGCACAGCCCCAAATCACTCTTCCAGGCTTATGGGCCCTTAGTTCTGTTGCTTTGGCCATACCTCAGTCCTGCTTTTCCAGCACCACACTCAACTATACGTCCAAGGCTATTTCCTGAAGAGTGTTCTTCTTTGCTTTCCATCCATTCAAACTCTGTTTCTCCAAAGTTCAGCTCAAATACTGCTTCATCCATTAGGCTCTTCAGGGCTTGCCTTGTGGCTCAGGTAAAGAATTCACCTGCTGATGCAGGAGATGCAGGTTCAATCCTTGGGTCAGGAAGATTCCCTTGGAGAAGGAAATGGCAACCCACTCAAGTATTCTTGCCTGGGAAATCCCATGGACAAAGGAGCCTGGCAGGCTACATTCCATAGGGTTGCAAAAGAATCGGATACAACCTGGTGACTAAACAATTGTCCTGTCAAAATTAATCGTATCAACTACATTCCTTCAACATGTTACTTCTGTGTGATTTCTCATATATTGCATTCTATCTTATTATTGTTCATTAGACTATAAACTCCTCAAGGGCAGAAACTATAGCTCTTTCATCTTTGTTTTCTTACCATCTTTGTTTTCTTGCACAGTATATAATAGGTAATGCTTTGTTGGTGAATAGATGAACAATATTCCTTTTTTTCTTTTCCTTTTTTTTTTTATCTTGAACTAATTGGGAATCACTAAACTATTAGACTGATATAGCTGAAGTTTTATTCAATCTCCCTGCCTTTGTTCAGGTTTTATGGACATGAAAATAGACCTTATATATATATATATATGTAGACAGAATTATACCAAAAAAGGAATTAAATATCTCTTCAGAGCAACACCATATGTTTGTAGAAAAATCCTTGTTAATAAATTCTTTTGCTTATATCTGAAAGTACCATCAGATACTTACTTCATCTTGTATCTGTCCTCTGAGGAATCAAAGATGGTCTGGCCTTTATTCTTTGAATAATCTCCTGCTATGGTAAAAATTTAATGTGAAGATCAGAGAAGCAAAATAAATGAACTTTGAACTAGGGGTATCTCATCAGCTCTGCTTAACCTCAATTTGAGGACCAATTTGACTTGTAATAAAATTAATTATTTAGTAATCAGTGTTTGATATTATTTTAGTTTTCTAGTTTGTGAGTTTGACTTGCCACAAAAATTGGATTTATTTTCTGCCAATTTGATCCATTCTTAACTAAGGTATAAAGTTTCAGAGCATTATAAGGAGCGTATTATTTTTCCTTAAAAAGTGCCCCCAAAATAACTTACATTATGAAATGAGAATTTCTCAGTCATCTTAGTTGCTGAACCTACTAGGACATTATTTTAACAAAAAATTGGGTTAGTGTCCCTTCCCTTTTCTTCTTTGGCACAACCCTGAGCTAATGGCAGTCTCTGGAAAAAGGAAACCAGGAAATAAAGTTCTTAAAGGATTTGTGGAAGTCTCTCTTGTTAAAATCACTCTTTTGGACTTTTCTTCTTTTTTGTCTCCCACATTTTCCAGTTTAACACCATTTGCAAAGCTCAGTTGGAAATAGACTTAGAAAGCCACATTTAACTCCTTTCGAAGCTTTCTTTCTTTTTTTCCCTTCTTTAGAGTGGTCTCAAATCGTAGAGATTAAGGTTCTTAACAGGCAGCAGTCACTGCTCACGAATAGTAGACTGCCTCTAATTTACACTGTTTTAATTACATTGAGGTTTTTACCAATTATATGGTGAACCTCTGCAGGGCAAAGGGAGGTGGACGGATTGGTGTGGAGCCTGAGCAGCTTTCTCTTGTAGAAGAAAAACTTATAATGGAAAAACACGAAATTTGTTGAAGGATGGAGATAAGGGAATGGTAAGTCAAGGTGCTTGGTTACAGGATAATCTCCCAGAGAGTGCTCATTACCGCTAAATCATTGACTGTGTTACAGGAAGGTGTCTCACTGAGGAAGGGTCAAGGAGGTCAGTTATCTGGTGGTAATGACCATAGCGGTCACTAAGAGGGTATTAATGCCATTAAGAATAGAACTTTAACTTTTTATTGAAGTTTTTATTTAAATGATATTAACTTCAATTCAACTTTTAATTGAGGTGCAACCATCCAGATTCTACAGCTGGGCACCACAAAGTAATGAACATAAAATTACATGTTCTTCTGATGGGTTGATGGGTCTTTATTAGAGTTTCAAGGGCCTCCATAGAGCTGTTACTAGACGCAAACCTCTCTAAAGTCTTCTATTAGAATTAGGGCTGGCTGATTGATTCCAGGAAATAATTTCAACCTGGACCACTGAAAGGAAACAAAAAGAAGGAGGGAATAATAAAAGGAAGGAAGTTTTTTGTTTGTTTTTGCCTTTTGTTTTTTTTTAAAGTGAAAGGATCTATTTATATGGCTGGGTTTGGATGCATTTGCCAAGCCTTAATGTAACACAATACACATCTCCCTTCTCTTCTATCTTTCTTCTGCTTTTCCCTTTATCTCCAACTAAAGAGTAACACCCCCCCAAAGGCGTTTTTTTTTCTTTCAAATTTTAAGAATAGCGTATTTCTCTTAAGAATTCCACACAGCTGTGTGTTCTAACAGCATAGCAGTACCTGTGAAAAGTCAAAATAAAATAAAGAGTTTATTAAAATATTTAAGTTGAGCAAACAAAAGTGAGAATGAATACCAGAACTTTACTATCCATGATTTATAAATAAGCTGTCTTCTAAATAAAAACTTTAACTACCTGCAGTTCAGGTCTCTTGGAGAAAAGGGAGGGATGTGCACTTTGGGGAGGAAATCTACTATTACTCCTTTTCTAGGAGCAAAAGAGAGAGATGGCAATTTCAAGGTTCATAATTTTACCCCTTTGAGCCAAGAGGGGAAGAGCTATGGGTAGTGAACAATCTCACAAACAAAGTCATCCATACCTAAAACCTTTTGTTTCGGTGTAATCATAAACTTCGTGAAGATTTGGTATTAAGTTGTTTGGCTGCCATTTTACAGCAAAGAAATTTGCTAAAGGAATTGATAACAGTCTTTTCTTCCTTGGGAAAGGATGTAAACTACTTTGCATTTTTGGTATAGAGCCAGTGTTTTGTCATTTAGACATGTCACATTACTATGAAAACATTGTTCATCGTAATACAGCATAACCATGTGATTTGCTGAAGTGTTAGTTTCTTGGGGAAAAAAAGAGAGAGAAAGAAATGGAAAAGGAAGGCATTTATATATTTATATTTATTACATTTATATATTTTATACTTATATGTAAAATGTGAAATTTTTCATTGTGAAAATCATATAGTGTATTTTTTGCCCAGGAGCCAGTAAGCTCTTAACCTAGTCCTGTGTCTCTGGATGCCTAGGTGTAAGTGGGCTTCTTTCGTAAGTAGCAGAAAACGACCTTAAGCTTTTTTTCTAATCAGAGAACATTTATGTAAGGTTACTACATGTTCCAGTGCAGATAGCTGCCTGTAAGCATTCATTTATCAGGAAGCTAGAAGTACTAGACCTCAGATTCTTAAGCAAAACCAAACTTCAATGACTTGAAATTATGTCTTTTTAAAAGAATGGTAATACTCTGCCATATTACATTGACCAACCAAAGTATTAGTTTGGGACCTCTACATGACAGGAAAAAAAAAAAACTGCTTCCCAATAGCTAGGTGATCATGACCATTTCATTATGATTCTCGGAAATTTATTACTCTAATATATCAATTTCTCTTCTCCTGTGTGTAAACCAAGGCTATTGTTTTCAACTGCCTCTTCCTGTTCGCATTAAATAAAGTTGTCAAAATTTAACAAGTTAATTTTAAAATAGAAGATCTCATCTCATTTTAAACTTGGGTTTTTAGAAGATCTTATTTAATAGGCCCATTTAATTTACTTCATGCCATCTTTAAACTGAAATTAGAAATAAGATTCCAGATGAGAATGTAAGCAAGCAGCTTTTTGTATTGTTCAACATTTAGGAAATGAAAGATTTTTTTCAACTATAAAAAGGATAGAATGGAAATTACCTCATGTTGTTGTTATGGAAAAGAAAGCAATATGATGCATTACTTATAGAATTTGATGAAAAACCTATAAATGGAATGGAGTTGGGTATCAGCACTAGTTTTATTTTTCAAGACTTATTTGTAATAATTTAGTTCAGGGAAGAAAGCAAGATGGTTTTGGACCAGAAAAAAAATATTTTTATGAAAGTGAATGTCACCTGCTAGGACTTAGATGCAAGCCTTAACCCCAACCAAAGTGAAATTATAACCTGATAATGTATACCTCCAATATTCTTTCAAATGTAAAAGGTAAGCCCTTCCATATAGAATGTATAAAGTTTGTGTAACAGTTTGTTGATTCAAAGGGGTTAGTTCTCTCAATGTTCTAGACAATTTATTCTTCCTTCTTTTATTAACAGTAATGGATGTTCATTAAAGAAAACTGGAAACTACAGTAAACAATAAAAAAGAAATAAAGTCATAACTACTTTATCATTGAATTGTAAGGATGGCTAAACATTTTTATGTATATTATTTCCTTCCAGTCTTTTTTCTATTTCCAAAAACTTTGGTGAATTTTAAAAAATTCACAGATTATGTAGAAATTTAAATTAGATCGAGATATTTTATACTTCATATTAAGAAACATGCTTTCCATGACTCACTTTCCACAAATGGCATTTCATTTGTTTGAGAGATTTGTTCTCATGTTTAAAACCTCACATTGTGCTTGAAATACCCCATCTATTGTTTACCATGTTATTTTTAGAAAATTATTCTTTGAGCACCCTATGTATGTTGCTATGCAAATGAACTCATGATGTTAAAAGGACAGGTTTTATATTTACTAATTTCCCACTTTTCAGAATGCTTTCTTAGATAGTTTATGATTTCATGACTGGATTTCATGATTGAATAGTTTATGATTTTTTAAGATTAAGATTGGTTAGATTTTAAATAGGTTTTACAAATACAGCAAAACAGAGTTGGTAAGCACTATATATTACAGTTATGCAGTTGTACAAAACTAGGAGAAATACATTTATTGATCTCCTGAGAGCAGTAATTGCAGCATGAAGAGATGGGATTCTATTCTCATTCTTCCAGTGCATCAACGTTTGTAGCTATGATTAAGCCAGCATTCCAGCATTTCACCAATAAGTTGCAACTTGTAAGTCTATTTGAGCTACTGGTTGGAAAGTAGCCTTTTGAATACACCATAGCAGTTGCCACATAAACGAGATGTTTCAAATGATTTAAAAATTTACAGCAGCATTTTGATTGTCAATTTAGGTAAAGATCTTTAGAAAGCAAATACAATATACCCTAGATGTGGCTATGCTGCGAGTTGTCAATGTTCTTCTATAAACACGATTATATGTAGTAGATCATTATAATACAAAAGAAAGCTTCTTAGACCTTGATGAATTCTAATAACATTCTATGGTATTTAGGAAATGGCATTTTAGATAATTGGGAGTGAGACAACTTTCTCTTTCTAATGTTAGAATTTTCAGTATTATATTCATTCTCCCCTTCCCCCTGACCTGTGTGTCCAGAACTTAAAAACATTTGTTTAAGAAAAATGGGTGAGGATGGGAAGTGGGACATCTGTTTTGCTATGAACCATTGACTATACTTTTTTCTCCTTGCTCTGGTAAGCAATGACAAATAATTATTGACCATCTTATACAAAAAAAAAAAGAATTTTTTATATGCCTTTAAGTAAAAGTTTAGGAGCTTTTGTTATGAAGGAGGGGCTTAACTGCTAGAATGATGAATCAATTTATTTATCCATTTACAAATATTTATTAAGTACTTCATAACCTACCATACATCCCAATATGTTGTCTTCCTTAGACTTTCAAGTTGTGTTTTCTGGAAAAACTTGGACTCTCCTGGAAAGATTTGGTAGGATTGCAAGAAAGGAAAAAGATCATTTTCTAATGGAATGTCAGGCAAAATTGATCTTTAATGGGAATGTTCTAGTATCGCCAAACTTTGTGCTCAGATGAAGTTGCGAATTTGCAGAGATATGCATCTCTGTTTAAGAATTCAAACAGGAAAGCTTGATGTGGAGCTGGGAAGGGGATCAAAGAATCAGGCTTTGGACCAGTTAAACAGTGACCTTTTGGAATGACCTTGGAAGCTGTAAATGATCAGTGGAGGACAAGAGACCTGAGTGATAAAACCGAACAGTGTGAAGCTAAGATTCAGACTTTAGTTTTATAGGTTAAAAAATTCTAAAGAAAGGCTTGGAAATGACTCACCCTAAGGATATCATGACATCATTTTTATTTATTTAATGATCTGCATATTTGTGAATGACTTGTTTAGCACAGTTAGATAAAAATTCAACTGAGTAAATGTCAAATTGATTAAATTAAATGATTCATTTAATAAATTGGGCAGCATCCTCTCTAGTAAATAGAAAGGAGTTCCACCAAGGTGTAGAAGAGGAAAGATCTTTAAAGGTAGAGAAGGGACAGAAAAAGGATATTTTAGCAAAGGTCCCAGGAAAGTTTGCCCTCCTAAGGGATACAGCAAGTTCTATGGGGTGGATTACCCCACTAGTGCTGACCAGATAATTCCAGCTTGACTAGTTAAAGGTTATAGTTCTGGGGGGAATTAAAACCAGTTAGGTTAGGTATTAAGTATTGGTTTGCTGATGTGGAGTTTAGCACAAACAACTCCATTTTAGGCCTGCTGTCTCCTTTTTAACAGCCCCCAGATATATTGAGGTCAGTTTGTTTTTAACTACCACTCTTTGTATCACATGTGTTTTGTATACAGTTAGAATATTTTATTGGTCAGCAGCCACAGAGAGTCAGTAGGTAAAATCATCTTAATTATAATACCATCTAGGATAGAAAATCAAGACAGTGTACACACATGTTAACTGGGTCCTTTTTCCATTTACTTTTCCAATTTAATTTGATTCTAATTGTAATGAAATGGAATAAAGGATTCATGTCCCCATCAATTCATATTAAACTGTCTTTGTTTCATTTCTTAGACTTTGACAGATTTTAGGCACAGGACAATAAAATTATAGAGCATAAGACTTTTACCAGAAAATATGGTAATAGAATAGCAATTGTTCTCCTTAGGATGGAGCCCTCTATCTGGGGAGAACAAGACATTTTACCCCCTTCTATGAAGTTTATCGTTTCAATCTGTTGCTGTAATTTACAGTGGCAGCATCTGTAAAGAGCACAGGCTTCCTCTGGTAGATTGCATTATTGTTCCCACTATTCACTCCCCCTTCCTATAAGAGGATTATACACCCCTGCTTCTACTGTGGGACTTGCAGGCCTCCTGTGGAGGGGGATGCAAACCTGCCCTGTTGACACCGAGCTGGAGCTTGGCTGTGTGACTTGCCTTTGACAACAGTAAGTGAGCAGATATTTTAAGACCCATTGCCTGTCTTTCTCGTCTCTCTGGCTCTTTTCCTTTGCCACAAGAATAGCAAGTCCAAATAGGCACTGCTCTTTCATCCTGGAGCCTGGATCCAGGAATGAAGACAGATGGAGAAAACTCACAACTCACTCACAGCCATCCGTAGCAGACATGTAGCGTAAGTGAGAAGTAAACATTTGGTTTTGTAAGCCCCTAACATTTGGTGGTTTAGTTCTAAATCACTTCTAAAGCAAAGTTTACCAAGTACAATTACCAAAGGACTATAAGAGACACGGGTTCAATCCCTGGGTTGGGAAGATCCTCTGGAGAAGGGCATGGCAACCCACTCCAGTATTCTCGCCTACAGAATCCCGTGGATGGAGGAGCCTGGCAGGCTACCGTCCACAGGGTTGCAAAGAGGTGGACGAGACTGACGTGACTGAGCACAGCCGAGTGTGTGCTTGACTCAGCAAACCAATCTGCATGTCTCTGCAACTCTGAGTCTTCCACCAACACTGCTCTCTTGCTTACAGACCTTCCCTGGCTCTTATTTCAAATTCAAACCTTTTCTATTTCTAAGGAATTCTACAATCTAATTCATACATCAAACACTTTCTGTTTTTACTCCACATAGCCTCCATCACTAGTTGGGTTCATTTTTTCATTGTCCTCCAAGCTCCACCTGTATGTTTAGAGCATTAGAGTTTGAGGCACCTGCCACTGACTAGCTGGGTGAATTTGAACAAGATACTCAGGCTACCTAAGTTTCAACTTTCTTATGTACAAAATGAGGATGATCAAAGAAAACAACTCACAGGACTGTAGAAATAGCTGATGTTAGGCATGTAAAGTGCTCGGTGTGATCTCTGTCTTACAGTAGATGCTTAGTAAGTGTTGCTTGGTATTACATTGTTGCCTTCACCTGGAATTCTTCTCTTCCTTCTCATTTATCTCAATCACTTCTAACCAAGCTTCAAGTTTGAGTTCAAAGCCTACTTTTTCTATGACGTCTTCCCTGACAAATTTTTATGGTACTTTTACTTGCTCATTACTGCTTCTTCCTGGTTTTAAGCTTTTTGAAAATAGCAGTGAGTTAAACCTACCTCAAATCTTTCTATAGGCTGAGGACATTGTGGCTTTCAATTTAATTGATTGATAGTAATTATCTTGAGGTTATCCTTTTTGACATCTGATTACTTGGGTGGGGGATAGAGTCAGCGTAGCAGTGGCCATAGATTTAATGCAATACTACTTTCAGACCATTCTGAAAATGGTTAACATCTGGCATGTCATCCAGTTCTCTTCCTAAATACACCCAAACTTGAAAGAGTCAGGTAGCTATAACAATAGGGTTTGGTGTTGAGATAAAAACATGAATAACAAAACCTCTGAGACCCCTGGGCAAGGCTGCTTCCCTTCTGAACAGAAGAATTCAGAGAGAAAGGAAGTGAGGCCCAGGCATTCAGTTTAGTTTTCAATGTAGAGCTCTAGTGACCTTAGTACTACTGAGTTTAATCAGTGGAATTTTGAAAGGGAAGATCATTTCTAGTTCAATGAAGTGTATGTTCTGCCAAGGTTAAGTTGTCTTGTACAAATATTCTTTGGGACTTTTTGCTGAGTGCTTTATTAATTGTTTTCAGATTCAAAAATCAAGTTACAGCCTTTCCAGGAAACTCCAGAAGTCAATTTATTTTAGTGAGGGAATAGGTGCATGGAAAAGTAGCTTGCCAATTCTCATACATCTGTAAAGAACAAGGAATTATGGAACGCTTGCTGTATGAGTCATGATCAGAGTAAAAGTCTTTGCTTTAGGGCTTAACATATGTCTAAGTTATATACAGAAATAAGTAGCTGGGGCTCTGTGTTTGGATGTTTTATTGTCTACTTTAATTTGTATCATTCACTGCAGAAAAATCACAAAAAGCAAGCATATCCTCGATCCATCTCCAATTATTAAATTGAAAGTAATTTTAGAAAGTACTACCTTCAACTCTATTATTAATTTAGCTGTGGCTAAGAAGCTGTCTTGAAGCTGGGAGCTAGTGTTGTGGCTAGGCTGGATGAATGAATTAGAACAGACTGGGGTTGAAGGACACTGGTAGAAACAGACAGCAATTACATTCACCATACTGATACTTATGCTAGGGCAAAGAATGAATGTCAGCCTTTTTATGGGAAAATGATTTTGGTTCACTGTACATATTTTACTAAACACATAAAGAATGTTGAACATGGGTAATTAATTATTGAGTAACTTTTTTAAAGTATGGATACATACGTGAAGGTTGTAGGAATATACGTGTTAAGCCAGATAATGGTAGGAAAGGAGATTACTTCAAAAAACAGGGTGTTACAAAGCCATGTTTATCAGCTTTTGTGAAAACAATATGGTACTATTCAATTTATTCTTTGCTTAATGTCGGTTCTCAAGACACCTGAAATCTACTACTAAGCTTACTGATTTATATGCAAATAGTGGCCTTCTCAGTGGGGTCGCAAAGAGTTGGACATGACTGAGCAACTGAACTGACTGAGTGGTTTTCTAGCTCAGTTATACACGTATGGACTAGTGTTTGTAGGGACTTTGCACTTATTTGGCAAAACTAATACAATTATGTAAAGTTTAAAAATAAAATAAAATTAAAAAAAAATAAAAAAAATAAAATAAAATTACTTAAAATAAAGGTGTCCCAGTAGTTGTTAGACATTTTAAACCAAAAATCTATATACCTTTAAAAATAACAGACTTTGAAATGTAGTAAATGGTACATGTGCTGAAATATCTACATACATATAACATAATTGCTGGTAATCAAATGACTTACCCATCAAGTAAATGATGCCTGTTTTACTATAAATTCATCGATGCTGTCTTCATTAGGAGTGTTAATTTATCAAAACATCATTTGTTGCACTTGGAGAATGATAAAAAAAATTTCCTTAGGTGTATGACAGATTTTGAAAAACATCCTTTGATGTTTGAGTTCAGATCAGGACAGTTAAATTAGAGAGTAGAGATTGAGAAGTAAATATTTGAGTCCCTCTATATTGATAGGCACTGTGAGTGGCCCTGGTGGTTCAAAGTTGAGAAAATCACAGTCCTGGTCACCTTGTAGGTGATGATAGTTGAGTGCGAGGGATGGACATATAACTGTGTGGTGGGAGCAGGATGGTAAGTCCCAGTGGTGGGGAAGGGCACCTACACCAGGCATCACAAAGACTTGCTGGGTGGACTGTGCTGGAACTCAATTTTAACGAATGAATAAAAATTAATCTGATGAAAGTGTACTTCCGGGAGTGAACACAGCATGACAGTGTTGGGGAACAATAAGTAATTCCACTTGAGTGTGGAAAGAGGGAGGGGCATGAGTAGAGCGCTAGGGAGGCCAGCAAGGGGCAGACTGTGAGCAGACCTGTGTGATGTGTGCCCACTGAGCTTTAGTCTGACCATTAAGGGGCAGCTATGGAGGTATTTAAGCAAGGAAATACATTGTTATATTTAAAATATTAATAGATAACCACAAACCTCCTGTATAGCATAGGAACTCTGCTCAACCCTTTATAATAACCTAAATGGGGAAAGGATTTGAAAAAGAATAGATACATGTATATGTATAACTTTGAATCACTTTGCTGTACACCTGAAATCAAAATAGCATTGCTAATCAACTATACTCCAATATAAAATAAAAATTTTTGAAAAAAGAAAAAAGCAAGGGGTGATGTAATCAGCTGCGAAATTTAGAGGAGTCTTTGACAGCAGTAGGGAGCATGGGTGAAGACACAAAATGCAGCCAGGGTAAGTAGTCAGATGGGGCACCTCGAAATGGGCTGAAACAAGGCAGTGTACATGGGAAAGGAGCGGAAAGAATGGGTCCAGAAGCTGTTATGGAAGTAGAAGTAGTTGGCCTAGCCTGTCATCTCTAGTTACACTTTCCATCTCTGTAAAATGGGAATAATGATAATACTGTGTACTCTGTAGCATTCTTGAGAGGAGTAAAGAACTTAACATATACCCTGATACATAGCATAAGTTCAGTGCATTTTAGCTTATGACACCATAATTTGGTAACCAATGGGAGGGAAGGGAGAACATAAGCAGTTGCTAGCTTTTGAGGAGGCACTGTGAACAACAGTGTATTCTTATTTTTTGTTTGTTTGTTTTTTTAATTTTATTTTATTTTTAAACTTTACATAATTGTATTAGTTTTGCCAAATATCAAAATGAATCTGCCACAGGTATACATGTGTTCCCCATCCTGAACCCTCCTCCCACCTCCCTCCCCATACCATCCCTCTGGGTCGTCCCAGTGCACCAGCCCCAAGCATCCAGTATCATGCATCGAACCTGGACTGGCAACTCGTTTCATACATGATATTTTACATGTTTCAATGCCATTCTCCCAAATCTTCCCACCCTCTCCCTCTCCCACAGAGTCCATAAGATTGTTCTATACATCAGTGTCTCTTTTGCTGTCTTGTACACAGGGTTATTGTTACCATCTTTCTAAATTCCATATATATGCGTTAGTATACTGTATTGGTGTTTTTCTTTCTGGCTTACTTCACTCTGTATAATAGGCTCCAGTTTCATCCACCTCATTAGAACTGATTCAAATGTATTCTTTTTAATGGCTGAGTAATACTCCATTGCGTATATGTACCACAGCTTTCTTATCCATTCGTCTGCTGATGGACATCTAGGTTGCTTCCATGTTCTGGCTATTATAAACAGTGCTGCGATGAACACTGGGGTACATGTGTCTCTATCCCTTCTGGTTTCCTTGGTGTGTATGCCCAGCAGTGGGATTGCTGGATCATAAGGCAGTTCTATTTCCAGTTTTTTAAGGAATCTCCACACTGTTCTCCATAGTGGCTGTACTAGTTTGCATTCCCACCAACAGTGTAAGAGGGTTCCCTTTTCTCCACACCCTCTCCAGCATTTATTGCTTGTAGACTTTTGGATCGCAGCCATTCTGACTGGTGTGAAATGGTACCTCATAGTGGTTTTGATTTGCATTTCTCTGATAATGAATGATGTTGAGCATCTTTTCATGTGTTTGTTAGCCATCTGTGTGTCTTCTTTGGAGAAATGTCTATTTAGTTCTTTGGCCCATTTTTTGATTGAGTCGTTTATTTTTCTGGTGTTGAGCTGTAGGAGTTGTTTGTATATTCTCGAGATTAGTTGTTTGTCAGTTGCTTCATTTGCCATTATCTTCTCCCATTCTGAAGGCTGTCTTTTCACCTTGCTAATAGTTTCCTTTGATGGAACAACAGTGTATTCTGAGATAGATAGTTGTGGAGGAGGAACAGATTCTGAAGGACAGAAACCAGATTACACTGGATTCAAGAACAAATCCGAGGTGAAAATGTATTCTAATAAGACGTTGGGGCAGGTATTAAAAAAAAAAAAACAAACAAGATCATAGCCAAAGGGAGATGTTATATAAAGGTTTCTTTTGTTGTGTTATGTACATATGTAACATATGTACAAATATGTCCAGTTGAGTTGAGTCGGAAAACAGTGGCAAGGGGATGATTGGAATAATAAACCCTGAGATTATGTTGGAAAAAACCAGGAAGCTGAAAGAGAGCTGATATATGGTCAGGGATTAGAATTATTCAAGACATGTCTGGAAAGAGTAAATGCATTAACAGTTGAGGGTGAGTGGGGATGGGAAAGGAGAGAGAAAGCACTGGGAGAATCAGAGAGGTTGTGGTCAGAGACTGGTGTACAGCAAAGTGATCAAAGTTATGGGTGTTTACATTCACATCCTAGATAATGGGAAGAATATGGTTATGGGAGTGGACTGCTGTTTATTAGAATCAAAAAAGCCAAGGAACTAGCCTATGGAAAGAGTTACTTTTACATAAGTTGAAATTGACCAAAGCAGTTGGGGATGGTGGAGAGTTAGATCCTGAGCCTGGTGCCACAGTCCTCAACCATAGAGTGGGAAAAATCCAAGAGTAATGAGCCACACAGAGAGAGTCAGGATGAGTCCCAGGGATGTTTTTAAATTAGAATAAAGGAGCAGCAGTCTGGGAAGGGCTGTGGGGACGTGAAGACTGTCCTGTGCACGTCATGGTTAGTGGAAAGGGGAAACCGAGCAGCCCCTACTTCTGAGGAAAAGGCTGGTGAGAAAGTCAAGAGGAAAATGAGATGGGAGCAGAGCAGGGTAAGAGTAAATGAAAAGACAGCAAAGGATTTTCCCTTTTGAGTGAAGAATGGCAGGGATGAGAAGCGTGGCAGGATCCACTTGTCCCAGACTTCCGTCCTGACACAGGCAGCAGCGCTGGAGGCGGGCAGCTGCCCGTGGCCTAATAGACCGTGTGTTCATCTCTATGCCTCTGCTTTGTTTCCTTTTCTCTTCTGCATTCAGCATGTTGACTATTTAACCATGTATTAATGTTTTAGCCAGGTAGTTGAGGGAGAGAGAGAGTGAGAAGGAATGAAAATCTAATCATAGATGATGGCATATTGTTATGAAACCTCAACTATTGCTGAGTTTGTGTGAAATAACTGCTGCTGCTGCTAAGTTGTGTCATTCGTGTCTGACTCTGTGCGACCCCATAGACAGCAGCCCACCAGGCTCCCCCGTCCCTGGGATTCTCCAGGCAAGAACACTGGAGTGGGTTGCCATTTCCTTCTCCAATGCGTGAAAGTGAAGTCGCTCAGTTGTGTCCGACTCTTCGCGACCCCATGGACTGCAGCCTAACAGGCTTCTCCACCTGTGGGATTTTCCAGGCAAGAGTACTGGAGTGGGGTGCCATTGCCTTCTCTGATAACTGCTGCAAATAGTTGATATTATCTAGTAACCTGATCCAAGCAAAATTATCAATGGAAAGGCCACTTTTTTTATCTGTTTCCTCTTCTCTTTCTCTTCCTTTCTTTAGTTTTTTTCTCCCCACTTCTATTTAAAACATATGTATTATGTTTTAACTACCAAAGCACTGTGCATGGTGGTTGGTTGGGTAAAGTGTTGAAGGTGGTATACAATGAACAGAATTTGATTTCTACTCCTAAGGCTATTATAGGTAAGGAAAAAGACTGAATATACACAGTCATGACTATCATACCAGCAAAAATATGGACCAAAATGAGATAGTACATGATGTCTTATGGAAGTATAGAGAAAGGAGCAATAAAGAATATGAAATATTTATAAATTTACATGCCTCAGTGGGAATTTTGGCCCTGATATAGCAGTAACACTCTCTGAATTTCAAAGCCTAGATGGTTTCATATATGTATGATTTACTTTAATTCTTTGCCATCAGCATGAGTAACTGATGTACATGCAATATGTAATATTTAAATGCTATTTCTATTGAATGGTTCAAAATAAATTAATGTTATGATCCACTGATGCTTACCAGTAAGCCCTGAAGATGATTAAAGGAACTGTAAGTGATCCAGAAGTATCTAAGTTGTTTTTGCATGAGTGTACATGGTCTTATGACTTGTGGCTGATTATTTTTGTGTTCATAGAACAGAGATATTTACTGTTGGAGAAAAAGGTTTCAGCTATATATCAAATTTTTACAGAGAGGATGCTGCATCCATCTTCACTTATCTCAAGAGTAGAAGCGATAATTAGTTGTGTCTATAAAACAACAATCATCCCAGTAAAAAGTGAAAATCATTCATTAATTTACTTGTCAGATGTTCATTGAGTGCCTTCCACATGCTAGGAATCACACTAATAAGTTTTGGGGGAAATGCTAGTGAGCCAAACCAGATAGGATTTGTCCTCTCCTGAGGCTTGAAGAAGATAGGATGTAATCAAATATTTGCACAGATGAAGAAAAAATTGCATCTGTGAAAAAACGCTGCAGAGAAGTCCAGAGTATTAGGAGAAATTGCAGTTGGCTTGATCTAGTCAGGGAGGCTGGACAAGTGTTCACCAAGAAAGCAAAATAGAGTGGGGATCTAAATAATGATTCGATACTAAATAGGTAAACATGGGGAGGAATGAGAGACTGAAAATCTTTTCTT
Organism: Bubalus bubalis; assembly: GCF_019923935.1. NCBI lineage: Eukaryota > Metazoa > Chordata > Mammalia > Artiodactyla > Bovidae > Bubalus > Bubalus bubalis. The sequence goes on along the minus strand of NC_059176.1, from coordinate 27,428,186 downwards.
GCTGAGAGAGTAGTGGTGATTGTGCTGCATAGTGGCTGGAGAGAACAAGGAGGGCCATGGTGGCCGGGCGTGAGGGGTATGGCTTTAGGAGGGAAGGAGCAGGGAGACTGCTCAGGGCCTTGTAGTTCTTTACTGTGAAGGCAAAATATAGAGCAAGTAAATTTAATTTTATTCATATCATTTATAGGATTTATAGGATCATTTCCTTAATACAGGAAAGGCAAATGTCTTTTCTAAGAATAAAGTGGAGAAGACAATTGTCATGATAGAATATTTTAATGAAATGTAAAGACAGTAATAGTCTTTATTTTTTCTTTCCAGTAAAGACAAGATAGCATACATCTTCTTTACTCAAAATAAATATATAAATAAGAGAAAAAATAAGATCTCTAGCTCCTATCTTGTTTATCCTAATCAGGATTAGCTTTATCCTAATCAACAATCTTATATTCAACCTTAATGATATTTCATTAGCTCCTCAGAACCACCTTTCCTGTCTAGGTCTAATTATATCTAATGTAATGTATCTCAACTCACTATATTAAATCATTTTTAAAAAAACATTTAAAAAACATTTTAAAATCACTCCAGAGCTTTGATTTAGGCTTAGGGAGGAGTGAGCCCTCTTATTTATTTTTGGGGTCTATGATCTTCCAGTTTTCTCCTCAACATTTCTTCTTTATTATCCTCATATCTAATCTAGGGAGATAAAAAAAATAATTTTCTTTTGTAACAATGTATAAATGTCTGCATAAATAAAATGCAAATATAAATATCTTTTCTAATCAGTCCTTATAAATGAGTTATTCAGTATGCTTCACATTGTGAATGGAGGCCAACTCTCTCTTACCTGCGCTCACATTAGCCCTCACAGATAACCTCCGATTGATTCAGAGTCTTAAACACATCTAGTGGTATATTCTAATATCCTATCATTCCCCAAAGAGATCAGAGTTCTGAAACATGAATGCTAAGCTTCCAAGAATGTGGTTTAGAAACAACACAGAAATACTACCTCAGAGAATCTATGTAGTAATGTCATGGGACTCTTTGTTACAGACATATACAAACAAAAAAATGTTGAAACAGAAGTATGCACATGAAAATGTAGAAACAACCTGAAATGTACAAACAAAAATCCAAAGAGGTGAAATAACAAGCAATCATTAGCTGCTGCCATTTTCCCTTCGTGACCTTTTGATGGCATGTTGCCATAAACTATTGCCACTGATATTCTACCCGGAGACTCTTTTAAGACCCAGAGATTTCTTTTAAGGCATGTTGCAGATAACCATTTTTAGTGAGGGTGCAGAAGAAATAAATCACTGCTCTTCTACTGCCTGGGAGGTTCTTTTGAATTTGTCCTTCACTAAGAATAATATTTGAGACTAATAAAGAAAAATATGCCCATCTCCTCTCTGTGATGGTAATGAGTAATCAGGTGTGCATTCGATTAAGTCTGGCATGCTCCGTGTACAGAAGGGTAGATCTGAGTGCAAGAGAAGAATGCAAATTATATAAATGGAAGAAGTGGAAGGTACAATAATATACCCTACAATAAAGAAAATCTGAGCTCTAGGATGTTCAGGAAAAGAGAAAGAGAACTTCTGTCTTCTAGGTGAAAAACTAAAGGACTTATGTTAACTAAGCCTGTTGGACTTGAACTTTGGGGTTATTCTAAGATTAATGGACAAAAAATATGGCCTCCAGAGGACAAACCTCAAAGACTCCTGATGGAGACTGGTTAAATTCAGGGTGGTTCATAAATTTCAGTCTGTAAGAAATAATGGAGAGCTACAATTAGAACTTGAATAAAGGGAAATTTATTTGAGGAGACTAAAAATGGTATAATCTATAGGTACATACTGGATAAAATTGTAAATAAGAGGTTGCAAGAGGTCCATTAAAGAAAGCAGGGAAAACTTGTGCTTTCAGGGCATTATATTTTAACCTGGCAAGAGAGAAAATAAAGCCAATGTTCTTAATACTGAAAATTGTTTTTGGAAATGTTCTTAGTAGTTGGAGATTTGAAGATGGCAAATCAGCAAATAAATGAAGGTATTTTTAAGGAGAAAGACTGTTAACATTATTTTTCCAGAAATGCAATATCATTTACTGAAAGGAGCAGAAATGATTAATATAGTCTTTTTGTTCAGGGAAGCTATTCCACAAGATAAAAGGCTGGTAATCTAATAACTAGCATATCAGTATTATTTTATTTGCCTCTTCCTGTTTGCAAAATAACTTTGGTGCTATCTTGTTATTATTGTTATACTTGGCTAGTTATACATCTACGATAAGAGAACGTAATTAATGTGAAAAATTATACTGAAATGGCTCTGTTTATTTTGTGTCACTTTAGCAATGCCCCTTCAGGAGAGCTATTCTTATTTTCCACTTGTATGCAATAATAGGCTTGCAGCCAGTGGCATTGTATTTACACAGTTTTTGTCAAAACAATTTTATCTCTAATAGATTTTTATCTGCATTGACTGAAAACTTCTGTTTCTGTTTAAAACTTTAATGTAATTTCTTGCATCTCTATTTCAGGCAATAGAAAAACTTTTGAACTTATATATACTTGGCAGCTATACATTTTTTCTTTCACAAAGTTGATTTATTTTTTTTAAATAGAGGGAAACTATCCTTTAAATATTAGGCATCTCATTTTTCAGTGGGCTTTGAGGAAAGCAGCAAATTTGAACATAGTCTATTCTATTCATTCACCATAGAAAGAAGCATTTAGGAAATACTCCAAATACTGTGACCTTCACATGATGAGATTTGGTTACACATATAAATGAATTCCCCACAAACATTAAATGAACCCCCAAGAAACCTTATTTGAGAATATGTAGAGATATATTTTCATTTTGATGCTCAAGGATTTACATGTGTGGCTCCCTATTAGCATTACTCAGGTAAATCCCATTAAAAATTTCATATGCCTCTGTGTGTATAAATTTATACATGAAGCGTAGTTAAAGTATATCAGTGTTAATTCTGTGCCATGGGAATACGATATGACAAGGAAATTGGCAATACAATTTAAGTTCACACAGCATTAGAATTTTTTCACTAAGATAAAGTTTTTATAACCGTGTGTGTGTGTGTGTGTGTGTGTGAGTTGCTCAGTCCTGTCTAACTCTTTGCAACCCTGAGGACTGTAGCCCACCAGATTCTACTATCCTTGGGATTTCTCAGACAAGAATACTGGAGTGGGTTGCCATTCTCTTCTCCAGGGGATCTTTCCAACCCAGGGAACAAACCCAGTCTCCTGCATTGCAGGCAGATTCTTTATGATCTGAGTCAACAGTGAAGCCCTTTTTATGACAATATAAAAGAGGGTAAGTTGAGACTTACTAGTACAACTAGAACCAATGTGTACATTTGAGTGTAACTCTTAAAAACATAAATAAGGAAGATTAATGCTCTGGATATCTAGAAAAGAACTTTCTTACCAATGTCACCCTAATGAATGTTTCAAATATTCTAACTCTGAAGGGAGATAGTAGGAACCAATGGTGAAACTCATCTACAAGGCTGGATATTATGTTTAAAAAGGTGTGTCCTGCTTGCCTCCCTCCTCTCTTTTCTTTTTCTTCAGTTTTTTTCTTTCTTCCTTTCACTTTTGATCTCCTGCATTTCTTCTTCCCCTCCTTCTTTTTTCTCCTCCAGATTTATGAGCGTGAAAACGGTTTCCCTTTTTTTAAAAACATTTTTTGCTGTTGAAGAAATGTAACAACAGTGTTGTCTTTTGCCAATTGTGTGTCATCATGGGAAAATATAAAGGCAAGAGACACGTCCTTTAAGTAAATGGACATTGGAGGTAAAATAGACTTGGTGATTAGTCTTGATTTTCTGCCCAGACCAGAGTCATCTGAAGTAGAAATGAAAAAATGCATGTTTCCTCATCTTTTGTTAGGATTCACTATGTAGGCTTAAATATACTCATAAAGCTGAAACTCCAGTACTTTGGCCACCTCAGGTGAAGAGTTGACTCATTGGAAAAGACTCTGATGCTGGGAGAGATTGGGGGCAGGAGGAGAAGGGGACAGAGGATGAGATGGCTGGATGACATCACCGACTCGATGGACGTGAGTTGGACGTGAGTCTGAGTGAACTCCGGGAATTGGTGATGGACAGGGAGGCCTGGCGTGCTGTGATTCATGGGGTCGCAGAGAATCGGACACGACTGAGCGACTGAACTGAACTGAATGCTGACTTTGGTTATTTGCCTCTTTCCTCTGTTTCTCATAGATATATTCACCTCACATACCGAAATGTTAATGAGCCCTACATTAATAGATGCTCATATATGTACACATCTATGTGTGTGTGTGTGTGTGTGTGTGTGTGTATTAGTCACTCAGTTGTGTCTGACTCTTTGTGACCCCATGAACTGTAGCCCACCAGGCTTCTCTGTCCATGGAATTGTCCAGGCAAGAATACTGGAGTGGATTGCCATTCCCCTCTCCGTACACATCTATAAAAAGCACAAATTTTGACTTAACGAAAGCTACTCATTTGCAGACCCTTGAGGATGTGACGTTTGCTGAACAGACCATTTCCGACAGATCATTTGATGTTCAACGTCCAGTTTAGTTTGGTGATCTATTTGACACAGAAGGAAACAAAGGGATTGTAAGTCCAACATCCATAGATCTTACTGTGAATGGAGTTAGGATTGTACTTCAGGAATTTGAAGAGGTGATATGGTGGTATGAGGGCTTCCCAAGAGGCGCTAATGGTAAAGAACCTGCCTGCCAATGCAGGAGACATAAAAGACATGGGTTCGATCCCCGGGTTGGGTAGATACCCTGGAGTAGGGCGTGTCAACCCGCTCCAGTAGTCTTGCCTGGAAAATCCCATGGACAGAGGAGCCTGGCAGACCAGAGTCGGACATGACTGAAGCAACTTAGCAAACATGCACGGTGGTATGAATGGGAAGTTACTGTCCTCCAAAGCCTGTCAAATAATGTCCAGAGAAATGGCTTTCTCTGTGAAGGTCATTTCTTCCTCCTATCAACTGCTTCCAAGCCAACATCACAGAGGAAAGCTGTCAGTAATTTCTAACCTGGCTGAGTTTTATCTGGTGACCTTGGAGCAAAGAAACTAGACATTCATTTGATCTCTCTGTAAATACTGCCCAAGGGGTTTTGTTTCCAGGATGTTCCCAAGAGTTCTACTGACCTAGGAAGTAAAAAGGGTTTTAAATACTCAAAATTTTTTCTACTTTTCTATAAAGTGACACAAAGTCTATATAACAAGGCCTTGGATTGCTTTTTAGTTCCCTGTTGTATTTAGTGAACCCAAGTTTTTTAATCCCACAGCTTCTCTCTGTCTCTGTTTCCTTTTCTCCATTCTTTCTACTCACCAACTCTCACATACTGAAACATTCATGTTTCCCTATATATAAATTATTATTATATAAATATATAAATTATTTTTAACCTTCTCACTTAATCTCTCCAATTTCTTCCACAAAGAGTACAGAAGTTCTTCATACGATAACCAAATAAAATTCCCTTTTGTTTTTGTCATGAGAGGCCTGCTTTAAAAAAAAACAAAGCTGTCGTGTCATAATGCTTCTGGTCTTTGACAGACTAACAGGTGTGTTTACTGTAATCAATGGATCATTCATGCACAAAAGTTACAAACCAGTCACCTCTCACTTACGGGCTTATTTCTGTGACAAACCTAAATCTTGTGTATCATCTTTGCTGTAAACCATGCTTCAATACATTGCTTAGGACAGTGCTATTATTGAGCTAAAGACAAAGACTATCTTGTATTTGGTCGTGATCTAATCTCAAAAGGTTAAACTCTACTCAAATTCTGACTCTGTGCATAGAAAAATTAAGTAATTAAATAAAATCCCACTTATTTGTATGTTTAGTTTCAGAGAAAATTACTTTATTCTGAAAGGTGTACCCTTAAAAGAGCAAGGTAACACTGAGGAGTTCTTCAACCTTTAATAGTTTATTTAGATGCCATTTGGCTATCACGAGTGTTTGCTGCATTTCCTGTCCCATCATGGCAGATTGCTAATATATTTGTGGGTAAGAGGTTTTAACTGGTCTCCTCCTACCTTGTCTGCTTCTTGATGGCACTGTCTATGCGGGTGACAAAGTTCACTCCTGTGTTGATGAGCTCCCAAGCCTCAAACAGGGATATGTTGAATTCAAGTAAATCTGGCAAGAGATACAGGAGGACAGTAAGGGAAGCAGACTCTATTTGTATACAATTCTGGGGAACCTGGCAGGAGGATCAGAGCCTGGCAGGGAAAAGGAGTCTTCAAAAATATCACACAAGGCTGAATAGCACTTTTTAATGGGAAATTCTTGTTTTGACTCTAATTTTATGCTCAGATGCTTTTAATTTGATCCACATTTAATTTGCCATTCCTTGGAGAAGGCATTGATTATATAATACAAGAAGCTGTCTGCTCTATTACTAACGAAACAGGATTGGTTTTAGGGGCTACCACAGTGGCATTATATTTTAATGGTGCCCACTTGGAAACATTGATGCGCACTCCTTGGGAATCACTCTATCATCCCTAGACCACTCTTCTGGTTAAGATGGCTTGATAGTTTTGTTAAAGTCACAGTCCTAAAGGAAAATGGGTCAAGGTGTGTCTGAAAAAAGCCAAGTTTGGACATTTGAGTTATAAAGAATTGTAAAGGATCATAAAGAGCTAAAGACAGTTGTACATCTGAGAACACATATATTAGACATATTAATATATATTGGGATTTCCCCAAACCCAATCACTCTGACACTGTAATGTATCAATAATGATATCCAGGGCTCATATGACAGATTCCAGAGAGACTTCGATAGAGGTTCTGGGTTTAGGCTAAACAGCTGCACTGTAGCATTTAGTTTAGTTAGAAACCTGAAGCTGCATACAAAATCTACTACAAGCATTATTTCAGAAAATTCAAGTCCTCTACTTTTAAAAAATTAGCCTGCCATTATTTCTAAACTTCTAATGACTGAACCAGCAACAGTAAAGATGTCCAGGCTTCAATGAAATATATTTCATAAATTAGCTTATCATTGCACTGATTTAGCATGCCTAGCAGGTGAGAGACAAAAACATGTGTTATCTTCCCTAGGGAACCTTCAATGAATGTCATTCTGGCTTCATATGTCTTTCTTCTCTCCCCTTCTTGAACTGATATAAAATTCTAATGTGTGCCCTCTAGTTCCATCTTCATTGAAATCGAGCAAAACCGCTGAAGGTAAGATAGTGGCAATGGTGCATGAAAAAAGGAAAAAGGAATACAGTGATTCATAGCATACTTGAAGAAAGTTGCAATTGTTAACAGCGCTACTTTTGTATGTAGACAGATTAAAATATGTCATATCAATGATAAAAATAAAGTTATTCATCTTGGCTAGTTCTTAAAGTTCATGGGAAAGGCCCTAAACTATATTGGCAACTTGAAAATATTTGTGTATGTATCTTGAGGGCATACCAAGTCACCCTCTCCCAAAACAATAGTCAAAGATGTAGGTATATGTGTTAGGATTATCAGTAGTCTTGACAAGTGGTTGTTGTGTAAATACCAGTAGTGGTAGGTGTATGGAAAACCCTGCTCCTGTTATTATGAAAATGAAACATGTCATTTTCAAGTATAGTAACTCAAGCCACCTTCCCTTATCTTTCTGTCTTTGTTCTTCTATGCAAATTTGAACCACTGATATAGTTATCATTTTGCAAATGGTATTCATTAGTCTTCACATCCACAGATGCAGGGTTTTCAGAAATTCTAATGGCTGAACTAGCAACAGCAAAGATGCCCATGCTCCTTTTCCTTAGGCATCGATCATTCCCATTTGCTAAAAGAGAAAACTGAGGTATAAGACCAAATATATTTCCTTTTACTGGATAGAAAAATAGGCTCTTGGAATCCTGCTCACTTTCACTTTTTCTGGTCCTCTTTTTGCCAATGAAAATGTATACCCTTTTCCTCTTCTCTTTTGCTTAGAAAGCCTGTTGTTTAGTCACTAAGTCGTGCCCAATTCTTTGTGACTCCATGGACTGTAGCCCACAAGGCTCTGTCCATGGAGCCTGGATTCATCCCAGGCAAGAATACTGGAATGGGTTGACATTTCCTTCTCCAGGCATCAAGCCTGGGTCTCCTACTTAGTAGGAAGATTCTTTACCACTGAGCTACCTGGGAAGCCCATTTGGAAGCCCGAGCAGGCTTTAAATATCATCCTCAGTTTAAAAAATTTATTATTTTATTGAAATATAGGGTGCTATACAATATTATATAAGCTACAGGTGTACAATAGAGTGATTCACAGTTTTTAAAGGTATATTTTATTTATAGTTTTTGTAACATATTGGCTATATTTCCTGTGTTGTACAATATATCCTTGTAGCTTATTTTGTGCATAATATTATGTACCTCTTAATTCCCTACTCTGATATTACCCTTCTTTACTGGTAACCACTAGCTTGTTCCCTGTATCTGTGAATCTGTTTCTTTTTTTGGTTATATTCACTAGTTTATTATATTTGTTAGATTCTACATGTGACATCATACTATATTTATCTTCTCTGTATGGCTTATTTCACTTAAATTAATGCCCTCCAGGTCAGTCCATGTTACTGCAAGTGGCAAGATTTCATTCTTTTCTTGGCTGAGTAGTATTCCATTGTGTATAAACCACATCTTCTTTATACATTTATCTATTGATGGACACTTAGATTTCTTCCATGTCTTGGCTATTGTAAATAATGCTGCAGTGAACGCTGTGGTGAATGTAAATTTCTGGGCCATATGGTAGTTCTATTTTTATGTTTTTCAGAAACTTTCTACTGTTTTCCACAGTGGCTGAACCAATTTACATTCCTACCAATAGTGAATGGGCGTTCCCTTTTTTCCAAATCCTCACCAACATTTGCTCTTTGTGTTCTTTTTTGATAGTAGCCATTCTGACAGGTGTGATATAATATCTCCATGTGGTTTTGATTTGCATTTGCCTGATAATTAGGGATGTTGAACATCTTTTGCTGTCCTTAACATAAAAAAGTGGCCATTTGCATTTCCTCTTTGGGAAAAAGACTATTCAGTTCTTCTGCCCATTTTTTAAATTGGGTTGTTTGGTTTTTTGATGTTGAGTTATTTGAGCTATTTATGTATGTTGAATATTAACCCCTTATCAGTCATATCATTTGTAAATATTTTCTCCCATTCAGTAGGTTGAATGAAGCTGTTTGGTAAAAGCTTTAGCCAAGATTTTATTCTGATAATAAGACTGAGTGAAGACATATCAATGATTTGTAACAATCTTTGAGAAAATCCACATTGTTTAAATTAGACTGCTAAAATCCAGTTAATAGATATTGGGATCATAATGTAATTAAGGGACATGAGTGCTAAAAGTTACTATTCTTTTTCAAAATTCAAGCTCTGAACTTCATGTCAGTGGAGCATTAGCCACCACCATCTACTCTGCCCAGCTGTATGAAATATGCCTTTTTATTCAGAGCACAATCATATTCAAAAACCCTTCTGGAATTAATTGAAGAATTTAAATAATTATTTTATCAGTATGACTCTACTTGCTTTTCTCCATCAAAAGAGAAACTATGCAACTATGCCCTGGAAAGATGTACCTGGAAGCTACAAAATCAATAAAAAAGCACCAAAATTGTGAAATATGAAAGTGTACCAAAATGAGGATTCATCTAGAGTCTTGATATCACTATTTCCCCCTTTACTGTCTTTCCATTTAAAATAATGTTAAATGGCCACTTCAGTTCTTGAAACCCTATCAGTCATGAACATGAGAACTGCATGTGTTCTTATTTCTGTGACTTCAGCAAGCCAGGACTATGCATTAAGGTCCAAACTTTTTATAGCTAGAGTAGAATTTAGGAGGAGTTGTTTAAAAAGCAAACATTTTAGAAAATATGTTGATTTGAGCTGATTTTGGTTGAAAACCTACAACAAAATATCTCAATCTTGAGTAGGATTTGATTTCCATTAATTACTTCTTTGGTTGTGCTTTTCTCATGAACTACTACTCGCCAATGTAGAAATTAATTTTTTAGCATTGCTTCATAAATAATGTGATCATTTTTAGAATTGCCTTTTTGAGGAACACATAGGAAAACATTTCCTTTTGGTCATGTGCCTTAAAGCAAGAAGGATTGGGTCTTCCTTTCCTGTTTGTTACACTTCCCACTTTGTCATTATTAGGTCTGATGTTTAGCAGAAAAAGGTTTCCAGTTGCCTGGATGTGCTTTGACAGAACTGACAGCAGAAACTGTATCTTAACTTGAATCAGTGCTATAGAAAAGCACCCAGGCACGCTGAAGACAGCTTTTATGAGGTACATTTTGTCAGTGTAAACACTATGAAATCCAACACATTTGGAAGAGCATATTCTGTATTTGTTAGAATGAATGAATCACTAATGGATTAAAGAACACAGCCAAATAAACCTAGACTAGTCATAAGCATATGTGGCCTAATATTCAAATGTAGGAAATCCAATTAAGCTCCAGCTCTCCTTAGTTTTTCATTCATGAGGCAGTATCTCTACCAAAAAAGCAAATAACTAAAAAGTTTCTTTTACCAAAAAAAAAATAAATAAATAAAATAAAAAGCATTGCATTTTTAAAATATAAGTTTGAAGTCAGTCTTCCACAGATAGCCAATTTAATTATGCTAAAAATGACATTTTTAATTAAACACCAAGGTAAGCATAAATGGATTGCAAAATAATTAATCAAACATCAAAAAATTGAAACCTTTTTCTGCTTGAGCAGCAGAAATGAAAGAACCAGTCTTCGGGTCTCATAGAGATTCAATCTAATTTAATTCTCTGTCTTCTCTAAATAAACATTCCTAAAACCTTTTTTTCATCTGGGGGAATAAGGATGAGAGGGGTAATCAATATTTCTAGCATTTTAATTAAAACCGTTAGTGGAATAAATCCATTTAATTATCAGTTAATGAAATACAAGGTCATTTACCTGACAGGAACTTTGAGGGTGGATTACTAGCTGGAATAAAGCAGAAGAACCCAATGTCACAGCCATTTAACTTCTGTCAAATTTAAGGTTAAAATCCTTTTAGACTGTTTAACCTATTCTCTACTACTTTTCTATTATGTATGCCAATTGGCAGGAGAAATGCATGTTAAAACTTATTTCACATTTAATTGTGCTGCAAAGTTGTCATTAAATTTCTACAAATATCTTTATATTTCTAAGACATTAACTGAAGGGCTACAATACATTCCACTGTAATTTTACTTTTCTTTTGTTGCTTATCAATTCTAAAGTTAGAGACATTTTTTTTTCCTTGCTGCAAATCAGGCATTATTTATACTTTTTAATAAATATGAATCAATTATATATAACTTTTAGAAGTCTGAAAATTTAGGATGCAAATATAAAACAAATATGTAATAGTAAACAAATTACTTAAGTAGTTTATGATTAATTTTATACAGATCCTTTTTGAAGTAACCTGGATTTCATAAGAATGCTAGAAAAAAGTATTAATAAGAGCTGGCTGATCACTCAGCTCGGTTTGTAGAAAGGGTTGGTAAATGATTTTCAGCTGGTTTAACTAATGAAGAGAAGGTGGAAAGTATGTTGTAGAGAAAAATTCCTGGTCTTCGATGGAGACACCTAGTTTCTCTAAGCAGCACACAGTGCTCACATTTTACATAGATCACTTTTAAAAATAGGCCTCAAGAAGGGCTCTTGTTTCTTATTTTAACATAGATGTTGAACTAATTATCTAAGATTTGGGATTTTATTTTAATTTTATAGATCTGATTTTGTCTCATTGTCATAAATTTCAGTTAGAATTTAAAAAGATACCTCATTATTACTGTCTCATTCTTCTTTCCTCCAGTTAAAACCATGTGCAGTGCAAACAAATATAAGCAGTTGGTACATGCATGGTCAGTCACTTTAGTCGTGTCCAACTCTTTGTGACCCTATCAACGTAGCCCACCAGGCTCCTCTGCCCATGGGATTCTCCAGGCAAGAATGCTGGGGTGGGTTGCCCTGCCCTCCTCCAGGGGATCTTCCTGACCCAGCGATCAAACCCACGTCTGTCTGTGTCTCCTGCGTTGCAGGCAGATTGTTTCCCCACTGAGCCACCTGGGAAGCCCATAAGCGGTTTACTCTGCGGTGTTTCATCCTAAGACAGCCTAGATGTGTACTGTGCAAGAAGTCCCACGTAACTTAGAGTAATTTGCCTTTTAAGGACATATTGGTGATCTACTCCAACTTCCAAATGTTAAGTACAATTAATTTACAAAAACCCGTGTCACCTAAAAAAGAAAAATAAATCAGTTACCAGCTCAAATGTGTTTTAATCAGACCACGGTTCCCCATGAAGTCGCAATAATAGTAAAAGCAGCATTATTAGCCCTGTTTTGTATTCACCTAGACTGTGCATTGATTTTTAATTCTTTGAGAAAATAACAAAAACTAATAGGAAAACTGGTGTAGGCTGGATAATTCTGAGAACTCTCTTTTTTCTATTTTCTACTCTTCAAATGTAACTTTTTTGACTTATAAAGAGGATTTAAATTTTTTTTTGTTCTAAACTATAAAACATATAAAGGAAAAAATTCTCCATGATATCTAATTATTTCAACTTTGATTGGTGGAATGTAGAAACAACTAGGGATGGCCCTGTGAGACACAGAGAAAAGTTTTAGAGGTTATTGGAGCTTGTATAGGTTATTTGATGCTTTTTATACTGAGCAGTCATAGGAATTTGCCTTGTAGCCCCTCTTCACCCTTTAACATGTTTTAATGGTTCCCACATTGGTACCCAGTGCCCACACTTATAACTATGCAGCCTTGTCCACTCCTCCACATTCTCAACCACTTTCTGTTCTTTAAGCAGGGTGCTCATGCCTATTGCATGTGTCATAGAAGCAGAGGATTATAGGTTTAACAGATTCATCACTCTTTCTAAGTTGTTTCAGTGACTCTTTGTCTTCATGGTGGTGAATTGGTATCGAATTTGTTGCAGCTAGTCTGGCCAATGTGGGATCAATTGCTGCCCCATGTGCTGTGGAAGATCTGCTTCCCATAGAGATTATTAACAAATCACTGTTTTTTGGTCCTCTTGGACTAAATTTTTTATTGACTGTTCTTTTTCCTCCCACTTTTTTATTGCCTTCAAAGTCCATTCTAGATCTCCTTTCCATGTACAGATTCCTTGGGGGGTCTTATCATTTAGGATGGTTTCAACTACTATCATAAGCAGTGGTGCTCAAACCTACAGCTTCAGTTCAATCTTCTCCCACTTGGCATGCTACAGTTCTGTCTTTGGTGGCCTGTAGAAGGTTACTGGTTTTAGATGTGTTGATATCTGAATCTGTCCATAATAATATTAACTGTATCTCTTTTTCCTTTTCTACTTTTCCTGTCATTACCGGCTAGGCTCCTCAGCAACAGACACCAGAAGCAATTTTCACTGTTGTTCTCTCCTTTATTTCCCAAACGAGGACCGTCAGCCACCAAATCCTGCTGAATCTTCCTTGACAAGCCCTTTGGAGTCATGCTTTTCTATTTCTCCAGCTATCACTGTTGCATAGGCCTTAATGAATTTATGTCTAAATTAGTCCACCAGTCTTACCTGATTGTCTTCCCTATTTTAGAAACCCAGAAGATCATGGAGCTGGATTATTTTTAAGTATTCTTCACCCTTCTAATCCTTATAAGACCACAAAATATTTTCCTAAAAGGAAATTCCATGCATGGTCATCATTCCCAATTGGATTAAGTCCAGGGTTTTTGCCTTTTTTTAAAAGATACTTTCATCCACTACACCAAAATAAATTTTCATTTACAGTCAAGAAAACTACTCTGCATTCAAACTACAACTCTACCACTCTCTTCTGAGCTTGCTCACCTTTCTCCTGCCTTGATCTTTTCTCCCCATTCCTCTTTCTGAATGCACGACTTTTAAACTTTTAAATCCATCATTGATTTATGCCTGTGCAACTTTGCGTACCTTGACATTTAAAGCACAGAAGAGTCACTCTATTAATTGGTACATGTTTGGCCTGAATTTAGGTATTCTACCATTGAAAGCATAGTTACCATGTTTGGCCATTTTTTTCCTCTTCTTTCCTTTGTTGATCTATAAATATTGCTTCTGTGTCAACCAATTTATTTATCTATATAATTGTAATGATAATATTTATCTTCAAGAATATAATGAAATTGTTGAGTATTCAGTAACAAATGTGTAGTTGTTCATTTGCTCTCTCTGGTCTCTGTGTTAACAAAACTAGAACAAATGAAAGGTTGCCTCATTTTTGTTGTTGTTTGTCTATGGCCATGAGTTGATATGTTCAACAGAAAAATGCAATCATTGATTTCTGTCATTTCATGTTCATGCAAGTTGAGTGAGTGGGGATTTTCAGGTTTCTGACCATTAAACCCTGTGCAGACTCACAGGAGCGAATTAAAAGGCCCGTGTCTTGGCCATTTGGGTTCTCCTGCCATGTGCACAAGTCTAATTGCAAACCATTGTACCTTAAACTCTACTAATTGCTCAAACTTAGTCATTATTTTAGACCATTATTAAAAATCAGATTTTGCCCTATAAAGTGCCATAATTTTTAGCAGCTATATATCTGCTGTGTAAGTTCCTCTTTTAAAAATGTCATGCTCAATTTAATACTGGTATGTCATTTGCAAGTGGCTAGGGGACTTTGTGAGGCCATTACAAACCCTAGTTTCACAGGAGCTAGACTCTGAAGCCTGCACCACTGACATCCCGGGTCTGTTTTGCTGACACTGTCCTACAGCATATTTTTCATACCCTAAGGGCTCCCCTAGGGGATGTTCTGTCATGGTATGAAATGGCTTTGACTAAAATGAGAATTTTCTCCTCTATGAGAAAGTGAATTAGAAAGAACCCAATCACAAATGCAACAAACCAATTAAAACAAAGCACACAATTTTATGAACTTATTACTTAAGAGTGAGATATATCACACTAAAGTATTTTAGGAAGATGCCTTGTACACAGTTGGAAATATTAAATATCTATTTTACACATTAAAAAAGGGTATAAGAAGATCAGATTCTAAGTACTTCTATAAATGAACAAAATAACATATGTTGGACTTACTTAAATTTTGGTTGTAAAATATTTTGATGATGAAATATTATACAAGCTGAAGAATTGAATTTAGAAAAATTCATCAATAGAAATGGGCTTCCCTGGTGGCTCAGAAGGTTAAAAATCTACCTGTAATGCAGGAGACCCAGGTTTGATCCCTGGATTGGGAAGATCCTCTGGAGAAGGAACTGGCAACCCACTCCAGAATTCTTGCCTAGACAATCCCATGGACATAGGAGCCTGGTGGGCTACAGTCCATGGGTCTCAGAGTCAAACACAACTGAACAACTAACACACACACAGGCATCAATAGAAATACTGTATCAATGAGTAAAATTGATTATGGAAATAGAAATAACTATCAATAAAAGCATGAATATGCAGAAGATTAAGAAACAGTTGATTGTGGCACAGATTACTATCTCATCAGAAAGTGTTTTCTGTGATTAATTTGAATTATGATATAATGTTGATTTTTGTAATAAAATATTTTATAAATTGATAAGCATCAAAATCACTATGGTTTTATAGCAAAGCTTGGCTTCCCTGATAGCTCAGTTGGTAAAGAATCCCCCTGCAATGCAGGAGACCCAAGTTTGATTCCTGGGTCAGGAAGATCCCCTAAGAAGGGATAGGCTACCCACTCCAGTGTTCTTGGGTTTCCCTCATGGCTCAGCTGGTAAAGAATCCACCTGCAATGTGGGAGACCTGGGTTCAATCCCTGGGTTGGGAAGATCTCTTGGAGAAGGGAAAGGCTACCCACTCCAGTAATCTGGCCTAGAGAATTCCATAGACTGTATAATCCATGGGGCTGCAAAGAGTCAGACATGACTTTCACTTTCACTTTACAGTAAAACTTACTTTTAATGTTCAATTAAGAACATAATTCAAGTTTCAATGTATTTTCTGTATTGTAAAATATTCACCTATGATTCGTCTTGATTTTTGAGAGATCCCTAAAAATTCCTTAAAGGGACAAAGTATCCCACTGATTCTGCCATGTTTTGTCACAGAGTCACAAACTCTATCTGAGTGATGTTAGATTCATTCTCTTAGGAGAGAGAAAGGGGAGGAGAGGAGAGGAGGGAGAGTTAGAGAATTAGTGCTTATGAAGCTGAGCGACTCAGATTGGGACTTTAACCAGTCTTTTTTTTTTTTTTTTTTTCAATTTGTTTCTAATTGGTGGAAAATTTCTCAGTGTCTTAATTGAGAGCACACACCTGGTCTCAAGACTTAATGAAGTTCAGGTTCTTGATGTCTTATGGCAGAAAGAATTCAGTGAGAAACAAAGTGATCAGTAAGAAGTGGATTTATTTAGAGAGAACTTCACTCCCAAGAAGGTGGGCCATCTCAGAAGGCCCTGAAATATGAAGTGGTTAGTTTTTATGGACTCAGTAATGTCATAGGCTAATGAGTGGGAGGATTATTCCAACTATTTTGGAGAAGGGCCAGAGATTTCCAGGAACTGAGCCACCACCCATTCTCTGACTGACCATGGATCTGTCATGGTGCTGGTGGGTGTGTCACTTAGCATATGCTAATGTACTACAAGCATATAATGAGACCCAAGGTCCACTGGAAGTTAGATCTTCTGGCATCTTGGATCTAGTTGGTTCTAAACAGTTTTTGTTACGTCCTGTATGCAGATGACACCATCCTTATGGCAGAAAGGGAAGAGGAACTAAAAAGCCTCTTGATGAAAGTGAAAGAGGAGAGTGAAAAAGTTGGCTTAAAGCTCAACATGCAGAAAACTAAGATCATGGCATCTGGTCCCATCACTTCATGGGAAATAGATGGGGAAACAGTGGAAACAGTGTCAGACTTTATTTTGGGGGGCTCCAAAATCACCACGGATGGTGATTGTAGCTATGAAATTAAAAGATGCTTACTCCTTGGAAGGAAAGTTATGACCAACCTAGATAGCATATTCAAAAGCAGAGACATTACTTTGCCAACAAAGGTCCATCTAGTCAAGGCTATGGTTTTTCCAGTGGTCATGTATGGATGTGAGAGTTGGACTGTGAAGAAGGCTGAGTGCCGAAGAATGGATGCTTTTGAACTGTGGTGTTGGAGAAGACTCTTGAGAGTCCCTTGGACTGCAAGGAGATCCAACCAGTCCATTCTAAAGGAGATCTGTCCTGGGTGTTCTTTGGAAGGAATGATGCTAAAGCTGAAACTCCAGTACTTTGGCCACCTCATGGGAAGAGTTGACTCATTGGAAAAGACTGTGATGCTGGGAGGGATTGGGGGCAGGAGGAGAAGGGGACGACAGAGGATGAGATGACTGGATGGCATCACCGACTCTATGGACAGGAGTTTGAGTGAGCTCCGGGAGTTGGTGATGGACAGGGAGGCCTGGCGTGCTGCAATTCATGGGGTCGCAAAGAGTCGGACACGACTGACTGACTGAACTGAACTGAACTGATACTATGTCATTCTTTTAAAGGTTATAGCCTATTCCCTTCCCTCCTGTTTCAGTTATAATTGGGTGATCACTCTTTTCTCATCAGTTACTTTTTACCCTGGTGATACTATTCAATTCAATGGTAACCCTTATTCCTTCATATTTTTCATATCTGAGAGGAAAGGGAAAAGACAGTAGAGAAGAAGAAAGACAAGGGAAAGGAAAAAAAAGTAAAACAGTCAGTAAAACTAAAAATTGTTTCCTAAAGTGTCTATCATTCAGAAATAATTAGAAGATAAAATACAAAAAGCCTGGTTGATGCTGCTATGTTAATTTATGCCATATGGATGGATGTCATAAATAATCACAGTTTATATTTTCACTGTCTTTCCAATTTGTCTTTCAATTTAGAAAATATTGGTATTTCTGGGTTACTTTTAAGAAATAGTAGAGTTGACACTTTGAGGATTAAATATAATTGTATATCTGTATACCTTGTACTCAGTAAGATGCTACAGATTGCAAATGAGGGGGAGCACAGTATGCCACCCCAAAGTCTGCTACTTTGGCGTGTGGACGGTTTAAACAGAAGGCTATTAAGACCCAATATTCTCAGAAAAGAATTTTTACTTCTCCCTTCTCTGCCTGAAAGAATTTAGGAGACCAGTAATAGTTACCAGGGATAACTTTTTATATCAGAAAGACTGATGTGCATGACATGGTAAACATTTGTTGGCAAAACATCTAATCTCACTCTCCTTTGAATTTTATTCTCTTTTCAAGTCCTAAGTCCTTAACTCCCTTCTCCTTACCTCAAGATGGTACTTAAGCCTCGATGCCTGACTGCCTTTGAGTCTCAGGGTTTCATGGGGATTCTATATTACATAATTAAATTTGTTTTCCTCCTATTAATCTGTCTTATGTCAATTTAATTATCAGGCCAACCAAAGGAAAGAAGGGAAAAATTTTCCTCCCCAGCGCAATGAAAACATCATTATTGCTCAGAGTTAGGGGTTGATGGTTGAGCACTTTTACATTTTTGGGTATTTTTCCTTAATAGTAATTATTATTCTGAAATTATTTTTTGGAAATTGAATATTCTAATAAAATTGAAGTCAATTCTAACTGTACCAGCCTATGATGCTGCTAATTTAACTTCTTTCACCTCAATACTTACCTAACATTCTATTACTCTTCTTCTACCTTGGTGACATCTGTGAACTGTGTGAATCTATATCTGGTTCTCGTATGATTCCAGGTGAAAATCTTAACTGTACCTCAAATTAAAGGATACATTCTATACAGTTTGAACAATTTATTATTGAATGTTTTAATAAATCTTTGTATTGTTTATTTGATTTTAAGGTATTCTTTCTTTTGCTAGATTTACTCAGATATAATTGACATACAAAATTATTTAAGTTTAAGGTATACAGCATAATGTTTTCATATATGTACATATTGCAAGATGATCACCACCATAGTATTAATTAGCATCCATCACCTTATGTGGTTATAAAGCTTTTTTCTTTGTGATAATAATGTTTAAGTTCTACACCTTTAGCAACCTTTAAAACACACAGTACAGTATTTTTAACTATAGCTGTCATGTTTTACATTGAATTTCTAGGAGTTAATCTTTTAAAATGTTGATATCAAGCTTTCAGGTAACTCTGATGTGTAAGGCAAGGTTCTGAATGCTTTAGGAGTTTCCTTGACTATTAGAAGCTCACTATTTAGTTAGGAAAATAAGATTAACACAAGATTTGGAATTGGGGAGATGTTGGTGTTGGCCCTTAAAGGACTTTTTGATTTTTTCTAAGTGAGTGAATATTAGAGAAAGTCTTTTCATGGAGGAGAAATGCTTGCAAAGACTTGGAAGTAGGAAGCTTCTGGTTAGAAGCCAATGATGAATAGACAAATGGCCTAGGGAAGAAGGTTGTGTAGAGGAGAATGGAAATAAGATTGAAAACAAGAGATTAGGGTTAGAATGGGGAAAACATTTTTTTAAATTTTTGCCAGAGTCCCTTGGACTGCAAAGATATCAAAGGAGTCAATCCTAAAGGAAATAAATCCTGAATATTCACTGGAAGGACTAGGCTAAAGCTGAAGTGCCAATCCTTTGGCCACCTGATGTGAAGAACTGACTCATTGGAAAAGACCCTGATTCTGGGGAAAATTGCAGGCAGGAGAAGAAGGGGATGACAGAGAAAGAGATGATTGGATGGCATCAGCGACTCAACGGACATGAGTTTGAGCAAGTTCTGGGAGATGGTGAAGGACAGAGAAGCCTGGAGTATTTAAGTCCATGGGGTCTCAAAGAGTTGGACATGACTGAGCAACTGAACAACAATAACATTTTTGTCTTTCAGTTTTTGGAATGAAAACTGAAAGGTCAGTTTTCTCTCTAATCCCAAAGAAGGGCAATGCCAAAGAATGTTCAAACTACCACACAATTGTACTCATTTCACATGCTAGAAGGTAATGCTCAGAATCCTTCAAGCTAGGCTTCAACAGTATGTAAACTAAGAACTTCCAGATGTACAAGCTGGATTTAAAAAAGGTAGAGGAACCAAGATCAAATTGCCAACATCCATTGGATCATAGAAAAAGAAAGAATTCCAGAAAAACGTCTACTTCTGCTTCATTGACTACGCTAAAGCCTTCGAATGTGTGGATCACAACAAATTGTGGAAAATTCTTCAAGAGAGGGGAATACCAGACCACATAACCTGCCTCCTGCAAAACCTGTATGTAGGTCAAGAAGCAACAGTTAAACAAACCATGGACTGTTTTAAAATTGGGAAAGGAGTACAAGGCTGTATATTGTCACCTTGCTTATTAACTTACATGCAGAGTACATCATGCGAAATGCTGGGCTGAATGACGAACAAGCTAGAATCAAGATTGCCAGGAGAAGTATCTATAACCTCAGATATGCAGATGAAACCACCCTAATGGCAGAAAACAAAGAGATAATAAGAGCCTCTTGATGAAGGTGAAAGCGGAAAGTAAAAAAGTTGGTGTAAAACTCAACATTCTAAAAACCAAGATCATGGTATCCAGTCCTATCACTTTATGGTAAATAGATGGGGAAATAGTGGAGACAGTGACAGACTTTCTTTTCTTGGGCTCCAAAATCACTGCAGATGGTGACTGCAGCCATGAAATTAAAAGATGCTTGCTCCTTCGAAGAAAAGCTATGGCCAACCTAGACAGCATGTTAAAAAAGAGAGACATTGCTGACAAAGGTCCATCTAGTCAAAGCTATGGTTTTTCCAGAAGTCAAGTATGGATTTGAGAGCTGGACAATAAAAAAGGCTGAGTGCCAAAGAATTGATGCCTTCTAACTGTGGTTGTAGAGAAGACTCTTAAAGAGTCCCTTGGACAGCAAGGAGATAAAACCAGTCAATCCTAAAGGAAATCAACCCTGAGTATTCATTGAAAGGACTGATGATGAAGCTGCAATACTTGGCCACCTGATGGGAAGAGCTGACTCATTGGAAAAGACCCTGATGGTGGGGAAGATTGAGGGCAGGAGAAGAAGGGACGACAGAGGATGAGATGGTTGGATAGCATCACTGACTCAGTGGACGTGGGCTTGAGCAAACTCTGGGTAATAGTGAAGGACAGGGAAGCCTGGCATGCTGCAGTCCAGTGAGTCACAAAGAGTTGCACAAGACTGAGCAACTGAACAAGAACAACAACAACCTTTTTGTGGAGAGTGAGTTGGACCATATTTCCCCAGATTTATGATGATCATGTCATGCAGAATATAATCAGAGATCTAAAGAAAGTCAATGTGTGTTAAATCTATCTCTTTTAAGATTAATCTATCTGTTTCAAGATAAACCTCTTTTTGTTACTTCCGTGAAATTCATCAGAAGTTGGTTGATATGAAACATGATAAAGATTCAGCCATCTTTTGGTGAATTGAACGTAACAAAAGTAGAGCTCTCTACTAGTGCAGCTAAGTTTGATTTTTTTTTTCCCCTAAAGAAATGTGTTTGGAATCTCTATACTTAAAATGTGTTTATGAAGCAATATCTATAGCAGAGATGATTATAAAAATATATTCAAAGTGAATATAAATATTTCTATTTTATGTGAATAGAAATAGAAATATTTCTATTTATATTCTGCCAATCAAATTTTAATTGTCAAAAGTGACTCTAATAAATCTTTCTCCCCTAAAAACTTTTTTCTTCCCCATTAATCTATATGGAAGTTATGCAACTGGGTATGGACTATTTTGCTTATTTTCAGGACCATCTTCTGTAATATGACAAGTTGGGTACTGTAGTTTCTCTCAGAGTTTCTCCAGATTTACACTGAGTAAGCATTGCTTAGATGTCTTGGTTAAACATGACCCACTCCCCAGAAACTAGGATTCATTTCCTCCTAACTGGGCCTGAGAATCTGCATTTTAGTGCATCCACAGGCTGATTTCACAATTGGTGGTTGCATTACTTCAGAGTGAAGAGAAAGAATCAATTTAGTGGAGAGTGAATTCTCACTATTAGGCCTTTGTCTTAATTTATATGCAGTTAAACAAATGGCTCATTGATGCAGTGGGTCCACTCTTGAATAACTGGAGGAATTCTCTACAAAAGTCTTCAGAACTTGAACCGGGAGGGGAACTTAAACTGGTGGACTTCTCTATGAAAGTCCTTGGATCTTAAATTAGTCACACACTTCTAAATCAGTGTTCTATGCTCTGTCTCTCCTGCTTGTATCGTTTGCATGAAAGCCCAAATGAATTTAATGGGCAAAGCATAGGTAATACTGATATATGGCCACCCTACATAAGGAAGTGGGCTTCCCTGGTGGCTCAGACAGTAAAGAAGCTGCCTGCAGTGCAGGAGGAACAGGTTCAATCCCTGAGTTGGGAAGATCCCCTGGAGAAGAGAATCACTAACCACTCCAGTATTCTTGCTTGGAGAATTCCATGGACAGAGAGCCTGGTGGGCTACAGTCCATAGGGTCTCAGAGAGTTGGACTCGACTGAGTGACTAAAACTTTCTTTCAAGCTTTATATAAGGAATTTGTCATAATAATATCTCCAGAATAGAGGAAGAATTTGATAAAGACTTTTCAACTTCATTTAAACAGAATTGAGAGGTGCCCTGGCACCTGTTTCCAGGGCACTGCCCTCGGCAGTGATCCAGGAAGGACGCCTGTCTCCTGCATGGTCTCCTGGTAGCCCAGGTCCTTTTTTGCCATAGGAGGGAGGGCCAAGGAATTCACTGTAACAGCTGGAAAACAGCTTTGTAAAACCTAGAAAACGTTCACTGCCCAGCTTGTCAGCTGAAAGGAGCTCGGAGAGTGAAGGGTGAAAATACGGGCTCCTGCTGACCCTGTGGCAGGCTGTGGTGAAGTGGTCAATGGTGGGAACAGACCCAGCCTTCCTTGAAGTCACTGGGAAGAAGCAGTATTAGTAACTGCTTAAGACAGCAAATGAGCCTACAAATCTAATATCACGCCCACTGCTCTTTTTCTTTCACTGTACCAACATTTACCCCAATGGCTGTGCTTTCTGACATTTTCAGTTTGGGATGTGAATATACGTTCAAGATGGACACTTTTTGTCATGGTCCCTTGGGTTTCTCTTTGTCTAAAATACTGCCTTACACATTGTAGGAGATCAGTGGGGACTTCGTTGTTTTAATTTTGTGCAATATTGTGAAATTTTTTTAAAATTTTTAATCAGGATATGTTTGCTTTTTCTATAAATGTGAGTTTTAAAAGTCTTGTTGTCTTTTACTGTAATTTTAGTACATCTTGGGACAAAAGAATACAATGGTATGCCACATGGATACCATTTATTCCATATAAAGATGAAGCTTTTTTCATAAAATAGGTAATATAGAATATTAATTGAACTTAAAAATTGGCACATCTTGATTGATCATAGTAAAGAAATAACATGAAAGTAAATTTTGTGTTTTATAAAAATAGGTAATTATTGGTGGCTCAGTACATGGTAGGTCTACAGTAAAGAACTATTCCAGTGCCTATGGATCTTTAAGATAAAACAAGGCAACATAGGTTGTTTTAAAAATGAAAGTTTTGCTAGTTTGGAACCTTAGGTACTAAATGACATTGAAACTACTATTTTCTTTGGTCCCTGGAAAGGATAAGAAGAGGTTAGGAGGTAGATAGTCACATTGTTAACTCTATTATAATCATTTGTTTATTTCTTATAAGGAAGATAACAGTCTATGGGGATTCATTTAAGTCAAAGTCTTCTGCCCTCCACTGAAAGATTATAATGTAATTCATATTTAAAATGTGAAAGCTCTTGGCTCTATATTTTGTAAAGAACATTCTTTTTTTGTTTTGTTAGAGTTATCATTCATATTGTATCTATCTCCCTGTTTAATATTTCAAATTTGGTGTGTAGTTCAAAAGTGATCGTTGTTTTGTGATTTACAACCTTGGAGAAAAATAACATAGTAGTCATAACTTTGTAGTTTTTGTGATGCATGAAGATCAGATTTTTTAATGTTGGTTAATGCTTTGCTAATTAAAGTGTGCATGTTAATTAAAGCAGAGGCTAATGTTAATTACCTATATTAATGGAATCTCATGTAGCACCTGCCTGAAGCAATGGGTTCAATTTTCAAAATATCTCAATTAAGGCTGAAACTTTTGATTTGCATCTAGTAGGGTTTCAATTAACTGCATTGAAAACTTAAATAACACTCTTAGGGGTGCAAAATATCAGTGATTATATGAAGTGCAGTAGAGTTTGTAGGTTCATTTCTAAAGGCTCCTTTCAGCCTAGCTGTATTTATTTCTTATCTGCTGGTCAAGATTCTGTTCATCCACTAGGACTCAGTGAAAATACCATTTCTTATATGTATTTTCAATGTATTATTAGCTCCTTTTTGTTGGTCTTACTTCTTTTATGCCACTCTGCCTTGCTTTATAATTACCTGTTACAATCTGTGTCTTTTGCTAACTAGAAGCTCCTTACAGGCCTTATCTCACTCCTTTAAAAGGCCCAGCACACGTTATTAGATGATAGGATGTTTTCTAAGTTGAAGACACTCTAAGTGTTTACAAAACAACTAAATACATTTATTGACTGAGGCAGAAATGAGTGAATGTTTAACTTTCAGTGCAAGACAACTGCACTGTTGCTACATTTATAACTGCTTCAAGTTAAGCATGAAGTTGCTATTTGGGATCTTATTGCTTTGTCAAATAAAAGATGGATGTTGTTAATTTCAGTTAAATACAAGCTGAAATGGGAAGACGCTGCTTGTTCAATGTAAAATAGTGTTATGAGATCAGAGGATTTCCCTGGTTGCTCAGCAGTAAAGAACCCACCTGCTAATGCAGGAGACCTGGGTTTGATCCCTAGGTCGGGAAGATCCCTTGGAGAATAAAATGGCAACCCACTCCAGTATTCTTGCCTGGGAAATCCCATGGATAGTGGAGCCTGGTGGGCTACAGTCCATGGTATCACAAAAGAGTCTGACACGACTTAGCGCCTAAATAACAACAGTGAGATGAGAGAACTTGTGTCTATGCTGGCAGGGATGATGTGAACACTCTTTTTCAGTCTCAGGTTTATAATCTGACGATTTTGCATACAGATCTGGCTTGCGACCCCATAAGCACAAATACTTTTAGTAAACTATTTATTGAAGAGTGCCATAGTGGGCTTGCTTTATCTTGGAAGATAACATGTTATCATGTGGTGGGCCCAAATTTTAAATTAACTAATTCAAAGTATAGATAGATATTATCTATCTATAGATATGTGCCTGTAGACAGGTACATTGTAATTAGTATGCATGTCATTTTTCTGGAACTTGCTGTTGTGTTTGCTGGAGTCCCAATAACAACCATTCCCATTGGGTTTGGGAAAGCATTATGAGCTAATGGTGCTAACCTTTTTGACATCTAGTATAATTGTGGTTTCAGAAAAATAGTTTCCATTACTCTACATAATTGAAGGGAGCAATAATCTCAATAAATATACACAAATAGATCCCACACTGATTTACAGACTCCAGAAATAAGCACCAGTTACCACTGTTCCTTGGCAGACTTTGACTTTTAACTGACTGTGGATCTCAGAGGACCAGGATTTGTCTTCATTCAGCTGTAGAGAATATCAAATGAACACAAGATTTCCATGTGTGAAGTATTGATATAACCAGCAAGGTGACAAAAAGGCACATAACTCCTCACTGTCCTGCTGTGCTCGGCATACTGATTAAAAAATATTTTAAGATAAAAAGTAATAGTACTGTTTAGGCAAGATGTCAGTTGTCATCTAGGTGGCAGGACATATGACTGCTGGAAATGAGATGTGAATGTGCCCATCAATGAAGAGTGATATACAGGTGTAGAGGTGTAGAGGTGAAGTGATATGACACTATCACTTCATGTCATAATTGGCTCAATGTTGGCTGGTTAGTTATTAGGTAGAATAAATGCAACATTTATTTGGAGGAATGTGACAAACATGCAGATTAGACTTCCCAGGATGAGGCAATGGGCCAGGTCTTTACAAGTCTGAGAGCAAAGTCACCAAAGCATCCATTCTCCACTGGGGCACCATTAAGGTGGCAGATGGCAGAGCATTAGCAGAAAGACATTGGGAACAGCTGGAAAACATCTGGTAGGAAGTGACAACCTAAAGGGTGTACTGGGCTTTTCTTAATTGTGAGGCGATCGCTCAAAAAGCCTGGAAAGAAACATCAATGTTTTGGTGGTGGGAGGAAGGAGTTGGCTGGAACACTACATTCCAGCTCAGGGATTTGAGAGAATTCTGAAAATAAGTGATTTTAGGGTCTGGTGAAAAGATTACAGGGGAGAAAAAAAGTTATAGAAAATTAACTTGCTTTTTCTCAAGTGCTAAATAAGAACACACTTTTTAAAGGTGTCAGTAAGGCTTACATGGACCTGGAATCCACTTTAAGAAGATAGTTGATTCATCACCACCTTGTGAATAATATTTAAAACATACGATTTTGAGGGTATATGGAAAGGTTATGTGTTCGTAGAGAATATGGAAACACTAATTAAACTGGAGTGAGGAAGATGGACTACTTAATGACTCAAGTCACTATTCCTCTTTCTTAATTTACTATCTCATGATTTTTCTAGAACCTATATGAAATACAAAAAGGCTTTTGGGCTATTTCTGTCACTGTATTTCTTCTTTTTTTTCTTCACCCTAGCCTTTTGTCCTTGACTGTCTGTGTCTCAGTGCTTATTCTCCCACTTTCCCACAAGGATCACCTGACTTTTCATAATCTCTAGCTTTCAAGACTCACCACAGAGAGTAATGTTTCATTTGGGGAATTTAATATTTTCTAAAGAACAGGCACAGTGAGGACCACATGCCCTAGGGGGCTGATAGGTAGAATTAGGAGAAGGCAAAGGCCACTGCTGCCAGCTATAAGACTGGGACAGATTGTCTCGCAGGTTACCAGGTGAGTCCTTAGTTGCTCTATGATGCTGGTATTGGAATGTGCAAGCCTTCATGTGTTGGGATGGAAACAAGAGTCTGAGTAGGTGCCAGGGGATCTGTGACCAGCCAGAAGCAAGAGATCAGAAGGGAATAGGAATAATGCCTCCATAAAGGAGTAACAGGGCGACAAGATAAATGTAGGAAAGTCAAGAGCTCAACATGCACTGTAACCTTGGCCCTAAATTTCTATGTTATCCCAGGACCCCTATGAATCCCACATATCAATACATCATAAGGATAACAGGTTGTTGCTGGTTGGGGATCAGTAATCAGAATTGGCAAGAAAAAGATCCCTGCAGTGAGGCCAGGTTGCTCACCACATGCAGGGTGTGTGAAGGGAAGGAGTGACAAGGTGGCTGAGTGGGGAGCTGTACTGGGTGGTGGTTGTGTGGACACTGCGATGGTGCATGACCACTAAGGCTGCATAATAGGTATCATTGCTGGAGGTGAAGGAGCCGAGTTTTGATTGAGTCCAGGAGCCACAGGACAAGGTACACTGAGCCTCGCAGAAAGTGACTGATGTGCATACCTTACCCAGGGATTTTGTGCCACTCCCATCTGTTTTAGTTGCCTTTTCTGAGACTGGTTAGGGATTGAAAATCATGGTTGCAGAACTGCTGGCTTGAGAGGATACTTGGGATGGTTGTTTAAAAAAACACTAGACTTGGAGCCAGAACCCCTTGGCTCTTCCTCTTGTTAGGTTTTTGATTTTGGACAAATTTATTTGATCTCTGGCCTCTGCATCTGTTCAGTGGAGATAATAATACCTGATCTACCTGAGCATGGCACAAGATTGTTATAATTGTCAAATGAAGAAATGTATGTGTAATCTCATAACCATGAAAGTATAAATGTAATTTATTATCAGAGTATCAATATCCTATTAGCAAGTGATTCCTGATCGAGCACAACATTATTCTCAATGATTTGAGCAGTTGTCTAGGTACCCAGTGATTAGTGAACTGATATAGGTGAGAGATAGTAAATCCAGGTTTTTACCACATGTAATAAACCTGTTAATTTGTATACTGGCTCAAGTAACAGGACAAAATCAATACTTGTTTCATAGGAGAATAGATTATTTGGGATGGAGCTATAAAAAAAAGAATAATTATATACAATATAAAACTTTATATTTCTTTTAAAATATCCAATAAATAGTAGAAAATTTCATTATGGATATGGTATTCTGACTAAAAGTAAAATGTTTATCATTAGAAAAATAGTTCTCTCTTAGTGCTGGTTCTCAGACTTCAAAGTAGCATATTGAAGATGGCAGTGCATTTAATGCTAATATAAAATGATTTTGTTCTTCACTGTCATCTTTTTTTCCAACATGTTTCTATTTCAGAACCCTACAAAAATATTTGAAAACCATATATATAATGAGGTTGTTAATATTTTAAATCTATAAAGAACTTATATAACTCAATAGCGAAAAAAAGAAAAGAAAAACCAACCAGAAATAACACAATTAAAAATCGGGCAAAGGACCTGACAGACACTTCCCCAAAGATGACATATGAAAGGCCAACAGGCACAAGAGAAGATGGTGAACGTCACTAGTCATTTACTAGAGAAATGCATATTAAAACCACAATGAGATATCACCTCATGCCTGTTAGAATGGCCATCATCAGAAAGACAAGATAACAAGTGCTGGTGTGGATGTAGAGAAAAGGGAACTCGTGTACTGTTGGTGAACTTGTAGATTGGTACAGCCACTAGGTAAAACAGTATGGAAGAGCCTCAAAAAATTAAATATAGAACTATCATATGATCTAGCAATTCCATTTCTGGGAATATGTCCAGAGGAAGTGAAAGCGTTAACTTGAAAAGGTATCTGCACCCCCATATTCATAGCAACACAATTTGCAATAGTCAAAACATGGAAACAACCTAAGTGTCCATTAACAGATGAATGAATAAAGAAGTTCTTCAAAGTAAAGTATTATTCAGCCATAAAAATGAGGAAATTCTATTACCTGTGACAAAATGGATAGACATTAAAGATGTTGTGCTAGGTGAAATATGTCAGAGAGAGAGACAAATACTATATGATCTTGCATGTGGAATCTAAAGAAAACAACTCAAAAAAATAATCAGACATGTGGTACCAGAGGCAGAGGGTGTGGGAGGGGGATTGGAGGAAGGTGGTAAAAAAAAGAAAAAGGTACAAATTTTCAGTTTTAAGATAAATAAGAACCAGGGCTGTAATGTACAACATGACGACTATGATTAATACTACCATGTGATACATAGGAAAGGTGTTAAGAGAGTGATTCCTGAGAGTTCTCATCGCAAGGAAAATTTTTTCTTTTTTTCTTTCTTTCATTTTTCTTTCATTGTATATGAGATGATAGATGTTGACTGAAATTGAGATAACCGTTCCACAGAATGTATGTAAATCTAACCATCATGTTATACTCCTTAAACTTATACTGTAATGAAAGTCAATTATCTCTCAATAAAACTGGGGGAAAACTCCACTCAAACTGAAATCCCAGAAGCCCTTAAATACCGATTTGAAGAAACAGGTGAATCATTATACAAAATGTTTTATGTTCTAGATTTGTCTGATTGCTTCCTCATGGTGTCTTGTGGCTTTTCCCTCTACTCCCTATTTGCTATAACCTGTAAATTTGGTCCAGAGGCTTCCTTGGATTCAAGTTAAATGTTTTTGGTATGCATACTTCATACGGCATCTCCTCAAGTTGTGTTGTCCGCTCTTTGTGATGCTAAATTGGTGGCAACCAAATATCTTCTTTGTAGAGATGAGATTTTCCTTATAGTTAGTAGTAATCTGTAGGACAGTGCCTTGACATCATGTGAATATTTAGTTCTCCTTCAAAGCTTTGTTTAATAGTTTTATTTATTTTTTAAAATTTTATTTTTTTTAACTTTACAATATTGTATTGGTTTTGCCATATATCAAAATGAATCTGCCACAGGTATACATGTGTTCCCTATCCTGAACCCTCCTGCCTCCTCCCTCCCCATACCATCCCTCTGGGTCGTCTCAGTGCACCAGCCCCAAGCACCCAGTATCGTGCATCGAACCTGGACTGGCGACTCGTTTCATATATGATATTATACATATTTCTTAGAATCCACTGATGATTCTTGCTGGAATCAATGATTTCCTTGGGGATTGTGAAATGGTAGTTTTCTATTTCTTCCATATTTTTAACTGGCATTTTTTTTCCTATAGAGCTTCCTCATATCAACCTAAGATAAAAAACAATATCTCTTTTAAGAAGCAAGTGAAATGCCTAATTTTTTGTTTTTACTTACCAACTTTGGGGTACTAGTCATCTTAATTAGTGATACTTCTTGTCCTCTCTTTTGAGTATAATTACATGTTGATTGTTTTTTACTTACAACTCTTCTTTTTTGATGTTCAGATTGTCTAAAATTTGCCAAAAGGGAGCCTCCTCATGATGGCTTTTGTGTTGTTTGGATATTCCCATTAGTCAACAGATGCTTCTTTGCTTTCTGGTAGAAAAAAAAAGTCCCAGGCTTACTTTATTCTTTTCCTGCCCCAAACTTTTAAATAATTTTTAAAATAATCAGCTCTTTTAATATAGAAACGTCACCAACCATCTCTTTGACTCATTCATTCATTTAGCAAGTATTTGTTGACTGTCTATTATATGTCAGGAAACTGCAATATCAAAATAAGTCTGGTTCATATCCTATTCTTGGAGAACTTAAAATCTGGTAGGATAGAGCAATCATGAATACCTGTAAGGTGGGAAGAGATGCATATTTTATAATATAGGTGTGAACTGTGAGTCCAGGAATTCAGGTGTGCTGAGTGGTTATTGAGCATGAAGGAATGTATGGGGTGTGGAGCTTCAGAAATGGAGAAGTGGTTGGGAAACAGATGGAAAGGCTATATACCTGGGAGGACATGGTTTAGTCTGAAGTGAATATCAGTGGTGTTTGCTATTTGTCAGAAAACGAAGTTAAAGAGGATTCAGGGGAAGGTGGACTGGGATCCAATCATGAGTGGTGTTTAAATATTGTGCTAAGACATTTGGATTTTATTCTAAAGAAAATGGCAACCACTGAAAGACCTTTGTTCATTGTTGTTATTATTTGATTTTTAAATCAGAACAGTGATGTAACTGAAGATATGCTACATTAATCCTCGTGTGTGTGCGTATGTGTGTGCATGTGTGTGTGCGTTAGTCATTTAGTTATGTCCAATTCTTTGTGACCCCATGGACTGTAGCTTGGCAGGCTCCTATTTCCATGGGATTCTTCAGGCAAGAATACTGGAGTGAGTTGCCATTTCCTTCTCCAGGGGATCTTCCCGACCCAGGATTGAACCCGGATCTCCTGCATTGCAGGCAGATTGTTTACTGTCTGAGCCTCCAGGGAAGCCCATTAATCCTCACAGATACGTCTCTTCATATGTGGGCCATCATAAGGGGAAATGCAACCACATTGCCAGTAGGTTATTTGTTGAACAAGTTGTCTAGTAGTGGGTATACTGACTCGAATGTGCGGGCTCTAGCTAATCCTGTGATTTGTGTCTTATGTGCAATAGCAGATCACCAAAATGTTTTAATGTTACTTCATGGTGGGGTTGGCTCAATTGCTCATAACTATGAGAAGCTCTGGGCTTCTCCAGGGGCTCATTGGTAAAGAATCTGCCTGTCAATGCAGGGGACATGGATTTGATCCCTGTGTCAGAAGATCCCCTTGGAGAAGGAAATGGCAACCCACTCCAGTATTCTTGCCTGGGCAATGCCATGGACAGAGGAGCCTGGAGGGCTACAGTTCATGGGGTTGCAAAGAGTTGGACATGACCTAGCAACTCAGGATGCACCCATGCATGAGAAGCTCTTTGAAGCCCAGATAACTCCTTCTTTCTTGGTTCTTTCTCCAAAATTTGATAGAGTTATATTTATAGATATTAACTTGTATCAGATCAGATCAGCCGCTCAGTCGTGTCCGACTCTTTGAGACCCCATGAATCGCAGCACGCCAGGCCTCCCTGTCCATCACCAACTCCCGGAGTTCACTCAGACTCACGTCCATCGAGTCAGTGATGCCATCCAGCCATCTCATCCTCTGTCGTCCCCTTCTCCTCCTGCCCCCAATCCCTCCCAGCATCAGAGTCTTTTCCAATGAATCAACTCTTCGCATGAGGTGGCCAAAGTACTGAGTTTCAGCTTTAGCATCATTCCTTCCAAAGAAATCCCAGGGCTGATCTCCTTCAGAATGGACTGGTTGGATCTCCTTGCAGTCCAAGGGACTCTCAAGAGTCTTCTCCAACAGCACAGTTCAAAAGCATCAATTCTTCGGCGCTCAGCCTTCTTCACAGTCCAACTCTCACATCCATACATGACCACAGGAAAAACCATAGCCTTGACTAGACGAACCTTTGTTGACAAAGTAATGTCTCTGCTTTTGAATATGCTATCTAGGTTGGTCATAACTTTCCTTCCAAGGAGTAAGCGCCTTTTAATTTCATGGCTGCAGTCACCATCTGCAGTGATTTTGGAGCCCCCCAAAATAAAGTCTGACACTGTTTCCACTGTTTCCCCATCCCCATGAAATGATGGGACCGGATGCCATGATCTTCGTTTTCTGCATGTTGAGCTTTAAGCCAACTTTTTCACTCTCCACTTTCACCTTCATCAAGAGGCTTTTTAGTTCCTCTTCACTTTCTGCCATAAGGGTGGTGTCATCTGCATATCTGAGGTTATTGATATTTCTCCCGGCAATCTTGATTCCAGCTTGTGCTTCTTCCAGCCCAGCATTTCTCATGATGTACTCTGCATATAAGTTAAATAAGCAGGGTGACAATATACAGCCTTGACGAACTCCTTTTCCTATTTGGAACCAGTCTGTTGTTCCATGTCCAGTTCTAACTGTTGCTTCCTGACCTGCATACAGATTTCTCAAGAGGCAGGTCAGGTGGTCTGGTATTCCCCTCTCTTTCAGAATTTTCCACAGTTTATTGTGATCCACACAGTCAAAGGCTTTGGCATAGTCAATAAAGCAGAAATAGATGTTTTTCTGGAACTCTTTTGCTTTTTCCATGATCCAATGGATGTTGGCAATTTGATCTCTGGTTCCTCTGCCTGTTCTAAAACCAGCTTGAACATCAGGAAGTTCACGGTTCACATATTGCTGAAACCTGGCTTGGAGAATTTTGAGCATTACTTTACTAGCGTGTGAGATGAGTGCAATTGTGCAGTAGTTTGAGCATTCTTTGGCATTGCCTTTCTTTGGAATTGGAATGAAAACTGACCTTTTCCAGTCCTGTGGCCACTGCTGAGTTTTCCAAATTTGCTGGCATATTGAGTGCAGCACTTTCACAGCATCATGTTTCAGGATTTGGAATAGCTCAACTGGAATTCTATCACCTCCACTAGCTTTGTTTGTAGTAATGCTTTTTAAGGCCCACTTGACTTCACATTCCAGGATGTCTGGCTCTAGGTCAGTGATCACACCATTGTGATGATCTGGGTCATGAAGATCTTTTTTGTACAGTTCTTCTGTGTATTCTTGCCACCTCTTCTTAATATCTTCTGCTTCTGTTAGGTCCATACCATTTCTGTCCTTTATCGAGCCCATCTTTGCATGAGATGTTCCTTTGGTATCTCTGATTTTCTTGAAGAGATCTCTAGTCTTTCCCAATCTGTTGTTTTCCTGTATTTCTTTGCATTGATCGCTGAAGAAGGCTTTCTTATCTCTTCTTGCTATTCTTTGGAACTCTGCATTCAGATGCTTATATCTTTCCTTTTCTCCTTTGCTTTATAGTCAACTTCAATTATGTAAGCTACAGCAATAAGTAAAATGACGTAACAACCAAAATGATGCTGAAAATTCAAACTGAAATGAGACTTCCTATGCTCTTACTTTGAGGCTACTTTTGTTTTTATATTTATTACAACTTGCATTATCTAGTTTCCCAGCTTAATTTAACATATCATGTAAAAGATGAAATGAACTAGATGCTGTCACATCAAGGACAGCAAGGAATAACTCTTCTAACCTGCATATGGCAGAAGGCATAAGCTGTTAAATCAGAAACAATAACTCCAAAATCACTGTGCTTAAGCTATTCTATGTGAAGAAAACAACTCCAACAGTACCTGCAGGTATAACCACATCATAATTGGTGTTTCTATCTCGACAGTCATACACAGAGCAGGTTCTGTTTAAGGATATGAAATATCTCAGACTTCCATTCTAAATGGAAAAAATGAAGCTCAAAGAAAAGTATTCTGGGACTTCAAGAGGTAAATTGCCCCATCCTTCTCCCCTTTGATAATGAGATCAGTTTTGGGGTCTCTCTGAACTCATCTTAAGGAGGTTCCCATGTATCAATCATTTTTATTCTCTTTGGGTCCTTGTGATGTGAACTTTCCCACCCTGTGGTATGTTGTTCAACTGTACTTCCTGTCACTTTGAGACTCCTGCTTCTACCATGGCTTGGCATGAAACATATTTTCTCCATCTCTTAGCTCAACTAATTATTTTATCTCCAGGGTTAAAGCATCATACAGACCAGCTAAAATTAAGCATCAACACTTTAAATTAAAATGTATAACATAGAGGCTTAATTGCCACCAGGAGTTTTCTTGTTTGTAATTCTTAGACAATCTCAGTCTATGTTAAACTGAAGGAATCTCAGGAGACTTTGGTCAAAGCAGCCCTTTAAAGGGAATTGATCCTGTTTAATGCCACCATTTGTACCTTAGCGCTCCATTTGGCAGCCTGAAGTGTTTGTCACCACTGTCCAAGGATCTTCACTTTAGGACATTGCCTCTCCTTCAGGCTTCCTTGAAGAATTGTTTGTGAGCCTTCACTCAACAACCCATTTATTCATTCATTCAATCAATGCACAATTTTCTGACATCGGTGATACAATTATGATACAACTAGGGGATACAACTAGAAAGATGAGGTCTCTGTCCTTATAGAGTTTACATATCAGTGAGATAAGAATCAGAAAAAGCAAGCATGCAAATAAGCAAAAAAAAAATCATTAAGTCCAATAACTATAATTTTAAGATGCAGTAAATATTAGGAATAAAATGAATAGGACCTGAGAAAGAAAATAATAGAGTATACCTATCTTTGGTGAGATGATCAGGGAAGGAAGTAATATTTAAACTGACTGCTGCAGGATATGAAGATGATAGTCATATGAAGAAGGAAGGAAAAATTCTGGGCAGAGGGGCCAGCATGGGAAGGAGCTAGGTTTGTTCAAGGAACTGAAAGAAGTCTGTAATACCTGGGGTGTGTGGGCAAGCGTGAGAGCAGCTTGGGAGGAGTGATAGACGGTGAAGGACAGCCACGGCAGACCCCTGAGCATTCCGGGACCCAAGGGGAGGTGCCTCTGCACCGCACTGGTTGAGGCCGAGGTCAGATCATTCCTTTAAATAGACTTGGAGCATAGTATCTAATATCTTTCAGTGTCATAGTTTTTTACCTTTTCGTACTCTTCATGGGGTTCTCAAGGCAAGAATGCTGAAGTGGCTTGCCAATCCCTTCTCCAGTGGACCACATTTCGTCAGAACTCTCCACCATGATCTGTCTGAGTTGGTGGCCCTACACAGCACTGTGCATAGTTTCATTGAGTTAAACAAGGCTGTGGTCCAAGTGATCAGTTTGGTTAGTTTTCTGTGATAGTGATTTTCATTCCGTCTGCCCTCTGATGGATGGGGATGAGAGGCTTGTGGAAGCTTCCTGATGGGAGGGATTAGCTGTGGGGAAAACAGGGTCTTGCTCTAGTAAGTCTTTAATCAAATTTTCTGCTGATGGGTGGGCTGTGTTCCTTCCCTGTAGTTTGGCCCGAGGCTGAACTATGGTAATGGTGGTAATGGTGGTAATGGCGACTTCCTTCAAAAGGACTTACACCAGCACGCCAGGGCTCCCAGGTCCACTGCAGCCAGAGCCCCTGTCTCCACAGCAGGCCACTGCTGACCCATGCCTCTGCAGGAGACATTCAAATCCTCAAAGGCAGGTATGACTCAGTCTCTTGTGGAGGTCACTGCTTTGTTACCTGGGTCCTGGTGCACACAAGGTTTTGTTTGTACCCCCCAAGCATCTCTGGAGGGTATGAGGTTTGATTCTAAATGCGATTGTGCCCCTCCTGCTGTCTTTTTGGGATTTTCCTTTGCCCTCGGATGCAGGTATCTTTTTTTGGTGGGATCTGACATTCTCCTGTCGATGGTTATTCAGCAGCTAGTTGAGATTTTGGTGTTCTCGCAGGAGAAGATGAGTGCGCCTCCTTCTGCTCTGCCATCTTGACTGCTGCTGCTGCTAAGTCGCTTCAGTCATGTCCAATTCTGTGCAACCCCATAGACGGCAGCCCTCCAGGCTCCCCCGTCCCTGGGATTCTCCAGGCAAGAACACTGGAGTGGGTTGCCATTTCCTTCTCCAATGCATGAAAGTGAAAAGTGAAAGTGATGTCGCTCAGCCCTGTCCGACTCTTTGCGACCCCATGGACTGCAGCTCACCAGGCTCCTCCGTCCATGGGATTTTCCAGGCAAGAGTACTGGAGTGGGGTGCCATTGCCTTCTCTGTCCATGTTGACTACAAGGGGGGAAATATATTAATAGAATAATGGAAATAAAAAATAATGGAACAGTATGTTGAAATTTGACTGGTTTGGACACAGCAATGTTAAATTCTTTTCATGAGTCTGTTGGCTTAACAGATAGCAATAGTTCATTTTTTTTCACTCTTGTTCAGTCACTCCGTTTTGTCTGATTGCGATCCCATGGACTGCAGCACACCAGGCTTCCCTGTCTTTCACTATCTCCCAGAATTTGCTCAGACTTATGTCCATTGAATCGATGACTGTGGTCCTAAAACAAAGATCAGAAAAAAGAGTTAAGAAAAGTGAGGAAGAAGAAGGCCATAATTTTGTTTAATTTATCCCTTACTTAGAATAAGAATATGCCTGATGGGTAGGAATCAAGCCTCCAAAGAGGAAAAAATGTGTATTTATAAATTTTTTTAGTCTCTTTCAGATAAAATAGCAATGAGCTAGTAAGCATTTTCAAGAACAACTGAACTACAAGCCCACCTTTATAAGCTCTAAGAAGCAGTGATGATCAGTCTTTATAGTAATCAAGATGATGTAAGTGGGTGGAAATTACTGTTATAATGTTTTGTGCAAATATGTGTGTGTGTGTGTGTGTGCGTGTGTGTGTACGTCTGTGTGTGAGTGGCTCTGTTGCAGATTTACCAGAAAATAACCCCAGTAGCTTTTTTTAAAACTCGGTAACCTGTATAAGGTGAAAGAGGAGAGTGAAAAAGCTGGTTTAAAACTCAACATTCAGAAAACTAAGATCATGGCATCTGGTCCCATCACTTCGTGGCAAATAAATGGGGAACAGTGAAAACAGTTTATTATCTTGAGCTCCAAAATCACTGTGGATAATGACTGTAGCCATGAATTTAAAAGACACTTGCTCCTTGGGAGACAGGTTATGACAAACCTAGACAGCATATTAAAAAACAGAGACATCACTTCTGCCGACAAAAATTCGTCTAGTCAAATCTATGGTTTTTCTAGTCATGTACGGATATGAGAGTTGGACCATAAAGAAGGCTGAGCCTGTTTGGGTTTCTATAACAGAATACCATGGACTGGGTGGTTTGTGAACTTCAGACATTTATTTCTCACAGTTTTGGAGGCTGGAAAGTCTGAGATCAAGGTGCTGGCAGATTCAGGGTCTGATGAGGGCCCTCTTCCTGCTTCACTGTGTCCTCACAGGTTAGAAGGGAGAAACAGCTCTCTGGGGTTTCTTTCTTAAGAACACTAATCCCATTCATTAGGGCTCCACCCTCATGACCCAATCACCTACCAAAGGCCCAACCTCCTAATACCATCACATTGAGGGTAGGTTTCAACGTATGAATTGGGGTGGGGCACACAAACATTTGTTCTTATTCAGTCACTCAGTCATGTCCCACTCTTGACCCCATTGACTGCAGTATGCCAGGCTTCCCTGTCCTTCACCATCTCCCGTAGCTTGCTCAAACTCATGTTGATTAAGTTGGTGATGCCATCCAATCATCTCGTCCTCTGTTGTTCCCTTCTCTTCCTGCCTTCAATCTTTCCCAGCATCAGTGTCTTTAAAATGAGTCAGCTCTTCACAACAGGTGGCTAAAGTATTGTAGCTTCAGCTTCAGCAATCAGTCCTGAATATTCAGGGTTGATTTCCTTCAGGATTGACTGGTTTGATCTCCTTGCAGTCCAAGAGACACTCAAAAGTCTTGTCCAACACCACAGTTCAAAAGTGTCACTTCTTTTTTGTTACAAACATTTAGTCTGTAACAGATGCGTTTTGAGTTTTAGTTTTGGTTCTAGACTTTCATTTTTGAGCATGTTAACAACTGCAGCCTGTCAAAGAATTTTAAGTCAAGATTTTATTTAAGAGTGTTCTATTTGGGGTTTCAACTTAGCAATAGCAGCAGCAACAACCATTCTTTACACTCATCATACATACTTGCTTTTTCTCCTTGCTCTTCCACTTGCCCTTATTCTCCTCATCCTATCTTCCTCTTGTTGGGTGTCCTTTCCTCTTGACAAGATAAGCTAACTTCTGAGGCTCTGGGTCTTTTCTGGCTGTGCAAATTAGAGCCCCAAAGGAAATCCAGCTTCATGTGATCTCCTCCTGCCTGATATCCAGACCCTGTGAGCACAGCCAGGATGAGCCTTAGATAGAGATGAGGGAGGTAGACACTCAAGACTTAGAAGTCTTTGCAGACCCTCCTCACTGCTTCTGTGAAAAAAGGTTTCTATCCATTAGCCTTCCTTAAAATTATCTTATAGATGAACACATTTCAGTCTTTAATTGAAGAATATTGAATTCATGAACTTAGAGATGGGTCCCTTGTTAATGTTAATGCCTATAAATATTTGGTATGAATTAGTACATCAGATATCTTTCTGATTCAGCAGCTAACAGGAATAGAGATGGGGATAGTGTGGACAAAGGTAGTGAGAGTTTTGTATAGAGGCTTTTACATATGACTTTAAGATTTACTCCAATATTCTTAGGCAGCCTTTCTCAAAGTAAGCACCCTCTGCTTTCATTAGAATTTTCTAATTAAACACTTTTATCTGCATTTACCTTTTTATATGACTCTGCTGCTGCTGCTGCTGCTGCTAAGTCGCTTCAGTCATGTCCGACTCTGTGCGACCCCATAGATGGCAGCCCACTAGGCTCCTCTGTCCCTGGGATTCTCCAGGCAAGAACACTGGAGTGGGTTGCCATTTCCTTCTCCAGTGCATGAAAGTGAAAAGTCAAAGTGAAGTCACTCAGTCGTGTCCGACTCTTCACGACCCAATGGACTGCAGCCTACTAGGCTCCTCCGCCCATGGGATTTTCCAGGCAAGAGTACTGGAGTGGGGTGCCATCGCCTTCTCCGTTTATATGACTCTAGTAAATTGATTAATAATCAATATATTGTAAAGCAAAATGTTTTCCCTAGGAAAGTATTTTTATATTTCCTGTAAATATTTTTATGTAAAATATCTGTTGTAAGTTTTTAAATGACTTCTGATTTTCTTTGTTTTCTTCATCTTCAAATATTTCTCATTTATTAGTGAATCATATCTCAGTATAATCTAGATAAAATGTATTTTCTCTCCTTTTAAATACTTTTATATTCTCATCTGTTTTTATGGCATGTTACTGCATGTCTCCAGAGGCACACAGCATTTTTATTTTCAAGTAAATTTATATTAGTTACAGTCTCCAGCTGTTTTAGATATAGGATCATTTCCTGTCGGTACTGTTTCCAGGACAATTCTTTTTTTCCCTCACAAAAATGAAAAATGTAATTTAACAAAGACATCCTATAATTGCCTTCATATCTAGCAAGGTATCTAGCAATCTAAATACTTATTTTATTTAAAACATCTGTCTACATAATATCTAGTGATTGTCCAGGGCTATATCATTCTTGGGAAAAGCAGCTGCTGCCATTTTCATTTAATTTATAAGGAACCACCAAAAATGTCTCCTTAATATTGAATCTTCTGGCACTCTGTCATATGTAAGTTTTTTGTTTTTTTTTTTTTTAATGAGAATAGCTTACCTTTTTGGTATTTGCAATTAGCCTCTTTCAAATTAGGAAAGACCATTCTTTTAATAATCACTTGGGAAACCCTGCAAAAATAGTAAGCTTTTGTTATATGTATCAAGGTATCATAGTAAAAATGGTGGCATGCTACTCTACTCACAGCTAGACTTACCTTGGAAGTCACATTTTAATTATTAAGCTTTTTAGAGTTATTTGTCTGTAATGCATTCTCTTTTCATTTATAATGAAAGTGTAATTTTTTTTAATTGTGAAGCCAATCTGTTGATTAGAGCAGTCAGTTGATATGTTCTTGTCATTCTTCAGAAAAATGCATGAAAAAGATGACAACATCTGTAAAAGCTCTTTGTCTTGGGGGTGATGCTGAATGCTGCTTATAGAGGAACCCATTTGTAGCTCTGTTTATAGTGCAAAATCCTTGGAGCCTAAGGTAAAATGTTTAACTTTTAATAGATTGTATCATTTGAGGCTCAACTGAATGCCAAAACCAACAGACACCCCGGCTTACAATAGTGTATCTAAATGAGAAAGTTTACTTTTTCCAGGGATGTAATCAAAATATTCCTCTTTGGAACACTAAGAGTATGAAAGGGAAATGATTATGGTTCCCTACTGACATACTGTTTGATTGACAGCAAAAACCAACACGCACACCACCTGAGACATCTTGTTCAGGAACTTTCTGGAGGGTAGTAAATTGGTGTTGGCACAAACACAGAAAAATAAAATGACTTGATTCAGCACTTTTCAATTCCAAATCCCTAAACACTAAAGAAAGAAGTAAATATTCATCAAATGATCAAAATTTATATTGATTTTTATTCTACATTAGCAGCTCAAAGTCAAGACTCTTGACAGGGTGGAGGTCGGTTTGAATGATTCTCTTTGAAATGAGGATACAGGCACTGAGCTGAGTGCTACCGTGCATTCCTGAACCATAGGCCCTGATTATTAGTACCCTAGGAGGCTACATTTTTAAAAGAACGTATAAAGGCACACTTGTTCAGTTCTGTTTTGATAGCTAAATTGTTATTATTAGTATGTAAAGTAATTCTTGTTGTTCCTGCTTCATTCCTTCCTTTCTATCACCATCTAAGGACAACTATTTTATAGAATTTCACAGGAACTGGAGTGTACATTGTAGTCATAGAGTTAATAGCAGCATTTGCCAACATAATTGTACTTGGGAAGGAACTGCCAGTCCTGCAGGGCAAGAGAAGCTAAGACTGTATCTTGACATTATACGTCTTTAAT
The DNA here is from genome assembly GCF_019923935.1 of Bubalus bubalis. Taxonomy (NCBI): domain Eukaryota; kingdom Metazoa; phylum Chordata; class Mammalia; order Artiodactyla; family Bovidae; genus Bubalus; species Bubalus bubalis. The sequence continues at coordinate 27,386,806 of NC_059176.1, read as the reverse complement.
TTTTAGTTTCTGCCAGAAAGTACATAAGGACTTGTGGTAGTGGTATTTGGAAGTTGGGAATAAGAACATCGCCGAAGAATATAAAGCCAAGACTTGACACCTGTGTCATTGTGCAGAGATTTGCTAAGGAACAGTAATGGAGAAACATAGAAATTCTAATCATCCCCTCCAGTCCACACAGTGTAATCACACTCCCTTCCCACCCTAGCTCGTGACATAAAATGCTGAATTTTTAATGACTTTAACTACTTCCATTACAAAGAAGAGGAGAGTAGTGGTGGATGAGGTGATCCACAAATGTGAGTGTGTGATATATTTGTTCTTTATGTTTAAGTGGAGGTGTTATCATTGTTGTTTTTAAAATAGGCATCTCTTCTCTCATTAACATGGAGGAAGATGACGTTTTTCTTTACACACAAATGCAGAAGAAATAATGAAAATAGCATTCATGTTAATTTTTCTGCTTTGTTTAAATGCTTCCCATTTAACAAATACTATTAAGTATATAGCTTTAAAATTGGATTTCTTAAACATTACAGTGAATGGTTTTAATGGTTTACCACTAGCACCAAGTCAGTAGACAGAAAGATGACCTTTTAAATATATAAATACAATATTTTTACTTAAATCAGTTATCTTTTGCAGTTGTCTTGAGTTTATTATCCACAAATAAGTATAAATAAACCTTGGGAACATAAGTCTAGGTTTTCTGGCGCTGCCAGTATGGCCAGAGAAATTTTATAGCCTAATGTACAAAGATTAGTATATGTAATAATCTCATAGCTCAGTTGCTAAAGAATCCGCCTGCAATGCAGGGAACCCCAGTTAGATTCCAGTTAGTGTTGGGAAGATCTGCTGGAGAAGGGATAGGCTACCCACTGCAGTATTCTTGGGCTTCCTTTGTGGCTCAGCTGGTAAAGAATCCGCCTGCAATGTGGGAGACCTGGGTTCGAGCCCTGGGTCGGAAAGATCCCCTGGAGAAGGGAAAGGCTGGCTCCAGTATTCAGTCCATGGGATCACAAAGAGTTGGACACGACTGAGCGACTTTCACTCACGCACTTGCTGAGTATGATATTGAAATAGCTTTGAACATCTTCCTAAATTTTGAAATATATTTTATTTTTAATAAGAAATATTTAAATACTTTAAAAAGTTTTTTATCCATTGATAAAAAGAATATCCTAACCAACTCACTAATTGTTTCCTTGACAGTATTTTCAAAGTGTATTGGTCATATATCCTTGAACAAATATTTTAGCTCCTGTTATGTGATATAATTTTCTGTAATTCTAGGTTATAGGTTCCCTAAGAACAAGCACCATGTCTGACCCAGATTTGTATCTTATACAATGTCTTTAACATAAAGAGACTCTCAAAATATATTTGTCAAGTGAAGAAATGAAGACCTTTAATCAACTTTATTCTAAAGAGATGCATTGCTCCCTAGTCCATAGTCTCTGCTCCAACTCTTAGGAGAAAGAGACTTTGGTGCTCTACTCAATCCTATACACAGGACTCCTCCTTTGTATTGCCAAATAATATTTGTACTTAATTAGAACGTAGCTAATCATGAATGTGTGATAAATGTCTACCGAGAGTTCATTTTAGGATCTTGGGGAACAAAAAAACCACTATAGAGGTGACAACTCTCAATCCTGGAGTGAATATGAAGAATTCTGCCAAACGAAAGCATGGAGATTTCCAAATGGAGATTCTAATCATTCCTGAAAGTCCTTGTCAGAGTCTATGAGGGTTTAGGGACCTGAAGGTGTTTCCAGAAGAGTGAAGTGACTTGGGCCAGTTGCAAGAGATAGATTCTATAGGGAGTTTAGAGGGGAGACATATTTGTATAGGGCATAAGGGAAAAAGGTCTCTTTGTGCTTAGAGACAGTGCATCAAAGGTAAAGAAAAAAGACTAGTAAAAGTAGGAAAATATTCCCAAATAACAAAATTATTGTCAGAAAATGTACAGTTCCCCTCCATTGTATTGATGGATCCCCATGGTCTTCCTGAGCTGGTATGGATTCTTCCAAATACAAACTGTGACATTGCTGATATCTCTTCTGAAAGCTCACATGACTCTGTTTTTTTATTTTAAATGGGAAATCAGGTTTTATTAAGCTACAACACATTCTTACCCAGAAGACTTCAAACTTCATTTTGAAATATATTGTATAGCTTACTCCATTATGACAAAAGCTGAAATTTTCATTCTATAAGCATGAGACCATTGTGGTTAGCTTTTAATATAATATGTGACATATAAGATCACTCTATTAGCTGAATAAAATATTACCAAATGATGCAAAATAAAGAAGGTTTTCTTCTTCCTTTTCTCTAGATAAAAGTAAACTAGTTATATATTTCAATAATTTTTGGTCAAAGAAAAAAATAGTCTCCTTTTTAAGAGAGAATAAAGCCAACTATTTTCAAAATTAAACTGAGGCTACAACCTTAAAACTATCTGTCTTATTTCCTTGTACATTTTAAACCATTTAAAATTTTCAAACTGTAAAATGTGTTCAGCTAATTTATATAGATTGCCGATCACATACCATGTGCTGTGCTGGGTGCTGGGGAGATGGCGATGAATACATAGATAAAAGCAATGAAGACATGGATAAAATATAGCAATGGCTACATAAATAAAAGCCCCTGTCCACTCACAGCTTCCAGTCCACAATTAGAGATAGACAATATAAAATAAGTTACCTATTTTGGCTACACAAGGTAAATATATATGAAGGACAGTAAGGATTGCTGGGTGGAGGGGCGGGTGTAAGGGGTGGGGGGTGGGAGTCAGTTGAAGTATTAAGTAGAAGATCAAAAAAGACCTGAATAAGAAGATGACATTTTAGCAAAGACTTAAGGGAGGTTAGGGACGGAGCTGTCATGCGAACAAGGTCCAAATGCCCCTAGAGCCCTGGAGCAAGCCCACTGGCCCTGCTGGAGCAGGTCAGGATAGGTTGAAGACTGAGGACTCAACTGTGGCATGTGGACAAAAGCCTAGTTGGAGTACATTCAAGAGAAAATAGGAGAGGAATTGGACATAGTGAGTATAGATAATGTGGATAAAAGTGATTTTGCTGTAATGAAGAACAGAGAAATGGGGCTTAAGCCAAGAATAGATTGGTATCAATTGATGTCAAGAGATTATTTTTCCTTTTTATTTATTTATTTTGTACAGTTGTGCTCAGTCTGTCATGTCGGACTCTTTGCGACCCCATGGACTGTAGCCCACCAGGCTCCTCTGTCCCTGGAATTTCCCAGGAAAGATTACAGAGAGTCGGTTGTCATTTCCTCTGGGGGATATTCCAGACCCAGGGAACTTGTGTCTCTTTTTTCTCCTGCATTGGCAGGCAGAATCCTTACCATTGCACCACCTGAGAAGCCCTTTATTTATTTTACCATGGGAGAAACACAGCATTTGGAGGGGTGGGGTGGGGAATGTGTTAATGAGAAGAATATAGTGGAGAGGAAAAAACTGAAGAAGAGAAGGATGATTTGCTGCTGGGGCGATAATCTTTGCATAGATAAGAGGGGCTCTTTGTGTCTATGCAGGGGATTGGTTTTGGGTAGAAATATGGACATTTTCCACAGAAACAGGAGAGAAAGCAGAGGATGTGGAATCAGATGCAAGTGGCTGGGTAGATGTGGGAAGCTATGAAGTGAGCAAGCAGACCTACAATGGCATGGGTTAAGAAAGAGTAAAATTAATTTTCTAACATTCTCAGGATACCAACAGAGGGTCCTGGGATATGCAGTGACAATGAAATAATTGATATTTCTTAACTAAATCAGTGCTTTTTAGGGCAAGGACAAGGCATGTGTCTGATGTGATTATAAAAGTAAGTGTGGGTTTAATCCTTCAAGATTGTTAGAATGACTGAAATTTACCCCCTCACCACCAAATTTACAATGGGCTAAATAACTATTTTGTTGTTAGACACATTATCAGAAGGAAGTATGCTGTTGCTGCTGCTGCTGTTGTTCAGTCGCCAAGTCCTGTCTGACTCTTCACGACCCCATGGACTGCAGCATGCCAGGCCTCCCTGTCCCTCACCATCTCCCAGAGTTTGCCCAAGTTCATGTCCATTGACTTGGTGATGCCATCCAACCATCTCATCCTCTGTTGCCCTCTTATCCTTCTGCCTTCAATCTTTCCCAGCATGAGAGTCTTTTCCACTGAGTTGGTTCTTCACATCAGGTGGCCAAATATTACAGCTTCAGCATCAGTCCTTCCCATGAGTATTCAGGGTTGATTTCCTTATCTCCTTGCTGTCCAAGGGACTCTCAGGAGTCTTCTCCAGCACCACAATTCAAAAGCATCAATTCTTCGGCACTTAGCCTTCTTTATGGTCCAGCTCGCACATCCGTACATTACTAGAAAAACCATAGGCTTGTTTATATGGACCTTTGTTGGCAAGGTGATGTCTTTGCTTTTTAATACACTGTCTAGGTTTGTTATAGCTTTCCTGCAAGAAGTAATCATCTTCTAATTTCATGACTGCAGTCACCATCCACAGTGATTTTAGAGCCCCAGAAGAGGAAATCTGTCACTGTTTCCATTTTTTCCCATCTATTCACCATAAAGTGATGGGACCAGATGCCATGATCTTAGTTTTTTTAATATTGACTTTTAAGTCAGCTTTTTCACTCTCCTCTTTCACCCTCATCAAGAGGGAAGTATATGGTTGATTAATTATTTGGGCTCAGGAGAATATCACTGAATTTGAATCACCACATACCAAGCCAAATTTAAGTAGAATATTTTAGAACACTGTCTTGTGTTCTGACTAAATTATTAATTTGTAGTCTAAATTTGAAGACAAGTGTCTCTAATTATTTAGGCTATTCATGCTAAGTCACTTTAATCATGTCCAACTCTTCATGACCCCATGGACTGTAGCCACCAGGCTTCTCTGTCCATGGGTTCTTTAGGTAAGAATATTGGAGTGGGTTGCTATTTCCTTCTCCAGGGCATCTTCCCAACACTGTCTCAATGAAGACATTTAAAATTCCATATGAATAGAGGAAATTCTAAAGATTTAATTGAAGTATCTGTTGTAAATCAAGGGTCTTCCCTGGTGGCTCAATTGGTAAAGAATCTGCCTGCAATGCAGGCGACCTGAGTTTGATACCTGAGTCAGGAAGATCCCCTGGAGAAGGAAATGGCAACCCACTCCAGTACTCTTGCCTGGGAAATCCCATGGATAGAGGAGAATGGCGGGCTACAGTCCATGGGGTCGCAAAGAGTCGAACACGACTTAGCAGCTAAATCTGCCTACAATGTAAATTGTGCATGCTAAGTGGCTTCAGTTGTGTCCAACTCTTTGAAACCATATGGACTGTAGCCCCACCAGGCTCCTTTGTTCTTGGGATTCTCCAGGCAAGAATACTGGAGTGGGTTGCCATTTCCTTCTCCAGGGGATCTTCCTGACCCAAGGATTGAACCCAAGTCTTATGTCTCCTGTATTGGCAGGCAGGTTCTTTACCACTAGCACCACCTGGGAAATAAAAGGGGAAAGCATACTAACAATGATAAGTAGCAAAGCAGTTGTATTAAACCTCTGATAAGAAGGCAGTGATTCTAACTTTTATTATGTGTATTAGTATACTTCAGTTCAGTTCAGTTCAGTTGCTCAGTTGTGTCTGACTCTTTGCGACTCCATGAACCACAGCACGCCAGGCCTCCCTGTCCATCACCAACTCCCGGAGTTTACCCAAACTCATGTCCATTGAGTCAGTGAAGCCATCCAACCATCTCATCCTCTGTTGTCCCCTTCTGCTCCTGCCATCAATCTTTCCCAACATCAAGGTCTTTTCCAATGAGTCAGCTCTTCGCATCAGGTGGCCAAAATATTGGAGTTTCAGCTTCAACATCAGTCCTTCCAATGAACACCCAGGACTGATTTCCTTTAGGATGGACTGGTTGAATCTTCTTGCAGTCCAAGGGACTCTCAGGAGTCTTCTCCAACACCACAGTTCAAAAGCATCAATTATTTGGTGCTCAGCTTTCTTTATAGTCCAACTCTCACATCCATACATGACTACTGGAAAAACCATAGCCTTGACTAGACAGACCTTTGTTGACAAAGTAATGTCTCTGCTTTTCAATATGCTGTCTAGGTTAGTCATAACTTTCCTTCCAAGGAGTAAACGTCTTTTAATTTCATGGCTGCAATCACCATCTGCAGTGATTTTGGAGCTCCCAAAAGTAAATTCAGCCACTGTTTCCACTGTTTCCCCATCTATTTCCCATGAAGTGATGGGACCGGATGCCATGATCTTAGTTAGTCTACTAAGGTGGCAATAAAAAATACACAGACTGGGTGGCTTAAACAATGGAAATTTATTTCTTACAGTTCTGGAGGCTGGAAGTCCCAGATCAAGTAGTTGACAGGTTTGGTTTCTAGGAGGCCTCTCCCCTTGCTTGTGGATGGCCTACTGCCTTGTCACTGCATCCTCACATGGCCTTTTCTCTGTGGGACCACTCTTCATCTTTTTATAAAGACATCAGTCCTGTTGGATTAGGGCCATACCCTTGTGATCTGTTTAACCTTAATTATCTTTTTAAAGACCCTGTCTCCAATTACAGTCACATTTAGGTTTAAGGCTTCAACATACAATTTGAAGAGGACACATTGTGTGAAATAAACCCATAACATTATGTTAAAAGTTTACTAGAGAAAAATGATTTAATAGAATCTCTTAGGTAGCCATTTTCTCTGTTGGATTGCTGGGCTTCTGTCCTCTTGGAAACTGTTGATTCTCTTCTCAATGCGATGTCAGGAGGTAGGAACTTTATGAGCGTATCTGGACTAACCCATCTCATGACAGAAGAAGGGAGATAGAAGTAGATTAAGCCTATCACAGAAACAGTGACATCTTGGCAGGTCATTGGATAGCTCAGATTCCCTGAGGTGACATTCTCCATAGACTATCCCCTTCTACTTTAGCCTCTTTGTCTAAATGCCCCCAAAGCTGTAGCCACCATTCTCTGAACATGCCACATCCTTTTGTAAGTCTGGGCCTCTGAACAAATGAAGAATTCTACCTGTAAAGATATTCATCTTTTTCTTTACCTGGCAAAGACATAGCCATACTCCCAGATCTGGCTCAGATGTTACCTCTACCTGGCTTTTACTGCCCATTCCTCACCTTCATGCAATGTTTTATTTCCCATCCTCCCCCATCATCATTTTACTCAGTGCACTTATCTCCTTTTGCCATGGCTCTTTGCTCCACTACACTGCAATCCCTTGAGAAAAGGGACAATGTTTTGTTCTTCTTTGTACCCATAGTTCTTGGTGTAGTTCCTGACACATGATAAAGGCTTAGTGACTATATGAGCAATAAATTATTTACTGAGCCCCTAACATGTTCAAGATACTGCCTAGGTGCTGGGAATACAGAATGGCCAAGCGACAGAGAAATACCATCCCTGTATGGAGCTTAAAGTCTGGAGACAGAGCTAGAGAAAATATAAGCCAGCAAGTCTAAGAATTCTGAATTGAGATATATCTGTAAAGGAAATTAACACTGTTCTGCAATGGAGAAAAATAGGGTGGATCTACTTTTGATAAGATGGACAGAGAAGCCTCCCTGAGAAGTAACATGTCAGCTGAGAGCTAAAGAATGAGAAGTCGTTAGCAAGAGAATGTTCTAGAGAAAGGGAACAGTATGTTCAAAGGTCCTTAGAGAGGAAAGAGCTATTTAAAGAACTGGAAGAAGGAAACTTAACAAGGGGCATAGTGATCAAGAAAGAGAGAAGTAGGGAATGAGGTGTAAAGTAGGCAGGAAGCAAATCTAATGAGCTATGTTCTAAGTTTGTGTTTTAGATCTAAATGCAGTATGAAACTAACTTATGTTTTGTAGAGACCACTCTGACACTGTAATGGAAGAGATGGGAGAGGCAGGAATGGGCAAGGGGAGATACACATTAGAAGATAATTGCTATACTACAGGGGAGAGTTGATAAAGGCTTGGACCAGGCTGGCAGCAATGCAGACTGGGAAGACAGACTGGAGAGACGTTTTGAAAGAAGAATCAACAGAATTTAAGGAGTAACTGGTTGTAGGAAATGACGAGGAGTCATGGATGATTCTCAGGTTTCTGACCTAAGCAACAGATGGTGCCATTTATTTAAAGGGAGGATACTAAGAACAGAAAGTTTGGAGGCATGCATTAAGGATGAGAATGGAGAGTGTTTCTAACAGCTATGCCTAAAGTAAATTCAGTTAGCAGTGGTTGGTTGTATGGCACTCAGAGGAGAGAATAGGGAGTTGTTACTACATAGGTAGCATTGAAAGCCATGGAAAAGAGTTTAAATAAAGAGGTCCAGAATTAAGCTCTGAAACAAGAACCCGTGATCCCAGATGTGAATCAAAAAGATCAATGAACTATCTATAAAATGGATTTTCGGCTGGTGGAGAGGGAGGGAGAGTATTTGAGAATCCATCACTTTAGGTCAGCTGAGGTCTTATGCAGGCCTCAATTAGAATAAGACAGAGCTGATCCTTTTTCTCTTCTCATCATACACGATCTCCCATGGCATTCTCATTTCATCTCCTAGTGTCAGCCTTTGCCTCTGGGTTTATATTTCAGTCCTAATATTTCCACTTGCTTGCTGAACATTTCATTTGGGGAATCATACTAGTACCTCAAAGCAAAAGACTCCGTTTTAGCTCATTTGTTCCCTTTATCTATGCTGCTCATTTTATATTCCCATTGATGACACTGGCCAGGACGTGAGAGGTAGATCTGTCAGTGAGTCTGTTCCTTCTTGTTCCTTTTCATTTTTCTTAATGAATAAGTTATCAAATCTTGTTAATTACACATCAATAATATTATTTAATATACTATAGTCTGTGTTTCTATTTGTAAAATATAGTCACTTTTAAAGTATCTACAATTGTCATTGTTGTTATTCAGTCGCTCAGTCATGTCCAACTCTGTGACCTCATGGGCTGCAGCATGCCAGGCTTCCTTGTTCTTCACTATCTCCTGGAGTTGTTTCAAACTCATGTCCGTTGAATGGATAAGGCCATCCAGCCATCTCATTCTCTGTTGCCTCCTTCTCCTGCCCTCAATCCTTCCCAACATCAGGGTCTTTCCCAATGAGTTGGCTCTTCCCATCAGGTGGCCAAAGTATTCAAGCTTTAGCGTCAGTCCTTTCAATGAATATTCAGGGTTGATTTCCTTTAGGATTGTCTGGTTTTTTTCTCCTTGCTGTCCCAAGGACTCTCAAGAGTCTTCTCCAGCATCACAGTTTGAAAGCACCTTCTTTATGGTCCTAATCTCCCATCCGTACATGACTACTGGAAAAACCATATCTCTGACTAGACGGACTTCTGTTGGCAATGTCTCTACTTTTGAACTACTACTACTTTAACTACTACTTTTTAGCTCTCTAGATTTGTCCTGACTTTTCTTCTAAGGAGTAAGCATCTTTTAATTTCATGGCTGCAGTCACCATCTGCAGTGATTTTGGAGCCCAAGAAAAGAAAGTCTGTCACTGTCTCCACTGTTTCCCCATCTATTTACCATAAAGGGATAGGACTGGATGCCATGATCTTAGTTTTTTGAATGTTGAGTTTTGTACCAGCTTTTTTACTCTCCTCTTTGACCTTCATCAAGAGGCTTTTTAGTTCCTCTTTGCTTTCTGCCATAAGAGTGGTGTCATCTGCATATCTGAGGTTATTGGTATTTCTCCCAGCAATCTGGATTCCAGCTTGTGCTTCATCCAGCCCAGCGTTTCACATGATGTACTCTGCATATAAGTTAAATAAGCAGGGTGACAATATACAGCCTCGATGTACTCCTTTCCCAATGTTAAGCCAGTTCATTGTTTCATGTCTGGTTCTAACTATTGCTTCAAAAAATGAAATTATTTTAATCAAAGATTCAGTGTGACTATTTTTTTTAAGAACTATAATTTCTCCAAATCTTTCTTCTAAAAATTTATCTGTAGAGTAAAATATAGTATGAGAAAAAGTTAAGGCAGTTCGTAGATAGATTTAGACTGGCAAAGTCATTCAACCTTAGCCGAAGAAACAACTTTGGTTCTATTTTTATCATCACGTTTTGAAATGAATCACTGAAAGCAGAGATAGAAATATAGATGGATAGGAAAAGCTGGGCCATCTAATTCATCTCCTTTTTAGCACAGGGAAGTTTCCTATGTCAAATGCCTGTGAGATATTGTGCGATAAAAGTCTTAGATCACAGCATTTCAATCATTTTTGTAAGGCGACTAATTGTTTCTCCAGTTGCTCTCAGCATTGTTCTCTGAATTCCTTTCCAGGAATCCATGTCACACAAGAGGTGTTACCCTTGTGCACAGAAATGGCCAAGGATCTCAAAGGGCTGAGCTTCAATTATTTTTCCATGGTAGTGATGAGTCTATATGAAGTTGACCTCCTTCTTTACGTTGCTTTTTGTGACCAGTGGCACACATTTGTGAGATCTTTACCAAAAACAAGTAGTGGTCTAGTGTGCTACCTTAGGGTGGTTAAAAACTAACAGGGACCTCTAGGGATCAGACATGCCGCTTTGGCATCTAATGGTGCAGATTCATTATTTTAATGGGATTTCCAAAAGAATAATTTGTGTGGGATGTCTCCTCATTATCCCATAGTGTTGAGAAGGGGAGGGGTGGGGATAGCATTTGGAAAGACATTTGTTTTTAAGTTCTCTTTAAAAATTATTTTATCACTACTTTTTATTGAAGTATAGTTGATTTACACTGTTGTGCCAGTTTCTGCTGTACAGCAAAGTGACTCAGTTATTTACTTCTATGCATTCTTTTTTAATATTCTTTTCCATTATGGTTTATCACAGGATATTGAATACAGGTCTCTGTGCTAAACACTAAGACCTTGTTGTTTATCCATTTTACATGTAATATTTTGCGTCTGCCAACCCCAAACTCCTAGTCCATCCCTCTCCTCCCCCCTCCTGGCCACCACAAGTCTGTTCTCTGTGTCTATGAATCTGTTTCTGTTTTGTAGAGAGGTTCATTTGTTCATATTTTAGTGATATCATATGGTATTTGTCTTTCACTTTATAACTTCACTTAGTATGATAATCTCTAGTTGTATTAAGTTCTTTGACTACTGTTCAGTATCTCTCAGTGATCTCATATTTAGTTGCTTGGGAATATTGTATACTTCATTAAAAGATATAGAACCAATACATTTCTGTTGTCTGATGTTTTTTTCTAATCATTGACTCCCTATATTCAGTTTCATTTTCTCCCCCCCAACCATTAAACAATATTCTTAGGTCTCTAGATATTTCTTCAAATTCTGTGATACCTGCAAACCTCTGAGTTGGCACTCTTCTATGTTGTCATTAATATGCTCCATGCCTTCTCTTTCTCCATATATTAATAAATAGGCTGACTAACACTAGATTTAGTATTTCCTTTGTGCTTTCCACCAGCCACACCCTTTCTTCCCATACTGAAAATACTCCATGTAACGTTATCCTTAGTTTACAGTGTTTGACGTAATTCTTAATCCTTATGCAAGTCAATTAGTTTGGACAAAAAAAGGTTACATGAACCAATACATAGATTGTGGAAACTTCAGTTACATGAATATAGTGATTTTAGTATTTTTTAAGTTCTTCCTCAATATCTAGAGCATTCATAATTCGCTCCTGTGGAAAAGAACAAAATACAAATTCTAGAATGATTTGAGATCTTCCATTTCATAAGCTACCCGTTTCCTTTACAGAGTCCTGATTCACCCTTTTAAGCAGCTGCTATTTTATGACTCTCTTTTTTTTTCCCCCCACGATTGCATCTATAAAACCAGAGAGTGTGCAAGAGGCCTCTGTTGGCCATGGACATGAAGAGTAGAGGGTCATCTCTGACTCTGCTTTTCCTACATGTTATGGAAATCTGGCAACTACCCAGCAACTGACCCAGACTTGGTCTTTCTGTAGGAGAATATATAATTAAATAATAAAGAAGTAGACATTTTAAGGCTGTTGAGAAATGTTAACGGGCGTGTGGGATTTAGTGAAGCACACAAAAAGACCTTAAGAGCTCCTTTGGTCCACAGCACACATGTACTCAGCACTGGCCTTTTTCCTTCACCACAGGCAAGCATGCCACTGAGAAGACTTCATTCCCCGTTTTATCTTGTGTTCTGGGGAACTCTAAAGCCACAGGGATCACAACAGCTGCAATAAATAAAGCATCTCTTCGATACATTTCCTTGCCAAATATTATTCAGCATTCTTTTGGCCTTGGTTTGATAGAAAACAGCATGGTGAACTTACTACCTCTCCTTTTACTACAGTGAGCCCCAAGTATCTATGAAAACTTTAACAATTCAAGCCTGCATGTAAGCAAAATCACGGTTCTTTCTATTTTAAAATTATTAAGACAAAATACAGAGAACCAAAAAAAAGTAATGTAGGAAGTCTTATCCCTATTGAAGAGGTATTGAATTAGTACTAGGCTTTTTTATTCTCCTCAGGTGAAGATAATGAGAAGCATCCAGAGTATGTGTCCATGCAAATGTATGGGTTGGAAGGGGACTCTTTAAAAAAAAAATAATGTTACATATGTGGCAGTACGAGGAAGAATATTATTAAGGAATCTCACAGAATTTTTATATAAAGTCTCATCATACAGTATTATGATCTCAGGGATATATTGTGATATTTACTGAGTCTTCTGAGAGTTCATTTATTCAGGTTATATTTTAAGGAGGAACTTATAAGATTCAGATCTAAAATATAATTCTGTAATATGCCCAGCTGATCCCATTAAATCCGAGCTGAAAAGGAGCGGTATAATGATGTGAACAATTCCCATTCTCTGTGTTGTTACACCTCACTTGAAATGCATTCCTTCCAGATTAAAACAGCCATTCCTCTTTGTTTCTCTCTCCAGGCTGAGGTTCAACTATGCTACCTGGAAGCACAAAGAGATGCTGTTGAGCAGATGTCCCTCAAGCTGTACAGCGAGCAGTATACCAGCAGCAGCAAACGGAAAGAAGAGTTTGCTGATATGTCAAAAGTTCATTCAGGAGGAGGCAATGGGTAGGGAACTATTCTTTTTGTTGTTTTATTCTCATTAATCTCTACTTTTTTCAATGATGTTCCACTGGTCGGTGTTAGGTGGGCATTTCCTCCCAAGCTAGCAAAAGAAGTGCAATAGACAAGGTATTTATATTCTTTTCCATTCATACCAGAATTGAAGACTATGGATTTTATCAGTCTGTCATCTCACCCAGGACTTCCTAACTTTGGTATTATTTGTTCGAAACAGTCCTGTGATTTTCTGAGCATTTCTGTCACTACATTGTGCCTATAATTTTCTCAGTGTATTTCCCTCTCTTTAAACCTCATAGTTTAAACTCTATCTAAGTAAATTTTAAACACCAGAACCTCACTGGAAACTGGTAGAACATAATTTTTTGAAAATATAGATATTTAATAATTGTTTAGGGACTATGGACTAACTGGTTAGCATCACGTGAAGTCAAGTGGAATGATGGACTGGTGCTTATTGTTTGTGTTACGTGAAACAACCCAGCAACTTCAATGACCCACCAACAGTTTCATTCAGCCTGAGATCTGTGGCTGTATTTATATTATACTAACTACCCATGCTACTGAATAGTTAAGTTATGCCTTCAAATATTTCCAAATTACTTCAAAATTATGCAAACATTCTCTGTGTGTGTGTATGTGTATATACATATATATATGTATATATAATACATATATATGTATATATAATACATATATGAGATTTATAAAATACTATTATTTAAAAAATTCTTTTCTGGTTCAGTTTTAATATTTAATAGGTGATTATTAAAGAGTAAAAGAGTACAATGAAATTTAATCATTTCATAATTTTAATGACTTGATAATAATTATACTCATTAAAATGGAAAAAGTAACCTATTTTGCTTTTATACTTGAGCCAGACAACAAGGGAGAGAAACTGTTCCCCCAAGTTCCATAACATGTTAACAGCATAGTATAAACCTACAGGGAGTAACTCTAGCCAAAATATTCCTTCAAAAGGCCAGAGAAAAGAAGTCTTTCCATGCACTTGCTTTCTTTTTTCTCTTACGTGCTTATAGTTCTGATATGACTTAAAATTCTCGTTCAGATTTTGAGGATAAATTACCAACACAGGTTACAAATTCTGTCTTGTGATATAACCCGAGGTCTAAGAATGCAAGAAAAGAATTCGAGTTGTAATTCTTTTTAGGAAATGGGCAAGGGCTTTTTAACTTTTAAAATTTACCTATCTATACAATTTGTTGCTCTTTTAAGATATTTTTTATATATAGACATGTGAGCATGTATTTGATTCATCTTCTATGATTCAGAAGACATTTATTCACAAGAGGAAAAGCATGACAGCAAATTAGAAAGAAAGGTTAAATATTCGAGCGTGAACAATAAGCTGTTTTGAGGCCTTAACGTGCTTTAATTTCTCTAAATGCCTAAATAGTCCCTGGTGTACCCACCACCACAAACTTCAGGTCACATTTTCATGTTTTCTAAAAGCCCTAGGGATTGAGCGGGTACCATGTGCTTCTGACCTCAGATTCCAAGGGCCCAACCTGAGTATTTACTCTGGGCTCCGCAAATCATAAATCTGCCCTGGAAATGGCTTAGTTAACAGCAAGCATTGTTCTCTGAAGTGGGAGTAGGTGAACTTGCCTGATATTCTTTGTTTATGCTCCTTAGGGTGCTGAAGGCTGTGCATTGTGAGGAGATTTAAGAGTGTGCTGAAGAAAAGGCAGCTATTTAATACTAAGGACAAAAACCATATACTCCTTTCTGTTTTCTGTTTACATACAGAAAACCATTGTTTGAGAAATGTATGTGGGTGAGGTTATCTGGGGTGTCCTGCTCCTAAGACCCTTTGCTCCCACAGTTGAATCTGTAATTCTGAAACCTTAAGAACACAGCCTTCTAAAATTATCTGCTCCAATGATACATAAACTTCATTAACAGTTCCTTTTGTTACATAGAATGAGCATTGTTTCTGATAAGATATTGTGGGAATAATGTGGGCCTTCTAGGGTCTTCATTCCATATGCAGATAGATATCCAATCCACTGAAGAGAACATTAAGTTGGTGATGCAATCCGTATGTTTTTATTTCCTCCTCCAGCCTATGTCGATGCGAAGGAGAATATGTAGTTGAAAAACGTATAAAGTTACTCCAGGGAAGACTCAGCTGCTAGACTGAATGGAGATCTTAAATGTCTAAGATTTTTGTGTAACCAAAATATGGTTTAGAAATGAATTTATAACCTCTCTGGCTTGATGAAAAGGTGCATATCAAGGTGATTTAACACAGCTTGTGGACAACCATGAAATGTGTGTTTGACACTCATGAATATGTGTGGTGGGAAGATTTCTCTGATGGTATGTGAAGCTGTGTGAGCGGTAGGAACAGAGTGTGTCCCTCTGTGGGAGACACTGGGCACTGGTTCCTAAGTGGCAAAGTGGGGAACCATCGCTTCCTGGAGGGACCTACAGTGCTTGACTCACTGCTGCTGCTGCTGCTGCTGCTAAGTCGCTTCAGTCGTGTCCGACTCTGTGCAACCCCACAGACGGCAGCCCACCAGGCTCCCCCGTCCCTGGGATTCTCCAGGCAAGAACACTGGAGTGGGTTGCCATTTCCTCCTCCAATGCATGAAAGTGAAAAGTGAAAGTGAAGTCACCCAGTCGTGTCCGACTCTTAGCGACCCCATGGACTGCAGCCTACCAGCCTCCTCCATCCATGGGATTTTCCAGGCAAGAGTACTGGAGTGGGGTACCATTGCCTTCTCCTGCTTGAGTCACTGGTGATTCTCAAAGGGAGCAGGTTGGTGCTTTTGACTCCTGTTGATTTAAATGAAAGCTTGTAAATTATCTTGTTTCTTTCATCCAATAAATATTCACTGAAGGCATACTACGTGCATGGCACAATTTTCTGAGCAGATTTCATCAAGAACACTCTTTTGTAAATTTTGTGAAGTATAACCATCTGTCTTTCTGACACCTCTTTTTATTAAGGGATTGTCTGATTTCATTTTTATAATGAATTTCAAAATCTTGTTTATTTTAGTAAGTAGTATCCTACTTCCTGTCAAGACTTAGAGTAGATTACAAAGCATGTCTTTTGTTTAGCTTATAAATAATAGAACTGGGAGGCAAAAAGCCTGGGTGACTGGCTTGTCCAGGACCTCGCCTCAGAGCCCTGAGTCATGATGCAGTGAACAGTCCATGAAGCCACACTTTGCCCTCTCTCTGAAAATTTAGCTTAGACCCTTGATAAACTTTTTTACCCCTAAATAACATGTTATGCATGTTCCATACAGTATATGAAATTTGAATTATGGTATTGTCCTACTACAGAGAAACAGAAGAGTCTTAAGGCAATTTCATTTAAGCCACAAGAAGTTTGGACAAAAACACTGCAAAGCAGGCTTAAGTGAAAAATGAAATTCATTAATTTGACAAATATTATTAAATACCTCCTTTATGAAGTGCAGAGTTTAAAAGGCAAAAATGAAATGGTCCCTGCCCTTGAGAAGCCCACAGTTTATTTAGTAGGAGGAACCAGATCCATAAACAACATAGAATGAAGGGTCAAAGTGATGAGTTAGGAATCTGCTTGGAGTAGGGAGCAGGGCTCACGGAAGGTGGTGCTGAGTTCTGATGGTGGTGGGAAGAATTGGAGCAGATCAGGAATGATAGAGACGGGACTCTGGAGGTGATTTTTGGAAGAGGGCTAGGTCAGGGGAAGAATTTTCCAATTTAAGCTGAACAAACATGTATTGAGCACTTACAAAGACAGACAGACCGTAGTCCCTACCTTCATGAAATTTACAGTCTATCAAGAGAGCAGCATTAAACCAGTATTTCTCTGTATCACGAAGAAGGGGAGGCAGAGGGTTCCAAGGAAGCTTAGAGCAAACAACATGTGGACTCCATGAGGCAGGGCCATGTCTGTCACATTCACCCCTCTATGCGCTGCAGCCTGGAGTGTGCTAGGTGCCCAGTGAATGCTGGTGCATAAATGAAAAACTAAAACGAATCTAGGGCTCAGAGGGAACAAGGGTGTGAAATCATTATGCTGCTTGCTGTTCCATATGACTGGAGAGCAAGGTAGAAAGTCAGAGGGAGTAGTGCAAAATAAGGCTTAGGAAGAAAGTGAAGTTGAGATCCTGGAGTTAATCACTGAGTTCATGGTTCTTAACTAGGATGCATCAAGATTTCTTAGGGAACTTTTAAGTTGAAACTGCCTGCCCATCTCACCTCCCTCAAAATTCTGATTCAGGAGGCAGGAGTGGACCAAGATATATTATACTTGATGCCCACTGCCAGTTGAGATCATTGCTCCAGTGGTTTTCAAAGAATGATCTCTAGGCCAGCAGCATTAGTATCTCCTGGGAATTGGTTAGAAATTGCAAATTCTGGGTCCCACTCCAGATGTACTAAATTGGAGAATCTGAAGGTGGAGAACAGTAATAGATTAGAAATTAATGGGAGACGTGGAGACTAGATTGGAGGCTAAAGCCAGAAAGAGTCGATAAGCCTTGGATGAGGCAAGTAAGAGAGAGGAAAAGGGCCATTCTAATGTGGGGAGAGAAAGAAAATAAGAAGACATAGATTCAAATGATTTCTGTGTCATTGAGCATTTCATGATTGTTGAGCAGGCTCTACTAGGCACTGGGGTTGTAGAGGCAGTGGGACACAAAGAGTGGCAGGGCATGTAAATCAGGAACGCCTGCTAGGAGAAGTATCACTGAGGCTGGCCCAGGGTCAGAGGTCACAGCCAGTGTTTCCTGCAGCAGAAGCAATGTGTACAGACAGCTGGAACCAGTCAGGGATTCCAGCAAGAATAGGTTGGCAATTTTAAAACAGTATTCTGGCAGCACTCTGGAGAATGGACTGGCATGGGCAAGACTAGACAGTGTTTGGTTAAGAAGCTATTCCAGTCATCCAAGTGAGAAATTATTTGGGCCTGAAGACAGCAGGAATGGAAACTGAAGGAAGGAAGTTGAAGACAGAATCTGGTCCCTGAGTGGATGAGGGACATTAAGGGAGGTGGGGTTTAAGACAGACCTCCGTATTTCAGGCTTTTGCACAAATGGACATGGTCTTCAGTGAAGGGGAGGAGCAGGGGGCCTGAGAGGAACCGACTGTTTGGGACAAAGTTCTTTTTTATGGTCTGTAGAACATCTAAGTAGAAATGCCCAGGAAGCAGATCTGAAGCTCAGGGATGTCTTGGGCTCCTCAACCATCAACAAGGACAGTATGGTGACTATGAGGTAGCGGGGGCTGAGGGAGGTGGGAGCTTACCTTGCGGTAGCGTGTCCCCACAAAACCTACCCCAGGTAGACATAGCAATCTCTTTAAGAATGCTCATTTTGAAAGATATGGCTAATAGGAACATTTTTATTTCAGCTAGAATCTTTCAGGCTGTATTATACAAATCTTTTAAAATAAAATGTGTGTGCCAAGTCACTTCAGTCATGTCTTGACTCTGTGCGACCCTATGGACTGCCAGGTTCTACTGCAGCCTGCCAGGCTCTACTGCACATGGGATTCTCCAGGCAAGAATAGTAGAGTGGGTTGTTGTGCCCTTCTCCAGGGGAACTTCCCACCGCAGGGGTCAAACTCACATCTCTTAAGTCTACCTGCATTGGCAGGTGAGTTCTTTACCACTGGTGCTCCCTGGGAAACCCAAAATAAAACCATAGCATTGAAAATTCCAATGTGATATCTTGATTAGCAGGAATTGAGAATTACTGTTGACTATTATTTTCTGTCTTCAAGCTGCTGGTGGAACCTTCTGATTCCAGATATTAGAATGTATTAGGTCTGCTCAGATTGCTTCCAACTACATAAAAAAAATTTTTTTAGGCGTGTATATTTTCTCTAGTCTAAATTCTTAAAGGAGGAGAGAGAGCATACAGGATTAAAAATTAAAGATCAGATTTCAAGTTGGTATATACTTTGGCCACCTGATGCGAAGAGCAGACTCATTGAAAAGACCCTGATGCTGGGAAAGACTGAAGGCAGGAGGAAAAGGGGACGAAAGAGGACAAGATGGTTGACTGGCATCACTGATCCAGTGGATATGAGTTTGAGCAAACTCTGGTAGATGGTGAAGGACAGGGAAACCTGGCATGCTATAGTCCATGGGGTCACAAAGAGTTGGATGGACACAACTGAGCGACTAAACAACAACATCATGTAGGGATATGTGTGTGCGCATGTGTATGCGTGTGTGTGCACACATATTAAGGGTTACTATAAATAATAATATGGAGTAAAAGAGTAGGGAGATGTTTCCTGACTCTGCTTCCGGCACTCTGGAGGGAATTTCAAAGAGCCTTCTGTTCTTGTGTAAAGTTCTAGAAGATACTTCAGTCTCAGTCGTATGCCAGCCTCTGGCTGAGGGGGAATTTGGGCAATGTCCACAGATGATTATGTAGTCAAGGTTTGTTCTCTGTAAGAATGTAGAAGTATTCGCCCCACATCATGTAACATTTTCGAGTAAATTTTACTTTCAAATACAAACAGTATACACAGGTTATTTCCAAGCACAACAGGTTGAACTAAATGAACTTTAACTAGACGAAAGGTTAAAAGTTTGGCAGTAAAAATAAATCCATTTTCCTTTAGGAAATGAAGTATTCCTAAATCATTGTGATAATGTACATACATACACACATATACATATATAACACTCCCAAAGAGGAATAGTGCTGACAGATGAAAGCAAATATATCACTATTTAAAACATTACTTGATTAAAGATCAAATAAGCAATAAGATATACTGAATGACTTCAAATACCTCAGAAGGGGTGTAATCACCTCTGGATTTCACTGCAATAGGATGATCTTTCTGTTTTTCTGTTGAGCCAAAGGCCAAAAATATCCTTGTGCAGCTGGGTGAACATTCATGCTCACTCATATTCTCTTTCTCTCAATGAGCATTTTGAATTTCTGCTCAATGGTTGTTTTTGGAACATTGTTGCGTATTAATAAAATGTTTTCTTTTGGGTACACACCAATCATAAACTGTGTGCTGATGCTGGGAACACTCTCCCAGATAAATCACTCGACAATCCAAGGCGACCGTATTTCCACCCTGCATTTCTACTTTCTTCCCCTGATTTTTACCCTGTCTCGAACTAATGAACAACTGATCAGTGTTCAGTTCAGGTTCTTTTTGCTCCTTC
The DNA here is from genome assembly GCF_019923935.1 of Bubalus bubalis. Classification (NCBI taxonomy): domain Eukaryota; kingdom Metazoa; phylum Chordata; class Mammalia; order Artiodactyla; family Bovidae; genus Bubalus; species Bubalus bubalis. Next base: position 27,366,573 of record NC_059176.1, on the reverse strand, counting down.
TGTTGTGTTCTGATGTTATCACATAGTAAGATCACAATGCATCCTGTAGCCAAAGGAGCAAAAAGTGCCTGACTACCTTCTGAAAAACTGATATTCTGTGCACTATGATTATTAAAATAAGTCTTCCCGGCTGTAAAAAGAATCTCACCAGTATAAATGTATTCATTTGGGATCATAATATCATATGCTTCTAATGTTCAAATGCATTAAACTAATTTTAGACCTAGACAGTCTTCCACTTCAGTAATCTAATGCCATCCATACCAAGAGCCAACAAAGGATGAACTAGAGAGGTAGTAGCATAATTACTGGGGAAGTATTATTTCAAAGTTAAGAGTAAAGTCAACTATTTATTTATTTATATAACTCCTTTCCATCTTAACAATGCTGAAACAATTTCTGTGCTGCTTTGGAAAGTTTATGGGGTCAATTGAAGAAGGAAAGAGGTATGAGAGAGTCTAAAACAAATCTAATCTACCTCATTTTAATGTGCAGAGCTTAACTCTTTTCTTTAAAATGTATTCCTTTATGCATTCCCACATCACTTTCACAAAGGATTAAAGTCAACTTACCAAAAATATTTACAATAAAATAGAATAAACATTTGACTGAAGTCAGTTAGGTAAAAGTAAAATGTGTACCAGAAAACAAAAAAGTGCATCTTCTGTGCATGTCCTCAAGAAGGGCAATGATTGGGCTCTAAGCTTTCCACATCCAAAGAAAAGAGTGAAATCTCATCCATCAGAAAATTCATAGTGTCCTAAGATTAAAAATAATATATATCCAGGGAAACACACTTAGTCCTGGGAGGGATTTCTCCTGTAGTTCTTTCAGGAGAAGACAGGCCTCTGTGATACTCCATCTCTTCCCTGGTGCCTCAGATGGTTAAGAACCTGCCTGCAACGCAGGAGGCCTGAGTTTGATCCCTGAGTTGGGAGGATCTCCTGGGGAAAGGAATGACAACCCACTCCAGTATTCTTGCCTGAGAAATCTCATGGACAGAGGAGCCTGGCGGGCTACAGTCCATGGAGTCACAAAGAGTCGGGACATGACTGAGCGGCTAATACTTTCATAAGAGAAACCATATTCCCAAGGCAATTTTTTGATGTAGGCTGCAGAAGTGATGTCAAAGCACAGTTCAGTTAAGAGCCAATTTACAGGATAGATGAAGTCATACTGGGAGAGATCTCCATAGTAATTCTTCCACAAAGATTTTGTTAGAGATTGGGTGACAGAGTTATTCCTATGTTATTTACCTCCTGAGCTTCCCAGGTGGTGCATTGGTAAAGCATCCACCTGCCAATGCAGCAGACACATGAGACAGGAGACATAAGTTTGATCCCTGGGTTGGGAAGATCCCCTGGAGGAGGATGGCAACCCACTCCAGTATTCTTGCCTGGGAAATACCATGGACAGGGGAATCTGGCGGACTATAGTCTGTGGGGTCTCAAAGAGTCAGCCACGACTGGAGTGACTGAGCACACACATTTTTATCCCCTGCCCTAACCTTGAGGGTGAATATTCTGTGTGCTATGCTTAGTCACTCAATCATGTCTGACTCTTTGTGACTCCCTGGACTATGGCCCACCAGGCTCCTCTGTCTGTGGGGATTCTCTGGACAATACTGGAGTGGTTTGCCATACCCTCCTCAAATACTCTCTATTGCTTGTTAAATCTTTGAAAACCAAGGAGGTATAGAATAGAGTAGACTTTTTACAAAAGGCTGAGCCGCCTAACCCTGAGCAGTGTGCCAGAAGCAAGTCTGGATCCAGACCCTCTAACTCGTGGGCAATGACTTAGGAAGGTTTATCTCTCTCTCTTTTTTAAACAACATTATCTCTTGCTTTGTCTCCAGATATATGGGTTCTCACATTTGTGTTAGAATCACTACCATTTCTAAATTCTTCAGAATGTTTTCAAGTTCTTTGGCTAGAACTTAGTCCAGTGTATTATCTGAAAATTTAGAGAGAGTTTTGACTTCCTGACAGCCTAACGGAATCTTCTAGATATATCCAGAAACTTACATTAATACTTCTAATTTTATGGCTAATCTTGGAGGTTAGAATTTTTTTGCTTTATGGATTGTATTTTAATAGCAAGAATTTATGAACAGTCCATGAGACCATGAGAAAGTGGGGCCTATCGTTAACAAATCTGTAGGATTGATTTTATTTTTCTTAGACATTTTCACATGTACATGGGTGTATATGAGAACTGAGAAAATTACTACTGAAAAGAACTCCATATTCCTTTTTATTTATTAATGGCAAAGGCAGGCTGCTTTTCTCATGAGGAAGTGGCTCATGAATTTTCATTCAAAATAGTAAATTAGTGTCCACACTTTAATATGTTTAGAGTGGAAAGGGATTCTACATGCAACTGTGCATATCAGATTTCATGTCTGGAAAGCTAAATTTTATTCTTTAATGATAATGTGATTGGACTAGGTGCTACTCTTTTATCTCCCTCCTGTGCTTACATGACACATGGCATAGAGGATGATGGGAAATTCTAATCAGTTATTAGTGTTTTCCTTTAATAATATGAAAGTGTATTTTTATGAGATTTTGCTACCATTACCTTTAGTGTCTTCTTTGAAAACCAGAGGCAAACTTCCTTGAGCAAATAATGTGAACAGTGAACACTTAGTGAATATTTGGGGAAAGAATCAATATGCTAAAGGAGCTAGGAAAATTGGATCACTTAACAGAAATTCCAACATAGACAAGCTTGTATCTCAGGAACTGATCTTGTGTTTTTGGTTATGTTGATGTGAAAGGAACTATTAAGTTTACAAAAGATGGATACTTATACGCTCTAAAATATGTATTACTCAGCCTTAGTAGAAAAGCTTCCAGGCCTTTTTAGTATTATCTTTTCTTCAACTATTGGTTGCTCTATTTTGATGATTTCTTCATTTGGTGTCTGATTTAATCAAAATTCCTTGGTAGACCAAGCTGGAACCTCATATATTCACACACACCTTCCATTGATTTCACTTGGGTGAAACTTTATCTTTTAAGCAAAGTTTAAGTTGAAATGTTGAGTTAATGATGCTCACTTTAAATACCAAAGGCTGAATGCATTTATGTATTCAAACACTTAGCTGGTCAAACATAAGTCCCACCAGGGTTTAGAGGAAGGATCATTTTTTAAACTGTGCCAGCCTCTCAAATAATATGTTGCTATCCAATCTGTAAAAATTGATACTAAACAGTCTTGTTAGTATTTTATTTCCATGGTGAAAAATCCTGGAATCTTTTTTTTTTTTTAAACCTGAAAAAGTTAAAGAAAATGATGGACAAGATATTGGGAAATACTTTTGGCAATTATCATAGTAGTTAGCCCAAATTTAGAAATAAAAAACACTAAAGAAAAAAATTGCATGTTTATTTTTTCCATAACTTGTCTCTGTCTTTATTAGAATTTCAGATGCTGAAATGAACACATAATTCTATATTTATCTAACAAAACCTGACTTTGATTTAGAAGACTTTTTCTCCTCATTACATGATTGTGCTTATAAAGCTCCAAAACTGGTAATATCATATCTGCAATAGAATGTCCAACTCTTTTACTGTGAAACCTTCAGGAATATGGCAATTAAAGGAAAAATATCCAAAAGAATATCACTTTGGTAATGTGTTTGATTTATAACACTGTCTTAGAATAGTGTACAAGTCTGCTTTGTAACATTTTCATAGAGTATAATGTATTCATAGAGTACTGAAAAGATATGCTTTGAGACCTTTTAACATCTAGGAGATTATATATTTGTATCAATCAGTTGACAGGAACCCAAGCAAATTTACAAAGAAAATTTTATAAGGAAAATCCTTTCAAAAGAGCAGTTCCTATACTCATAGCCTTTAAAAGGTTCTGAACTATTTGCCACAATTTCAATCATCTCTCTCTCTCTTTTAAAGAGAGGTCATTTGTCACGAGGACTTCAAGGAAAAGTACCTGGTTCTGAAATCAGCGGATGGAATCAGCATATTCTGCAAAGGGTTATAGAACTAACTAGTTCTATGCTACCCTTGATAATTCACTCATCTATGATCTTTTCTGTTTTCCTGTGTAGTAGCTGGCATTTTCCTTAGAAGATGACTTTTATAAAATCACTAGTCTACAGAATACTTTTGCAGGCAATATAAACAGAAGAAAGTAAGCTACTTCCTTTACCTCAGAATTTTCCTGCTATAATGAGCATATTAAATTATAGTCATTTCAGAAGATTTTAAAAAAGCAGCAACAAAGAAATTCTATAATTTATTTCTGATTTGTTACAAAGTTATATGTTTGATTTCCCTTAAATTTGGAAAACTGTCAGGTTTTTCCTAAGCTGTGAATAAACACATGCCAGAGAATCTGAAATCAGGCACAAGTGCTTAAAATATGTTTTTGTCTTCAGAATTAAGGTTCCATCCCTGTGTTGGGAAGATCCCTGGAGAAGGGAATGGCAAACCACTCCAGTATTTTCACCTGGGAAATTCCATGGACAGAGGAGCATGGCGGACCATAGCCCACAGCGTTGCGAAGAGTCAGACACTCCTGAAGCAACTAACACTTTCACTTTTCAGTATTAGGACCTGATGAGAATTTGTCGTTTGAAAAACACTAGTGCTGATTCTACACTAATGAAACAAAATAAAGAACCAAAGCATTTACCATATCTAACAAACTCAAGCTTAAGTATTCTCAGCTAGGATGAAAACAGACTGGACTGGAGGAATTGTAAATATTTATGTTAGATTCATTCAGCACTTGCAGGTCTCCAGTGAAGATCATCTCAGAATGAGCCTGAGGTACCTTTAACTGGAAGAAATGGCTTTTGTTCTAAGTCCTTTGATAGGGAGAGTAACAGGAGGGAACAGCTCAATGGATGTAAAGACATGGTAAAGAGCTAGTAAAAAAAATTCCATGATTCTGAACATTTTATCATCCTGTATGTAGTTTTCATCTATTTAAAATCTATTCATAAATTTCCTTTAATTTTCACCATAGAAGCATGATGTGAAAGAAATGGAAAGGCAGCTCACATTAATTGAGAGCATACTGTATATAATCATTTCAAATAAGCAAATGTACCATTGGGTACTGAAGGCAAAATCTCACCTTCAGAATGAGTGGGAAAGCCTGTCTGTATCACAATTGGTATTTGAGGATGAAATATTATCTTTATCATGTATTGCTCTTCTGAAGTCATTCTTGCCCTACTAAAAGTTCTTGGTTTCATTATCTATATTCATTCATCATCATTTATCAAGTACTATCCTGGTCATTATGCCAAAGCCTTTGACTGTGTAGATCACAACAAACTGGAAAATTCTTAAAGAGATGGGAATACCAGACCACCTTACCTGCCTCCTGAGAAATCTGTATGCAGGTCAAGAAGCAACAGTTAGAATTGGACATGGAACAGCAGACTGGTTCCAAATGGGGAAAGGAGTACATCGGGGCTGTATATTGTCACCCTGCTTATTTAACTTAGATGCAGAGTACATCATGCAAAATGCCGGACTGGATGAAGAACAAGCTGGAATCAAGATTGCTGGGAGAAATATCAGTGACCTCAGATATGCAGATGATACTCCCTTATGGCAGAAAGTGAAGAGGAACTGAAGAGCCTCTTGATAAAAGTGAAAGAGGAGAGTGAGAAAGCTGGCCTAAAACTCAGCATTCAAAAAACTAAGATCATGACATCCATTCCCATCACTTCATGGCAAAAAATGGGGAAACAATGGAAATAGTGATAGGCTTTATTTTCTTGGGCTCCAAAATCACTGCAGCTGGTGATTTCAGCCATGAAATTAAAAGATGCTCCTTGGAAGAAAAGCTATGACCAACATAGATAGCATATTTAAAAAGCAGAGACATTACTTTGTTGACAGAGGTCCAGAGAGTCAAAGCTATGGTTTTTCCAGTAGGCATGTATGGACGTGAGAGTTGGACTATAAAGAAAGCTGAGTGCTGAAGAATTGAAGCTTTTGAACTGTGGTGTTGGAGAAGACTCTTGGGAGTTCCTTGGACTGCAAGGAGATCCAACCAGTCCATTTTAAAGGAAATCAGTCCTGAATATTCTTTGGAAGGACTGATGAAGGCAATGGCACCCCACTCCAGTACTCTTGCCTGGAAAATCCCATGGACAGAGGAGCCTGGTGGGCTGCAGTCCATGGGTCGCTAAGAGTCGGGCATGGCTGAGCGACTTCACTTTCACTTTTCACTTTCATGCATTGGAGAAGGAAATGGCAACCCACTCCAGTGTTCTTGCCTGGAGAATCCCAGGGACGGGGGAGCCTTGTGGGCTGCCATCTAAGAGGTCGCACAGAGTCAGACATGACTGAAGTGACTTAGCAGTAGCAGCAGATGTTGAAGCTGAAACTCCAATATTTTGGCCACTGACTCTTTGGAAAAGACCCTGATGCTGGGAAAAATTGAAGGCTGGAGGAGAAGGGGATGACAGAGGATGAGATGGTTGGATGGCATCACCAACTCAATGGACATGAGTTTGAGCAAGCTCTGGGAGTTAGTGATAGACAGGGAAGTCTGGTGTGCTGCAGTCTGTGGGGTCGCAAAGAGTCAGACACAACTGAACTACTGAATTGAACTGATCCTGGGCATTAGGGATACAAAGATAAATTCACCCCTTGCCCTTGAATTGTTTAGGCATAGTCAAAGCTTCTTTTTTAAGCATACACATATGGAAAAGAAAACAGGTTTCCTTATTATCACTTGCTGATTGATAATTTATGAGACTTCCTAATTACATACATCATTGGTATAACAACGGAAGAAACCTGGTTTTAAGATCAGAGTTCAGGCTCTTACACACAATACTTGTAGCCTTTTCTAACAAATTAACATTTTCTTTAGGGAACAACATCTTGGAATAAATGCTGTTTTTCAGATTTCCCATTCCTCTCCTTCTTTTGTGCAAAATGGCATCTGAGCAATATAAGGGGCTTATGTGATCTTGTGATTCTGGGGTACACTGAGGCCCTCTGGCTTAATGTGGCCCCTGGATGCAGGCTGCTTAGGTTCCACGAAATAGGTCTTGCCCTGCCGTTACCGTTACATTATGAGGTTGTACCTGACAGAGGCTTGTGGCTGTGTTGTTATCTCTTGGCTTGGTTCAGGAGGTATTTCCTGCTGACTAAGCTTCATCTCAGTCTTCACCGGCCCAGCCAGCTCTCGGAGGTCTGGCTTCAGAGGCCCCCCTGGCTCTCCTTAGAGGTCATTGTGTCTCTGTTGCATGGTAATGCCTCCATCAAGTTCACCAGCTGAACTCCCAGAAACCTCATGGGAGGATGAGAGAACAGTCTCATCATGGGGAAAGAGAACAGAGTAGCAAAGGGAGTCCTGACCACAACTCTTTGCAGCATCCCTACCTCAGGTCATTGTGAGGGCATTGTTTAAGGCAATCTCCCAGACTATGTAGCAGGAAAAGCATCCTGGTGCTCGTGGCTTTCCCTTTAGGTCTTAAGCCAAGAGAGAGGGGGGCACACATCTGAGCATCTGCTCTTCTTGCCTTTATTTCATTCTTATTCTCCAAGTCCACTGAGATGGAAGTGGGGAGCCTTTCCCTTCCTTTATCTTTTGCTTTTAATATTCTCCTGGATATTCTCACCTATATGAGTATTAGGATTATACTCTCCTAATTTGGGGGATGGCATGTCACCTTTCCCCTGTCTTTGTGGTCAAAATGTGAGAGGGTACAAGGAGAGAGAAACAGTAAACATAATTCAGGAGATATTTCTAAATGATTGTGCCTGCCGTGTGAGCAAATGCTTATTAGTCATTCCTTATCAATCACTCACAGAATGAATTTTATTTTATTTATTTTTTATTTTAAATTATTTATTTATTTATTTTTAAATATAAATTTATTTATTTTAATTGGAGGTTAATTACTTTACAATATTGTGTTGGTTTTGCCATACATCAACATAAATCTGCCACGGGTATACAGAATGAATTTTTAAAAAGCCTAATGGTTTATTGGTTCCTGTTGCAGTGGTTTTTGCTTGTTAGTATTTTGAAATGGGATACTATTTAAGATTTCATATATACTTGTAAGTAAGTCCTTACTACCCAAAAGCGTGATCTAGGAGCAGCAGGGTTGCCAGTTGCCAACACTTACTTCAAACAGTCTCAGACCCAACCCTACAAGTACTGAGTCAGTATCTGCATTTCAACAAGATTCTCAGCTATGCCAGATCCACAATAAAGTTTGAAAGCACACCTCTAGACCACCTTAGTCTTACTGAAGGTTTTGGTTACATCGATTATATGCATCATTGACATTCACTAAACATTTATTAATTCATTCTACGTGTTAGCCAGTGATAACAACCCTTGGCCTGGGTGCTTATGGTTCTAATCAAAAAACTTTAAAATTATGGAAAAGTAATTAAAATAGACAATTCTAGGTCTAGACTCCATCACCAGATACACCTTAATTTTTTGACAGATCTATTAAGATTAAATTGTTTAAGTTATGAAAAGCAGATGTTCACTTTTTTGGAAAGCAGTCATTTCAAGTGTAGAGACAGGGACAAGGCAGTAATAAGATGCCAGTTGATAAGTTCAGATTCATACCTGAGGCCGCTGCTTCATTAGTACTGATAGGGTTTTGCTCAGAGTTTGACAAAACTTGAAGATTTCTTTTAGCGGGATGATTTTGGGGAGAAGGACAAAGTCATAGTTTTTTTTTTTCATTCTGCACTTTCATTTTCTGATCACAGTGTTTTAGAAGAATCTGAGCTTTACTTATTCACCAGGCTTTCAATAGAGAATCACATTAATCCTTTTAAGCTCCTTATTCTAATGATTTATTTTGTTGAAAACCATAGTGATCCTCCTTTGAATTTTAATGATTGCTGGCTATTCAGAGATTCATTGTTTTGACTTCCTGTCCTTACCTTTGTTTCCTACATGTCTGTGGGGAACACCTGTCTAATACTGGATCTGCCCCTGGTTCTCACTGGCTTACCAGAGTCACTCAAGCCTATCTCTGAGTGTTAAACTGAAATGCTGGCCACTCATCCATGACAATAAATGTAGGATATACATTTGCAGAGATAGGCAGATAGACAGCAGAGGGACAGATAAATGATTGAGTCATTTCCCAGTGAAAATAATATTTTGGATATGGTAGTATATAGTGATCATATAGAGAAATTAGCTGAATTAGTATTCTTAGTCATGAATATATTAGGATGCATGCAGTATCCATGGAAAATCTAGTCAAAGATAAAGAGGTTTGAATGTTGAGAGTGCTATTTGTACCGCAGATTCTGGACTGGGTAACCTTCCCAAGGCACTGACCCTCCATGTCTCAGTCTGTTAAATATGGCAATGCTCTTTTTCAAGGACATAGTTCATTTTGTTCAAATCATTTTGTTCAAATGTTGTTAATCCTCAGAAAGGGTGAGCGAATGGAAATAGCCATAATGTGTCTCAGGTACAAGCATCAGAATTACATGTTATGTTTTCATAATCTAAGAAAATGGCTATGTCACAAGCTTGAGTTCCTATCTGGCCCACTGTGTAACCACACCGAGAATTTTTCCTTCTCTTTTTACAGGTATCACCCAGGAACATCATAAGTTTTCAAGAATATATTATTCTAATATGAGATTTTTAACAACTACACTGTATTTATGCATAATACATTTTGTGCCTTATCTTCAGGCTTCTGGACTTTGATTCAGAATATCAGGAGCTCTGGGATTGGCTGATTGACATGGAGTCCCTCGTGATGGACAGCCACGACCTGATGATGTCAGAGGAGCAGCAGCAGCATCTTTACAAGGTTAGAGCTACCCTTCTTGCCTTTACCTTGCTGGGGAAGATCTGATTAGCCTGACAAGTCTTTCTCTCTCTCAGGATATCTTTTGCGTTCATTGTATGTATCATGGTGTCTATTAGAATTCCCTTCCCTGTCCCCAAACTCATTTCCATCCCCTGTGTGCTGACAGACTGCACCGACATCATAATTGCAAGAAAGTTCCCTTTATCACATTCTATTTGGTGTAATTCTATAGAAGGACAAAGATTTATCTTCAAGATGAATAACAATAAATGAAACTGCATTAATAAATAGACTGAAACAAAATGAAGGATAAATGGACTGGTAACATTTAACAAAATGTATTGTGATTGGAGCACTCAGGTGGATTCTGTCCACCCCTCAGATATTTCCAGAGATTAAAAAAAAAAAAAAATGCCTTCCAATTGGCTTGCTGCTTCCAGGGTACGGGGCTTGTCCAATTTAATGTTTATTAGTGTTACATAGCACAGACATTGTCATATTAAGTCAATGCATTGTGTGTGATTTAAGAAAACTGGCTTGAGACTCACATATTGATTGCAGGCAATCCATCTAATAACTATTTATATTGTTTTCCATGTCTGTTAATTCACCCTTAGCCTACTGTGTTTCACCGATTCTACTTAAATTGTCCTAGAAGTTTTTGCAAAACAGTCATGTGATTTGACTTGAAAAAATGGTTGCAATATTCACAGTGTCTGAAAAACCAGTTGGGGAGGGTAGAGGGACTTTCCACTGAAATATCAGACTGCAGTAAATCTTCCTCATTTAGGCAATTTTTATTGGAGTAATTCTGACAGTTGTCATCCTTGAATTGCTTTGAGCATATGGCATATTTCAAAGAGCAGATTGTGAATCATAAAAAATAAAATTAATAACTAACCACAAAATCAGCAACAGTATAATGACAAGAAACAACTACCCTCTAGCTTTTTAAAATTTCTTATAGAATAAGAAGTACATTCAAGGTCAAATAGAAGTTGTCTTCTTTCTTTTCCAATTTTTTTTTATCATTTTAAGTTACCTTTCTATAATATATTATTTTAACTTTTACTTCCTCTAAAGAGACATATTTATTTTCAAGGGTGTGGTAGACTTTAATTTGTGTCCCCTGGGAATCATCTTAGTTAACGGAAGATATAAGCTCCCTAGGGACTCAGCGAACGGTGATATTTTACTCCCTAAAGAATTCTGCCCAACATTAATCAAGTTTGTTGACTGCTAGCTGTTTCCTGTATGGATAGCTGTCCACATTAGCCACAAAGCTACCATCATCTGGCAGCACATATTGTTAGAATAACAATTTCAACCTAATGTAACCAAAGTGAGATGATTTTGTATTTCATGCCAGGATCAAGACTTATGTATGAGAGATACCTGTAAATCTATATTAATTGTTTGTTAATATTTGCTTCATCCCGAAGACTTAAGCATTAGAAGTCTAGGTAAAAAAGAAAAAAATAATAATATGAAAGTTATCTAATCATAAGCCATTATCTCAGAGTTTACTGCATCCACGATGCTAAAGTTCTTTTTCTTGATGCATTTTGTATTTTGCACATAAACCACTATTTTTTTTTAGAAACAGTGCTCTTCTTTGTCAAAATCGCATTCATATAATTTACATCACAATTAATAGGAAATCACTGAACAAAAAGTGCAGTCTTCTTTTGCTTGTGGTTTCCTTGTTAAGTGCTCTGCCTGCGAATTTCCATTCTGGCATATTGAAGGCCATTATTCCTCCCACTCAGTACTTCTGGAGTATAGTACTTTTCCAAACATTTTTGTACTGGGGTTCTTCATTTGTGACTTGTGTCAGTATATCTAAGCTCACTAGATTCGCGCTAATTTTGCATTTGGCTTATAAACAAATTACAGATTAGGCTAGAAACCAAAGGCAATGCTACAGGTTTATGGAGTGTCTCTCTTTATATAAGCTCCCAAATTATTCCAGAAGTTTAGAAATCTCCAAAACAGTCTTGAGGGTATGGATGAAGGACTCATTTAGAACTTGGGGTGGCTGCTGAGTTAGAAAAACTGATGGCAGAAAATTAATTTCAGGCCTTTGCCAAGAATCCCCAGGGATTCTCAGGTTAGGTCAACATTTCCAGTGTCCCATTTCTCTTTCTAATCTGCTTTTCTAGGAATCAATTCAACTGATGCCTTGGGAAAGTGAGATTTGGAGCCAGTGGATCACAGAGACCCCTAAAGTACTAAAGCTTTTCAGTTGGTGCCCAGACCTTTCTAGGCTTTAGATACCATTTGAATCTACCTTATTCATCTTTAATCTTAAAATTTGTTGGCCCTAAAAATTACCAACGTGTCATCAGTCTTTTTCACCAGGGGCACCATCAACATCTGGGACAAAAAAATTCATTTTTAGGTCTGTTCCTTCCACTACAGGGTATTTGTGATTCGTGTTCCTCCAATCATCGTGGCAACTCGACAGGACACCTAACTCTTTTCACAGAATTTTCATCTATCTCAGCTTGTCTGTGTCATGTTCGTTTGATAAAATGCTTGTGTAACAATGAGAAAAATGCTTTCCACTGGTATTCTTTATGTTATTTAGCAAAGCATCTTACATAGTTGATACTGAACTAATCATTGTTGAGTTATAACAATTAAAGATGACATTGAAGTTCACTATCCCTGCTATTAATGAAAAGAATGAGAGTGAACAGCTTTTAAGAGAGACTTCAGCTGAGTTATGGTAAATTCCCAGGAACTGTAGATCAGGACAGTTATTCCTGTTATCATAGAATTTGAAACTTTTGTCCTCCTCTCCCTGGTGAGGAGTAGGGCTCTCTCTATTTCATCATTCAGCTGATTTCCTGGCATGGAGAGGCATGCCCACACCCCAGTTCTGCATTGCTCAGTCCCTAGGTTGATCCCTGAAGTTCACCTTTGAAACTTTTACGTTAGAGGAATATAGTAAGATGGTAGTCAGAGAGTATGAAGTTGTTTTTTTGTTTTGTTTGTTTGTTTGTTTTTAATTAGCATTTTCAACTTTAGGTACTACCTTCCTGACTTTATTTTATATTCTTGTCTCTGCTAGAAAATCATGTGACTCCTAGATATGGAACTTCAGATAAAGACCAGACAATTCATTCAGCAGACTTCCTGAGTGGAGCACGTGTTGTAATATCTTGGTTACCCCAAAACACCAGAATGCTCAAGGAACTTTGAAGGGGAAAGAAATAGTTTTGAAAGGCAGAGAATACACTGATGCAACCTCACATAATTTAGATCCTTAATATTACAATGGGCTATAAAGTGGATTATCTGTTTAAAAAATTTCTTGTTATTTTCAGATTGTTAGAAATTTAAAATCATTTTCTTTCTGATTAGTTTTAAATTGCTGGGCCCTAAGAATGACCTGATTCTTATTAAAAAGCAACCACTCCCTTAAATATATTTTCTTCTTTGTTTGGAGATAGTGAGACATGCTGCCAATGTCTGTCCTTTCCCCTTCTTGGTCTGGCTCAGCATCAGCATGGGGATCTTCTGAAGCTGTTTTCTAATAAACATCGGCAGTATCATCAGCTTAGAAAACACAAAGGTAGTCTTTTCTCGTTTCTTTCTTCCTCAATCTGAGAATCACCTCCAAGGAGAATTTACTCCCACTCTCTCACTTTCTTTCTCTTCATTCCTCCTACCTTCCTAAGTAGGACAATTTAATTTGTCAAAAGTAACACCGTGATTTTGAAAGTTCAGCTCCTATTTGGACTAGCATTACGAAGCCAGAATTCATAATCACAGGGAGCTGTCACTCTGCTGGTCTGCATGTGCATTAACTATTAATGGAGAAATATTTAAAACCCACTTGCCAAGGAAAAGCTTTATTTTTCATTCCTACAGATCAAAGGTGGCATTATTCTTGGGCTCAGAGAAGCTCAGGACAGCTCCTCCCCCATCCTGTACATTTTATAAACTGAGTGGCCTGGAAGCGTCTCCATGATGGGAGAGTTGGAGCCAGCTGTGCCTGTTGCTGCTGTCCGCAGCAGAGGCAGCCGGTCCTGGAGGCCGTGAGGCTGTGCCCTGCCAGGGGCTTCATTCTACGGCCCAGAGCACAGGTGACAGAGCCCCTAGTCATGCTGGATGTTTCAGAGATGAAGGGTTAATTCCAAGAGCCAAATTCAGGAGTTATGGGCTGGTGTTTAGTTATTGTTGAACAAGAGCTGCTTTCAGATAATATGAAAGTGTTAGTCGCTCAGTCATGTCCAACTCTCTGTGACCCCATGTCCTCTGTGAAAAAGAAAAATTCATTCATTCTATATAATACAGTGCTCACTAAACATAATTTTTATTTTGTTAATGGTTTGAGGTTGTTTATAAGACTTTGTGGGCTTCCCATGTGGTTCAGTGGTGAAGAATCCACCTGCAGTGTTGGAGCCGCAGGAGACATGGTTTCAGTCCCCAGGTCAGGAAGATTCCCCTGAAGGAGGGCATTGCAGTCCACTCCAGTATTCTTGCCTAGAGAGCCCATTGAAACAGGAACCTGATGGGCTACAGTCCATAGGATTGCAAAGAGTCAGACATAACTGAAGTGACTTAGCATAGCATAAGACTTCACAGGGAAATAATAAAAATATGTTTAATATATAAGTACAAATCAGAACTGGGAAAATATATGTAGGCTGGATTCTGTTTCTGTAAGAAGACTTAATATGTAGTCACATAGACTATAAAGTCCTATACAACTACTAAAGATCCTAAAAGTTTTTCTGGGTTTCCTGGTAGTGAAAGCAAAGAGGGAAATATGCTCAGATGATAAATTTACATTTTCCATGAAAAAAAAAACATTATATTTCCTTGGAGAAATTAAGTTTATTTTGATACTTAGAAGTGAAAATATCCTGTTAGGATTTTTTTTTAATATAAGGGATTAAAATGGTACAATAGAGAAATAGCTAACCACAATTATTTCTTACAGGTAGACATAATACTTCTGACAAGTGAGTTAGTTATGTTTACTCTGACTCTGTTGCCAGGTAATGCTTAGAGAGCTGAGCACAGCTCTCATCCATAAGTGGCTTTTTTCAATGATAGTTTGGCCAGATGGAATTAATGAAAGGACGTCAATATTATATACGGGAAAAGAAGAGGTTATTTGTAAAATGAGAAAGAAATGTAAACATTGAAGAGATAGAAAAACAGTTGAAATCAGTTAATACAAAGTTAACCAAAGGAAAAAAGGAATAGAGGAGTAAATTACAATCATGGGTAGACAAATGAATAGGTAAGAAAATGCTAAAAAATCAAATACAAACAGGCTTTTAAAACCAAAACACTGAAAAAAGAATTGTTTCAGGGGGAGAAAAAAAGCCGGACAAGAGAAAGGGGTAAATTTTAAAAGGAGAAAATGTTACTTTAGAGAATTTAGATGTGTATTATAAGACAACCAATGTGACTTTTAAAATAAACATGTATATGGAATGGGATAAGAAATTCTAGGGAATAAGAAATATAGTGTAAAAGAAGAAAAATGGGACATAGTTGACTTATTTTGTTTTTACAACTATTGATGCCAAAATGATGTTGTCATAGCTATGAACTGATCATAGAAAACAGATTAATCATGCTTGTCCTGTATTTTGTAAATTCAGCTCTCTACAATAGTTCTCTTTCATTTTGTTCTGGATTATATTGATTTGTATAACTTTAAATGTGGCTTGAGACCTTTATGCCTGAACTTGAGCTCTTAAATATGTAATGGTAGGCTGGTTCACAGTCCAGGTCACAGTAACTAGGCTTAAAATAGAAGAAAGTCCATTAACTTTTCTTTTTAACTTACGTGTTGGTGTACAGAATAGAAGTACACGTCAAAAAATTAAATTCTGTTAATTAGGCTTTATATTGGAATTTCAATATCCAAATTTTCTACCTTGATTGTTCAAAGGAAGCAAATTACTAGTTAGTGAAGCAGTCAAGGTAAAAATGTATCAGGTATATCAGGCACAAGAACCTAATGATGATTTTTTACCTCTTTCCCAGTAGATTAATTGTAGAGCTTAATTGTATGTTAGATTAAAACTCCATTAAGATAAGAAGAATATGCTTAAAATCATTATAATATTGCAAAAAACATTATCTAATCATTTTTAAAGCAATCAGAATGGAAAAACCTAGGCTGTCTGCACTGCTGTCTAGAAGTGAATTTGTTGTTCCATTTTTTTAAAGTTCAAAAAGTCCTTAGATTTGCTGTCATATTAATTTGGGCTTTGATGAATCAGTGTTTGCTTTGAATACTTGAATGAATATATATATATATATATATATATATATATGTGTGTGTGTGTATGTATGTATATATATATTTTTTCTTTTCTTTTTTGAGAGAGGGCAAAACTTATCCTGAAACTGTTAGAATAAAAAGTAGATGGATGTGGTTTCTGAACAATATATAAAACTCGATTTATGCTAGAGCTTATCATACCTATTTGCATTGCTTTTTTAAAAGGGGGGAAAAAAAGAAGGATGTTAAGAGAACAGTATGCCAAGAAATAGCTGGCTCTGTGTGCAGAGGGGCAAGGAAGGGAAGCCCCGCCAGCAGTTTTTGTCTCTGGCGGGTGAGCTACTCTCCGGAAGGTGCGTTGGCTCTCTGGGCAGCCTCAGCTGTATTGTACTGCTCCCTCTCTCCCTGGCCTGGCCTGCTCTGGCCTAGAGTGGATCAAACAAGCCGTGGGGAAAGTTCCCCTCATTTGCATCACTTCTAGACAGCCCTGTCGTACTCTTTGCTGACAGGAAATCACTGTCTTTGTCACCTTTTCTCAGGGCCCTCCTTTTGGCAGAGATGGGCCATGTGACCACGCTTAATCACAACAACAGGGCTGGCTCAGGACTCAATGACATGTTTTCCTCAGCACTTCAATAAATGGGGTAGAGGAGTCAGTAGGAAATGACTACATTAATTTCAGAGTGAAAAGATAATTAACACTTGAAGGACTCATGCTACAACCTATGAATTATTATTCAAATTGAAGTTAATTTATCAAAAACTTGTGAAAACTATCTTTCTTAATGTAACTGTTTTTTAAAAATATACCTTGAATAGTAAGATTTGGGCATGTTGGAGGGAGAGTGGGAAGAAGGAGGGGAGAGGGGGCTTTGGGTGGAGGGTGTCGAGTGTAGGGGGAGGAAGAGAGAGGGCAATCATAGCCAGCATTGGCTATGTTTGAAAAAGCAACTTAAATGGGCTAAAACTTCAACATTTGGGACTGAAGGCTGGAGCATGTAAAACGCTTACTTAGATGATATGAATAGGACACTGGCAAACAAAAGCAGCAGTGTGCTCCTAGAAAACTGTGCTTAAAGGAGTTTCCTTGGCAACAGAAATGCAGTTCCAAAAGTAGACAGAACTTTCCTCAGAAAACATACTATTAATAACAACCTTCCGGAACAACTTGGAACAATTTGACGACTTGGCAATAATAATGCCAAGTGTTCTGCAAATTAATCTAACACATAACAGTTATGTTTCCCTTGCCCATAATTTTGCTGGGCCTTACCTAGAACTCACTGCTTCTCAGTGGCACAATGTGAAAATTATTTTTAAATGTTGTCATGGAAAAAGAAAACAAAAAGAAATGCTAGTGACCAGCAGTGGCTAGTGATTGTGTTCAGCTTTTTGGAAACTACCAGAGAACTTGGTTTAATGAGATGAGTTTATTCCAATTAAAACTATTACTTTTAATATCCAACAATACTTGGATAAACAAATCTTGGTAAAGGGTTAACAGCGTGAGACTTGCTGTGATGTGAAGCACATCTCGAGGCCATTGGTTATATAAATGTAACACATTACCCAGTACTGCTGGGTGTTATTTTTAAAAGCATCATCATTTCTTGTCAGCCCAGGGAATAAACTAATCTTGGATCTACTTGGCCAATGGGAATCATTGGAATTCTCCTGAAGGCTATACATTGCCAGCCAAGAAAGGAAGAATGTTCCCCTACTCTAACCTTTCCTGAATCCTTGGCTCTAAAGGTTAAAAGTAATCAATATCTCATTGTGCTTCTTGGTTTCAGGGTAATAAGTAATAACCATCATGTTAAAATACAAATGATTACAGATAGCACTTAAATGAGTTGACCTGTTTGGGAGCTTTTTATTAATTGCAATCAGGATAATCATTAAAGTTTGCTAATAAAATTTTGGATTAAATTGCAAAAATTTCACCCTTTAACTTTTGAAAAATGACTTTTACTTAATTAGACATGAATCCCCACCTCTGTTAAGCTGCAAGATTTGGCTTTAACGCTACATGTTTGTAGATTTCTTCCTAGTTTTATAGAAATGAATAAGAGGAACATTTACATTCCTTATAAGAAAACGTGTTTGGTTTACTGTTGTCTTTGGCTCCTGAACTGTTCAATACTATATAAATATATGTTTCAAGTCAGTGAGTTAAGGGAAATGTCCCTCACCTACTTTTTAGTATTTCCTATTTTTAAATTGCTTATCTTTAGTGGTTCTATTCATATTTAGGCTAATCTGGTTTGACGCTAGGAAAAAAGTTGTATGTTGTGTGATTAAACTTTACAGACAACCGTGGTAAGAACTGGGGGTTATTTATTTTGCCCCTCCCAAACTGCCAAAATTAAAAGATAAAAACCAAATATTGTTTTTAATATTTTATGACATTGACATCTTTTTTTGGCATTCGCAAAAGGGTCTTAATATAAAAAGGATAAATGTTAGGTTAATGTTCCATATAATTACATGAAGAAGCTGTTGGTTATGGTAACCATAACTACAAGGAAGTATATGATATGTATGCTATTAAAGCCAAATATTTTATCTTTATTATCATTCTGAGTTTTACAGTTTGTTAGGATTTCATGCGTATATTCCTAAAGCTGGGAGATGAGGCTTCTTGTTGCTGTTGTTTAGTTGCCAAGTCATGTCTGACTTTTTACTACCCCGTGGACTGTATCCTGCCAGGCTCCTCTATTCATAGGATCTCCCAGGGGAGAATACTGGATGGGTAGCCATTCTCTTCTCCAGGGGATCTTCCCGACCCAGGGATCAAACCTGCATCTCTTGCATGCAGATAGATTCTTTACCACTGAGCCATGCTGGAAGGGTAGCTAAATAATGTTTTGGTTATTTCAAAAGAAGTTCTGGTAGCTGTCACAGTAGACTGGCGATTGCCAGCTGGGGATGGAGCAGGGGGCAGGCAAAGTTCAGCCACAGTGCTTTCACAAATACACTTGTTAACTTCTTTCCCTTTTTTTTTTTTTTAATAAACCTCCTTCCTTCTTGTCCTTGTTTTACTACCATGTCTAACTTTAGAAAGAAGGAGATGTGTGGTTGTCCAAGAGACATAATTTTTTAGACTATTAGGTATTCCCCATCCCAACTATCTTATCTCCATTACTAAATATCCACACTGCCTTAAATCCCATCCTTGAGATTCATGTCTTTATGGTAAAGTCTTCCTAGGTGATGCTAGTGGTAAGGAACCTGCTTGCCAGTGCAGGAGATGGAAGAGACACAGGTTTGATCCCTGGGTGGGGAAGATCCCCTGGAGAAAGGAATGGCAACCCACTCCAGTGTTCTAAAAGGGCTTCCCAGGTGGCTCAGGTGATAAAGAATCTGCCTTTAATGCAGGAGACCTGGGTTCAACCCCTGGGTCAGGAAGATCACCTGAAGAAGGGCATGGCAACCCACTCCAGTATTCTTGCCTGAATCCCATGGACAGAGGAGCTGGGAGGGCTACAGTCCATGGGGTTGCAAAAAGTTATGACTGAGTGAAGACTTGACTCATAAAGACATGACTGAGTGAGTAACACTTTCACTTTCATAATTTTTAGAGTATTAGGTATTCCCAATCCAAACTATCTTATCTCCATTACTAAATATCCGCACTGCCTTAAAGCCTATCGTTAAGCCTCATTTCTTTATAATAAAAAAGAATGTACTCTAATGGCAACCCACTCCAGTGTTCTTGCCTGGAGAATCCCAGGATGGGGGAGCCTGGTGGGCTGCCGTCTATGGGGTCGCACAGAGTCGGACACGACTGAAGCAACTTAACAGCAGCAGCAGCAGTGTATGGAAAGGGGGAGAATACTATTGAATTCGATGCTAATTTTGTCATCTAGTTTAAATGGAAAGACACTGAGAAGGGAAAATAGAGTGGAGAGTGGGTAGAGAGAAGAAATCTGGAAAAGGAACCAAGGACAGATGCTATCTACTTCACCATTTGATAAGAAGGGAAGTGTGTGTGTGTGTGTGTGTGTGTGTGTGTGAGAGAGAGAGAGAGAGAGAGAGAGAGAGAGATAGGAGGTAGGAGTAGGATAGTGGGACAAAAAAAAAAAAAAAAACGAACATTGGTTGAATGTTACTATTAGACTGTGTCAGTGCCCTATGCACATTATTGTATTTAATACTAACGATGATCTTGAATTATTGTCCCCACTTCATGTACTCTGAGCTTGAAATACAGAGAGGTTAACTGGTTAGTCTAAAAGATAACAGAACTAGTTTCTTAGTCAGGATAGGCTAGGGTTTGCTGAGATAACAAACAGCCCCAAAATCTCAAAGGTTTAAACCTGCAAAGATTAATTTCTCATTATGTATTACGTGTCCATCACAAGTGAGTTATGGGCTATTCTTGATATTGTTACTAACTCCAGGACTCAGACTAATGGACTAGTCACCCTCTTAAATATTCCCTCAATGTGGCAAAGAGGAAAGAGACTTCTGGAGGGTCTCATTCTGGGTATCAATCTTCTCCTTGAAAGAAACACATGTAACTTCCTCTCAAAATCATTGACTTGAAATTGCATGGCTCCACCTTATTCCAAACTGGATGGGGAAATTCACCCCTCTTTCCAGTGGTCATGTATGGATGTGAGAGTTGGACTGTGAAGAAAGCTGAGTGCCGAAGAATTGATGCTTTTGAACTGTGCTGTTGGAGAAGACTCTTGAGAGTCCCTTGGACTGCAGGGAGATCCAACCAGTCCATTCTGAAGGAGATCAGCCCTGGGATTTCTTTGGAAGGAATGATGCTAAAGCTGAAACTCCAGTACTTTGGACACTTCATGCGAAGAGTTGACTCATTGGAAAAGACTCTGATGCTGGGAGGAATTGGGGGTAGGAGGAGAAGGGGATGACAGAGGATGAGATGGCTGGATGGCATCACTGACTCGATGGATGTGAGTCTGAGTGAACTCCGGGAGTTGGTGATGGACAGGGAGGCCTGGCGTGCTGTGATTCATGGCGTTCAAAGAGTTGGACACGACTGAGCAACTAAACTGAACTGATATGCTGGAAGGAAGAAAACTAGAAATATTTGTTGAACTGAACCAGTAACTACCACAAGAAGTAAGTAAATAAGTCAGGGTTTGATCCCAATTTGGGTAGTTCTAATGCCCATAGTCTTTCTTTCATATACTGCTTGCCTGCCCACTGTTGCCCTATATCCTCTTCTCTACAACAGGTAAAATTCTTGCAAGAACATTATTTCCTCCCTCTCTATAAGCTTTTTGTGCTAAGATAGAAAGAAGAAAGTCCTCAATATGTAGATGGTATATCTGCAGAGAAAATGGGCTGGTTCTTTAGCCACTCATCAACCTTTCTTAAACACCTCAGCATCCTAGGGAGGGGTGCTATGCGGAGCCTCACAGAGGCCTCCTGTATTTTGTCAGTTTCAGGAAAGCTAAGGCTGAAAATAAATCATTGTGGGAGAGAGATTAAAGGTATCATGACCCTAGAAAGATTCAAGCTCAAGGATCCTATTATTGGAAAGGGAGTCATTGAAGAAGTATCCCCTTGGAGAGATGCTCTAGAGGCATATCATTTGCAGAAAAACTACCTTCCCATCCTGTCAAGGAAGCAAGTTCACTTCTCAGAAGCAAGGGCATTCTTAAGCATATTTTTAATAATGTGGGCATTTGTGAAGCTCATACATTCTTAAAATAGGCACTTCTGTGACACTCTGTCCCTAATGAGGCACACTGGACTAAGCCAAGAGGGAAGAGTGGTCTTCCTGCTGAATCTTGATTCGTTTACACATGAAACAACGAGCATACACACATTTTCTTATTCTAAAGCTAGGGAAGAGTCTTCCAGACTAAAATCCTTACTGCTTTTGGGGTTGACTTAAATTTTCCTTCCGAAATTTCTCAGGCCGCAGAGCTTCACCTTTCTCCAGAAGGATATCTATACACCCCTGAAACTCATCTGAACTTACTTCCTAAGTGGTTGATTCCATATGCTCATAGATATTTGTATAAAAAAGATTTGTGATATTCCCCTTGTCATCTCAACTTAGCCATTGAAAACTAGGAAATCTATGCAAGAGATACACACACACCGAGTTATGCATGCATGTTTATGTGTGTTTATGCAGATGCACACAGATACCAAGTATTAACTTGTTGAATTAAAATAATCTTTCTTCAGGATTGAGTCTAGATAAAGTCAGATTCCTTTGACCAGACATACTGGCTCTCCCAAGACATTATAATTGTGCATATATAAATAACTATACAAATCCTTTCATATATGCCAAGTTTCAGTCTGGAGCTCATTTCTATGTTATAAATCTTGGCATACTGAATTTTGCTACCTTCATTACAATGGAATTATCTCTTTCAATATTCACAGGTGCCTCCCTGTGAGAGGCCTCCTTGAGATTAATTTAGCCATGAGTACTTTTTATTAATTAAATAACATTTTAAATAATATGGTAGATTTAGACTTTGTGGACCAAATTTGAGAATGAATGATTTTAATTTTTATTAGATTTCACACTCCAAGGGCAAGATTCATGTCTGTGTTGTTTATTGATATATCTCCAATGCCTAGCACAGTACCTTGCACAGAATAGAAATTCAATAAATATATGGTGGGAAACATTTTAACAATAAGGCATTTAATAATCTATTAATTAGATTCTATTGATCAGAGCTATGCTATCAGCTCATTAATTTTTCAAGAAGACAATCCTATTTTCATGTTGTGCTAGTTGAGTCTAAAACTTTATGGCCTCCTTTTATATTATTGGAGAAGGAAATGGCAACCCACTCCAGTATTCTTGCCTGGAGAATCCCATGGACAGAGGAGCCCGGCGGGCTGCAGTCCATGGAGTCACAAAGAGTCTGGCACAACTGAGTGACTAACACTTTATGTTATATATTGAGGTGATACAAAATTTCATAATTTACATAATTTTCAATTCTGTAAGATATTACAGAAAAACCCGAATTCGTTTTTCTGGGCAACCCAATAGAAAAATAGAATTTTCTCTCCTTGAAAAACCAGTGTACATTAAGGATAGTTCTTAATACTCAGAGTACTCAGATTTGTCCAGCCTGGTATCAGGGAGAAAAAGAGGGAGAGAGGGAAAGAAGGACAGTGACATCCATGTCTGAGACAAATGGTACAAAAATGTACAATAGATCACCCGAATTCTATGGCTAGTTTCCAACCCCTTGAACCATAGTATTCACTGATGTATTCTTGATTATGTAGACAATCTCAGTATAATTGTTCATATGTATGAGGATAACATGAGCCATACAAACGTGAAGCCCCAAAATAGAGCAGTAGGTGTAGGGGAACATAAACAGTCATTTGAAATGTGAAGTATATCGGCAGTTTGTTCTTATACTATCGTTAGCAGGAGAGTTTACTGACACTTTCATTGTATAAAATCTGGTTTGACTTCAGACAAGTGTGTGTCTAAAAATGTTATTAGGAAGGGGTGAGAAAAATAATAAGAGATTTGGACTTGGGCTAGCTCTTTAATCCAAGTCCATCATAATGAGGGTGAAGAAAGGAGAAAGACTAAAAGACTGATTCATCTTTTCAAAGCTGTAGCAAGCTAATTCAGAATAGGAAAATTTAAAAACTACTTTTCACTGCTATAATATCAAGAGAAAGCTGAAATGTAATTTTTAAACTTTCTCCCACTCTTGTATTTTTTTAAAAATTATATTCTTCATTAGTTTAAAAAAGAATTCTCATATACTGCCATTTATTCTTTTTATTTAGGTATTAATTGTAAGCTTTATGATTTTAAACAATAAAGCCAAGATTAAAAGATGTGCCATTTAAAATTAGATTTTGATAAAGATTTGTGATGAATTCACTTCCTGCCCCCATTTGTGTATACCTTGATATCCCGTTGAACTTTGTCCTTTCTCCTTAGCTTTCCTCAGCTGGGACATGGTAAGCTTTGAAAATATGCATGAAGAACACTTCTCTCTGTATGATTGTTCTTGCCTCGTCACTCTCTTCAGCCTGGTGATCCTAAAGAATCTCTAGTTTTCTTATAAGCCACAAAAATCTTCATGTTCATCAAAACTTAAATATAAATGAATTGCTAGAGTTGAGCTAATTGAATTCTTTCTCTGCAACAAGGGAGTATAGCACAAGACCTCAAATTTGGCCAGCATTTTATAACCAGTGTTTCGATGATAGTTTAAGAGGCTCCATCCATCCAAGTTTGGGTTTGAAAAGGAAATAAAGTATGGAAACACTGTCAGAGCCTTTTATGTTTACAAAAAGATCCAAGGATACCATGAATAATGCCAGAAATTTCGTGTGACAGCCAGCTCTTGCAGGATTTTTGACCTCACCAAGTTCAGGAAATACAGTTACAGAAAGCTGGTTGAAGCTCAAAGATTTGTTTAAAAAATTAACTGAAGTGAATAATTGTGTTCCCTGTCCACACTGCTGCTCAGGCTTGTGCCCTCCTGGGTGGATGTCTCCCCAGAGCTAGGTAATATTTGACACTGGATAAATATTTTCTGAATTGAATCATCCGCTTAACGAGTGTTTTCTCCTGAATCTTCCAAAGTGAATCTTTGGGAGGTTTTGTACAGTCATTTACCCATGGGAAGTGAGAATTTTACCTGGAGTTTCAGGACTGCAAGTGACCTCAAAACGACCTTCATTTCGTTTCCTCTCTTTCAGAGATTGTTTTTTTATCCATTCCAGATAGGAGAGAATTTGTCCTCCATTACAGATCTTTCCAGAGGGAATTCACAACCTTCCATTAAAATGTTTAACAACTCTCCTTGCCCTGAAAGTCTTCTTGTATCTAGTGTAAATCCCTTCCGTGAGGATTTATTGTCCAATCGGCTGGAATCCCTGCTCTGTAATTAAATCTCTTCTGTTTTCTAATATAGTCACATATCTTTTCTCATCTTCTGCAGTTTTCTTTTTAAGTTAAAAAATCTTTTATTTCAGTTTGTCTATACTCCATCTAATTGAAACCACCTCCATCCTCTTTTGTAGGGGAAATTATGCTAATATAGAGAGACTGCTGGTAAATCTATGTATTTGAGGAACTTTAATGATGTCTGTGGATTTCAACATTGGGTTTTTCAACTCTGTCCTATTAATAGTTAATAAAATAGTTCATGGATGGTTTGGAAGTGGAATGTGGTCTGTCTGAGATGGTATAACTTATAGTGTTTACCTGGGAAAAAAAGAATTTAAAAAGAAAAAGAAAATTACATAAAAATAGACCAAAAAAAAAAAAATTCTCCTCCTATTTAGGGATAGAGCTGCTTCTTCTCCCAGTGGATGTGTAATGTATTATTTATATAAGAGCAAGCATCTTGTTTTTGGCTCACTTTCCATTTGGAACATATATGGTATGACAGTTTCCTTGGCTTATTGTTGTATATGTGGCTATCTATTTTTAATACATTGCTTTGTCTTTTTTTATGCTTGCTTGCATCTGTTGTTATGAAAACTGACATAAAGCTTTTAAACATAACAGAAGTGATGGAGAAAGAGATGGAAGAGACAAACAACATTTCAAGGAAACATGAGGTAGAGAAACAGGAGCAAAGTCACTATGGAGCGAAACCAGAAGCAGCCTCTAATGAATGGGAGGGAGGGTCAGAACAGGCATCAGCAATCATGGAGAAAAGGAGGCTACATAAAGGAGGAGGTTACATAAAGCGTTTCTAAGTTAGAGGGAGCAGAGTACATTTTACACCAAATTATTTAAACTTTTTAAGCTGCAGTTTTTAAACCTGTGAAATGGGAAGAACACCCACCTTGAAAGGTTGTCAGAATTCAATGATATATGTTAGGGGTTCAGCCTTGTGCTTATTTAGTAAATAGTATGGGCTCAATACATAGTACAGAGTCAAGGGCTGACAAACTATAGCCTGGAGGTCAAATCCAGACCATAGCCTGTTTTTTTAAAATAAAGCTTTATTGGAACACAGGCACATTCATTTATGAATTGTTTGTGGCTGTATTTATACAAAGATAGCAAGTTGAATAGTTTCAGCAGTGACCAAATGACCCATATGCCTTATCTGTTTACAGTTTACCCTTGAATGACATGGGTTTGAACTGCTTGGATTCACTTATGCATGGATTTTTTTCAATAAATAAGAACTACAACAAGTCCATGATCTACAGTTGATTGAGTTGCTGAATCTCAGACAGGGAGTGTCCACTGTAGTTACACTCAGAATTTTGACTGCGTGGGTGTCAGTGCCCGTAACTCTCAATTTGTTCGAGTCAGCAGTTCTCTCTGGCTCTTCACAGGCAAAGTTTGCCAGTCCCTGGTATAAATAATAACTATTACAGCAACATTTTTAGGAATACATGTTACTGTACAGATTTGAATGATTTTCCAATTCAGTTTTCTATCTGTTGTATTGCTCTAATA
The DNA here is from genome assembly GCF_019923935.1 of Bubalus bubalis. Lineage (NCBI taxonomy): Eukaryota > Metazoa > Chordata > Mammalia > Artiodactyla > Bovidae > Bubalus > Bubalus bubalis. The sequence goes on along the minus strand of NC_059176.1, from coordinate 27,340,089 downwards.
CATGTTGACTATCATTATTTTGCCCAGGGTTCTAGATTTTCTTATGTAACAACCCAAAGTCTGCCTATTTTGCTTGCTTTTCAGTGTAGCATTAAGTGGTTAATTGGTTTATTTCACCACCAGGTGGCCTCCTATACTCTATTGTGCTTGTGGGACCCAAAGGAAGCTGAAAGTGTATCTAACACACTTCCTTCAACTTTGGCTGTTATTCAGCTTTTTTTTTTTCGTATTTTTCTGGTGGCTTGACTGCTCGCAAATCATTCTATGAACCCTATGTTTTGTATTTGGTCCTGAAAGAGAAATTTACATTGACCTTTTAAGAAAATTAATGATCAAGCAGAGTTAGAAATAATTAAAACAGTAAAAACAAAATAAAAATATTTAAATGCACACTCACACATACACACATACAGTGAAGTGGAGTTTTACAAAAACAAGTTTGGCCACTACTCTAAGAGGCTTACCGTGACTCAGCCCTGCTCTCGTGTGCATGCGATCAGGATTTACTGGTCTTGAAGCTTCCTCAGGAAAAGGAAAAGACCACTGTCACTCAGATCTCCATATAGTCAAGTCTTGAGCATGGGTGGGCTTCATCTCAGTGCCTCAGTTTCTTTGTTATTTTTATTCCCTAGACCCTCTTTTGAGTGTTCTTTGATCTAATTTTTAAGCTTCATATAAGACCAGTGTAAGGAAGAAACGATTTGAAAGCCCTGTGATAAAGCACGAGGAGGCTGGGTTCTCCTTAGGTGATGACATGGTTGCTTTCAGGTTTTCTTTTCCTCATCTTAAAGTGAGAGAGCTGGACTGGGTAGCTTCAAGGTCCATTCCAACTTCAATATTCTCTCTTTGGTGGAAAAACAAAGATTTTTCTAATTAGTAATTGATTTTGCCTACAAGCAATCTGGCAAAAATCAGGATTTTAGGAATGGTTTCCAAGCTAAGGAAACAATATATATTTGAATGAATATAATTGTTTTGCAAGCTATCATAACTGGTAGTTTTGAAATGCCACATTGTTTTCGGTTCATTTCAGGTAGTAGTCATAAATAGATATTTTATGAGCCTTCTTGGACTCTTTCCTTTTCATTTTACTTTTATTCAGTAGTAGATAACTTCTTGTTTATGAAGATTCATATAAAATCTATTTATTTATTTTTAAATTAATTTTATTGAAGTATAGTTGCTTTACAATATTGTGTTAGTGTCTGCTGTAAGCAAAGGGAATCAGTTATACATATACATATAACCACTCTTTTTTATATGGTTCTTGCCAGGGTCCTTTGGTAAATTATCATGGAAGTTCAGCTTTCTCTTTGACGTCTTATTTTCCAGATATTTTAATTTTCCTACCAGTTTCTTTGGGCAGAATTATCAAATCATCCCTGGACTTCTCAACAGCATCAAATAGATATATTTGTTTACATTTCCACTGAAAATGGGTCACTTCCCATCATGTGAATGACCTGTTCTTACCTTCTGCTTGTAGTATGGTATGCACACACCTGGTTTGTATTTTGTTTGTCACATTGGATGTCATTGCAAATACAGCTAAAGGCATTTAGCGGTCTATGAAGAAAGGACCGGAATGGTTTCCAAGGTATTTGAAAGAGCACAGGCTCATGTTTGAATTCAAAGTCAACCATGGGAGGCCTCATGACAGACGATCACTCTTAATTCCAAATTTGCTACTGGGGCTTCTCTGTAGCACTCTCTGGTTAAAGGCAGATTTGTATTTACTTTGGGGAAAAACTGATTTCAAGTTTTATCTACTTTACAAACTGCCCTACTAATATCAAGCCCTACTAATAATTTATGAAATTTGCATCAGTCTCTGTGTGCCTACACACAATGATATTTCACGTTAATTCTCTTTTCTCACGTATATTTTAAAAATTACATATGTTCATATGTTCTGAGATATATATATATATATATATATATATATATATATTAGGAATTAAGAGTTGGATAATTTTACCTTTAGTTTAAAAAGTGAGGAAGAATAAGGAATGATGCTGTCTGGTATTAGTGACTAAGAAGATGAGACAATAAGCTTTTTTTAAGTATTACTATATCTTGTGGAGAACAATAAAAAAGGAAGGTTGCCCTTTTCCATAGTAATTTATAATCCATTTAGAAAAGTAAAACCAAAAACCATAAAATTATAACAAAGATAGCACATTTGTGTAGTACAAAAAAAAGTGCTGGTCTTCTAAGAGGACGTTCTTGGAACATCTTTGTAAAATAAATGAGATTTGAACTGGACCTTGCTGTGTGTGTGTTAGTCGGTCAGTCATGTCCAACTGTTTGCAACCGCATGGACTGTAGCCTGCCAGGCTCCTCTGTCCCTGGGATTTTCCAGGCAAGAATACTGGAGTAGGTGGCTATTTCCTTCTCCAGAGGCTCTTCCTAACCCAGGGATTGAACCCAGCTCTCCCACACTTCAGGCAGACTCTTTACTATCTGAGCCACCAGGGACCTTGCTAGACAGAATTTTTATGTCGGATGGAGATAGGTGCATTGCAGAAGAATGCAGTATGAGAAGACCCCTCAGATACGGGAATTAGTTTGACATGCTCCTAGGCATTTACCAAAATCAGGAAGACACAATGGGGAAGAGTAACAAACCAATGGCAGAGCACAATAGCTTTCATCCATATGTTCAGTGGAAGTCAATAAAAAGCAAACGGTTTTTTTTTTTTTTCCTATTGAATACTGATTCCTAGGTTCAGTGTTTTATTTAGTAAAGGGGAGTTATACATAATTATAAAAACTAGGGTCATAAAAGAGATTAGAAAAGTTTATGCCAAAGGTCATATTTTCTTAGCATGCAACATTTGGGTCAAGTTGCAACAAACATTTGACTATAGTGCTTAGTATATAACAGTAATTGTCTAGGATGTTTGCATATATTAGCACATTCAATCCTCAGAGAACCTTATGAAAAAAGTATTAACACTATCCCCCAATGAGTAACTAAGGCATAGAGAATTGAACAGCTAGTAAGCAATGCAAACAAAGCTTAAACATGGGCAGTCTGATTCCAGGCATGTATTTTCTCTTCTTTTATTTTTTTTTATTGTGGCCTAACTCTTTGAAACTCATTGGTTCACAAATTAAAATGTTTGGTATGGGTCCTTTTCAGTTTCCATGTTTATAGAACTCAGTAATAAAATGGTTACAAGTGTGTATATTTTGAGAAGTAGTGTTACTGGGTAATATTAACGATATTCCCTCCTCCTTTCATTAAGGGTAGAGAAAAATAGTAACACTTTGTGGATATATTTTCTAAAAGATGGGAACTATCTTCATACATATATACATATATATAAAGAGAGAGAGAGTGTACCTTTTCAATGACTACCCTCTGATGTGACTTGTTTTAGTAATATTGACAGTAGTTACAATACCTTATTTCTAAGACATAATAAAAATGAATGAGGAATTTGTATTCTTACTTACAAACGGGAAACAGACAAAAAAAAATCTCATGGCAAAAGTCACATATATTAAAAGTAGAGACTTATTTTAAAAAAAGGATGCATTGTCCACAGAGATTTGAAATTTTATAGAAACATGACCCACTTACTTAAAATATATTTGTGGTGGATAAGTGGTGAGTATATTATTGTCCCTGTTTTTAAACAGCAGAGATTTTACATGGAAATATGAAATGGCATCTCTTGAACCAGGTAAAAAGAGAAGTAACAGTCTCAGGGAAGATGGTGCCCAGTGAAGGGGCTCCCTTTCGATGGTGCTTAGGGAGAATCCTCAAAATTACAAATTTTAGTAACTACCTTTTATTCTTGAAAAGTTAAATCCTTTTATTTTTTTTTTGGTGGCTGTAAGCTGTACTAAATGGCCACATCCTGGTACTCTTGCCTCTTTTTGTTCTCTTCTCCTCTTAGTGAATTTTTGCAGCCCTTGCACAATTTTTTAAGCCATCATTATCCTATTCTTTCATCTGATTATTTCCAGGAAGTCATTTACTGAAGATCTTCTCTCTAGCAGTGATTTCCTTCCTCTTCTGAAGTACTTTTATTTTACATAGTTTTTATGGTTTATTCTCTGTAGACTTGGAGAAGGAAATGGCAGCCCACTCCAGTATTCTTGCCTGGAGAATCCCAGGGATGGAGGGGCCTGGTGGGCTGCCATCTATGGGGTCACATGGAGTCAGACACGACTGAAGCGACTTAGCAGCAGCAGCAACAGCTCTGTAGACTAGTTATTGTTTCCCCCATCTTTTAAACCTTTGTAATTTTCCCTACTTACTCATTACTTTCTTTCCATCCATCTAAGCATTTCCTTTTTTTGGTCTCTAGATATTCTCTCCATCCTCTTCCTTACTTTTATCACTTATGCGATTGAGCACATACACAACACTCACACACAGTGTGTTTCTCTTTGATCCAGCTATTCTAGTGAACTTATTTGAAGGCTCATGGTAGAGTCCCTTACATAACTGGAAAAAACGCTTATAAAGCAGTTGTCATAACCAAAGTTTCCTCTTTATAGTCTTGTCCTAAGATATTGCTTAGGACATTAGTCTTGTCCTAATGTTTCTAAGTTGTGTCCAACTCTTATGACCCCATGGACTGTAGCCTGTCAGGCTCCTCTGTCCGTGGGATGCTCCCGCAAGAATACTGGAGTGGGCTGCCATTTCCTTCTCCAGGGGATCTTCCCAACCCAGGAATCGAACTTTGGTTTCCTGCATTGCAGGCAGATTCTTTACCAACTGAGCTATGAGGGAAACCAATAGTCTTAGTTTACACTAATGAATTTTAACCTGTGCCTGAGAACTTCTGGATCACAGATATGACTAATGGTGAAAACTCTCGGCCCTTTTAACCTCAACCTCATGCTCTTAAAGATGCATGAAGGTTTGGAAGATGAGCCTATACCAAAATGAATCTGGCTGTGGAAGCCATAGAGTGGGGTTCTTAACTGTGTTTTAACTACTCTAAACTCACTTTGAATGGCATTCTTGAGTTTATTTATATTATACTGTAATGCAATACTCAGGACCCACCAATTTCCTCAGACTTCTGCACGGATATCTAAAGATGCATTTTCAAGGAAACAGAATGGCCTAGCAAACTAAGATGAAAATTTTCTTTCTGAAAATTCTGTTTCTGGGTTTTAGCATGATCTTACTGACCTTGGGCATGTCACTTAACTTCTACGTATCAATTTTTAATCCGTAAGACAGAAGTGATGTGACTAACTTTCCCCTTGGGCTTGCCGTAGGAGAACAAAAAAAGAGAACAATCCATCGAAATGACAGTCAAGTTTTTTAAGGCTGAAGCAAGACACGGCACTTAAAGCTTAAAGCATAAAATCTTTAAAGTTTATTTTCTTAAAAACTGTCTCTGGTAAATATGAACATGTATCCCAAAGAAACAAAAAAAAGGTTAGAACAGGAAGATTTTTAATTCTGTTGCACACTAGTGTTGGAACTAGAAATTGGACCCAGCCTCTCGCATTCTGATCAAATATTATTGCTGTGAGAAAACATTGAACTCATAAAAGGTGTCCTTAAATATTTAAGGAGCTGCTGCCACCTTCCTCTTTTCTTTGATACATTTTATAGAAGCTTTTCTTACATTAACCGTTCCTGGCCATGGGAAACAGTTCACTTCATCCTCTCCAAAATTTGAGAATATTTCTGTATAGGATGCTTTAACCAAAGAAATGTGTTTGTTTTTTATTGAGCATAAAGTTTGAAGAGAAATAAGGCAATCACACGCTGCTTGTTGTGTACTGTATACTTATATCTGGCATATATTTCGACAGCTTGATACAGGCTCACCTGGTCATGTAGGAGAAACTCAAATGAATAAATATTTTCCCATCTTCTATATCTAAATAATAATGAATATTTTCCTATCTTCTATATCTAAGCCATAATAATAAGAGTTATAGTATATGAAGGGTCATAGTTATAGTAGATAAAGGGTCAACAAAACATGGTCCTTGACTTTATATATTCCATTGCAGGAACTTTTATTCTAGTTCTGATACAACATTCATCTTCATCTGATGTGAAGACACCTAGAGTACTCTCAGAAACTGGCCTAAGAGATCAAATATTTTATTATACACACATTCAGGCAGTCACCAAGAAAAATCCCATGGCATTAAGGGGCTATTACAATTATAGATATTGAAACCCTTTGAAAGATTAAAAACACTCTACCAAAGAAAAGTCATGACGTGAATACATAAAGTTAGGATGGCACTTCCGTTGTGTTTTTGGCACAGACAACCCTGGAAATGCTTTGATTGGCTCTGTCTTAACACCTGCATGGTGAGTTCTGTACATGCTTCTCAGTGCTGTCCTAGGGAATGCCTGTTTGCACTAAACTTGAAAAGATTGCTTTTGATGATGACAACATGGGGGACAGTGTTTTCAGCCTTCATTTAGGCCATTGATTTTCCCAGATTTCCAAAGTCACCATATTTGGCAGTAACATCGTTTTGATACATGCACTATGATGGCGACAGTGTCCCACTTCTCATTTTTCTTATCTTCCGCAAAGAGAAAGCAAGATATTCTTTTTGGAGAAACATTATCTGCAGAGTTAACCTAAGAAATATATAGTATCTTCCTTATGAAATTAATTTGGCATGATTTTGGAGGTGAGCAACATCTTGGCAACTGCTTTGGTTTAAGACTCGATGTGATTTGGGAAAAGCACGTTTCAGAATGTTTAATTCAGCGATACAAAAGGCACTAATGAAATATGCATGTATGAATTTTATATCATATTAGTTCCCTCTTTCTTGAAATCTGAATAAAAGCCAAACATCTGGATTACGTTTGAAAAGCCTGAATTTCCAATTTTCAGAGAGATTCAATCTATTTTGACATTGCACACTTAGCCTTAACATTTACAGTGTGCTATTAACATTACTTGCAATTGTAAAAAAAAAAAGTCCATATTTAAACAAACTTGGTCGCTCCTAATGCTAAAAATATATCTATATTTGAAATGACTGCTGCTGCACAACCGTACACATCCATGGTTTAGGCTTCGTCAGCATTTCTATTATGAATGCAGTGAACAGGCCTGTAATTCAGCTATAAAGATATGGCATAGCTTTGAGATATAAATTCTCCCATGATTGTATATTAAAACAACAAAAAGCAGTTCATGTATCACTTAGTTTGAAAAACTATTCATTGACTCAGGGCTTCCTGAAGGCCTCATATATTCAAGGTACTCCGTGGGCGACCAAAAAAGGCATGCCCTCGTCCTTTGAGAGTTTATTCTTCAAATTTATAAGACAAATGACAAGATTTCTATTTTTGTAGATATTTGGGTGTATTTTGGCTACTAAACTAAAGGCAGGTGACTATATGGTCATAATTTAGAGAGGTAAATATGGATGTTATTATTTTATCTCATTTCATTATCATAGTTTGTTTTTTAAGACAGAGCTGATCAGTTGAGGTTTAGGAGGTAAGGCAAGAAATTCTATGTCCACACAAGAGATGAAGAGAAATAGAAGAATGTGACATTGACGTTTGCATAATAGTAAACCTCAGTGCCTAAATTTTTACTGGACTTCTTGTCGCGTATATTAGGTGAATCATACTCTTTTGTGACATACAGAGAACAGCTTGAAGTCAAGGACTTCCCTCTTCTTATTTTGCTTTATTAAAAAACAAGTCTATTAAACTATATAGCAGTATCCAATTAAATAAAAACAGATGTATTTGAAAGCGTTTGTTTAGGTTGGGAGATGAGAAACAAAGGAAGTACTTTTAAATTGGAAACTTTTTTAAAGGAGAAAACTGAGTTTCATTACATTAATTGCTGCTTTTTGTGTCTTTTTTTTCCCATCTTACACTGCATACTCTAACAGATATTACATAATTGCATAACTATTCTTACTATGTGCTGACATGACATTACGACAGCCCTGATAGGGTATATCATAATGAAACCGTAATTAGAACAGTCATGATGTATTATGGCAATGATCCACATCATCACTGAAGTGCATTGGAATGCACGGAAAACCCATTGAGATGTGCAGATTTTCGACATAATACAGCACAACCATGAAGTTTCATAGCATGGAGGAGAAATTACCATTATGCCCATGCCGCTGGCAGCATGGGTTGTATGTAACACGTTTCTTAGATATCTGTTAGAGAAAGTTCTGATATATATCAATGGAAGGAAATTTTTGAGGGTGGCATTTGTGAAGTTTGTGTTTTAAAAAAAAATCTAGAGGAAGGACTTGTTGAAATACAGATCTAACTGCATAAATTGGATAGTAGAAGTTTCCTATTAAACTCAATATTCCTATAAAATATTTAGTTTAAAAAAAAAAGGATCCAAAAGGTTCCTTAAATTTCCTTAAATCCACCAAATATGCCTCTAAAGTAGGAAGACGGTTTGAAGATTTTTCAGCCAACTTTGCTTTTCTTTTTGTTCTCTATATTTGAGCTTAGATTAATAGCTTATGTTTTATGTAGTTGTATCTTTGCCCCACTGTTCTCCTGGGTTTCTCTGCATGAGGATCTTATATCTGAGTCTCTTTCCGGCAAGTGACAGCTTGCTCCTCAACTTGGTGTTTTTCAGTCTTGGCACTTCTTCTACACATAATAATGTGATTGTTATGGCTGATCTGGTAAATGTGGGCCCCAAAAGCTCAACTTTCTGAAATAGAGAGGAATTTTAGACTATCTTCTAGGCCAATCCACAACCAATGCTTCATTATCCAATAAAATATCCCAACCAGGTAGACTTCTGGTCTCTGCTTGAATAATTCTGGTGAGTGAGAACTCACTATCGCCCAAGCTTTAGTTCTTGTGCTTCAGTCTTTGATTCCAGGCCTGACCTCCGAGGTCAGATGAAACTAATGTTTTCTGTTTAGTACTCTTACTATTCCACACTTGCTAACATGTTCTTCCATTTCTTCTGTCATCTTCAACTCTTATTTATCTCTCCGCTGAATATCTCCAGCTTCTTCAACAGCTTGCTCCCTGGAGGAGTGTTGCTTCTTTTCTGGAACTTCCTTAAGTGCTCTTCTTTAGATATTTAATACATTGCTTAGGTCCCTCTTGGAACATGGAACCAATGAGAAGAAGGACTGCAGGTTTGGGCCTAGTAAAACCACAGTTAAACGGATCTATCTGCTACCTTTTTTTTTTTTTTTTTGACCCTGTGCTTGTCTCAATCTAGTCTCAAATCATATTTCATTCTTTTTATATTCCTTCCACTCTGTCTGTTGATTCCTTGAACCTAAAGACAATTGAAGCCGAGTCACCTCCATTCTTTGCGCAGTTTCTATATTTTTATTTTTTTGGTGGGAGGAAGGGATGGTTATTAACTAATTCTGTCTGACTTAATACTTGTCCTATCTCCTTCTTAGATTTCATCTATGATGCCAGCATGTTATGTTCCCTTTGGGTCTAATATCTTATCTAAAAGAGACATTTAGAAGTACTTGCTTGCAAATTCAGATATCTCATCTAAAAGAGACATTTAGAAGTACTTGCTTGCAAATTCAGATCCAACTAGAGACATAGATTGGCCTGGACAATGTTAAAAAGTTTAATTCAACATATAAAAATGATAATTTTCATATAAAACTATATATTCTGTCTTCTCTTCAGATGAGTACCTAACCATACAGAAGCCATATTGAAGCTATATCTCACATAGGAACAGAATTGAGTAGAGAAACTTGTGCTCTTCTATCCTCCATAAAATCCACACCACTTCCTCTTGTTTCCCCTTGACTGGAACTGAATGTTAGTAATTATCACATTTATTCATTTTCTTTTAGTAGAGAAAATAGTTCTTCTTTTCTGTGACCCTAGCAATAGTTAGAGTATGAAAGATAGAAGATAACTTATCTATACTCACATTCTTTACATTAGAGCCAGGAAGTGGGGTGCTGGATCTGGTTAGTTCTGACTTGTGAGAGCTGATTGTTAAATATTAAGGAATCTTGCCAGCAGTAGCAACCATTGGTAGCTTGGAATCTACTATGATGCGAGTATTTACACCAGGGAAATCATTCCACTAGGAAGCCAGTTTACTACTACCTGTAGGTACTTGAGTTTATGATATCAGAGCTAAAATATTTATTATTCTTTATTGACCAATGAGATTAGTATAATTTGGCAATCTAATCAACATGCCATATGCAAATGTTATTATATATGTTCACTAATAAAAATATTGAATAAGACTAACCAAAAAATGACCCCATGGCATGACATATCCATTAAGTAGTGATCTTTACAAATAAATGTTCAACAGGTTCTTAGCAAAAGTCCTTGTACTTCTGTACTTCTAAATGATTGCATCCTCCTGCTCGCTTTATGCTTATAAAAATCTAATAGAAGCATATATACTTGATCCAGGAATTCACATCCTTGCTGTAGGGATTTAAGTCATTAGATTTGGGGTGTATGTTCTTAGCAATTTAATTATGTTTAAAATCGGGTTAGTAGTGTAGTAAATAACTGGTATTGCTACAAAATTACATTGAGAAGGTAATAGGATTGAATTTCTACACAAGTTGACACTCAATTAAAATTTCCATATATCCAATGAGTTAGCCAGTTCTTAGCTGAGGAGCTAGAAAAAATGCCTTCCTCCTTAAGCTGAACATTTCAAAACAGGCAAAATTTATAATAAAGTCAAAATCAAGACTCAGTGCATCAACTAATATTTGAGTTTGGCTTATCAAATACAGATTACAAACAAGGAAGAGACTAGAGAGCACTTACAATATTTCTTTCTTAAATTCTTCTATTTTTTATTGACACTGGGGGAAAAATAACACATTAAAACCTCCTTACTGAATTACTGTCCTAAACCAATAGATCCATGGGGCTTGTTCAGCTAAAAGCCACAACAGACTTTGTAATGCAATGATGTAATCTTGGCTTTGTGTCATTTATATTCAACCTAAAAAAAACAATTTTCCTGAATAGACAGGCTGACAACAATATTGTTCAGTGTGGGTTTTTATTTGGATTCTTTCCAAATGGTTCACATGCCTTCACCGTAGCACATCATGCCTGCTTACATCTTTTTTTTTTTTTTTTTGCCCGAATTCCAAAGTTTTCCCCTTTTACTAGCTCTCTATTTTTCTTTTAAAGTCTCAGTTATGTTTGTAAAACTAACCAGCTCCACCACAAAATTAGGATGTATCTTGCAGAGTGCATTCATTTTACTTTTTGCATATTTTTCCCGAGGTCATGTCAAGGTTAGTTTGAATTCCATCCTACATTAAGACTTCTTTCACAGCTATTTAGCTCGGCAGCCTACTCCCCGCTGGGGTCTGCCCCTTGGGCACGTCAAAGCTTCAGACCTGACAAATCACACACAGATGAAGCTGTACAGTTTTTTAAACAGTTTCATCAGTAACTTTTTTCCTTTTTCACTATCCTCCTTCATGTTAAGATTTTTTCCCCCTGAATTACCATTTCAGGAATGTTGATTTCTATTTGAGACAGTTTGTTTTTACATCAGACTTACAAACTAGCAATATCATTTATTTTATAGTAAATCAGACCAGAAGCCTTCTACTCACCAAGACGGCAGACTGAAAGACCTATAGACCATTCTTGACTAGTATAACTATAATTTCATTATTAAGATCTATTTGCAGCAGGAAGCTTGGTGTTGTGAAATGTGGCTGACATTTCACTGGGTCTACCAGAATCAGAAAAGACTGTCAACCATAAAAATGCATCCAGTTTATAACATATTACAGGTTGAGCCTGGAAATGTTTCTCAAATGGTTAGCAATATGCTCTTATCAGTATTTTAGCAAATTGTGACTAATGGTGCAACTCCATTTCCTGTTTAATTGATGAACTGAAAATGCTTGGTTGCTAATGAGTGTATTAGCAAACAATGTCCCCTTCACAGGCTTAAATAGATCAGGATTTCTTAAAAGCAGCCTACTGTCCTTATTTTCATATAAAGAAAAATATTGACTGCCACAAAATTGCTAGACCAACTGAAGAAATGGTGTAGTTATTGCTGTATCGTCATTTTGGCAATGTCCAACAACCAGATTATAGTTCTCTAGTTCTCACACTAGAAAATAGTTATTTTCTTTTGCAAATCACAGGCTTTTATTACATTTTTATTCAGGACAAACAATACCTGAAGATCTTAACTGCAGGCCAAGCAGAAAACTTAGAAGTGAGAGGGGGAAAATATGTATTTGAATGATTCTCCTCTCCTAAGTCCTGTTTTAAACTTAGCTCAGTATGAACATACGCATCGACGGGTTCTGGTTGAACCATAAAAGGTTGCTGGTTGAAGCTAATTAAAGACAGGTCTAAATAGAAAAAGAAAAGGAAGGGGATCAAAGGAATTACATTAGGTGTCAGGATGTTGTTTGGGGGCTTTTATTAATATTTAGAATTTTATAGTTGTAATCAGGGAAAAAGCTAAATTCTAAAAATCTCCATTTTGTGTCATAATTTCATATTTACGTTATTTTTGCAATAAGATACACGTCAGCAGGCAAACATCTTGAAGAAATCATTTTGGCATTGGCGCATTAACACATTATGGTGAAAAGAGAGGCTTGTGCTTTTCACGCAGTGCATTTCAGTCTTCAATTAATGTGAAAGCACTACAATGCCTATGCAACTTCTCTTGCCTAGTGGTGCACCATTTATCATTGCAGTTTTACATTGACCTTGACACCCACTTCATTAGAATAAAGATTGTCTACCATTTAGGTTACATTGTTCCTCTGCACAGAGACCCCATGCAAATTTCTGTTCAGATAGAAGAGCTGCGAGGCTGTCAGAGGTCATCTGCATTAAATGATTGCAGCTATTTTCCAACTGCTTCTTTTCATTCTACTCAATTCAGGCTAGGAGGATCAATCAAGTCCTCTGCCTGAAACAGTGGGACTGCTGGGAATATAACTGTTTTTGGTAGTAGTGGATATGCCCTAAACAGTATTAAATATTTAATATAAACTCATTAAAGGCCATGCAAAGGCTTCAGAAAGATATCAAGTTTATAGAAAAAGCTAAGGGGCTAGAGAACCTTTTAAGAAATAAATAGAAGAATAATAAATTTTATAATTTCAGAGTATGATTACAGTAGTTGTTAAACTTAGTAAACCTTTTTTGTGGAAGACTTTTTTCTCTCCTCCTTAGGGAAGGGACAAGAGAGACAGACTTGGTATTCTTATGCAGTATTTTACTTAAAATCGGTACTAAAAAGTTTTCAGTTATGGTGGTTTTATTTTTGTTCTCTAACAGGGAATTTTGCTCTTGACTATTTATTAGAAAAAGCTTAGGTATTTGTTATGTAAAAGGAATGATTGGAGAAATAAGTTGCCAGGTTTCCTACTTAAGTTTTCTGAGTGATATAATTGGAATTAAATTATTAATGGGAGATACTTTAAAAAAGATTGTTTTATGATCTTCTATTAGGGAATTTGCAATTCATTTTAATATTTGTACTTTGATTTATATTAAAGATAATGCAATCTATGTCCAATTAACAATACATGGCCAATGTAATGTGATTTCCAGATCATGCAAATGGAATAAGCTAGAAGAGGGGGGAAAACTCAATTCTTAACCTCAGATGTAATTTGCTGTGCGAGTTCTGGCAATTTTAAATGACATTGCACTTTTTAATTTTTCCAAAGGCTCAGCAGCAGATTTATCCCAATCAAGAAAGCCTATTATTAATTTACAAGGACAATTGTAGGAGTCTTTATAATTTCTCTGTGCAATTATTCGCCATAAATTGCTAATGGTAAAATACAAGGAGTTTGCAAGAAATAAAGACCATTATTTGTCTTGGGCTTGAACTCTCTTCTTCAGTTTTGAACATCTTTGCTAAGTGCTGGTGATAGTGGCTCCATGTGAAACATCACATGCGTCCTGAGATGCTGGATGCTGGTGTTCCGAAAAAGGGGGCAGCGCAAGCATTGCTGCAGAGGGGACACTGGCCTTTAGCAGATTCCTGCACTCGGCCTGTACAGCTGAGCTGTGGACCCTGGACTTTCATATAAAAAGACTCTTTGTTCACCACTGAATGGCATTAGGCATGGACTTGCTGAGGGGCCACCATGAAGCCTCGGATGAGGAGGGCAAACACTAGCCCGAAAACACAATATGGGAGTCATAGATGGACACATCCCTGCACTTTTGTGCAAAAAACATATTTTCATAAACAATTTTGCCTGTGGTTTGGTGTTTTGGTGTGTTCCTAGCATAAGCTTTCTTGTTGATAGACTATAGTATATTTTCTTTTCTCAGTGTATTTTCTTTGTCTGTCATGTCTTTATGGAAAAGGCATATATGCTGGATATACAGGTATTTACGGTATTACTTTGCACTGGGAAAGATAGTCATACTGTTATTCTAATAACTAGATCATTTTATCCTTGCTTTTACTCTTCCTCATATAAAATCACATGAAGCCTAGTTAAAATACAGTATAAGATGTAAATACGCAAACCCTGGAGACAGAATCTGACAGCCCTATTCTAATAATCAAGAAAATTCTTTGGTTTAATTCTTGTGTTTCTCATAGCCAAAACTTCACTCTCCGCTCAGCAATGTCTGGTCTCTTTTCAGCATAACCAACAGAAGCACCATACAAAAGTCTTACAATGGATGTCTTAATCTCTCTGTGTGCTTTTAGAGCATTATTTTGAATTCCATCATGCTGCCTTTTTTCTTTCCTCTTCTGAAGTTTTATTACAACAGCAGAATTCCCAGGGAGCTTTGAGGGCAAGGTTCACATAATATAGCCCTGAAGTTTTGCTTAGGTGGAATCCATCCCCCAGTCCTGGCCATCTTTTGATGATCTTTCTATTTCAAAAAGATTCACTGGGTAGAGTCTTGTAGCATTAGCTGTATGTAGTTTATTTTTTATTTTTTTATTTACTAGACAGTGAGCATCGACATCCCTTTCATGATGCTTTCTTTCTCTGACCTCACAGTGACAAGGCATCTTGTTCTTTAACATTGAGGGAGGCAGAAAAATGCTTGAGTTGCTCAATGTGTGCCTTCTATACCAGTTTCAAAATGGCTTATTCTTCTGGTTTCCATGGTGACAATTAACACTGTTTCAAGGCATTGTTCCAGTCTCCATTTGGGCAGAATTTTCGGTGTGATTTTTAACAAAAAAAAAAAAAGGGGGGGAAAAAAAAAGGTTTTAGGAGGGAAAAAAAGCCTTTAGCATAACTGTCAAAAAAGTTGTCTCAATCAAGTCTTCATGCATTTCTAATTATATTTACTTCAGAAATCCTGTTTTGGCTAACTTCATTTTATAATTCAATTTTAGTATTTGTGCTTTTAAAAAGTAAGCATTGAATAAGAATTTTCCAAAAACTTCTTTAATTCTTAGTTTTTAAAATAAGCTAGTGTTTGTGGTTATATTTAACTGCTTTGAAGTTTTCTTTATATATCTCTATACACACACAAGAGTGGCATTTAGGATAGGAGTGGCCTGTGTCTTTAATTTAGGTCATTCACAGATCTATTAGGAGGCTTCATTAGTCAAAATTGAATTGGCCAAGCAAATACACTTAATAATGTAAATATGCCCTTTCAATAGGGTATATTTTATTTTTGACTAGACAGAGAGGCCCACAGCAGGTGCTGTGGGGAAATTAAATACTGGATGCTTATTTACCTTAGCACTCAAGAAAAGCCATCTGACTTTAACTTTGTTAATCTCATTTCTGACTATTGGAAGAGTAGTCTGTATCATAACGTCCCTAGACTATAGGACACAATGGCGCAGCCTCTGCTCACTTACTGCTGTGGACGGAATGAATATGAAGATTAAATTATTTTCTCACCACAGACTAAAGTAGTCCTACTTGATAGAATGACCAAGAACTAGATAGAGCTGGCAGTTGATTGTCCCTGTCTAATGCTTCTGAGAAAGTTGAAGAGAGAAAAGCAAAAACATACTCACATCAACAAAAATATAACCCTCTGGCATGATGACATATACAGCTTGAGGCCTTAAATTGTATCAGATTCAACCTTCAGCGTGCTTCAAGAATTAAAATAAACATTTTCACCTTAAATTATGTGACATTCGGTTACCTCTCATGCACATACCAATACTTAACCTAACAATTAGCTGGATTCTCTTAGCGTTTATAGTTTGAAGGCATTGTCCATCAATCCTCTCTCTCATCAATCTGTTTATACAGTAGGTTATGTGGTGACAAAGAGAGCGTACATGAAGACAAAGTTTTGTTTTTTTTTTTAATGTAGTAACTTTTTATAATAGCTGTTGCAGTGACTACCAGTGCTAGATTTCACAGAGAAAATTAATTTATTATATCTAAAAGTACATTAATTGCTTTTTATATATTTCTTATTACAAGACTGTGTTTTTTTGTGGGACACATCTAAGCTGTTGCCTTTCATGACTGATCTGCTGTGTAGTTGCTGTTCAAAGTTGGGGTAAAGAGAGAGGGTGAGCATGTTACAAGTGAAAGTGATAACTGGTCGAGGCCTCTCCTGGGTAGCACAGGTGGAGAATTCCTTCTGTCAATTAATGCACATGGCATAAGTGAAAGATTTGAATAGGATTCTTCTGCTTGCTTGAAATTCTCGTTCCTCCAGTATGATGTCAAAGAAGTCTTACCAAATTAATTATGTAAACCTTTGTCAGCAATATCACCTTTAGTTGGGAATCTGATTGCATAAAGCAGATTGCCCTTTCCTCCCGTCATTGCTCTGATAAACAGTTAGGTTTCCAGAACACTTGTTGAGTGTTGAGTCCAGAGGACTCGAGCAGACAGTGTGTTTTATAACTGTTGGAGTAATGTGGTCATGGTAATTGCCTGCCATTAGAAAATGAATTCAGAACTCCCATGTTTCACAGGCCAAATTCTGAAAGAACTCTAAAGCAACCCTTGATTCTTTTCATTATACATATTCATGTAATTTTGGATACTCTGACTCCCTGATCAACATTCATTAATACTATCAAATGCTTTAAATCACTTCATTTAAAACATTTTGTTCTGTGATCCACAAATGACTAACATTTGGAGAAGTTTACATAATACAAATGATGTGCATGTTTAGTGTAAATGAAAGATTAAAATATGAAGCTAAAAGTAATCAAACATATGCAGGAAAATGCTGAGGGCCTATTAACTAAAACAAGGATTTTATACCTTCTTTTCCTTTAAGCTGCTTCTAATTGTATTTTAGTTGGGGATCTTATGAAATATCATGTTCTCAGGTGAATAAAGTCACCCAAGTGCTTGGGGATGTTTTGAACCTGCTGATTTCCTACCTTGCCCAGACAAAAGCTTTTCTTATTAGATCTGATAAGGTGCTCATTTGAGCTCAGTTAGGACAATGGACCTTGGTAACCTAACTTTCGTGCCTTGAAGAAAGAAGTTTAGGGATTGTCAGTACACATTTGGCAATGTCCCAAAGTGGTAACATAGGTTTAATACTTTAACCAGAACCTAGTTTTTTTTTTCTGTTCAGCAGTGTTTTTATGTGCACATTTAAAAAATACATCCACAGTCATTTATAGTTGTCCATAATATAGGACTTTCTAACTATGAAGATAGAGTTATTTGAAGAGAATCACCATAGTAACTGTCACATTAAATAGCACTTACATTATCGCTTGCAAAACATCTTTTAGGAGACACTCACTTGACAGTTTGTTAGAAAACCATGTATATCAGGGGATGAGAGTTATGTAATTGATTGTGATGTTTGGGGACATTTTATAGTAATCAATAAGGAAGCATAGATTTGGAACCATTCTTAAAGAGGTGTTTTTTTCCTCTCTCTATATATACCTCTTCTCCAAGCCTACACAAGAATTTTTAAGTGAAAAATAAATGAAAAAAAAAAATATTAGCTAAGAATTCAGAGGACTTATAGGATAAGGAAGAAATTACACAATTTTTAGAGATCAATTTATTTGTACCACTCTGAGACTGGTCCCTTAGAGGGCAGAAAAGAGCAATGGGCAATACTCCAGAGCAAATATTGACCAAGACTAATTGTAATATTAAATCCCCCTAGACCAGGTATTTTCATTTGGAATATTTCAAGATCAAGATCAAATATGTATACAAACTTTAGAAAGACATAAAGCTTATTCAACTAAATAGAATACCTTGGATGTTTGTGTGTGTGAAATATATATATATATATATATATATATATATATATATATATAACCATTTTCAGCATTTTTCTCAACGACTCAAGGTTCTTAGTTTAGCCTCACCATAAATTTTATTGGAAACAAAAACTTTTAACACCCATGAGCCTCACTAACTCTGTGCTCAAAGATTTTCTAAGAACACCTCTTTCCCTAATGAAATCTTTTTTTTCTTCCCATTTTAGCGATACAGTGTGGAAATGTCCATCAGGGACCTGAAAAAGACGGAGCTGCTTAGTAAGGTTGAAGCTTTGAAGAAAGGTGGCGTTTTACTACCAAATGATCTCCTTGAAAAAGTGGATTCAATTAATGAAAAATGGGAACTGCTTGGGGTATTTGCATTTTTATTACTGTTTGTAGGTTATGTGTACATTTTTTTGTGTAGTGAAGTACTCTATCTGTCTGATTTCTAATTTGAGGCACAAATATCTCTCTCTTTCAATTCACTACCTACATTTCAAACAAGCTATTCATGCTATTATGGGGGAAAAACACTGCTTTTCCTCCTCTGTTGATTTTTTTTTTTTACTCTGAGCTTGTCTCCTTTCAGATTTTTAATAATTTTGGTTCTTTAATACATAAAAAAAGTAAGTAAAATATGCCATGTATTATGGGTAGGCACCAAGTCAACTATAATACAGTATATCTGATATACACTGACTGTCATGCTTGAATGAATGTTAATAGAATTTATTCCAAAGGTACATGTTAGAGACATCCACTGTTTAACTATTTACTGTGCCCTTCAGATGAAAAGTGGAGTTGTCCCTACAGCTTTCAAGTCACACTAAAGCCACCAAAACAAAGATGCAAATTTGACCCAAATCTGAATTGCAGAATTAAACTGGCCTCTGTTTTGTGCCTCAATTTCCAGCTCACTTTTAACAAAGGCCAAAAAAAAAAAGTTTCATGTAATTCATTTCACGCCATGATGGGCTGGGTCTCAGCCAAGCACTGAGATGCAAGAATCTGGCAAAAAGGCAATATAGAGATTCTGTTACCCAGAGACCAGGATGGCACTGTGCAGGGGACAGTTTTGTCCTTTTGTTGGAAGACAGCTGAGAGAGAGAGGTTAGACTCGATTTTTTCATCAACTTCTCTCTTAAATTGCCTTCACTTCAAATCAAGGGTAAGCTAAATTTGTCAATTACTTAAATGATTAATTCTAACAGCTAAGTATGGGTGGTGTCAGTTATGGAGCATGATTTTGCATGCCTTCCCTTTCCTGACTCTTTTTTTTAATTTTTAAAGGAATAATACTCCAAAAATATTTTGAATAAAAAGCTCTCCATGTACCTTGATGACTTGGAGGAATGCCATGTTCAGTTTATGCCATGCTTAATCTAGGTGCTTAAAAAACTGCAAGTAGAAATCCTTGCTCTCTCATCTAAATTCACCACACTCTGCACTTGTACAAAGTAACTTAAAACATTAAAAGTTTTTATTCTGACCTATTGTTACATTACTTTTCAATTATTATTAATGGCTTTCATTTTATTACATGGTGATTTAGATCTGAACCTACTAAATTCTATAGAATTCATTGATCCCATTCAGGAGAAATGTTGTTAGTGTCTGACATTTTAAAGACTGTTTACTAAATGATGAGAGCAGCAACTTTATTTGCTCAGTAGATAAAGTGATGGTTTGTCTGTGCTATATTTTCACATATCTGTTTCTAACTTGATAAATAATTAATAATAATCTTTTTGGAAAATTGTTTGAAGTATGTCATATATATAGCTCCCTAAACAAAAACTTTAAACCAAGATAATATTTTAAAAAGAACCAGAATGTTTCGCTATCCTTTATGAGCCAAATACCTTTAAAATGGTTGCCATTTTGACAGAAATATCGTTTGAATGCAATATGCTGAGTGTTTTTATGATTTCTGGGGAGAGAAGGGTGGAAGGAAAATTTTAACAAAACCTGTGCCACACTACCACCACCAGGCATACAGCTTTAATTGGCATGATTACATTTTAATTGGCATGAAAAAAATTTTAAAGACAAGGATTTTAACTTCTAACAATGGTAAAATAGAGGGATATGGTTTTTAATATTACTTTCATCTAAGGTGAACAGTGTGGAATGGAAATACATTAGAATGAAATGTCAGTGGTGCGTACAGTTTAATCTGTGAAATTTTGTCCCCTGTGCTGCATATTACTCTGTCTCAATTGCATATTAAACAACCCTATCAAGGCAGGCATTGGCATCTGCTGTGCTGACACAAATTGTGAATTAAATGAAATTGATGTCCTCTGTCGTATATTTATGAAGACGGACCATTCTCTGAAGTATTCTGTTTATGAAGAATTTATGATTGCAAACTGTTCCAGAACAAAAAAGTGGCAATAAATTCTTTTTTGTGACCCTACCCTCCAAGGGCATTGATTTCACCTCCTGCTGCTACTTTTGTTACAGCATAAAAACAATAGCTAAATCTGGATTCCACTGAGGGTCTTCAAATTATCAATATTTGCACCATGAAAATACAAGGGTGTTGCCAGGAAAGGCTATTTTTCTGTTATGATCTCCTAAAGATACTATTTACAGAACACAACACAGCAGATGAATGTTGGTTGACTTCATTTTATTTGTATTTTAAAGCTGATATTTGTAGGTTTAATTCATCCTTATAGATTAACTCTTTCTGATGCTCCAAACAGAGTGTTTTTCACCAAAAAAAAAAAAAAAAAAAAAAAAAAGAGGCAAAAAAGCCTTCTCTGACTATACTCCATGCCATAGTGGTTCATCTAAGCAGAGTTCTAGCATAGTGGATTGGGACTCATTTTAACACTTATTTTAGAAATTCTAGCATCCACAAATGCAAAGCGGGAAGAATTGAAAGGTTGAATGATTTCCAGGGCAGGTAAAATCCACAACTAGCACCAAGGAGGTTGCCCCTTCTTCACAGCCCTGAATCAGAAGGTTTGGGGAATTGTACTTCCCAAAACAACAAAAAAAGAAATTTCATTCTCTTTTGTGCAATCTTCTCTTGGCCTCTTTAACATATTGATTAAACTCAAACTTCTATCTCCTGAAATTTTTAGGCAGAGAATTTTTACTGTAAACTCCTGTCATGAGAATTCAAATGAATTTTTATCAGTGACCATGGTGAACTTTTGGGTCAGAGCTCCTTTCTGTTAGAGGAAATTATCACTGAATGAGGTCTTCTTAAGCCTCTAGTGGTAATCAGAACAACACCCATGGCTTGAGAATCAAGTTCTTAATGGAACAATGAGCTCATCAGAACTGAATCTCAGTCGTGACATGGCGGGTGCAGCAGATACCTTCCAGGTGGGCTCTTGTCACCAGCCAAACTGTGATATGTATTTGGTACCTATGCTAATCAGTGTTTTTTTTTTTTTTTCTGTTGGTGTTTTTGTTTTTAATCTGCTGCATTAGAAAACCCTAGGAGAGAAGGTCCAGGACACAATGGCGGGCCACAGTGGGTCGAGTACACGTGACCTGCTCTCTCCTGAAAGCGGAAGCCTGGTAAGGCAGCTGGAGGTCAGGATCAAAGAACTGAAAGGGTGGCTGAGAGATACAGAGCTTTTCATCTTCAATTCCTGTCTGAGACAAGAAAAGGAAGGAACAATGAATGCTGAGAAACAACTGCAATACTTTAAGGTAATAAAAAAACAATCAAAGTTGATAAAAAGCTTTCTTTATGGTAGGGATGAAATATTTATCAAGTACATAAAGTATTATACCCATGTATCTATGTATCACTGTGCACTTAAATGTTTCCTTGAATTTATAGACACCCTCCACATTTCTTATATGCCAGCGTCTGTGTGTTTATAAAGATGAACATTAAGCATATCAAATACACATTGTGTAGGGGAAATCTCTGCTGCTTGTGGGTTTTGTGCAGTGCCTATTGAAGGAGGGCTTTGATAAATTAAAAGCAGACCAGCAGACACTCAAGACTACCAAGGACTTTGAAAGGCAGACCTACATGTTCTGTAAATAATGTGGCTAAAAATACTTCTAGAAATTGATATAATAAAAGCACGTGATTTAATTGAAGAGTATTAATGCTAACAAAAGGAAATATAATTTTTACATATGAAAGAATTAGCTACTTACGGAAGGAAGAAATAAAGTAAAAGAGGTTCCTACATTAGAGGCATTTTCCTCCATAGAAAAACGTCAACCTTAGCAACACAGCCGTGTGCGTGTTTGTTGTATGTCCACAAAGAAGTGTTCCCCTTGTTTGTTCCTCTGCTTTACACAATATCTATTCAAAAGCAGCTTAAAATTCAAATGCTGGCTCTTACCGGCCACACTAGCCTGTACTACTTGAACCGTCCCGTAAATTCAGTGATTATTTGGGCTCTGGCCGGTGTCAGCCTAAGGCTTTTGGGTTGCAAACCTGAATTTGCTGGCTTGAGAGGTTTGAAAGAGGAGAAAGGGGGAAATCAAGAAGGAAAGAACTTCTTGAGACCAAGCAAGTGGTTCTTCTCAAAGCCTTCTAGGACCAGGTTTTCTTCATCTCATACCTTCTGCCCTGCCCTCTTCGAGCAGTCTACATATCAAAGAATGTAGTCACATGTAGCTCACCTTCCCTTGCCAGACAGGCAGGCTCCCCTTTCTCACCTGCATAACCCAAGAGGAGGCCCCCGTCCAGGGTAAGGGCACTGTATTTCTCAGTAAACCATCTGTATCACACACCTACACATTGCTTTTTACTTGAATTCCTTGTCTGCCATTGAGTTGAAGTTAAAAGTCTCTTGCCAAGGCAAATGGGTTTCACTCTCTACCATCTAATATCTGAAAGATTTGTTATTTGACCTCTGCTTGTTTAACTCTAACCCCCCATTTCAGAGAGATGGAGTCTTCAGATATTTCCCTCTGTGTTATTTGAACTTTACAGGTACCTTGCAAAGCTTCCTGGTCACCAATAGGCTAGATGTTGTGTAATGTATTTTCTTTCTGTTATGCCTGTATTGTAGCTTTAGTGAACTGGTTAGTGGCCCCAGTTAGTTTTATGACCTTGGTCATATTTCTTGTATAATCCCTGGTGCCTCAGTTTCTTCATCTATGAAATGGTATGCTGGTAATATGTATCTCACACAGTTATGAGTTCATATGTGTAAATCATTCTTTCTACTTTTTGTAATGATGCATCCATAAAGGATGAAATTTCTTAGTATTATGAGACCAAAGATGTTACATAATAATTGGAAACAGTAACAGGAAGTTTGTTATTACAATTATTTATATAACTGCCTACCTACCCACTTGGCTCATACATAGGTAACTGAAAGCCAGTTTTTTCCACATCCACTATTATCATAAATGGAAGCATAAGCAGTTCTGCATTGATTCACTGATGCTGCCAAATGACGCTAGCTTTATGCTTTAGGTTTATACAGTGTCATCAATGTCATTTTCAGCTAGGTCCTAGTAACAAATTTAAAATAGATTAAGAGAGACAGAGATATGTCTCTCGGCTTCCAAATCATTAAACAGTTTCTAGGAGTTCCAGTCATTCGCTAACTAATACTTTCTGGCCACTAGGGAATATTCACTACACCTAATTCATTATTTACCATGTGTACTTCAGTGCCTGAAAATCATCATAGAAGTTTTCTTTTAGAAGTACCAATAGCACCCCACTCCAGTACTCTTGCCTGGAAAATCCCATGGACAGAGGAGTCTGGTAGGCTGCAGTCCATGGGGTCGCTAAGAGTCGGACACGACTGAGCGACTTCCCTTTCACTTTTCACTTTCATGCATTGGAGAAGGAAATGGCAACCCATTCCAGTGTTCTTGCCTGGAGAATCCCAGGGACGAGCGAGCCTGGTGGGCTGCTGTGTATGGGGTCACATAGAGTCGGACACGACTGAAGTGACTTAGCAGTAGCAGCAGAGATACTTTTTGCTGTTTTATTTTTTTCTTCAAAGATGATTTTTCTTTAGAGCATTTTTATGTTTTCAGTATCACTATTCATTAAACTACTTTTATGCCCCCACTTTCACTTATTTGGCTATTTTAAAAAAAATAGTTATTATTACATTAGAGTTAATAATAATATAGTTATTAATAATAACTAAATAATAAATGATAATAACAACACTTTACCATCTGAGCCACCAGGGAAGCCCAAACTAATAATACAGTTATTATTATTTTAAAAATAATAAATAATATTTCCTACTCCAAACAACAGATAGGATCTTGATGGTAATATATAGCTCATCTTGTGTTTTCCCCAGCCCTGTTCCATCCCCTGCTACCCTTACCTAAGATAGCGTGATCCTGAATCCCACATTCTCTATTTACTTGCTTTCCTCTGGTAGGAAGGAATATTTTTAATTTTAGTTGCTTTCAACTTCATTAAAAGGTAATCATGCTGTATGTTATCTTTTAGGATTTCTTTTTCACTTAACATTATAATGCCAAGATTCATTCATCTCATGGAGTGTGGCTGTAATTCACTCACTTTGACAATGTGTGATATTCCATTGTATGTCCACGTATTTCACGTAATGCTACTAGCAACATATGAGGTTGGTATTAGGATCCCGACTTTGCAAATGTGGAAACAGGCACATGGAGGTTAAGTTTTGTGTGTCTAAGGCCACACTTGGTAGAATTTGGTTTTCAATCCAGAACTGTCTGACTCTTCTAGAGCCCATTCTTTGAACTTCTATGCAAAATTGGTATTTATCGGTATTTACTAAATGCCTTCCCATGCCAGGTGACTCAAAGGGAAGAGCAAGACTGAACTAAACATGATTGTTTCTTGGTGGTAGTTTTATTAGTCACAGTCTTCAGCAATTTGGCCAGAATAGCAAATGGCTGTAGCTATTAATGATCTAGAGAGGTGAAAATATTTGTGTTTTTGTTTTACATATTTGTATAATATCAGTGTCAATTTCTTTGCCATGTATCACTTTTATTTATTTATTTTTTAAAGTTTATTTTTTAACTTTACAATATTGTATTGGTTTTGCCATATATCAAAATGAATCCGCCACAGGTATACATGTGTTCCCCATCCTGAGCCCGCCTCCCTCCTCCCTCCCCATACCATCCCTCTGGGTTGTCCCAGTGCACCAGCCCCAAGCATCCAGTATCGTACATCAAACCTGGACTGGAGACTCGTTTCATATATGATATTACACATGTTTCAATGCCATTCTCCCAAAGCATCCCACCCTCTCCCTCTCCCACAGAGTCCTAAAGACTGTTCTATACATCAGTGTCTCTTTTGCTGTCTCGTATACAGGGTTATTGTTACCATCTTTCTAAATTCCATATGTATGCTGTAGTATACTGTATTGGTGTTTTTCTTTCTGGCTTATCATGTATCACTTTTAAAACTGAAGCTTTTAAAACTTTTTGAGATTATGGAGTCCTGATGATTTTCTTTTATTTATGACCTGGAACTCTAGTCTCTTCTAAAGTTTTGACCTTGAGGAATTTGGTCAGATAAGCTAAGTGCATCTAACATGATAGCACTTTAAAAAAAAATAAAGCATTATGCATATTTGTTGTAATAAATGTGTTTCCTAGCCACAATTATAAATATTTCTGAGCTGTTTGCTCTTTAGAGCTTAGTGTATAATTAGTTAAGTGTTATGTATATTACCACATTCATTGGAAGAATGAAACCAAATGTTCGTAATATAATAATATTGTAATATAATGTTTATAACCTGTCAAAGTCATAATTGGTAATAGGCATATGCAGAATAAGAACTTTTTACTTACCCCAAATCCAAAAAAAGCAGATAACCTCTGCCTTCCTAAGTGATAAAACCACTTAGATAAGAGAGTTATTAAAGAACCTTTGTATGTCAAAAACTCTTTGCCACGTTCCACCTCTTCTTGTGGGTTCCCAAATGTCTTCTGCTGTCATTGGTCACACAGAAGACAGGCTTTATCCACAGGGTTTAGCTTTATGATTCTCCATTCTCTAAAGTTTCAGGCTTTTAACAGAATGAATTTCTTTATGTGACACCCAGAGTAATGATAGATAGGCCACAGTGCACTGCCCAGGAGAACAGGCAAGGAGGGTGCTGCATATAAAAATGAAAATCTGTCGCTTTGTAGACACAACCGTTTCCTTCTCAGAGCTTGGTCTGGGATGAGAGAAAGGATCAGGGTCTTACGTTTTCAGAAAAAGAAAAAAAAACAATTGTGGAATTTATTCTTTTCCTTTAAGGCAGTAATGTGATAAATGTGGGATTAGACGTGAGGCAAAATTCTACCTAAGAAAGAGTCAGAGCCCTGGATGGGAGAGACAGGAAGGTGTGAGCCCAGGGACAGAAAGGCAAAAACGGTTCAGGAATGAACACACTGTGACAACAAAATGCAGAGAGCACATCAGAGATTTAATGAGGCCAGCTGGCAAAGGGCCCCTTAGAGCTGCGTGTGTGCAGCTTCAATGCCATTGGCTGAAAAACATTGCTTTTTAACAGTGACCCTTCAGAGAGAGAGAGAAAAAAATAATTCCTTAATCATATGTTCCTTGTACCCCATAACGAAATTCATTATTCTAAAGACTCAAATTGGGAGAAATTATCCATTACCAGTTAAAGGAGGCTGCAGCACTGGACTGGGTCCAGAACCAGCCTAGGAAGGATAAGTTTAGACCAGCCAAGAGGCTCTGTCACTGACATGAATGAGTGGAATAGATATGGTAACCTTCTCAATGACCGATGTCCCAAATTTGGTTACTAATTTAAATTTGACCAAGCACTTTATGCATGTTATTATATTTAAACCTTACCCTAACAATATAAGTTGAAAATTGTGATCACCTTCTTATGTGTGTTTTTATTTATTTTTATGAGTGAAGAACTTGAAATACAGAAAGTTAATGTGAATTCAGACAGTAACCAGCAGTGAAGACAGAGAAAAAGCCATGGGCTTTAGGTTCAAATTTTAGTATTCTCCCGTTCTGTCATTTGCTGACCCTTAAATACACTGAAACCTTGTTTTACCATAAATTAAAGGTTAGCAAACCTTTTCTGTCAAAAAGCAGATAATACAGTCTCTGTCGCAGTTCAACTCTGCTGTGCTGTGCTAAGTCAGTTCAGTGTGTTAGATTCGTTGTGACCCTATGGACCATAGCTTTTCAGGGTCCTCTGTCCATGGGATTCTCTAGTCAAGAATACTGGAATGGGTTGCTATGCCCTCCTGCAGGGAATCTTCCCAACCCAAGGATCAAACCCAGGTCTCTTATGTCTCCTGCACTGGCAGGTGGGTTCTTTACCACTTATGCCACCAGGGAAGCCCATTCAATTCTGCTATTGTAGTGTAAAAGCAGCCGCAGACAATATGTAAATGAATATCATGGTGTGTTCAATAAAAGTAACTTACTAAACTGTTTACAAGAGCAGTTGGTGAGCTAGATTTGACCAGCAGACTTTAGTTTCCTGACCGTGTTCTAGATTACAAAAATTACCAAAAACATGGTGATGGGTGCCATCTGCATGCTAGAACTGCAATAGGAGGAACAAAACATTCTTTTAATAACTGTGACAATGACAACCAGTACTTACTGAGCGCTCATAGGAGGCAAGTCACAGTTCCTAATTTTTTCCATTCACTTATTTAACACTCATCATGGTCTTGAGACAGTTGGTTTATTATCCCCTATTTATGGATGAGAAAACTGAGGCAGGGAAAATTGAAGTTACTCAAGATCATACTGTTAGTCAAGGATAAAGCCAATAGGCCAATAGTCAGACCTAGAAAGTTTGTTCCTGAATCTGCCACTACTTTGTAGACTCATTAGTCCCTGGGTCAAAGAACTATTTCTGGAAGAGAAAAACACATTAATTCGTAGCTTACTCTGTTGTTCCTTCCATTTCTGATTGCGTGAATAGCCATCTATAGGATGTTGGGTTGTAACCCCATCAGGAGTTATAACCCCTGGCTATAACCTGAAATCAACCCCCATAAGCAGAGGGCAGGAAAAGAGAAGAAAGAAGCTGACCACTCCAGATTGGTAGTTGGCAATTTTAATAAGAAAGGAAACAGGAGGTTTGTCATGGGCAGCCATGAGACAAATAGATTTCCATACCTGCCAGAATCTTAAAGGTTTATATAGAGGCTTGACCTGAGTTCAGTCATATATGAAGCCCATTTAGTCTTGTCACCCACTCTTATCTCAAGGCTTTGTCCTTGGGACAGCTTCTAAGAGAGACGGGTGGAGAAGAGGAGTCTGGTTGTCTAGGTTCAGCTTGAAGGTCAAATTGATAGCTATGCGAGTGAGTCACTGTTTTAAATTTTGGAAGTTAGAATTTTTAGAGTAGGGTTTTTTACAGAATTTCAAATTAACTAGGAAGTTTGCAGCGTTACTAAGTAATTAGCTGAAAGGGAATATCACTGATGTACTTTTACAAAATAGATAAATAAAAGAGCTAAACACAGTTCACATGGTTTAAGAAGTATTTTCCCAAATCTCACTCTGTCATTTCCAGAAATAAAAATAGAACCAATCTAGCCAAGAGATTTAGAGGGAATTTCCCATGTCCACTATAATCAATCTCAAATGGCACCACAAATAATCACACTTCCTGTGTCCTTCAAAACTCTCAATATTAGGAGGTAAGGTTGAAGGACAGAAGAGAATATGCTGGAATTTTGAGATATGAGGAAGGAGGCCATGTGCCCTATAATATCATCTCTGCTACTTTGTCCTAGAGCCATTCATTACAAACTTGGTAATAATGCTGTTGGCAAAGCTGCAAACAAAGAATTACAGTAATTCAATCTGGCTGTAACAAAAGCTTGTAAAATGCCTTCAAAATCAACAGACCTCAGACAGGATTTAATCCTTTCTATGTGTCTTAAATACTTTTTTATAAAGCTGTTATATTAACCATATATGTTCATAAAAAAATACTGAAATCAGCTTTTATCAGATATTTTTCCCCACTGTATATATAAAAAAAATCCATCATCTAACACTTCTTTGGAAGTAATTTTAAGTAATTGGATACAATCCAGAATTGCCTTGTAAAGAGAAAAACATTGGCTGGATTAAGGTTGAAGTTCAAAGATAGATTTAAATAAATGTTATTCACACTAACCATCGGGGTAGTGGGAAGACCCACAGGAAATTTTTACAGGCAATCCCAGTGTAAGCCTTCTAAAGTAAAGAAAATGGAGTAACTAAGGCCTAATTCATTCTGAGTACACCTTTTTCTAAAAGACACTGAATTATTCCTGAAGTGGGGCATTTTGCTTCTGAGTTAAAGATGCAGAGAGGTAGCTATGTACTCATTTCATATGTGTCATTTGTATTATTGCTCTCAGATATGACTCAGATGGTAAAGAGTCTGTCTGCATTGTGGGTGACCTGGATTTGATCTCTGGGTTGGGAAGATTCCCTGGAGAAGGAAATGGCAACCTACTCCAGTATTCTTGACTGGGAAATCCCATGGACACAGGAATCTGGCGGGCTATAGTCGATAGAGTTGCAGAGTGGGACATAACTGAGTGACTAACACACACAAAGCCTGAGATGGTAATCTAGAAAGATGACAGATATGTCACCTGTCCTTACTTTATTGCTGCCTAGAAAACCACAAATAACTGTCTTTAGGCTCTGAAACCACAGCGATGAATATTTCTGTTCTAAATTGATTTCTTCAGTTTAGTTCAGTCTCTAAGTTGTGTCCAACTCTATGACCCAGTGAACCACAGCACACCAGGGCTCCCTGTCCATCACCAATTTCCAGAGTCCACCCAAACCCATATCCATTGAGTCGGTGGTGCCATCCAACCATCTCATCCTCTGTCGTCCCCTTCTCCTCCTGCCCTCAATCTTTCCCAGCATCAGGGTGTTTTCAAATGAGTCAGCTCTTCGCATCAGGTGGCCAAAGGATTGGAGTTTCAGCTTCAACATCAGTCCTTCCAATGAACACCCAGGACTGGGCTCCTTTTGAATGGACTGGTTGGTTCTCCTTGCAGTCCAAGGGACTCTCAAGAGTCTTCTCCAACACCACAGTTCAAAAGCATCAATTCTTCCATGCTCAGTTTTCTTTATAGTCCAACTCTCACATCCATACATGACCACTGGAAAAACCATAGCTTTGACTAGACAGACCTTTGTGGACAAAGTAATGTCTCTGCTTTTTAATATGCTGTCTGCTGCTGCTGCTGCTGCTAAGTCACTTCAGGCATGTCCGACTCTGTGTGACCCCATGGATAGCAGCTCACCAGGCTCCTCTGTCTCTGGGATTCTCCAGGCAAGAACACTGGAGTGGGTTGCCATTCCTGCTCCAATGCCTGAAAATAAAAAGTGAAAATGAAGTCTGTCAGTCATGTCCGACTCTTCGTGACCCCATGGACTGCAGCCTACCAGGCTCCTCCATCCATGGGATTTTCCAGGCAAGAGTACTGGAGTGTGTTGCCATTGCCTTCTCCAATGTGTTGTCTAGGTTGGTTGTAACTCGCCTTCCAAGGAATAAACATCTTTTAATTCCATGGCTGCAGTCACCATCTGCAGTGATTTTGGAGCCCCCCAAAATAAAGTCAGTCACTGTTTCCACTGTTTCCCCATCTATTTGCCATGAAGTGATGGGACCAGATGCCATGATCTTAGTTTTCTGAATGTTGATCTTTAAGCCAACTTTTTCACTCTCCTCTTTCATTTTCATCAAGAGGCTCTTTAGTTCTTCTTCACTTTCTGTCATAAGGGTGGTGTCATCTGCATATCTGAGGTTACTGATATTTCTCCCATCAATCTTGATTCCAGCCTGTGCTTCCTCCAGCCCAGCATTTCTCATGATGTACTCTGCATCTAAGTTAAATAAGCAAGGTGACAATATACAGCCTTAATATTACTTAAATATTATTTTAATTAATAAACTCAAATTAGGAAGAAACTGGGAGTACACAATTGTAGAATTGCCCTTCATGTAGATAAGGTTGAAGCAGTGAATTTGATCCACTGCAGTGTAGAAGCCTAAATGTGTGGGTTCAAGATGCTTGAGTTTATCCTGTTTCTACCTATTTCTAATCCATGATTTTTCTTAAAGCTCCAGGATTCTTATCTATAAAATAGGCATAGTAATAACACCTAACCTCATAGAATGGCTATGAGTATTAAATGATATAATATATATGAAAGTTCTTTAAAATAGAGCCTGCCTGATGGGAACTCAATACATATTAGCTATCAACATTATAATTACTATAGCATAAACTTGTCCTTCTTAAAAGGCATTTATTTTAAAACAGTATATAATATCTACAGTAGATAACATAAGTGGTAAATAGTAAATGGAGACCTTTCCATGGGTTTCAATTACTTCAGAATGAGTTGTATGATCGTTAGGAACTGAATTATCTATTAGTTGCATCATTTACCTATTACTATGTAGGTAAGGAAGGTCACAAGAAAGTTGTTTTCCTTTCAAGACTAGAAAAAAAAAAGGAGGTAGTCAGCAGACCTCCTAAGTTTGCGCTCTGACCTATGGACTGGACAGCTTTTCTAGGGTGCAGAAAACTCGATCCCAGATTATCAAACATGGGTCTCCACATTGGGCTAATTTACAGATTTTGTGCAAGGTAGTGATTCTTGGAGGGCATTTTCTTCTCTACTTTCTGTCTCCCTGACTCTTTTGTAAACACCCCTTTATAGCTTCATCATATTTCTCACAGATCATTGGTCTACAGATATATACATACCCCCACATACACAATTAGACTTTCATTTAAGGAAACAAACAAAACTTCTTTTTTTCCCCCCAATGTTCATGTTGAATTGTCAACCATCTTTCTATAATTTTTCCATATCATTCTTTTATAATTTAACTAATCAATGGTATTCATTGAATATCCTCACTAGGTTCTGTTAGTTGGCAGTATTACGATCTAGGATTTTCAACTGTGTAATCTCAGCAACTAATTTCTCTTCTCCTTGCCTAATATTCTTTATTTGTAAATTTGGGCTCTTGAATGAAAAAAAATTCTCTTCAGCTGTAGCATTCTGTGATTCTGCACTAGCCATCTTTTTTCCATCATAAAATTTATTCAATTGCAGGTGCCATTTAATTCCTCTAAACAATGTTTTGGCTTTGGCATAAAATTACTGGTATATAATTAACTTTATATACCAGGATTCATGTTTGTGTCATTGGAAATGCCACCTTAGAAGGACAAAAGCATCTTTTGAACCCAAGTTGCAATGTTGTTACCTTTGTCACCATGGGTGTTGTCCCTTCGTACCCATTTTCTTTCTAATATTATAGTGTCTTTATAATTTGAATAGAGATACTGCATAAAATGTAAAGGTAAACATCTTCCTAGTTATGAATTTAGTCAGGATGCTGGCACAGGTAACATGTTTTGTTGATTTAAAAGTAGAAAGAAATATATCAGTAAAGTACTGGTGCAGCTAGTATTATTAATATAACTATATTCTTTCTCATACTTTCAGTAATTTCTTTTGGCATTTGCATTTATTTTATAAGAATATGAAAAATATTTCAGAATTAATTCTTTACACAAATTTTTTTATTGTTCAACCTTCATTTTTTTATACCATAGTTTTTTATTGAAAAAAATTATTCTGAGTGCTGATTATTAGATTGTCTTCTAATAATTTTTATAGAAAAAGTGCATTCTTGGTATATTCCCCAAACCATTGCATGTCTGGAGATATATTTTTCTTGACCTCACATACAAACAATAGCTTGGCTGAATTAAAAATTTTGTTATGGGTTGTGTAATCTTTTGCCATCAAAACTGCTAATGATTCTTTTGGCATTTGTGGTGGTAAAGGTGAAGTCTAATTTTTGTGGCCACATAGTAACTTTGTTTTTCACTTGTGTGTGATAGAGTGTTAATCTCTTCATTTCTTCTTCTGAGAGCTTGGTGAGTCCTACTTGATTTTGAAAAGTTAAATTCTGCTTTAGATCAGGAAAGTTTTCCTACTATTTGATTATCATTGTTTCTTTATATGTTTGGTAGTTTCCCTTGTGGCTCAGCTGGTAAAGAATCTGCCTGCAATGTGGGAGACCCGGGTTTGATCTCTGGATTGGAAAGATCCCTGGAGAAGGGAAAGGCTACCCACTCCAGTATTCTGGCCTGGAGAATTCCATGGACTGTATAGTCCATGGGGTCGTAAAGAGTCAGACACTCGCTTTCACTTTGGTGGTTTAGTTGCTAAGTCGTGTCCAGCTCTTGGAGACCCCATAGACTGTAGCCCACCAGGCTCCTCTGTCCATGGGATATACCAAACAAAAATACTGGAATGGGTTGCCATTTCCTTCTCCAGGGGATCTTCCTGACCCAGGGATTGAACCCAGGTCTCCTGCATCATAGGCAGATTCTTTACCAACTGAGCCACCAGGGAAGCTTTGTTTAGTTCCCTCCTTTTTGATGTCCTGTTCTGTATATACTGGTGAGCCTACATTGACACATCATTAACCTAGAGTCAAGAGTTTATGTTACAGTTACGCTGTACATTCTGTGGGTCTGGACAAATGTATAATGACATGTCCATCAACATCCTGAGTAATTTCTCTGCCTTAAAAATCCTCTGTATTCTGCCTATTCATTCCTCATCACCCATTCCCCACCCCAACCTCAGGAAACCCTTGGTCTTTCCATTCCTCATACTTTTGCCTTTTCCACAATATCGTATAGTTCTATCATAGTATGTAGCCCTTTCAGATTGGCGTCTATCACTTAATGATATACATTAAAAATTTCTCCATATCTTTTCATGGCTTAATAAGTCATTTCTTTTTGGCACTGAATAAGATTCTATTGTCTGGAGGTACCACAGTTTATTAATTAATTCATCTACTAAAGTACATCTTGGTTGTTTCCAAATTTCTGTAATTATAAATAAAGCTGTTATAAACATCCATGTGCAGTTTATTGTGGGAATAAAACTTTTCAACTCCTTTGGGTAACTACCAAGGAGTGTGATTGCTGGATCATATGGTAAGAGTGTAATCATATGGTAATCATATGGTAATAAGTTTTGTAAGAAACTCCCAGAATGTCTCCCAAAGTGTTGGTACCATTTTGCACTCATACCAGCAATGAATGAGAGCTCTTGTTTCTCCATAACCTCATCAGCATTTGGTGTTGTGTGTTCCAAATTTTGGGCATTCTAATAGGTTTATGATGATATTTCATTGTTGTTTTAAGTTTAGAAACTTGTTAAGAGTAGGAACTTTTAAAACATTTTTTATTGAAGTATAGCTGATTTACAATGCTCTTCTAGTTTCAGGTATACAACAAAGGGATTCAGTTGTAGATAGATAATTTCTCTTATAGTTTATTATGAAATACTGAGTATCATTCCCTGGGCCATACAGTGAATTCTCATTGGTTATCTATTTTATATATAGTAGTCTGTATCTGTTAATCCCAAACTCCTAATTTATACCTCCCCCTTTGGTAGCTATAAGATTGTTTTCTGTCTGTGAGTCTATTTCTGTTTAGTAAATAAGCTCATTTTTATCATTTTTATAGATTCTACATATAAGCGATATCATACGATATTTGTCTTTCTCTGTCTGGCTTTCTTCACTTAGTATGATAATTGCTAGGTCCATCCAGGAGTAGGAAGTATCTTGAAGTTTTTGTTTTTTTGCATACCCTTCACAGTAACACAGACATTGCTTTAGGGTTGCTAGATACTAAAGAAGTACTTAGCAGATTGTAGAATTTCATCACAAGATGGTATTTGAGGTCATTTGGCTAGCTCAACCTCCTTTTTCCCAAGAGGAGAAAACCAAGTCTCTGATAAATTAAATCATTCACCCAAGACCACACAACCAGAGCCAGATGGCAGCCCTTATCTCCTAAATCCTAATCCAGGCCATAGTCCGATAATACCAAGTGGATGATTTTATGAGTCATCAATGATGCCTTTGTAATTTTCACATCTTAATTTTTCCTCTGTAAAATAGACAGAGTAAACCCATCTCATTCGACAAATAGAAATTAAAAATGATCATCACAACGAACATTGTGATTGGCAGGAAATGTAGAAACACTAATCCTATGAAGTACTGTTTTAAACAGTATTACAAATAAGTATGACGACAAACCAAGGCTCTTCTGGCATCGGAACTCAGAGACTAACCATCTTGACCTGCAACATCTTCTCCTTTCCAGGGGCTTTACTCTTAGGAGTTCAACTCAGTAAGGAGTTTGCTATCATTTTTTCCCTTGTGTTTGTGTTTCACCCCCATATGAGGAGCTTAAGGAGCCTTACACACATTAACTCATTAATCCTCCCCAAACCTCTCTAAGATAGAGTGGAGGCATAAATCATTATTCCTATCTGGCAAAAAGATGGCCTAACATCTCTTTTAACTTTCCTGACACTCCAAATTGTTGATTAAATATAATATTTTCTTCCCCAAGGATATTTTTCTCTCTTTTTAAGTTTAATGTCATCAAGGTAAGTAAAACCAGGTAGAGAGGGCTGATGTTAGAAGCTCATTTGAGAAGCACAGGATAATGCTGCTAAGTCACTTCAGTCGTGTCCGACTCTGTGTGACCCCATAGACGGCAGCCCACCAGGCTCCCCTGTCCCTGGGATTCTCCAGGCAAGAACACTGGAGTGGGTTGCCATTTCCTTCTCCAATGCATCAAAGTGAAAAGTGAAAGTGAAGTCACTCAGTCGTGTCCGACTCTTAGCTACTCCATGGACTGCAGCCCACCAGGCTCCTCCATCCATGGGATTTTCCAGGCAAGAGTACTGGAGTAGGGTGCAATTGCCTTCTCCGGCACAGGATAATAGGAGGAGCTCCTATTGTCCTATGCTCTCCTCATTTTCTAAAAAATGCCCCTCTTGGTTGCTGCTCAGTCATGACAGGAGAAATGTCCTCTAGAGCCTGGAGAGATGTTTGAAAACAAATTCACTTCTTTACCTATCAGCCAAGACTACCAGCAAGAGAACCAATGGATCCATTCAACTATGTCATCCTAACTGTCTATAATATAAACTCTGGTATAACAGACTTCACAGTTTTACAAAAGCAACACTGGAAGTTAAATTTACAGCCTTGTGTACTTGGCTTAGGCATGTGGTTCTCACTATGAAAATATTTGGAGTTAGACTTTGAAGATGTTAGAACATGACCGAGACATGAGGAGAATCTTGAGACCAAGTAAGGATGATTTGTGCAAATGATTGTAACAACCCACTTGTCCAATTAAAGCCATTGCCCACAGTGCAGGCCAGTGAAGGGGAAAATGAGTAAGAATGATAACAGACTAAATGAAACTAATATTCTATCACCCCTAAAAGTTCATCAGCAAAGATGAGAGTCCTCTTGCAACTGAATTGAGATATTAAATGTTTTATTATTTTTTAAAGGACTACCATATGAAATTTTTCTTGTCTCAGAACAAAGTTATATAATAATCAGATACTAGAAGATGGTAAAAACTAAAGGATCATTGCATTTTAGAGATGGGGTATTGAGGGCACATAGGCTGCAGTCCATGGGGTTGCTAAGAGTCGGACACGACTGAGCGACTTCACTTTCACTTTTCACTTTCATGCATTGGAGGAGGAAATGGCAACCCACTCCAGTGTTCTTGCCTGGAGAATCCCAGGGACGGCGGGGCCTGGTGGGCTGCCATCTATGGGGTCGCACAGAGTCGGACACGACTGAAGCGACTTAGCAGCAGCAGCAGCAGCAAGGGTTCTATCATTTACTCAAGATCACATAAGTAGTTATTCTATGAGAAGACTGTAAGTTGTTTCTTTCCCCCCTCAATCCAAGTTGCCTCTCAAACCTTCCACGAAAACACATTTATGCTTAGATCACTTGTGTTCTACGTTGCTGACAGATGAAGGAGATTAATGAGAAAACTATCCCCCAGTGTATTTAATCTTGTTTGGGGGAGCAAGCAGGAGAAGGATGTGGTGTCTTTTCTCAGAAAAAGAAAACATATTCTTCTAAAAGGAAAATTAGCTTTGTTCAAGAAACTGCTCTCAAAAATTTCTCCTGGACCTCTGCTTTGTTTGAGCCATGGGAGTGTTTAAAGAATGAAGTTCTTATTACATTTCCTTCCCATAAGGTTGTAGAATATTGCTTTGAGCTAAGTAATCATTATAGCAATTTACCAGTTGGCTAATATTTAGTCAGCATCTCTCTACTACTTCATATAACAGTTGAAGAGTGTTTTGCCATTATATATTAGTTAAACTTCTAAACGACCCTGAGAGTGTGGTTAGTATTACTGCTCATCTGGGAATACTGAAAGCCAGTGAAAAAGGAGTCGAGTTGCCCTGGGCTTCCTCCACAAACGCAAAGAAAAGAGCTAAGAAGCAAATTCCCAATGGTCCAAGCCCACAGGAAAGCGTCCTATTTATTTTAGGTGCTATGAAAATAAAATCAGAAATATGAAGTTTATAGAGCTGGCTATATCTCAGCCTCTTCCAGGTCAGGAAGGTATAAATGAAAAAACAGAAAGGTCTTTCTAATGTTGACTTTAGTCCCCAGTATCATTTTCCACTTTTTTAGTGGTGTTATTCCCCATAGCCTAACTTTCTTCCTGCACTCTTGTTGGGTCCCTCGAGTTCTTGAATTCATTTACTTCCCATCTGTAGGATTCTTGAATAGCAGTAATACTTCCCTGAAATACCAGTTCCTAGCTGTTATACTTCAAGTAACACTGAGCTTTGTGATGAGTTCCAGGAGTGGCTTCATAGGAAATACAAATAGGTTAGCCAGAGATAAGTCTGAAAAAAATAGGATTTGGTGGAGAAGATGGATGAGGAATAGTCAACTGTGTATGGGTAAGAACATTAGAAAAGTATCACACAGCAGAGTTGACTGATTTGTGAAATTAATTAGTCCAATGATCTGTCTTCTCCATGTTCCACATTATCCCTGGGAATTCCATATGTGTCATCTTTGCTCCTGTGTTCTCTGGCTTTCCTTCTGAATGGTACTTCATTCTCTAGGTGTGGTTTTTTATGATAATTCTTCTTTCACCTGAACTCACAGATGAGTTCAGATAGTTGGGATCCATAAATAACCCAGAGAAGAAAATCACCTTCTGTTCTGCAGAATTATTTTAAAATACTTCCCATGGAATCAGTAAGAGATAAAAAGCACAGTGGGCATTGTAAAACGATTTCAAAATATAATAATGTAAAAATAAATGGCAATTAATGCCTTATCTACTTATGAAAAGAGTGACTGTAGGATTTTCAGAAAAGGTATTTATAGTATAATGGCTAAGTTGCATTTACATCCAGCACCCCTTCCCTCTTATTGCTAAAAGTTACCTTTCTATAATTGCAAACTAGTTTAGCATCTTAACAATAATGGACATGTTTTTAGGAGATTATTGCCAAAAGTGCATTCTTTATTCCAGAGGGACTCTGTAATAGATACCAGCATTTTAGTAATGACACAAGCAATCACAGTTTTCTTTAGAGTAACTTAATCTTCATATTGTGCTATATGTCTGGAATTTTAATAGTATTGTTAATTTAGAAAAGTAAGTATACAATATATTACTAATTACATGTGAATATGAACTAAGCACATGACCACTGAGCTTGATTCTTAAAAACAAACATATTTAAAAGTACTTAACATAGTGTAGGGTAAGTCACAAAGAAATTAAAGAATGCCACACAGGGCTAGCAACAGCTTTCATGAAATAACACAGAGTCTTCTTTGTTAGAATGCTTACGAAGTTTGGTCCACAGTTAAAAAGTAGCTAAGAGGAATAGAAATACTCCTTTCCAAATAGAATTAATATTTTTTAAACAGATGAAGGTATAAACATTAAAACATAAATATGAGTATGTTAAAAGAATGGTTTTTCCTTCGATGACACCATTCATCAAAGGGTGTCTAAGAATTTTTAGTAGTAATAGTCATTGTGGCCCTTAATGATTCATCTTGATTGGTGAGGATTCTAGATTACAAGAACAAGGTCTTTTTCTAGGTCAAAGGTCAGGCTAATTAGGCCAAGGCGGTAAAGATGGCCTTTCACTTATCTGAAGCCTAGATGAACAGAGGAGAGATGGTTTTTCTTATAAATGAAAGTGTTCACTGAAAATACTTTGATTTTAAATGGCTAAAAGAAATCATTTAGCGTTAGAATCTAGACTTACACTGTCATGTACAATTTTAAAACTATATTGGCACACGTCCCAGACCCTCTTCAAGAAGCTGATAGAGAGCTGTGTGCTTGGTGAATCAATTCAGGGGGCTTTAATGCTATTTTTAAAATCTAGCTTTTACATTAAATAAACCAGTTTGTTATTTTGCAAGAAGTTATAATCTACTTAAAACTGTCATTCTCTGTTTCTGACTTGCAATTAGATGGTATTTCCAAAATGTCAGACCTAGATTCTGCTTCTACTGTCATCATAATAAAATGTGACAGCCAAGATATTATATCAATACCTTTCCCATAATTAGCAATAAGGACCCAGCCAAGGGTTAACTAGGAAAGTTTCACAAATGTTTTTCTACAAATGGTCCTGAAGGCAGTATTATGCTTTTAAAATCTGCTAATGTAGCAAAGACGCATGACAACCAGGAGACAAATCTATGAGTAAAACTGTTTGGAGAGAATAGTTCTGTAGTGTATGATGTATGGTATGTAAATGAGCTTATTAGGACTCTCATCTATTTTATTATTGGTGACCAATTTAATAGAGGCATTTAAAAAACAATATTTCTGCCTGACTCCTAGAAATGAAGAAGATACATTGATATAATTGAGAGCAAATGATTGCATGTCGTGCCATTTAATCATGTCATTTTTCAATTGCTATTTTTTGCACTTCACTGCATGCTTATAGAATATTTAGCTTCAATATAGATCAAGTCCCAGAGTTTGCAACTGAGCTGAGTTCCTGTGTTGGCTGATGTCTTTTAAGTTCGAAATCAGTTAAAATATGAAGATGTCTTTTGTCCATATTTTA
This sequence comes from Bubalus bubalis, assembly GCF_019923935.1. Classification (NCBI taxonomy): domain Eukaryota; kingdom Metazoa; phylum Chordata; class Mammalia; order Artiodactyla; family Bovidae; genus Bubalus; species Bubalus bubalis. The sequence continues at coordinate 27,299,988 of NC_059176.1, read as the reverse complement.
TTTAAATATTCAAGTCATCATTCATACCTCACTTGGGGTGTTTTAATTTTTTTTTTTTTCTGTTTTGAAGAATTACTCCTTTACAATTCTAGGTTGGAAATTCTTATTTGCAGCATACATTATACAGTAGGTATAGTTAAGCACATAATTGTCTCAAGAATGGAGCTGTCAGGACCAAAATATCTCCGGACCCCTTGCTGGAAATTTTGCTAATCATTCGCTTAATGAATGTTTCTCACTTTTGTTAAATCTCTTCTTTATTATTTATATAATTTACATCTTTCTCAGAAAAGAGATTAGCTCCCACTGTCTGCTAAAATATGAGGTTCTTGAGGGCAGAATGTTTTGTTCACTGATGTGTCTCAACCACTGAGAACAGTGCCCATTATAATATGTGTTTATTAAATATTTGTTCAATGAATTAATTCGTATTTTTCCACCTCTGCTATCTTAACTTCCCTGGGCTTAAGAATTATGTAGTTTACTGATTCTTACTGTATTTGCAGGATTAGGAATGGGTATAAGATAAACCCCTGACAGGTATATGAACCAAGTTGTTGGTCCTATCATTGACAGTAAGTTTATGGCTGCAACCACTTCTAATTAGGACTCAGGGGCAGAGATGATCTGAAAATGTCAAAATTTTGCAAGCTTCTTCAGCTCTCTTATGAAAGGCAGTGTGACTTAGTTTCATGGATTGGCTCTTGATTTAGATTGTGTGGGTTAAAATCCTTTGCTACTTATTAACTGTCATCACTGGTCACATACTTAACCTCTTCGTGTCTCCATCATCTCATTTATAAAATAGGTAGATGACAGTAATGTATGTCTCAGACCCTCTTCAAAAGCCAGTATCATTCATGTGATCTCAGAGTGCTATTTTGAGAATTAAATGAGTTGATATATATGAAATACCTAAGAAAATGCATAGCATACAGAAATATACAAAAGATTTGCCATTAGTATTGGAGATTAGTGAAAAATAACTAAGAAAATACTGCTAAGAGGAGAACCCTAGCATTTATCTACTTTAGCTGGTAATGATCTTTCTCATCTTCAAAGCCAGTGCCCATAATTTTGTATGTGTATCAACTCCATGTTACTTTTGGGTCACAGCCTCACTGTTCACGAGGTACATTTACCTCACTTACCTCATTTAAAAACCTACAATAACTTGATGGGTTAGGTCTTATCAAAAACCTTTGTGCTGTATTAATATCTCTTATTGTGAGTAGCCAAGAGTCTTCTCTTTACAGCCAGTTTACAAGCCCTTAAGATCAGGTACCACATCATATTATTGGCCTCTTATCCACCAGTACCAATCCTGTGATGAAAAGTATGGTGTTTGACAAATGACACCTAATAAATGTTTATTTCTACAAGAAGTATCATTCATGTGATCTTTCCCAACTTGCCTCCAAATGATGATTCCAAACCAACAAGCCAAAAGCATCTTTTGGAGAATCATAGAGGTACAATCATAGCCTCTCATTTTTCCCATCTGCTATACATTCATCTCACATGTTGGCTATAGGCATTAACATTATGGGATGCCTTGTACCTGCCAAACAGTCATCAAGGTTTTGATTACTATGTAAACTCTCTCAGAACAAAGCTTCTATTTAATTTAGCACAATGCCAAACATGTTAGTCATTAGATGGTAAATTACTTGCTTGACAAAAATAACCAAAAGGTATAAAATCCCAAAATATAGTATTCAAACAATCAGCATTCTTAATTATATTAAAAATCTGGAAAGTATCAAGAAAATATGAATAATATAAAGTTATCACTGGCTGAAAAGATATATTCATTGATTGATTCATTAATTTTTTTAGCCATTAAATAACAATTTAAAAAGTAATTGATTTATTATTTCAATTAATAAAACTACACCAACATCACATTTGGCTCCATAATATGAGTAGTTTCAGCTATCAAAGAAACCATAGAACAGGTCAGGAGAGGAGAAAACCCCCAGATAAACCAAAACACCGCTTTGTATCACCATTAGTGGATTGAAAATCATATTGCAAGTTTATAAGTGTAAAACAAATACCTTCAATCTGTTGACAGCTCTCTTGTAACATGTCCAAGAAGATATGTTTAAAGGGTTGGTGAACTGTAAAGGAAAAAACAACTTAGGAATTTTGATTTTTGCTTATGGACTTCTCAACTTTTATAGCAAATCGACTTTTAAAGTAACATGAAGAAACTGAGTAGAAATGTAAAATAAGCAAATAAAGTAGGTCATTAGAGACTTAAAAGTATCACACCAAACTATATTCCAACAATCCGATTCTGAAGTGATACTAAGACAATGACCTCCATACTAACAAAGGTAGCTCTTTAGGAAAAAAAGGACTAAAGATTACCAAATAATAATGATAACTAAATATAAAGGCGTTTGGAATCTTTTTCTCTTAGACATGTTGATTATTCTCCTTCTTTATATTCTCTTTCCCACTTCTTCCCTCTCTACTTTTCTGAGAAGGCAATATGATTATGCTTAGGAACCAACATGATCTCATTGGATATCAAGGACAATGCTTCAAAACTGGCGTTAATGAAAAATCTTCCAAATTTTTCTTTTTGTAAATTAAAATGGTAAATTTTAGTTTAAGTATAGTTGATTTACAATATTGCATTAATCTGCTGTATAGCAAAGTGATTCAGTTATATATATGTGTGTGTGTGTATATATATATATATACACACACATCTTTTAAAAATATTATTTTCCATTATGGTTTAACATAGGATACTGAATATAGTTCTCCGTGCTATGTAGTATAACTTTGTTGTTTATCCATTCCATGTATAATAACTTAAATCTGCTAACCATAACCTCCCCCTCCATCCCTCCCCTACCCACTCCCCTTGGCAGCCACCATCTGTTCCCTATGTCTGTGAGTCTGTTTCATAGATAGGTTCATTTATGTCATATTTTAGATTCCACATATTGGTGAAATAAATATTTCACTTTTCTATAAGTGAATAGTATACTTACGTCACTTAGTATGATAATCTCTGGTTGCATCCATGTTACTGCAAAGGGCATTATTTCATTATTTTTTATGACTGAATGATATTCCACTGTAGATATGTACCACATCATTTTGTCCATTCATCTGTCAATGGACATTTAGATTGTTTCCATGTCTTGGCTATTGTGAGCAGAACCTAGGGCTTCTCTGGTGGCTCAGTGGTAAAGAATCCACTTACAATGCAGGAGAACAGGAGATGTGAGTTCAATCCCTGGATCAGGAAGATCCCCTAGGGAAGGGAATGGCAACCCACTCCCATATTCTTGCCTGGAGAATCCCATCAACAGGAGACTGGAGAGCTACCCTCCATAGGATTGCAAAGAGTTGGACACGACTGAAGTTACTTAGCATGCATGCATGCATGAACCTAGGGATGCATGTACCCTTTTCAATTAGAGTTTGTCTGCATATATGCCCAGGAGTGGTATTTTTGGATCATATGTTAATTCTATTTTTAGTTTTTTGGTGAACCTCCACACTGTTTTCCACAGTTCCTGCACTAGTTTACATTCCCACCAACAATGTTGGAGGGTTCCCTTTTCTCCATATCTTCTCCAGAATTTATTTTTTTATATTGGATTACAGTTGATTAACAGTATTGTGTTAGTTCCAGGTGTACAGCAAAAAGACTTACAGACTTAGAAAACAAACTTACGGTTACTAGGAAAGAAGGGTGGGAGGAAGAGATAGCTAAGGAGTTTGGGACTGACATGTACACACTGTGATATTTAGAATGGATAACCAACATGGGCTTACTATATAACACAGGGAACTTTGCTCAATATTATGTAACAACCTAAATGGGAGAAAGTTTGGAAAATAATAGATACATGTGTATGTATAACAAAACCTTCCAGATTTTTCCATTCTTTACTTCCTTTTCCAGGGGCTCCATTCTCTCTTTTCTCCAACATGCCTGGTACTCGCAGTGTCCCAGACTACTTGCTACTGGACCTTCTGTCCTTGTAACCTCAGCTACCTGACTTGGACAATCTGGCTCACATTGTCTCCCTCATTTCATGGCTCCTCTGATAGGAACCGGCACAAACTTCTTTTAGCACTTACCTCTCTGTATCATTCTTGGGACCATACTTATTTGTGTAGTCCATTTCCAGTAGACTTTCGGTTCTTGAGAGTGGGAACTTGCTCTTTTTTGATGCCTCCATGCCTGAAATAGTGCCTAGCAGATGCAAGGTACAGTAAACATTTTAGGAGGTCTGGAGGCAGGGATGAGTTCATCTTGTTTCTGAGACTTACTTAGATTGCTTAGCTTGGGTTTCTGTTTTAAAGTGCTTTTCTCTAAAAATGTAAGCCAAAAATAATTATAATAATCATTTTGTTCCTATGTAGTTATATTTAACATTTCTCTATACCTCATTTATCATAGAAATAATGTGAACTCTACTGATTCTAAGAAACGTTGCCAGCAAATCACTGATTTTATTTAGTATATGTTTGTGATTATAAATAAATATGTATATTTTAATGGTTGACATGGAAACACATTTATGTGAAAGAATGTAATTTTATCAATTATATCTATTAGATGTAAAAAATTACTGAAAAATATGTTTCCTTGTAAATTCTCCGTGTTACTCTCTCCTCTTTAAAGTAGTGTGCATACAGGATAAATTATTAATCTAGAATATACACTGAGTTCTTTGGATAGTTAAATTTTTAAATTTGCAGAATTATGGAGACATAAAAATCTGATATTGAGTGTCAACAATTTTTAAGAACACCTAACACATGGTTTAAAACCCATCAACTGACTGGGGTTCAGATGTGGAGTGAGGATCATCTGGATACTTAATACTGGATACATTCTAGATTCATATTAAAAGTTACGGCTAATCAGCTTTATGAAAATATCCCCTAGCCACCTCACATGTCCTGTTTCAGAACTTTGAAAACACCTGTGAGATGAATAAAGCCTGTTTGGGCTGCTTTGTAAATATCACCTAATGCGGCTGTGCTAACACCACACATACCTTTACTGCCATCCCTGGCAAATTCCCATTCAGCTAAGAAACATCAGGACTCTTTTTTGGCTGTAGAAATGCAGTTATTATTTTAGGCAACTTAAAAGAGAATTTTGCAAGATCCAGTTTGGCAGCATGGAACATCTCTTGATTTTCTAGCCTCCAACCCCCGCTTTTTTAACAAATTAATGACAAGCACAAACAAAAAGTAAAATCTTCTCTATATATATTCATAAAACTCTTCTGAAGCAATCCCAGTGGTTATATTATTATGTCATCTTGAAGTGTTGCACTTTGGGTGAAAAATTGACAGGTATTAAGTGGACTTAATAGTTTGACTTGCTCAACAGTTGTTCTAGAGCAAGAGAGTAAATTGAAGGGTATGTGTGTGTGTGTGTGTGAGAGAGTGAAATAGAGGGAAAGAGAGAAAGCATGTAAAAGAGAAAGTCAGCAGAATTGGAGGAGGAGATGGAAACAATGCCTGTTGCTTTGGTAGACTCTTTAAGTTTTATCTTTGATTGTGTAGGAGTTTCCCTCCATTCAGCATTGAACTAATGAATAGTGTCAGTAAAGAAATTTGTCAGACCTGGTGGTTCTATCAGGAGTTATATAAGGAAAATAGTAATGAACCCTAGGAAAATAAATAAGGCTAAGTTCAAGAAACATAACTGAAAATGCTGTACTGGTATAAATTGGATAATAAAATTCCTGGTCATATTTTGCTATAAATAGAGGTGTGGGAATTTGTCATTCTCCTTATTTAAAATTCAGAAATATTAAAGGTACAGGGTTCTCTCATTACAGAAATAATAGAATTCCAGCTATTACTGAGTTAGGGTCGTTTAAATGGCTATAGCATGTATTATATCAATAAATGGAACATCTGTATGAAATGTCCACCTGCTGATCTACTACCACTCTGCACATTTCAGTGAACCGCACTTAATCATTTTAAGACTTCTTCTAATGAAGCCTTATCTAGATTAACATTTTAAGCACAAATACTTTCAGGCATTAAAACTCTAGCACTAAATTAAATTGCATTGTCTTGTTTACCCTTGTTGATTAATAAGCAATCTGTTAACTGTTAGAACAGTCCAATTGTAGCAGTAGAGGGAGATTAGTAATTCAGTGATGTTTGTGGATATAATCATTTCTCCTGAAGGCTTTGAATTAGAATATCACTTATACACTATCCGTAGGCAAAGAAAAGATACAATATTTTAAGACATGTTGGCCCACTATTTTGCTTGAATCATTCAGCTTAGGGTCACTGCAGCAATACAAATGCTTCTGGGGGCAAAATGTTATTTTGATGCATGCATATCCTTCTTAAATAGCGTGAATGTCTATTAAGAGAAACACAGCAACTAACAAATAATGCAATAATCATCCTGTATCCTAATTTCTGTTTTCAAAACATTATTGCTTTGTTAATCAAGTTTCGGAAGAGAAATGTTGCTTACCATATTTTTTCAAATAATAGCTGTTATATATCAGTTTTTTTGCAATCTTATTTAACTTATTTCCAGTTAGTAGAAAAGTAAACTTTTAGCTGCAGAGAATCTAGGAGAAAATTTGGAAATATCCCATTTATTTGGGAGGACTTTTCTGTCTTTTGTGTTTTCTATGAACTTGAAACAAAGCATGGCAATCTGTTTGGCATTCATATGACCTAAATGATTTATTTCATTAAGTTAATCACCTAGGTATCAAAGACAGACCCAACATTTTAGATGTAGAAATAAGTGTAAAAAGCGGGGGAGAGGAGGAGAAGAATGAGATGAAGCAAAAATCACTTGGGTAGAAGATATGCAATCCAAAAGTAACTCCAGAGGCCTTCTTGTCCCATTTATTCATGGTTGAGCATATCCCTACAATTTAAAATTATGATGGAAGAGGATGTTGTATGTTTAAGGGAACTCTGTCCTGTAAATGCTCATGGATTGGTCCCTCTTTGCGTTGCAGTCCCTCTGTCGTGAAATCAAGCAGCGACGTCGCGGAGTGGCCTCCATCCTGCGTTTATGCCAACATCTTCTGGATGACCGGGAGACCTGCAACCTGAACGCAGACCACCAGCCCATGCAGCTGATCATTGTAAATCTTGAAAGAAGGTGGGAAGCCATTGTCATGCAAGCCGTCCAGTGGCAAACACGGCTGCAAAAGAAGATGGGAAAGGAATCTGTGAGTGATAGTTTCTTTTTTAAATCATGATACTCTCTCACTTTTCTCAGAAAAACATTCTTTCAGGACTTGGAAAATATGTTCCTCTTAACAGTGGTTTTGCTAACTAAAGGAATAGTTATCTCCAACCTCTAAAAGAAACTCCATTTATCATAACACAGAGATTCATTTGCCTACTAGTAAGATGAATTTTAGTCTCATTGTCTTTTAGAGAAATCATATGGAGACTTCACTTAACTTTACCAAACTAAGCCATTAATTCTTTCAATCATTCCTTCACCAACAACATTGCTAATTATACAATACACCATGAAGATTTTGCTAGGAGATGGCTTACCACTCTCAGAGCTTATAGAGTTGTGTGTATGCTCTACAGACAAGGCAATGAAGTAAAGTATGCCACTTGCCTTTTCTTTCCATGATAGTAATTCACACTGTCCATGTGTAAAACAGTCTCCATCGTTCCTTCTTAGAGCTCCTTCAAATAGAGATGCATTGCTGAGAACTAGCAAGTTTCCTCTGAGAGTTTTAATGCAGTGCTCAAAGTAGAGGTGTGGACTGCTTTTAAGAATTTTCCAAATTGACTGTAAACTCAGGCTATTGCTAGATGAAGGAAAAATATATAACTAGAGTTGTTTTATTATAATATAGAATACACACTTATCCAGAAAACTTTCATATCCTTAAGGGAAAGGATTTATAGATGATAAGATTGCATTCCCCAAAGGACCTTGAAGTTAGTGTCTGTTAGTTCAAGGCCTAATTCTCATGTTTGACTTACATAAGTGAAATACACACATACATACATATATAGATACAATGGAAATTTTTTCTTGTGTATTTATATCATCAGTTCTATGTTTTCAGAGAGTCCAAGATTCAAAATTGAAAAATCAAATATTGCCACTGAATCAAATGTTGCCACTGAAAAATAGTCTTCTCCTATGAATTCTAATTTTAACAAAGCCTTAATATTTGCTATCTGATATGTTTGTCATTGGGAACTGGGAACAGGAGGGACAGTGAATCAGTAAGCCTTCTCACTCTTTTTGCAACTGTAGTTACGTTGAGTCTAGGGGATGATTGTATCATTAATAGTTCACTTCAATTGTTTTGTGCTGAAGTTGCTAAATTTCTTAAGACGTCCAAGTTATTACCAGCAATCAGATTCTATATAATTGGATGTCTTTTCTTAAAATGACCTGTCTGTTGTAAAGCTATTTAGTTAGAGTTCTTTCTTTTCTTTCTTCCTTTTTTGTAAAAGAGGTTATTTTTTATCTATAGTTTGAAACATCTAAGCATAGTAGTGACCCTAATAAAGTTTACATAAAAAGCAATTGCCCCTGGAGAAGCTCTAACATTAGAAGCATTCAGGCTGCTTTGGAGGAGACAGAACTGTGTTTCTTTGGAGATTTACTTGAAATCATATGATCAGGGATGCAGGAGTGGACCTCTGCAGACTAGCTGTGGACATTTTTATCCTACTTCTGTGGTATAGGTAAGCTTCAGCTTTGAAATATTGGCTACTTCTTAGAGGCTCAAGCTACTACAGAGAGGTAGATAAACACTACAGGTGGACCAAATCTCCCCTTTTCTGTAGGTTGGATGCTGGACGTGTAGGTTTTCTGGAATCCTGAGGTAGCAAATAAGGTCCTCTGTGCTAAACAAGTTGACAGTCCTCGAGAAAGGGAGAGAAGAGTAGCAAGCGGCACTAATGTCAACAATGCAGTGAATACCATGTACCTCAAAATATTGGAGCTGTTTCTGACTTCTGATCTCTGTTGGTTGGGTAAAGAGTCCAGGTTGCTTTGTTGAGCAAACAAGTATTTCACCCATGCGGAGGCTGCCTTTGAAGAGACTCAGAAGCCTCTAAGTGATCTGTTTGCTTTTTCATCCTGTGTCCCTGCGCCTGTGCCATCCTCTTCTGTGCACAGGAGCATTCAATGCTGTATTTCCAGGGTCTGGGACATACCTGCATATAGTAGATTTTAATAGAAATTTGCTAAATGAATGAACACACTCTTTTATTTCATAATTTTCTTTCATTCTGGCATTGGGTCTAGAGTTACTATATTAATTCTTAGTGTTCATATTCTCAAAAAAAATGGCTTTGAGTATGATGTTCCTATTTGAGTATTTCACTTTCATGAGATCACCAAGCAGATGGCTTTTAACCTTTGTTCTTGAAGGTAGGGTTAGTTTTTCCAGGTTCTAAGATGATGTGAACTCCCCCATGGTATTCTCTTTTCTTCAAGTTATTTCTGAAGGAAATTCTCTATGAGGTATTGAATGAAGTCATTCTGAAAGGGCAGGCTAGCTTCTGGCACTTAGAATTAGAGGCTCTAACTCTGTCTCTGTATTGTAGAATTTTCTTAATCAGTCACTTTGGAAATAGCTTGTATAAGAGACGTCACCTAATCGTCTGTCCAGTCCTCCTCATTTTTCATGTCACTTCTATTTGTGTGATGATTTAATTACTGTTGATCTTCTCCACTAGTCTGAAGGAAACAGCCACATTTCAGTTTCTCCTCACCTTTACATTTCTAAAAACCCCACATAGCGTGTAGGACTTAACAGGTACTCTGTAGTATTTGTTAAACAAATGAATTTTCTCTAAGTGATACTCAATAATAATCAGTGTTAGAGATTCAAAAGTAAGCAAGACATCTTCCTTCTCCAGAAAATGTGTAGTTAATGAAAATATACAAAGAACAATAATGCTAGGTCTCTTGAGGTAATTACTGGCTTCAAGTTTAGAGTTAATACTGACAAAATATGGAAAATCTTTCCTTAATATTCAGAAAAATTCAGATAAAAGTAAAAATGTCAATTAAGTAAGCTTCTCTAATTCTCCTAACTAGGTAAATAATGAATCTCTCTCTCTTTTGAACTGGAAGAAAGCAAGAGATCTTTTATTAAATTCTGGGAGTTAAAACAGACAAAACTCAAAAGCATCTTTCTCACTTATCATCGGGATTTGAAATTACATAATTATTTGACCAACTCCCCTTTGTTCTTTCTACATTCAAGCTCTTTTCACAGACTTACTTTGGATTATTTTGTGTTACCTATAAAACTAATCTCCGTGTATACTTTTTATAGTGTAATACTAATTTTCATTTAAATCATATGTTTTTATTTATCATCTCCTTCTTTTTTTCTTTATGAACTAAAGAAGCTTGAATTTTGTTGCTTTGACTTCTTTATATGATTAAGGCTTTACATTTTGGTCAACAGAACCATCTGCCTGTATTACCTTAGAGTATCCCATTTCCCAAAATATTGTTCTGAATTTGTGATGTATTTATTATAGAGGACTAAGATTTTCATTATTTGAACAGTTTGAATTTCACTTCCTACCACTGATACAAATTAAAATATATGAGACAATCCATGAAAACAATACAAATCCATATCAGTATAAATCCACTCAGAATAATCTATAATAATTTACAAATCCAATCAGAATAATCTTTAGCAAGGGGAAGATAACTCCTTGAGTTCAGTCACTCAGTCATGTCTGACTCTTTGCAACCCCATGGACTACAGCATGCCAGGTTTCCCTGTACAACATCAACTCCCAGAGCTTACTCAGGTCCATCATGTCGGTGATGCCATCCAACCATCTCATACTCTCTCATCCCCTTTTCCTCTGCCTTCAATCTTTTCCAACATCAGGATCTTTTCCAATGAGTCAGTTCTTTGCATCAGGTGGCCAAAGTATTGGGGTTTTAGCTTTAGCATCAGTCCTTCCAATGAATATTCAGGACTGATTTCCTTTAGGATGGACTGGTTAGATCTCCTTGCAGTCCAAGGAACTCTCAAGAGTCTTCTCCAACACCACAGTTCAAAAGCATCAGTTCTTCAGTGCTCAGCTTTCTTTATAGTCCAACTCTCACATCCATACATGACTACTGGAAAAACCATAGCTTTGACTAGAGGGACCTTTGTTGGCAAAGAAATGTCTCTGCTGTTTAATATGCTGTCTAGGTTAGTCATAACTATTCTTCCAAGGAGCAAGTGTCTTTTAATTTCATGGCTGCAGTCACCATCTGCAGTGATTTGGGAGCCCCACCAAAATAAAGTCTGTCACTGTTTCCATTGTTTCCCCATCTATTTGGCATGAAGTGATGCTGTAAGAGCAATATTGCATAGGAACCTGGAATGTTAGTTCCATGAATTGAGACAAATTGGAAGTGGTCAAACAGGAGATGGCAAGAGTGAACATTGACATTTTAGGAATCAGCAAACTAAAATAGACTGGAATGGGTGAATTTAACTCAGATGACCATTATGTCTACTACTGTGAGCAAGAATCCCTTAGAAGAAATGGAGTAGCCATCATAGTCAACAAAAAATTCCGAAATGCAGTACTTGGATGCAATCTCAAAAACTACAGAATGATCTCTATTCATTTCCAAGGCAAACCATTCAGTATGACAGTAATCCAAGTCTGTGCCCTGACCAGACATGCTGAAGAAGCTGACATTGAATGGCTCTATGAAGACTACAAGACCTTCTAGAACCAATACCCAAAAAAGATGTCCTTTTCATTATAGGGGACTGGAATGCAAAAGTAGGAAGTCAAGAAACACCTGGAGTAATAGGCGAATTTGGCCTAAGAGTACAGAATGAAGCAGGGCAAAGGCTAATAGAGTTTGCCAAGAGAATGCACTGGTCATAGCAAACACCCTCTTCCAACAACACAAGAGAAGACTCTACACATGGACATCACCAGATGGTCAACACCAAAATCAGATTGATTATATTCTTTGCAGCCAAAGATGGAGAAGCTCTATACAGTCAGTAAAAACAAGACTGGGAGCTGACTGTGGCTCAAATCATGGACTTATTGCCAAATTCAGATTTAAACTGAAGAAAGTAGGGAAAACCACTAGACCATTCAGGTATAACCTAAATCAAATCCCTTATGATTTTTTTTTCCTTTAAAAAATTTTTTTTAATTTTTTATATTTTTTAAACTTATTTATTTTAATTGGAGGCTAATTACTTTACAATATTGTAGTGGTTTTTGCTATACATTGACATGAATCAGCCACGGGTGTACATGTGTTCCCCATCTTGAACCACCCCCCCACCTCCCTCCCCATCCCATCATCCAGTGTACGAGGGTCATCCCAGTGTACCAGCCCTGAGTACCCTGTCTCATGCATTGAACCTGGATTGGCAAATCCCTTATGATTATATGGTAATCCTTTATGATTATATGGAAATAGATGAAAGGGATTAGATCTGATAGACAGAATGCCTGAAGAACTATGGACAGAGGTTTGTGATACTGTACAGGAGGCAGGGATCAAGACCATCTCCAAGGAAAATAAATGCAAAAAGGCAAGTGGCTGTCTGAGGAGGCCTTACAAATAGCTGTGATAGAGGACAAGTGAAAGGCAAAGGAAAAAAGGAAAAATATAGCCATTTGAATGAGAGTTCCAAAGAATAGCAAGGAGAGAGATAAGAAAGCCTTCTTCAGTGATCAGTGCAAAGAAATAGAGGAAAACAATAGAATGGAAAAGTCTAGAGATCACTTCAAGAAAATTAGAGATACCAAGGCAACATTTCATGCAAAGATGGGCACAATAAAGGACAGAGTTTTTATGTACCTAACAGAAGCAGAAGATATTAAAAAGAGGTGGCAAGAATACACAGAAGAACTATACAGAAAGATCTTCATGACCCAGATAATCACGATGGTGTGATCACCAACCTAGAGCCAAACATTCTGGAATGTGAAGTCAAGTGGGCCTTAGGAAGCTTCAGTACGAGCAAAGCTAGTGTAGGTGATGTAATTCCAGGTGAGTTATTTCAAATCCTTAAAGATAATGCTGTGAAAGTGCTGCACTCAATATGCCAGCAAATTTGGAAAAGTCAGCAGTGGCCACAGGACTGGAAAAGGTCAATTTTCATTCCAATCCCAAAGAAAGGCAATGCCAAAGAATGCTCAAACTACTGCACAATTGCACTCAGCTCACACGCTAGCAATGTAATGCTCAAAATTCTCCAAGCCAGGCTTCAACAGTACATGAGCCGTGAACTTCAGATGTTTGAGCTGGATTTATAAAATGCAGAGGAACCAGAGATCAAATTGAAAATATCTGTTGGATCATCTAAAAAGCAAGAGTGTTCCAGAAAAATATCTATTTCTGCTTTATTGACTATGCCAAAGCCTTTGATTGTGTGGACCACAACAAATGTGGAAAATTCTTAAATTGATGGGAATACCAGACCACCTGACCTGCCTCTTGAGAAATCAATATGCAGGTTAGGAAGCAACAGTTAGAACTTGACATGGAACAATAGACTGGTTCCAAATAGGAAAGGAGTATGTCAAGGCTGTATATTGTCACCCTGCTTATTTAACTTATATGCAGAGTACATCATGAGAAATGTTGGGCTGGATGAAGCACAAGCTGTAGTCAAGATTGCCAGGAGAAATATCAATAACCTTTGATATGCAGATGACACCACCCTTATGGCAGAGAGTGAAGAAGAACTAAAGAACCTCTTGATGAAAGTGAAAGAGAAGAGTAAAAATGTTGGCTTAAAGCTCAACATTCAGAACACTAATATCATAGCATCTGGTCCCATCACTACATGGCAAATAGAGGGGGAAACAATGGAAACAGTGACAGACTTTATTTTGGGGGGCTCCAAAATCACTGTACATGGTGACTGCAGCCATGAAATTAAAAGACACTTGCTCCTTGGAAGAATAGTTATGACTAACCTAGACAGCATACTAAACAGCAGAGACATTTCTTTGCCAACAAAGGTCCCTCTAGTCAAAGCTATGGTTTTTCCAGTAGTGGTGTATGGATGTGAGAGTTGTACTATAAAGAAAGCTGCGCGCTAAAGAACTGATGCTTTTGAACTGTGGTGTTGGAGAAGACTCTTGAGAGTTCCTTGGACTCCAAGGAGATCCAACCATTCCATCCTAAAGGAAATCAGTCCTGAATATTCATTGGAAGGACTGATGTTGAAGCTGAAACTCTAGTACTTTGGCCACCTGATGCAAAGAGCTGACTCATTGGAAAATACCCTGATTCTGGGAAAGATTGAAGGCAGGAGGAGAAGGGGAGACTGAGGATGAGATAGTTGGATGGCATCACCAGCTCAATGGACAGAAGTTTGAGTAAACTACAGGAGTTGGTGATGGACAGGGAGGCCTGGAATGCTGCAGTTCATGGGGCCACAAAGAGCTGGACATTACTAAGAAACTGAACTGAACTGATCGGACCGGATGCAATGATCTTAGTTTTCTGAATGTTGAGTTTTAGGCCAGCTTTTTCACTCTCCTCTTTCACTTTCATCAAGAGGCTCTTTAGTTCTTCTTTGCACTTTAGTTCTTCTAAAAGCGTCTTTTAATTTTAATTCTGCCATAAGAGTGGTGTCATCTCCGTATCTGAGGTTATTGATATTTCTGCAGGCAATCTTGATTCCAGCTTGTGCTTCATTCTTGATAACTCCTTGATGGAAGCCATAGACTTCTTCCTCTAAAAAGAAGTAGGCAGTCTTCCACTTCCGCCAGGATAGAGTAAAGGATCTGTACCTTTATACCTGAAATAATTTAAAAACTGGACAGAAACCACAATTTCAAGACCTTGAATACCAGGCAGTGAAGAGATGTGAAATGATTGAAGTGATACTATGGTTACTCAAATTTCTGCCTAGAGAGAATTTCCAGGTCGCTGTGTACAAAGAAGAAATCCTTGCGGAGCCTAGCATTCTCCCTGGATTGAGAAGACAGGTCTGGGAGTCCGATGAGGATAGGGCAGCTACAATTGCTACAGGCGTATAACAGAGAGGAGAGAGCTGCGCAGAGAGATGGCTCTAGAGCTATCAGAGTGATCCTCTTAAGTCTTCAGAGAGGGAACCCCCTGAAAAAACTAGAGGGAACAATCCCTGAAGCTCACACACAGCTAGGAATACTTCCTTTTCCTATCAGTCACAGTAGAAACCCCTATCATTCACAGGGCCTGTGACAGAGTACTAAGAACAGTTTTACATTTGTAATGCAAATTAGACTACATGCTGTGTGTGTGTGTGTGTGTGTGTGTGTGTGTGTGTGTATGTGTATGCACATGCACACGCTCAGTTTCTTCCTACTCTTTGCGACCCCATGGAGTGTAGCCTACTAGGCTCCTCTTTCCCAGTAAGAATACTGGAGTAGGATGCCATTTTCTCCTCCAGGGGATCTTTCTGACCCAGTGATCAAGCCTGCGTCTTCTGCATTGGCAGGTGGGTTTTTTTTTTTTTTTATCACTGAGCCACTTGGGAAGTCTTGCCCAAAAAGCTTTAAAACAAAACCTGAAAAGATCAAACTCTTTAAAAGTAATTTAAATATATCTCAGTACAACACTCAAGAACGCTTATTGGCATCTGAGTATCCAGCATCCAGTAAGGTAGAATTTGCAGTATCTGCCATCCAGTTAAAAGCTACCAGCATACATGTTTATTCCTATGGCTATTTCATGTTGATGTATGGCAGAAATCAAACCAATATTGTAAAGCAATTATCCTTCAATTAAAAATAAATAAATTCTTTTTAAAAAGCTACCAGCATACAAAGAAAAAGTAAAATATATTTGATAATGAGGAGAAAAATTCAATCAATAGAAGCAGATACAGAAATGACAAATAATAGAGTTAATAAAGAACATTAAAAGTTATTCTACTTGCATTCCATATGTTCAAGGAACTAGAAAATATATTGAGCTTATTAACTAGAGACATTGAAAATATCTGTCTAAAATCAAACTTCTACAGATGAAAACTATAATAACTGAGATGAAAAATACATTGGATAGCATTAGCAACCAATTAGACATTGCACAAGCAACAATTTATAAATCTGAAAACATAACAATAGAAACTGTCAGAATTGAAACAGGAAAAAAGCCAAAAAGATAGCATAAGTGAGCTGTGAGATAACTTCAGGCAGGTTAGTATATATCTAATTGGAATCATTAAAAAAAATTGAAATCATTTCAAGCATCTTTTCTGATCACAATGTGGTATTATTAGATGTAAACTATAGGAAAAAATATTAAAAATACAAACATATGGAGGCTAAACATGCTTCTGAATAACCATCAAATCATGGAAGACATCAAAGGAAATCAAAATGTGCATAGAAACAAGTGAAAATGAAAACACGACAACCCAAAACCTATGGGATTCAGTAAAAGCAGTGCTAAGTGAAAGGTTCATAGCAATACAAGCTTACCTCAAGAAACAAGAGAAAAATCAAATAAATAACCTAACTTTGCACCTAAAGCAACTAGAAAAAGAAGAAATGAAGAACCCCAGGGTGAGTAGAAGGAAAAAAAATCATAAAAATTAGGGCAGAAATAAATGAAAAAGAAACAAAGGAGACTATAGCAAAAGTCAACAAAACTAAAAGCTGGTTCTTTGAGAAGATAAATAAAATAGACAAACCATTAGCCAGATTCATCAGGAAAAAAAGGGAGAAGAATCAAATCAACAAAATTAGAAAGGAAAATGAAGAAATCACAACAGAGAACACAGAAATACAAAGGATCATAAGAGACTACTATCAGCAACTACATGCCAATGAAATGGACAACTTGGAAAAAATGGACAGATTCTTAAAAAAGTATAACCTTCCCAAACTGAACCAGGATGCAATAGAAGATCTTAACAGACTCATCACAAGCATGGAAATCCAAACTGTAATAAAAAAAAATCTTCCAGCAAACAAAAGCCCAGGACCAGATGGCTTCACAGGCAAATTCTACAAAAAATTTAGAGATGCACTAACACCTATCCTACTCAAACTCTTCCAGAAAATTGCAGAGGAAGGTAAACTCCCAAATTCATTCTATGAGACCACCATCACCCTAATACCAAAACCAGAAAAAAATGCCACCAAAAAAGAAAACAGACCAATGTCACTGATGAACATAGATGCAAAAATCCTCAACAAAATTCTAGCAAACAGAATCCAACAGCATATTAAAAAGATCATACATCATAACCAAGTGGGCTTTATCCCAGGGATGCAAGGATTCTTCAAATTTCACAAATCAATCAATGTGATACACCACAGTAACAAATTGAAAGATAAAAACCATACGATTATTTCAATAGATGCAGAGAAAGACTTTGACAAAATTCAACACCCATTTATGATAAAAATTCTCCAGAAAGCAGGCATAGAAGAAACATACCTCAACATAATAAAAGCCATATATGATAAACCCACAACAAACATTATCCTTAATGGTGAAAAATTGAAAGCATTTCCCCTAAAGTCAGGAACAAGACAAGGGTGCCCACTCTGAACACCACTATTCAACATAGTTTTGGAAATTTTAGCCACAACACTCAGAGAAGAAAAAGAAATAAAAGGAATCCACATTGGAAAAGAAGAAGTAAAACTCTCACTGCTTGCAGATGACATGATCCTCTACATAGAAAACCCTAAAGACACCATCAGAAAATTGCTAGAGCTAATCAATGAATATAGTAAAGTTGCAGGATATAAAATTAATATACAGAAATCCCTTACATTCCTATACACTAACAATGAGAAAACAGAAAGAGAAATTAAGGAAACAATCCCACCCACCATTGTGACAAAAAAAAAAAAAATACTTAGGAATAAATCTACCTAAAGAAACAAAAGACCTATATATGAAAAACTATAAAACACTGATGAAAGAAATCAAAGATGACACAAATAGATGGAGAAATATACCATGTTCATGGATCAGAAGAATCAATATAGTAAAAATTAGTATACTACCCAAAGCAATCTATAGATTCAGTGGAATCCTTATCAGGTTACCAATGGTATTTTTCACAGAACTAGAACACATAATTTCACAATGTGTATGGAATTACAAAAAAACCTTGAATAGCTAAAGGAGTCTTGAGAAAGAAGAAAGGAACTGGAAGAATCAACCTGCCTGACTTCAGACTATACTACAAAGCTGCAGTCATTAAGACAACATGGTACTGGAACAAAGACAGAAATAGAGATCAATGGAACAAAATAGAAGGCCCAGAGATAAATCCACACACCTATGGACACCTTATCTTTGACAAAGGGGGAAAGAATATACAATGGAGAAAAGGCAATCTCTTTAACAAGTGGTGCTGGGGAAACTGGTCAACCACCTGTAGAAGAATGAAACTAGAACACTTTCTAACACCATACACAAACATAAACTCAAATTGGATTAAAGATCTAAGTTTAAGACCAGAAACTATAAAACTCCTAGAGGAAAACATAGGCAAAACACTCTCTGACATAAATCACAGCAGGATCTTCTATGACCCACCTCCCAGAATATTGGAAATAAAAGAAAAAAATAAACAAATGGGACTTAATTAAACTTAAAGGCTTTTTAACAATGAAAGAAACTATAAGCAAGGTGAAAAGGCAGCCTTCAGAATGGGAGAAAATAATAGCAAATGAAGCAACTGACAAAGAATCTCAATAATATACAAGCAGCTCATGCAGCTCAATACCAGAAAAGTAAACAACCCAATCAAAACATTGGCCAAAGAACTAAACAGACATTTCTTCAAAGAAGACATACAGAGGGCTAACAAACACATGAAAAGATGCTCAACATCACTCATTATCAGAGAAATGCAAATCAAAACCACAAATAGGTATCATCTCACGCCAGTCAGAATGGCTGCTATCAAAAAGTCTACAAACAATAAATGCTGGAGAAGGTGTGGAGAAAAGGGAACCCACTTACACTGTTGGTGGGAATGCAAACTAGTATAGCCACTATGGAGAACAGTGTGGAGATTCCTTAAAAAAACTGGAAATAGAACCACCACATGACCCAGCAATCCCACTGCTGGGCATACACACCAAGGAAAGCAGAATTGAAAGAGACATGTGTACCCCAATGTTCTTCACAGCACTGTTTACAATATCTAGGACATGGAAGTAACCTAGATGTCCATTGGCAGATGAATGGATAAGAAAGTGATGGTACATATAGACAATAGAATATTACCCAGCTATTAAAAAGAATCCACTTGAATCAGTTCTAATGAGGTGGATGAAACTGGAGCCTATTATACAGAGTGAAGTAAATCAGAAAGAAAGACACTAATATAGTATATTAACACATATATATGGAATTTAGAAAGATGGTAACAATGACCCTATATGCAAGACAGCAAAAGAGACACATATAAAAAGAACAGACTTCTGGACTCTGAGGGAGAAGGCAAGGGTGGGATGATTTGAGAGAATAGCACTGAAACATGTATATTACCATATGTGAAAAAGATGATCAGTCCAAGTTCGATGTATGAAACAGGGCACTCAAAGCTGGTGCACTTGGACAACCCAGAGGGATGGGATGGGGAGGGAGGTGGGAGGGGGTTCTGGATGGGGGACACATGTACATCCGTGGCTGATTCATGTCAATGTAGGGCAAAAACCACCACAATATTGTATAGTAATTAGCCTCCAATTAAAATAAATTAATTTTTTTAAAAAACGGACAGAGGGGCAAACAATTTTTGAAGAAATAATGACCATAATTTTCCAAATTTGATGAAAACTATAAACCCACAGATCCAGAATGTCAACAAACTCTAAGCCCAGGAAACTTGAAAAAGACTACAACAATGAGAAGAAAAATATCTTCAAAGTATCTGGCATGGTGGGTAGGGAATACATTATATACAGAAGCATAAGAAGAAAGAGTTATTGCATACATTTTTCAGAAATAATTAAAGTCAGAAGACAGTGGAACAACATTTTTAAAGTATTGGAAGAAAATAACCCAGAATTTCACACAGAAAATGCTCTTTTAAAAGTAAGACAAAAATAGTTTTCAGCTATCAACACTTAAAAAAAAATCATCATCAAAAGACAATCAGCAGAACTGCCAGAAATGTTAAAGGAAATCCTTTCACGAAAAAAGAAAATGGTATCAGTAGAAGCCTGAGTCTGCAAAAAGAAATGAAAAGCACTGGCAACATTTACTGTGTGGGTTAATATGACATTTATTTCATCTTATTTAAATTTATTTAAATGATAATAGGTTGTTGAAAACAAGATAATAACAATGTCTTAAGGGATTTATTAATATAAGACATGTAGAAGTAATATATATAACAAAAATATCACAAAGTCCAGGAAATGGAATTATACTTTTGTATGTATGGTTTGTATATCAAATGTAGTGGTATAGAATCACTTAAAGATAGATAAAATATATACTCTGACTCTTTAAAAACAGAAGGGGCTATAAGAAATAGGTCAACAAAGGAAAGGAAATCATTTTTAAAAATCTCACACAATGCAGAGAAAGAGGAAAACTGGGAGTGAAGAATAGATATAATCGATGAAAAATTGAACCAACTGCATCAATATTTCTGTTAAATATAAATGGACTAAAGACCTCAATTAAAAGGCAATAATTTCTAGTTTGCATAAAAAATCAAGACTGAACTATATGATTCCATTTTAAGTATAAAGAAAAATTAAAAGTAAAATGAAGAAAAAATATATATTAAGCTAATACAATTAAAAGAGAGTTGGAGTGTCTACATTAATATTAAAACAATTAGAGTTTGGAGCAAATAATATTACAAGGTATAAAGAAGGATATTTTCTTAATGATAAATATATTAATTAATCAAGAGAACATGTCATTCATTACTAAATGTTTGTGCTCTATGAACAAAACTTACAAATTCATAAATCCAAACTGACACAGTTACAAGAAGATAAGAATATACAATTTGGGGCAGAGAGTCCAATACTTTTCTCAATAATTGTTAGCACAAGTAGACTGAAAATCAGTAAGAATATAAAAAACTTGAATCATACCATAAATCAATTTGACCCAATTGACATTTAAAACACTCCATCTAATAATAGGAGAATATACACTCTTTTCAAGTGTACCTAGGACATCTACCAAAATTGACTCTCTTCTGAGCTGTGGACAAGTCTCCGATTTTAAAAAGTCCTTATTATATCCTATTCTTGGACTATAATGGAATTAGTTAGAAATAAATATTAGAAATATATTGGAGAAATCCTGAAATATTTGGAAACTAAATGCAAACTTATATATAATTCTTGGAACAAAGAAAAATGAAAAACAGAATTAGAGATTATTTTGAACTGAATAAAAATAGAAAAAATTAAAATTTGTACCAACCAAAATTTGCCACCAAAATAATAACCTTAATTTTCAACTTATGCAACTAGAGAAGGGCAGATTAAACACAAAGTAGAAGAATGGAAGTAATAAAGTTTCAAGGAGAAATCACTGAAATTAAAAACAGAAAAAACAATAGAAAAAAGTTTATGAGAAAAAAAAATTTTTTTAGATCAGTGAAACTAATAAAGATCTAGAAGACTGAACAGGGACAGAGGAGAAAAAAATATCATTATCAGAAATAAGAGAAATCACTACAGATTCTACTAATGTTGAATGAATATAAAAGAGATGCTATGAATAATTTTCTAACATTAAATTCAATTATTTAGATAAAGTATACAAATTCCTTAAAAGTTGTGGACTGTTGACATTTACTCAAAATGAAATATACAACCTGAATAGTTCCATATCTGATACATGACCATTAGTTTAAAATCTCCTTATAAAGAGAATTCCAGGCCTTGATAGATTTATGGGTAAATTCTACCAAATAGAGAAGTAAGAAATTGTACTAATTTTGTGCAAAATCTTCCAGAAAATTGAAAAGGAAGAAATACTTCCCAACTCAGCATTAGTCAAAGATATTACAAGAAAACTACTGACCAATATCTCTCATGAATATTCAGTTCAGTTCAGTTCAATCGCTCAGTCGTGTCCGACTCTTTGCGACCCCATGAATCACAGCACGCCAGGCCTCCCTGTCCATCACCAACTCCCAGAGTTCACTCAGACTCACGTCCATTGAGTCAGCGATGCCATCCAGCCATCTCATCCTCTGTCGTCCCCTTCTCCTCTTGCCCCCAATCCCTCCCAGCATCAGAGTCTTTTCCAATGAGTCAACTCTTCGCATGAGGTGGCCAAAGTACTGGAGTTTCAGCTTTAGCATCATTCCTTCCAAAGAAATCCCAGGGCTGATCTCCTTCAGAATGGAGTGGTTGGATCTCCTTGTGGTCCAAGGGACTCTCAAGAGTCTTCTCCAACACCACGGTCCAAGGGACTCTCAAGAGTCTTCTCCAACACCACAGTTCAAAAGCATCAGTTCTTTGGCGCTCAGCCTTCTTCACAGTCCAACTCTCACATCCATACATGACCACAGGAAAAACCATAGCCTTGACTAGACGGACCTTTGTTGGCAAAGTAATGTCTCTGCTTTTCAATATGCTATCTAGGTTGGTCATAATAGAAAATATATTAAAATTTTATAAAATTATCAACAATATATAAAGTAGATAACACATTATGACCATGTGAGTTATAGAAATGCACAAGTAGCTTAACATATGACAAATATCAATGTAATTCACCATAATGAAATAGAAAGGAAAACTATATCCCAGTGGGTGCAGAAAAAGCATTTGCCAAAATCCAACATTCTTCCTGATATAAGCTCAGAATCCTGAGACTAAAGTAGGAGCTTCCTTAGCCTAATAAAGGGCATATATAGTAATTTACAACTGACATCATACTTAATGGTAAAACACTGAATGCTTTTCTTCTAACATGGTAAGGATGTCTATTTTCACCCACTTCTGTTCACCATTGCAGTGGAAATTTTAGCAAGTGCAATAAAGCAAGAAAAAGGAATTAAAGACATGCTGCTTAGAAATTAAGGAGCAAATGTATTCATAAATTCTATGGTCATCTATGTAGAAAATGCTATAGAATCCCCTGAAATATCTAGAACTAACAAAGAATATAAGAAGGCTGTAGGATACAAGATCAATATACTAATATAAGTTGTGTTTTTGTACTATTAATTAACAATCAAATTGAAATTGAAATCAATATCATTTACAATAGCAGCAAAAATATGAAAGGCTTAGGCATATATCTAACAAAAATATGGAAAACTGATACTCTGAAAACAAAATATTAAATGAGTGATTAAAACTATACTATACTCTATATGCTATAGGGTATTCATGGATCAGAAAGGCACAGTATTATTTCTTAATCTTTTAAAAAATTTTATTGGAGTATAGCTGATTTACAGTGCATATTAGTTAGATTCTTTTCTCCTATAGGTTATCGCACGATATTTAGTAGAGATCTGTGTGCTATACAGTAGGTCCTTTTTGTTTATCTGACTTTTATATAGTAGTTTGTGTATATTCATCCCAAGTTCCTAATTTATCCCTCTCCCAACATGTTTCCTCTCTGGTAAGCAGAAGTTTGTTTTTAATATCTGCAAGGCTATTTCTGTCTTATAAATAATTTCATTTGTATCATTTTTAATATTAGATTCCACATATGAAGATATCATATGATATTTGTCTTTGTCTTAGTTCTCTTAATATGATGATCTCTAAGGCCTTCCATATTGCTGCAAATGGCATTATTTCATTCTTTTTATGGGTGAGTAATATTCCATTGTGTGTGTGTGTGTGTGTATACATATATATGCCACTTCTTCTTTATCCATTAATATGTTGATGGACATTTAGGTTGCTTCCATGTTGGCTATGGTAAATAATGCTGTTTTGAACATTGGAGTGCATGTATCTTTTTGAATTACAGTTTCTTCGGGACATAATTTCTTGCCATTTTTTACCCCATAACTATTTTGGTTGGTTATCACATCATCCTGTATTATTGATTTATAGTCTTATTTTTTCTTGTCATTAGGATCTGCCTATAGTTCTTTTTTTATTGAATATAAGAAGAATCATATAAACAAATGACAGCACAATAGTTTTTATTAATGTACTATTTTCTATTAGTTGATCAGTCTTAAGAATTTTTTGCATAATGTATTAAAGATATAAAGACTCAAGCTTGAATTTAATTAGAGAATTATATTTGGAAGAAAATCCAGTGCTTTTTTCCACTCTCATACATTGGCTCTTATATTTAAAAAAAAAATAAGATGTGTTTTCATTGGAAGAAATAGAATTAAGTATTGGGATTATCTGGAAAAAATAAACCAAACAATGAGAAAAAACTGAATTAAAAAAAATAAAGGCTTGAGAAGGTAAAATATGATTTGAAAATTTTGAATAATAAAGTTCTGATTTTGGGTGTATATTATGAATGAAATGCTTTGGATAAAGTCATCATATATCATCACTCAACATTTTTTACTCTAAAAGTACTTCTAAAAGTAACAGAATGAGTTTTATGCAAAATTCTTTTGAGTTTGCTGTTGAATCCAAAGAGAAAAATGAAGGGGAAAATGACCTGACATTTAATTTATGCATGAGGCTTAAATGGAAAAGTGTTTTCAAAGTGTTGCAAACATAAGGCTCTTCGGGTGTTAATTCGGACATAAAGCTTGGGATTCTGTCATAAATATACCTGTTCTGCCAGTTTTTAAACTATCTTGGTAAAGTCCCAGTACTCTTTCCCAAGTCAGTTTCTTCTATCATGTGCAGCATATGGATAGATACTGTACCTATTTCAAAATACTCAAAATAAATCAAGACATAAACTGATAACTAAAAGGACAGAAGATATTCCTTGGTTCTCAGAAATCTGAGAATGTGATTTTTTTTTTTTTAAAAGAAAACCTGGTGAAGATGCAAGTATCATTCTCAGTAAATGAAACTGTTTCGACAAAGTGTCAAATTGTCTATATTGATGATGTTCCCAAATAATGTTCTAATTCACGCCTAGATTTTTGTGGAAAAATGTCCAGGAATCAATCATAATAACTGAGAACACCACTGGCATTGAATGAGTAAATGTGGGGTGACAACGGCAAAGCACAGAACAATCTATGGCTTGTCTCCCACAAGCATAGTGGTGTCCCGATAGGAAATACTATATGCTATAACCATTTCAGGTGCTCTTACCATCCCATTCACACTGGGGACAGATCTCTGTAAAATACTATTGATATTATGTTTATATTTATGTCTGTAAAGTATTCAGTATGGCTCTGCTTTTTTGTTGTTTAGTCGCTAAGTTGGAGAAGGCAATGGCACCCCACTCCAGTACTCTTGCCTGGAATATCCCATGGACGGGGGAGGCTGGTAGGCTGCAATCCATGGGTCACTAAGAGTCAGACACGACTGAGCGATTTCACTTTCACTTTTCACTGTCATGCATTGGAGACGGAAATGGCAACCCACTCCAGTGTTCTTGCCTGGAGAATCCCAGGGACGGGGGAGCCTGCTGAGCTGTTGTCTGTGGGGTTGCACAGAGTCAGACACGACTGAGGCAACACAGCAGCAGCAGTTGCTAAGTTGTGTCTGACTCTTTTGTGACCCCATGGACTGTAGTCCACCAGATTCCACTGTCCATGGGATTTCCCAGGCAAGAATACTGGAGTGGATTGCCATTTCCTTCTCCATGGGATCTTCCCAACCCAAGGATGGAAGCTGCATCTCCTGTACTGCAGGCAGATTTTTTTTTCCCACTGAGCCCCTGGGGAAGTCCTATAGTTCTGCTTAGCCCTTTTCAAAGTGAAGTGAACCCAAACTTATATCTAAAGAGGGAGAAAACTTTTGTTTTTCTGTCTCAGTTTCCTCCCCTAACTCATCCTATAAGGTCTCTGAATGGTCCCATCACTATTTTCTTAGCCAGAAGAAGTAGTCATCAATAGCAAATAAATCATCCGTGCTTTCCAAACAAACATTTTAGAAAGAAATATAATCTGGATTCTTTTGAAATACCTTTATTTTAGCAAGGGTACCTTTCAGTCCTTAGTGAATTTAGAGTTTTAAGTTTTTGTTCTTCACAAAATATATTTTTCCTTTTGCCCTGTTGCTCCAGAGCTCTAGCATTGAAAAAACAGAACCTTGTGTTCAGAGAACCCTGCATATTTATTGGCCTTGAAAGTATGCAACACATCTAGCCACATAATTGAAAATAATAAGGCCACGATAAATGGGATGGCCCCAGGGTAAAACACCCAAGGGATTCAATTGGTGTCACTTTGCATCAATGTCCATGCATCATGGTAATTGAGGTAACATAACCAATTACCACATTTTAATTAGAGTTCTAAGAACTTGAGAAAATTTGCAGTGATGAGACAGCTCACTTTAAAAAAGAGAAAAAGCAAAGAAAGATAGGAAGAATGAAAGAAAATGGGGGCAAATCCCACATATTTTGTTACCAAAGCTTGTTTCTTGGAAGCAGAGGTTACATAAAATGAAGTTTTGAGAGTCTTCTTTATATCTGAAGCGTTTTCTATCTCTCATTCGTAGTATTTGGTGATGCATTTTGAGATACCAAGTGTTTTAAAATGCTGTCTTGTGACTAAACTGATAGCATTCTCACCTATTATTACTGATGATTTTAGAAATTTATGCCCAAAGAAATTCTCTGGAATATGCCTTGGCTTATAATTTCATTTCCCACCTAATTGTTTCTCACCATCATAACTTGGGGATTCACTCTAAGTTTTAAGTCAGTATCTGAACACAGTGACATGTTATTAAATCATATATTTCTCTGGCTTTGGTTGCTAAACAAAAATTGGCCTAGATTCCACTCCCCCACCTGTACCCCCACTCAAAAAATTAAAAGCAGAAAGAATTGCTACATTTAGAAAATAATTTTGACTTGTGGCAATTATTTTTATAAGGGTAGAGTTTAAGTGAAAAACCTCCTGTAAAATTTTAGTGCTGCTACATAATCAAGTAATTATGTAATTACTTATACTTAATTACTTACAAGAGAGATGGTTGTTAAAAAATCTTATACATGTCAAAAACAGCTTTCTTCTTTTAGAGTGTTTCTAGCCAAGCTTCAAATACCAAAAGGTCTTTTAAAAATCACTTCCAATAGATTTATTTTTCTTCTACAAATCCCTCACCATTATTCTTCAGTGTATGAAACTGCATTATACACAGCTCAACATGCCCTCCCTCCTGTTTCCATTTATAATAGCCAAAGAAAGGAAGGAAGGGAAGAGGGATGAGGGAGGGTGGAAAGGCCAGGGAGAAAGGAAGAAAGAAGGAAAGAAATGATTTTAAATTGCAGTTATGGTCTTGACATTAAATATAAGATATATGTCCTTAATGTGAGGATGTCCAGTAGACAGAGTAAATTTTCAAGAAAAGTTGAAGAATTTTTGTTTCCTTGAGTATTTCATGCAAAGATGGGCTGGATAAAGAACAATAATGGCATGGACCTAACAGAAGCAGAAGATATTAAGAAGAAGTGGCAAGAATACACAGAAGAACCATACAAAAAAGATCTTCACAACCAAGATAATCATGACGGTGTGATCACTCACTTAGAGCCAGACATCCTGGAATGTGAAGTCAAGTGGGCCTTAGAAAGCATGACTGTGAACAAAGCTAGTGGAGGTGATGGAATTCTAGTTGAGGTATTTCAAATCCTAAAAGATGATGCTGTGAAAGTGCTGCACTCAATATGCCAGCAAATTTGGAAAACTCAGCAGTGGCCACAGGACTGGAAAAGATCAGTTTTCATTCCAATCCCAAAGAAAGGTAATGCCAAAGAATGCTCAAACTACCACACAATTGCACTCATCTCACACACTAGTAAAGTAATGCTCCAAATTCTCCAAGCCAGGCTTCAGGAATATGTGAACTGTGAACTTCCAGATGTTCAAGCTGGTTTTCGAAAAGGCAGAGGAACCAGAGATCAAATTTCCAACATCTGCTGGACCATGGAAAAAGGAAGAGAGTTACAGAAGAACATCTATTTCTGCTTTATTGACTACCCCAAAGCCTTTGACTGTGTGGATCACAAGAAACTGTGGAAAATTCTGAAAGAGATGGGAATACCAGACCACCTGACCTGCCTCTTGAGAAACCTATATGCAGATGAGGAAGCAACAGTTAGAACTGGACATGGAACAACAGACTGGTTCCAAATACGAAAAGGAGTACATCAAGACTGTATATTGTCACCCTGCTTATTTAATTTATATGCAGAGTACATCATGAGAAACGCTGGGCTGGAAGAAGCACAAGCTGGAATCAAGATAGGTGGGAGAAATATCAATAACCTCAGATATGCAGATGACACCACCCTTATGGCAGAAAGTGAAGAGGAACTCAAAAGCCTCTTGATGAAAGTGAAAGTGGAGAGTGAAAAAGTTGGCTTAAAGCTCAACATTCAGAAAACGAAGATCATGGCATCTGGTCCCATCACTTCATGGGAAATAGATGGGGAAACAGTGGAAACAGTGTCAGACTTTATTATTGGGGGCTCCAAAATCACTGCAGATGGTGACTGCAGCCCTGAAATTAAAAGACGCTTACTCCTTGGAAGGAAAGTTATGACCAACCTAGATAGCATATTGAAAAGCAGAGACATTACTTGGCCAACAAAGGTCCGTCTAGTCAAGGCTATGGTTTTTCCAGTGGTCATGTATGGATGTGAGAGTTGGACTGTGAAGAAGGCTGAGTGCTGAAGAATTGATGCTTTTGAACTGTGGTGTTGGAGAAGACTCTTGAGAGTCCCTTGGATTGCAAAGAGATCCAACCAGTCCATTCTAAAGGAGATCTGTCCTGAGTGTTCTTTGGAAGGAATGATGCTAAAGCTGAAACTCCAGTACTTTGGGCACCTCATGCGAAGTGTTGACTCATTGGAAAAGACTCTGATGCTGGGATGGATTGGGGGCAGGAGGAGAAGGGGATGACAGAGGATGAGATGGCTGGATGGCATCACCAACTCTATGGACATGAGTTTGAGTGAACTCCAGGAGTTGGTGATGGACAGGGAGGCCTGGCGTGCTGCAATTCATGGAGTCGCAAGGAGTCGGACACAACTGAGCGACTGAACTGAACTGAACTGAGCTGAGTATGATAATGACTAAGAGCTTGGGCAGACTTTGCTATTTAGTAGCTATATGATTGTGGCAAATTATTTACTTTTCTAATGCCTCACCTTCTTCATACATGAGTTGGAGATAACAGTAATACCTACCTTGGGTTAGACGAGTTAAATGAATTAATAGGTGAAAGTTCTTTGAACAATTGCTTCCACAGGATCAGTAAATGGTAGCTGCTATTATTGTTTATGTTATTGTAGGAATCAAGTCTTATCTTCGTAGTTGTCTAGAAATTAATACATTGCCTAGCACTGTTGTTGTTCAGCAGCTAAGTCGTTTCCGACTCTTTGTGACCTCATGGACTGCAGCACACCAGGCTTCCTTGCCCTTCATTGTCTCCCAGAGGTTGTTCAGTCTCATGTCCTTTGAGCCAGTGATGCCATCCAACTATCTCATCCTCTGTCACCCCCTTCTCCTCCTGTCCTTAATCTTTCCCAGCATCAGGTCTTTTCCAATGTGTCGGCTCTGCATCAGACGTACTAGGATGTTAATATATTTTTGCTTAATAAATACATGAACAAATAACAAAGAACTGAGTAGTTGAAGAAATCCTGAAAAAGTGAGAGATTCCATGGTTGACATAACCACCCATCCTTATCTTTCTCCTCTCCACTCAGAATTGGCCAAAACTAAGCCAGTTACATTAAAATCCACACCCCTCTCAGCACTAGTTGATTTAGTTGATTTTCTCTATTATTCTATTTTCAATTTTACCTATTTCTTTTCTCATTCTTATTATTTCTTTTCTCCATCTTGTTTTAGGTTTAAATTGCTCTTTTTTTCCTGTTTCCTAAAGTAGGAACATAGGTTACTAATTTTATATTTTTCTTCCTTTCTAATATAGGTATGTAAGACTACAAATTTCCCTCTAAGCACTTTTTTTGCTGCATCTTAGAAATCTTGATAAATTGTATTTTCATTTTAATTTAATTTAAAATATTTTAAAATTTCTCTTGCTAATTCTTTAACCCATGTGTTATTTAGAAGTTTGGTATTTAATCTCCAAATATTTGGGGTTTTTTCAGCTTTCTGTTATTGATTTCTAGTTTAATTCCATTGTGGTCTGAGAACATATATTGTGATTTCTATTCTTTTAAATTTGCTAAAGTGTGTTTTGTGGTTCAGAATGTGGTCTTTCTTGATGAATGTTCCATCTGAGTTTGAGAAGAATTTATATTTTGGTATTGTTGGATAAAATATCCTATAAATGCCAGTTAAGATACAGTTGATTGCTAGTGTTAAAGTCAGCTGTTTCCTCACTAGTTTTCTGCCTGATTGATGTATCAGTTACTGAAAGAATGTGGATTAATCTACCAATTACTGAAAGAATTTAGATCAGAAGACTTCAGCTCTGGTTGAAATTTACCCATAATATCTGATTTTCTGTTTTCCTTTGCAGTTCTATCAGTTTTTGCCTAAAGTATTTTGATATCCTCTTGTTAGGTGAATACAGTTTAGAATTATTGTCGTCTTGAAGAATTGATCCCTATATTATTATGTAATAACCCTTTTTATCTCTGATAATTTTCCTTTTTTTTGAGCATGCTGTGTCTGAAATTTATATAGTTAGTCCAACTTTCTTTTTGTTGTTGTTATTTGGAAGTCATTTCACTTAAAAAACTTTTATTTATAATTTTCTACTCCACTTTCCTTTTCATTAATGTTATCATGGTATATCTTTATCCATTCTTTTAATCTTTATGAGTCTGCATTTAAAGTAAAGTTCTGTAGACAACTTATAGCTGGATCTTACTCTTTTATCTATCCTGAAAACCTCTAGCTTTTAATTGCATGATTTAGATCATCCACATTTAAAGTGATTACTAATATAGTTGGATTAATATCGATCATGTTTGTAATTATTCCCTGTTCATCACATTTGTTCTTTGTTTCTTTTCCCTCTTTTTTCTGCTTTCTTTTATTTTGATGGAGCATTTCATATGATTCCATTTTGTCTTCTCTTTTAGCATATCAATTATACTTCTTCCTAAAAAACTTTTAGTCACTGTCCTAGAGCTTACAGTATAAGCCTATCTTCAAATAACACTGTATTATTTCACGTGTATAGTGCAGATAACTTACAACAGAATATTTTTAATTCTTCCTTCCCATCCCTGTGACATTTTACTGTGAATCATTTAGATCTGTTAAGAATAAAAATAAGTAAGATTTTATTTTACCTTCATCTATTACTTCTCCAGTGCTTTTTCCTTTATACAGATCCAAGTTTCTTACCAATATAATTTTCCTTATTCCCAAAGAGCTCGTTTTATTGTTTCTTGCAAGGCAGGTCTGCTGAAAATGAGTCCCTCAGTTTTTGTCTAAGGAGATATTTACTTCTCCTTAACTTTTGAAGGAGAAATTTTTGGCTATAGAATTATATATTACTGATTTTTTTCTCTTGATAATTGGTGTATTTTGTTACTATTTCTTCCTGCCTGCATGGTTTCTGATAAGAAGTCTGCTGTCATTCTTGTCATTGTTCCTCTATTGGTGAGGTTTTCTTCCTGCTCTGACTTCTTTCAAGATTTTCTTTGTCTTTGGTCTTCTGGAGTTTGAATATGATACGCGCGCGCGCGCGCGTGTGTGTGTGTGTGTGTGTATTTATTTCTTGTATCCTGCTTCCTGGCTCATTATTTTGGTGTCTCGTTAATTTTGGAATATTCTCATGCGTGTGTGCACAGTCACTTCAGTCATGTCTGACTCTTTGTGATACTATGAACTGTAGCTCGGCAGGCTCCCCTCTCTATGGGATTCTCCAGGCAAGAATACTAGAGTGGGTTGCCATTTCCTTCTCCAGGGGATTTTCCCAACCCAGGGATGGAACTGTGTCTCTTAAGTCTCCTGCATTGGCAAGCAGGTTCTTTACCACTAGCGCCACCTGGGAAGCCCCAGAGTATTCTCAGTTCAGTTCCGTCACTCAGTCGTGTCCGACTCTTTGTGACCTCATGGACTGCAGCACGCCAGACCTCCCTGTCCATCACCAACTTCCGGAGTTGACTCAAACTCATGTCCATTGGGTCGGTGATGCCATCCAACCATCTCATCCTCAGTCTCCCCTTCTCCTCCCACCTTCAATCTTTCCCAGCATCAATGTCTTTTCCAATGAGTCAGCTCTTCACATCAGGTGGCCAAAGTATTGGGGTTTCAGCTTCAATATCAGCCATTCCAATGAATATTCAGGACTGATTTTCTTTAGGATGGACTGGTTAGATCTTCTTGAGAGTCCAAGAGACTCTCAAGAGTTTTCTCCAACACCAGAGTTCAAAAGCATCAATTATTTGGCGCTCAGCTTTCTGTATAGTCAGCACTCACATCCACATGACTACTGGAAAAACCATAGTCTTGACTAGAGGGACCTTTGTTGACAAAGTAATGTCTCTGCTTTTTAATATGCTATCTAGTTTGATCATAATTGCCTTCCAAGGAGTAAATGTCTTTTTATTTCATGGCGGCAGTCACCATCTGCAGTGATTTTGGAGCCCCCCAAAATAAAATCTTCCACTGTTTTCCCATCTATTTGCCATGAAGTGCTTTAGTATGCTTATTTTTTTTCCTTCCTACATCAGTCTGCCATTAATTCGGTCTTCATTGACCTCTCTACCTCCCCATGTATTTATGTTTTTCTCAACTAAAGAAACCTCTAATTATATTTATCTCATGTATAGCTGCCCTCCCATGTCCCCTGAATCAGTTAGAGACGAGTTAAAATATTGAAACCTTTTCCCTCCTGGTGTGGAAAGGAAGGCAGGATGGGGCCTGGAAGGAAACCTTGCCATTTATTTGCCTTTTTCAGTGAGTGGTCTCTCGTTCCTTCTCAGTATGTAAGTTTATATCAGCATTTTCTATATGTCATATCTTGAAAAATATTGGGAAGCACTGATCTAGAAATAATAGGTATTAAGCCTTAATACCAATCCGTTGATAATGAAGCAGTAGTCACATTTAAATTTTGGTTGAAGAGAAAACATTTAAGTGGAAATGCCACTAGCGTCAAATAATTTTCTTACCCTACTATAGAAAGATCAGATTTACTCTAGTTTTCTTTTTTATATATGGCTAATATTTTAGGTCCGTTGTTTCACTTGAATTATGCTTATGACTTTTTAACTTATAAAGGACTAAGTATGCTGACTATCAAAGAAAAGATTCTATGTTTAGTCATCCAAGGGGTTACAACTGAAATACCAATATTGAAAAGGCTACTTTTTGTAGAGAGGAGTATAGCAGTGCAAAATGATACAGGCAGGCCCATGGGCCTGAAGTCAGAGTAACTAAAGTTATTTTTATATAGGTTAAATATTTTCTTATAACCATAATACTATCAGTGTATCACTGCTGATTATGAAAGTTTTGGATTCTGAATATTTAACCTATTTGCCAAGGTGGTTTGTTTTTGATTCCATTGGATCATGGTTTTGGAAGGAGCTGGGCCTATAGGCAGGTAATCACAACTGCTCCTTGAGTATCTGCTCTGTGCTCAGCACTGTTCTGAGATTTGTCTACACAGAAGTAGTTCAGGATATGGTCTTCAGTCTCAAGGAATTGGCAAGCTATATGAAGTGATATAGTAAGATAATATTGACATAGATGAGACAATAATTATTTCGAGCTGTGTTTGGGCTGAAAATGACAGTACCAATTAGAAAACTAAATACAAAGCTGCAAGTTTACTTGAGAGGTGAGTCTGTGCTCAGTTCACCTTTATTATCTGCTCAGTGATTGGGAACTATATGTAGGAAGTATGTAATGAACATTTGTTAAATAAATAAGCAAATGTTAATAGTAAATTGTGTGGTTCTGTCACTAGAATAAGAATTAAATGAAAAAAACAGAATTGAGAGGGAAATCACTGAGGGCTCAGTATTCAGAGAAATCTTTATAGAGGAGTTTAATACTGAATTTTGAGATAGTTGGTAAGGGTACTAGAAACTGCATTCATTCATTCACTCATTCAAAAGAAAAGTTATTGAATGCCTACTATGAACACAGACATGGTGACATAAGTGAGCGGCAAATATTCCTGAGGCATAGGGAAGATTGCCTTTGGGGAACATTAAATTTCAATCATTTTTATATGACCGAATGATTGAATGCCTTAAAAATCAGTCAAAATAATTTGAGGAGACAATAACCACTGAAAGTTGTTTGTTTATTTGTTTTATTTTAGTGAGAGGAGTAATGCAATGAAAGGATTTATTTTAGGAAGCGTGTTTCGAAAGTGGTGTGTAGGATTATCCTAAACATATTGTTGTTTCTTCTGTTTTTAGAAAAGCCTAGGGATAGATTTTTTGTAGACTTTCATGGCGGTCCATGAGAATGTTTAATTGCCCTTTTAAAAACAAATCCTTCTGGTATATCTTACCTACTTTTTCTTGTTGCAGTGTAATTCTGTTTTTTTTAGTTTGGAGTTGTGAAAATAGAGAACTTTTTCCTTGTTCTAGTCTTAGTAACTTCCAAAATACAATAGAAAATAAGCTCCAGGATGGGGAACACATGTATACCTGTGGCGGATTCATTTTGATATTTGGCAAATCTAATACAGTTATGTTAAGTTTAAAAATAAAATAAAATTTAAAAAAAAAATAAATAAATAAAAAAATAAATAAAAAAAAAAAAGAAAATAAGCTCCAATATAGCCTTTTACTCACCTGGTAAAATAACTCCAACTCTCTTGACTGTTTTCAAATAATTTGTTTCTTTAATGTTGAAGAACTTTCCATGACTATTAAACTCTAATGATATCTAATAAGATTTTCTCACATGGCCCTGGTTTCTCCTTTTGCTTTTACGCTTAGACAAGAGTAGTAGTAGTTGTTGTTCAGTTGCTCAGTCTTGTCCATCTCTTTGCGATCCCGTGGACTGCAGCACACCATGCTTTCTTGTCCCCCACTGTCTCCTGGAATTTGCTCACACGCATGTCTGCTGAGTCTGTGATGCTATCTAACCACCTCATCCTCTGTGACCTCCTTCTCCTCTGCCCTCAATCTTTCCCAGCATCAGAGTCTTTTCTAATGAGTTGGCTCTGCGAATCAGATGGCCAAAGTTGGACCTTCAACAAGTCCTTCCAGTGAATATTAAGGGTAGATTTCCTTTAGGATTGATTGGTTTGATCTCCTTGCTGTCTAAGTGACTCTCAAGGGTCTTCTCCAACACCACAGTTCAAAAGTATCAGTTCTTTGGCACTCAGCTTTCTTTATAGTCCAACTCTCACATCCATACATGACTACTGGAAAAACCATAGCCTTGACTACATGGACCTTTGTTGGCAAAATAATGTCTCTGCTCTCTAGGTTGGTCATAACTATTAAACTAGGTTTAATATGCTGTCTAGGTTGGTCATGACTATTCTTCCTAGGAGTAAGCGTCTTTTTATTTCATGGTGGCAGTCACCATCTGCAGTGATTTTGGACCCCCCAAAATAAAGTCAGCCACTGTTTCCCCATCTGTTTGCCATGAAGTGATGGGACCGGATGCCATGATCTTAGTTTTCTGAATGTTGAGCTTTAAGCCAACTTTTTGACTCTCCTCTTTCACTTTCATCAAGAGGCTCTTTAGTTCTTCTTCACTTTCTGCATAAGGGTGGTGTCATCTGCATATCTGAGGTTATTGATATTTCTCCCGGCAATCTTGATTCCAGCTGGTGCTTCATCCTGCCCAGTGTTTCTCATGATGTACTCTGCATATAAGTTAAATAAGCAGGGTGACAATATACAGCCTTGACATACTCCTTTTCCTATTTGGAACCAGTCTGTTATTCCATGTCCAGTTCTAACTCTTGCTTCCTGACCTGCATACAGATTTCTCAAGAGGCAGGTCAGGTGGTCTGGTATTCCCATCTCTTCCAGAATTCTCCACAGTTTATTGTGATCCACACAAAGGCTTTGGCATAGTCAATAAACCAAAAATAGATATTTTTCTGGAACTCTCTTGCTTTTTTGATGATCCAGTGGATGTTGGCAGTTTGATCTCTAGTTCCTCTGCCTTTTCTAAAACCAGCTTGAACATCTGGAAGTTCATGGTTCACATATTATTGAAGCCTAGCTTGGAGAAGTTTGAGCATTACTTTGCTAGCGTGTGAGACGAGTGCAATTGTGTGGTAGTTTGAGCATTCTTTGGCATTGCCTTTCTTTGAGATTGGAATGAAAACTGATCTTTTCCAGTCCTGTGGCCACTGCTGACTTTTCAAAAATTTGCTGGCATATTGAGTGTAGCACTTTCACAGCATCATCTTTCAGGATTTGAAATAGCCCAACTGGAATTCCATCACCTCCACTAGCTTTGTTCATAGTGATGCTTCCTAACTCCCACTTGACTTCACATTCCAGGATGTCTGGCTCTAGGTGAGTGATCACACCATCATGATTATCTTGGTTGTGAAGATCTTTTTTGTACAGTTCTTCTGTGTATTCTTGCCACTTCTTCTTAATATCTTCTGCTTCTGTTAGGTCCATACCATTTCTGTCCTTTATCAAGCCCATGTTTGCATGAAATGTTCCATTGGTATCGCTAATTTTCTTGAAGAGATCTCTAGTCTTTCACATTCTATTGTCTTCCTCTATTTCTTTGCATTGATCACTGAGGAAGGCTGTCTTGTCTGTCCTTGCTATTCTTTGGAACTCTGCATTCAAATGGGAATATCTTTCCTTTTCTCCTTTGCTTTTCGCTTCTCTTCTTTTCACAGCTATTTGTAAGACCTCCTCAGACAGCCATTTTGCTGTTTTGCATTTCTTTTTCTTGGGGATGCTCTTGCTCCCTGTCTCCTGTACAATGTCATGAAAGCTCCTAGGATAATTCCATTTTAAAGCAGTTTTTGGCTGTAAGGTCAACCCTATCCAATGCAGGATAAAGAATTTTTAATTTGGTGTTAGCTCAAATATTTTACGTTTTTTTTATTTCTCACCCTGTCACTATCATCATTTGTCAAGTGTTACTTTCTTAGCTCTTTATATAGCTCTTGTCATCTCCAAGGACTAGAAAAAGACTTACAGTAATAAATATCCAGAGCCATGTCCCTTCTTCCTTGTACGCTTATACATCTAGATATGGACGTGAAAGGTCAACTAACACGCAGGAATAAGGACAAGTTATCTGAGAACTTTAGGCAAGCTCTATCCACTGGATGGTGTTTCCTGATGGAGATTTAATGGGCCCAAATGGCCTTCTGGATATCTCTAACCAAGGATTCCATTCATGGAACTTAAACTGTCAAAGAGCACAGTGCTCAACTAAAATTGTCAAGGGCAGGAAAAAGTCTAAATAGGAATTCAGGTGTCTTTATATATTAAGGGTTGTTCTTATCAGATCACTAATTCTCCTCATCCAAGCTGATGCACATTAAAATTGGCTTAACTCACAAGACGAAAGGACAGAATATTAGGGGATCCAAAATAACCCACACTCTTTAGTTCTTTTCTTGTTTTACAGTCTGAAAGAACCCTCTTCAAATAAGGAAAGGAGTCCAATTTTCAAAAAGCGATTCCTCCATTTTTTTTTTTCTTTCTGAGTGGCACTCATACAGTAGCAGCAGTAAAATAAACAACGATGTGTTGGATTTTGTTTCTCTTTATCTATATGACATTTGTGTCATCACCGTAGCTCTAATCCATATTCAGGTCTTCATGTTTGGTGTGCAGTAATATGTAAATTATCTCGCCAGCTGCATGGAGCAGTGTTTGTTTATTCTATTTCTTTTGGCACTGCACAGAACTGAATTTCTGCCAAAATGGGGCTGCTTCAGGGAGCACTAATGCTCTGGGAGGAAGTTTTGAAAGGAAACGCACATCATAAGTCTTCACTCTGTGAAGCAGCAAAATCAAAACAAACTTTCTATTTACTAAAATATCAGTATTATGAATGTAAAATAATGTGTTTGTTAAAAATATAATGAGCATGCTGCCCATCTCCGGGATGCTTAGTATACGTGGGTTTTAGAAATGAGGACACAGCGCTGAGAAAGCTAGTGCATTTTTATTCTTGGTAAAAGAAGTAGGTGAAATGAAATAGACAGAGACAACATCTAGGATTTTAAGGAGGAAAGAAATATTTTAACATGCATATTAATCTCTGGAAACACATGGCATTTACATGCATTTAAATGTGGACAGCTGTGGTGTTTAAGTGTTAAAAAATTTCATTAATGATGCATAGAGCTATCTACTTCTGTTGGCAGGCCTTTCAGTCTTCAATCTGACACTTCCTTTTTTATTCAGCAAGCTAATTTCCCCTCTTTTGTGAGGAGTAACTGTTTTCACACTACTGCTTACCCAGCAAGCCTCCTTATTGTTTCATGGTTAATTATCTTCTCCAGCTTCACCTTCCCAGCAAAGGAGGCAGAGCCCTGCCTCCCCAACACTAATGAAAGCTGGGTTTTACGGGTGCACTGTGTAAATAAACGCAAGGTCTGATCAGACAACATAATAAATGAGTTCCTAAAGTTTATGGAGTCGCAGCTCATCTAGTGGTTTTACTGAATAATGAGGGAAAATGATTAATTTCATGGGAGGAAGGACTTTAATTTTGGAAAAAATAAAAGAAAACCTTTGTTACCTGTAATATAGAACCTACCAGCCAGATAAACATAAGGGATCTCTGTGTATCTAACTGTTCCTCACTCTTCCTAATAACAGCGATGACATCTGCCAGGAGAAAGTCTTGCATAGACTAGGCCTTTGAAAAATATTTTTGAGCTGATGCTAGTAGTAAAGAACCTGCCTGCCAGTGCAGGAGGCCTAAGAAAAGCAGGTTCGATCTCTGGGTCAGGAATATCCCCTGGAGGAGGGCATGGCAACCCACTCCAGTATTCTTGCCTGAGAATCCCATGGACAGAGGAGCCTGGTGGGCTACAGTCCATGGGGTCACACAGAATCGAACATGAAGAAGCGACTTAGCACACAAACATGGAGGTCACCTGGCTTTATACTTCCCTGATTAGTTGTCATTTATTAAGAAAAAAAAGAAAGAAAAAAAAGTAGCCAAGCTTTATGTAATTAAAGTATGCCTCACTCTGCACTGACTATAAGCAAAGCAGAGATAACTCGCAAATGCTACCATTGTTGCCTGCTTGGAGTAGCAAATTAGGCAGATCCGGCCTTGGTAATTAACTCCACTGGCCATAATGCATTGCCTCCCTGGACTATAAGCTCAGCATATCCTCTTAGTTGCCACTAGGGGCCCATATCTGAAGAGTTTAGGGTTTGAAATTATTTTTAGTTATTTTTTACATTGAAAAGGATTTTTTTTTTTTTTTTTTTTTTTTAGTATATGTGCTGCCGAAGCGAGCACTGAAAAGGATTTTAAGAGATTAAGGTGACCCTTGGCTTAAAGTTCAACATTCAGAAAACTAAGATCATAGCATCTGGCCCATCACTTCATGGGAAATAGATGGGGAAACAGTGGAAACAGTGTCAGATTTTATTTTTTTGGGCTCCAAAATCACTGCAGATGGTGATTGCGCCATGAAATTAAAAGACGCTTACTCCTTGGAAGAAAAGTTATGACCAACCTAGAGAGCATATTGAAAAGCAGAGATATTACTTTGCCAACAAAGGTCTGGCTAGTCAAGGCTATGGTTTTTCCTGTGGTCATGTATGGATGTGAGAGTTGGACTGTGAAGAAAGCTGAGCGCCGAAGAATTGATGCTTTTGAACTGTAGTGTTGGAGAAGACTCTTGAGAGTCCCTTGGACTGCAAGAAGATCCAACCAGTCCATCCTAAAGGAGATCAGTCCTGGGTGTTCATTGGAAGGACTGATGCTGAAGCTGAAACTCCAGTACTTTGGCCACCTCATGTAAAGAGTTAACTCATTTGAAAAGACCCTGATGCTGGGAGGAATTGGGGGCAGGAGGAGAAAGGAATGACAGAGGATGAGATGGCTGGATGGCATCACCGACTCGATGGACATGAGTTTGAGTGAACTCTGGGAGTTGGTGATGGACAGGGAGGCCTGGCATGCTATGATTCATGGGGTTGCAAGGAGTCAGACATGACTGAGCAACTGAACTGAACTGAACTGAAGCTTCTAATATTCTTTTTTTTTTAATTTACAAAATGAATTCACATTTTGAGATCATTTTTCCTCTAAAATGAAATTTACATTTCTTTGATTTGGGAACCTTTGATTTGGGTTACAGTTTGAATTAAGGTCCTGACATTTAAAACTCTCAAGAGCTTCCTTCATGAGAACCCAGGACCAGAGCTTCTGTTCCAGTGAAGAGTGAATTTTTATATCTAATCAGATCCTAGAAGCCTTAGTATTTTTCCCTTGAGATCTCAAAAAAGAAAATAACCCAGGGATTCTACATTTTTAACATTTCTAAGTACTCTAGGAATCAGAAGTATAAAATCTCTTGGAAACTTACTTCAAAGACCTTTACTAACTTCTAGGAATATTCATCCTGAAATTTCAAGCAACTTTTCAAGCATCAAGCATAACTTCTATACTCTCCATTCTTTGTTTATGTAGAATAGTGTAGTTCTTGAACAGTGTAGTTCAAGGGAGATATTCTAGCAATTGTGAGATTTCTCAGTTTTCCTTAAGTTTAAAAGAAGCTGTCTTTAGAGACTACTAAAACAGAACTGTAAATTTAATCTGTGTGGATCACAATAAACTGTGAAAAATTCTGAAAGAGATGGGAATACCAGACTACTTGACTTGCCTCTTGAGAATCCTATATGCAGGTCAGGAAGCAAGAGTTAGAACTGGACATGGAACAACAGACTGTTCCAAATAGGAAAAGGAGTATGTAAAGGCTGTATATTGTTACCTTGCTTATTTAACTTATATTCAGAGTACATCATGAGAAACACTAGGCTGGAAGAAGCACAAGCTGGACTCAAGATTGCCGGGAGAAATATCAATAATCTCAGATATGCAGATGACACCACCCTTATGGCAGAAAGTGAAGAAGAACTAAAGAGCCTCTTGATGAAAGTGAAAGAGGAGAGTCAAAAAGTTGGCTTAAAGCTCAACATTCAGAAAACGAAGATCATGGCATCTGGTCCCATCACTTCATGGGAAATAGATGGGGAAACAGTGGAAACAGTGTCAGACTTTATTTTTTGGGGCTCCAGAATCACTGCAGATGGTGATTGCAGCCATGAAATTAAGACGCTTACTCCTTAGAAGGAAAGTTATGACCAACCTAACAACATATTAAAAAGCAGAGACCTTTGTCAACAAAGGTCCGTCTGATCAAGGCTATGGTTTTTCCAGTAGTCATGTATGAATGTGAGAGTTGGACTATAAAGAAAGCTGAGTGCAGAAGAATTGATGCCTTTGAATTGCAGTGCTGGAGAAGACTCTTGAGAGTCCCTTCAAGGCATCCCTCCTGCAAGGAGATCCAACCAGTCCATCCTATAGGAGCTCCGTCCTGGGTGTTCATTGGAAGGACTGATGTTGAAGCTGAAAGTCCAATACTTTGGCCACCTGATGCGAAGAGCTGCCTCATTGGAAAAGACCCTAATGCTGGGAAAGGTTGAGGGCAGGAGGAGAAGGGGAGAACAGAGGATGAGATGGTTAGATGGCATCACCAACTCAATGGACATGAGTTTGGGTAAATTCTGGGAGTTGGTGATGGACAGGGAGGCCTGGCGTGCTGCAGTTCATGGGGTTGCAAAGAGTCAGACATGACTGAGTGACTGAACTGAACTGAAATCAAATCAAATCAGATTTAGAAAGAAAAATTAAGTCCTTTAAGAAAACAAATCATAACTGACCTTCCAGTTAATCATGTTAAACATTGGGCCAATCAGGTGATAAACTGAGAAATGCAAGAGATAAGTTTGGTTGACTTAAGATGGAAAAGAGATTAAATGTTATGTACCATTTTTAGTCATTTCAACATTTTTTTTTAGTTTTTTTTTCTCTGAATGGTGAGTTGTAATCACAGTATTAGAATTCAGCAGAAACAAACAAAACAAGACAAGCAAACCATTAAAAATAGGTATAATGCAGTGTTTGTTCTTAATGTGGACCTTTTGAGAGTGAAAAGACACAACGTTCCCTCAACTAATATGTACTTCATAAAGGACGCAGATCCTGGATGTGAGTGAACTCCATGAGCTGATATTTGACTTTTCAGGCAGGCTTCAGCATGTTAGCA
The DNA here is from genome assembly GCF_019923935.1 of Bubalus bubalis. Lineage (NCBI taxonomy): Eukaryota > Metazoa > Chordata > Mammalia > Artiodactyla > Bovidae > Bubalus > Bubalus bubalis. The sequence continues at coordinate 27,257,727 of NC_059176.1, read as the reverse complement.
AAGCTCACTTTGTACCTGAAGCTATCTCAGGTTGTGTTCGTAGAATTCAGTCTGAAAGTTGGAAACTCCTATGCTATGTCAGTAAACTTCATTTGTTTACAGAACTGTTCACCCCTGCTTTACCACAAATATGCTTTATAAGTTTTTTAAAATTGTAGGTTTTATTAATGGGAGATCCTTATTATAAAGGAAGGAACTAGACTGTACTTTTCACTAAGGTAAAGGAGAAGCAAAAATTACATCCCAGGGCCCAAAACTCAAATGTTATCTCAACTCTTGACAGTCGAAAGGCAAACACCAAGCAGGACAGTGACACAAGAATGGGGCCAGATGTCGTCATTAGGGGGAATTCTTTATGCAGCTTCACATGCGGGTTTGTTGTTGTCGTCCAAATAGGTTTACCATATGGCAGTAGGAGATAGGGGCTTCCCTGGTGGCTCAGTGGTAAAGAATCTGCCTGCCAATGCAGGAGACATGGATTTGATCCCTGGGTCAGGAAGATCCCCTGGAGAAGAAAATGGCAACACCCTCCAATATTCTTTCCTGGGAAATCCCATGGACAGAGGAGCCTGGTGGGGTATAGTCCATGGGCTTGCAAAGAGTCAGACACGACTGAGTGACTAAACAACAGCAACAAAGCCATAAATAAAATGTAGAAAATGCCACCATCTTGTGATTGGGTTTTTAAAACTTTATATTGAACTTGTTTTTTTGTTTTTTTTTTTTTTGTACTTCATTTTATTGGTTTCAGTTCTACACAGTACTGAAGAGATCAGATAAAGATATTCCTTTTATTAAAAAAATCTCTTCCCAAGTTGTTCTTTAAATTAATTTTTAAGCAATCCTAATTGTAGACACATTCTTGAAACTCTGGGGAAAATTTTCTGGAAAACAGAATAGTGACTAAAAAGAGAAAAATAAACTAGTTTTCCTGTTCATTCTATTCTGAATATAATAAAAATTTCAATGTTTGTACATAAAGCAATATTTAAGATAAAACAATTAATTTTCCAGTAGAAGCAAGTTATTTTTCTAGCTACTTCTAATGAAACTTTCAGAGTTGCATGGGAAAGTAACTTTTTCCTACAGTAGATGCTTAATGAATAGTGATTTATATAGTAATTAATTTGTTTTAAAAAAATAACTTGATGCAAGGCATTTGTCGGTTGCTACCTAGCTTTAAAACACCAATGCTGAGGTTACTACACCTAAGAGTTATGTCAACATTTTGACAGTATCTAAGTTTCTTTAATTTACTGGCACAAATGTGTTGCTTCTTAGTCAAAATAGCACTGTAAGACTGAAATTATAGAAAGAAGTGCTTCTAGTTTGTGTATCCTTCTTTCTTCTATGGAATTATTTCTTACAACCTCACAATCATTGGTTTATATAACCTCTAAGTTCTTGGCAACCTGTTCTTTACACACAAAATCTTATTTAAAAATTTTAAAGAGGGTTTTTGTTTATTTGTTTTAAATAGGCCCAAAGTCGGGATGGGCTACTAGAATCGAGGGAAGATGTGTTAGAACAATTGAAGAGTTTCCTGTATGTTCCGTGGCCTCCATGGTTTCCCCATTTGTGCTCCCTTTCCAAGACTGGTGCTGAAAGACAAGGAAGGTGGTGAATAGCATCTGGTAGGACCAGGTTCCCAATCTCAATAGCAGTTTTACTGTGGAACCTAGATTTCTTCAGGTTACTATCAAGCGTATCCTGTGCTCCTTTCCTCTCCTACCAGCCTCCAGGATATTCCCTCTCAAAGGGCAAATGACTTTCTTCTCACTAATTCACTGGCTTTGCCTCTCTTCTTGTCCTCTCTGCTTCTGTAACACTCGTAACCACCCACTGCTTTCAAAGTCTTCTCTCAGGTCCCAGAGTTTTACACCAGTCCTACCTGGATTTTCCTGCTGTGTTCCTTTTTCAGGTTGCTCATCCTTCCTTTGAAGGTACCCACAAAGTTTGGTTCCCTTTGCCTTTGCCTGAATGCCTTTCTCCTCAGTGTGGCCTGTAAACCTTCAGAATCATAGACAGTCAGGCCTCACGTGGCTAAACCTAGGGCAGGGGTGACTGCAGGGTGAAAAGAAGCAAGCCAGAACTGTGGGGCACACTCATTTAGTTGGCTTGCATGAATTTTATGAGGAGGCTTAGCATCAAGGTAATCAAAGGAGGAGAAAATTTCAAGAAAAATGGAGTCAAATGCTGCAGAAGACTGAAGTAACATAAGGGCAAAGGAGGATCAGTTGGTCTGGGCTGTCAGAAGGTCACTGGTGATCCTGTGGCAGACTCAGCAAATAAGGGCTCTTTTGATCACACTCTCTTCTCATGAGACTTTTGCACTGAATGAGTGAAGTTGAACTAAAAGAAGTACTATGTGTGTGCTGAGTTACTTCAGTCATGTCAGACTCTTTGCAGGGCCCTCCAGGCTCCTCTGTCCATGGGATTCTCCAGGAGAGAATACTGCAGTGGGTGGCCATGCCCTCCTCCAGGGGATCCTGCTGACCCACAGATTGAACCTGCATCTCTTATGTCTCCTTCATTGGTGGGCAGGTTCTTTACCATGAATGCCACTTGGGAAGCCCGAAGTAATATCCACAGGATGCTTTTCTCTTCAACATTTCTAGGAGTGATGAACATGCATTCAGACCAAAGAAGCCTGGAATAAAAAATCATCTTTATTGATAATATATGTGCAGTGATGTACATGAGTTCAGAAACATCTGTTGTAATATTTTTGTAAGCAAGGCCCTCAACAAAGTGACGTTACTTTACGTTTGATGGTGTTACAGGTTCAGAAAACTCAGTAGGACTGAAGACTGCTGTTTGCTTGTTTTGTTTTTAAATTGAGGTGAAGTTAACATAACATGAAATTAATCATTTAAACACAGAAATTCAGTGGCATTTTTTATTACATTCACAATGTTACATAACCATCACCTGTGTTTCCAAAACATTTTCATCACCCCAAAAGGAAAGCCTGCACCCATTAAGTAATTGCTCCCCCTTCCCCCCTCCCACAAGTCCCTGGCAACCACCAATTTTGATCCCGTCTCTATGGATTATCTAGTCTCTGGGTATTTTATGTAAATAAAATTATACAATATATGAGTTTTTGTGCCTGGCTTCTTTCACCAAGCAAAATGTTTTTGAGGCTGCTAGCTCATAACTGAGAAGTAGCTCCAGTTAGAAAGTCAAACATTTCTCCACATGGTTTTGTCATAGCAAAAAATCCTAAAGACCTTTTCAGAGTTCTTCAGCATTTCACGAGACCACAGACATGTCTTTTGTTTGCTCATTAAATAATTGTTTCGAGAACCTGCTTCTTACCAGGCACGGTTTTAGGTGCTAGGGCACTAATGGAGACAGCACAGAGCAGCTGCTGCCCTCGTGGAGCTTACAGCTAGGAGGAAAACCCTGATTCACAATGTCAAACTCTCTTTTGTCCCTGGTTCCTGTTGAAAAGTAAGGCAATTTACTTTAAATTTACTTTAAAACAACATCTCATGGATTTTTCATTTTCATCTAATTCAGAATATCTGTGTAGCCAAGACTGGGAAATATGTTCACGTCAGTACTCATTTTAGTGAGATTTGTGAGCTGACTTTGGGTTTTACTTGTCTGTTTTGAGTTTCTGATCAGCTTTGTTATTGAAAAAGAGCAACAGTTTTTGATCATTAGTGTGAGATAGACCTTCAAAGCATTTTCTGAGCTGAGACAAGTTACTTTAACATTATTGTCAATCTGATAGATAGTGAGCAGGATTTGATTGCTCTAATGTGTCAGTTGTGATAGAATTTCACAGACAATGGACCTGCCTTTTGAAAAAAAAAAAAAAGAGTATTTTCTGGAAATAGAAAGTCCTTGAGCTATAGGGCCTGCCGAGGGCTGGGCAGGCAACTTTTCTCATCTGGCTATTCCTGAGGAATATGCTCAGTGAGGACATGCAAAGACAAACCCACCCCCCATTTCCAGTGCAATGGGAGTAAGTCAGGGACCTGACTGATGTTGATTTCATTGGATTCCATGCATGTGGTTGCGCTAAAGAATTTAGTCAACCAACCACCAGTCTTAATGCAAACCTTGATAGGGTTATTTAACACTCAACTACTCTGTCCTCCTCTATTTTCACAGTATTTGCTATAGCTGCTATCCTTGTATCCCTACTATGTGCCAGGCCCTCCCACTAGGACTTCACAGACTTCTTTTCATTTAAAGCTCCCAGCAGTCTCTAAGATAGACACAATGTGCTCTGATTATCTTGAACAGATAAATGGTGTAACTGAGTCACATGTGTTAAATAACTTGTCCAGGATCATACTACTAACCTGTAAAGGGGGGCAACCCAGGATTCATACCCAGATCTGTTTGCTCCATATCCCACAATGGTTGATAAACAGTGAACATTTTTGCTTCTTATCCTATTTTATTTTTCATCTTTATTTCTTCTTGCTAACTCTGAATCTGTTCTCTGCCCATCAAAAGGCAGAGTACTACAAGCTCTGAATTCTCATAAAAGCTGTCTGTTTGTTAAGGACTAGCTCTTTCTTACAGTTGTTGATGTTTTTGAAAAAATTCTACCTATCTAATTTAGGAAAATAATTATGCATCTAATGATCAGACACTTTGGTTTTTTTACATTTGGAGGAGGTGGTGCTAGGGAAAATATTGCATCAAAAAAGCAGAGTAAGTATATTAAGGGTAGAATTTCCCTTCTTTAAATTGATCCCCCCACCCTTATCCATATATCATTTTCTCCCTCCTATCCAAACTTCCCTGTATTCTGCTTTTTGCTCTAGGGTAAATATGCTTATCTTTATTCAGTTATGGTTCTCTATGTTTTTGATACTTTTATTTGTATGTTTTTGTTATATTCTACTTTCCCGCAAATAAACTGCTCCTCCCAGGGCTTTGTAAGTGGTCTTGGTTAGTAAACTCTTGGATCTGGAATAAACAGGGGAACACAGATGGCAAGACCTCCTAATGATTTTGACTATTCTAAGCACAGAAATTTGACTGGAATATTCAGTTCATCCTAGTCTTTTTGATATACCTTAGTTTTTCAAAAGTTGCATCTCTTTAAAGGAAATTAAAGGAATCCAAAGGTAGTTATATCAGATCTCTGTTGGATTATTGTTTTATAGACTGTCAGGTTCCTTCATCTCCACTCTTTTGCTGATAATGTGTTTCTCATCACTTATAAAAATCTACCATTTAACTTAAAACTTTAAGAAAATCCTAGAGATGAAGTCCTGGGATACCTGACTCAAAGTCACGCAAGTGCAGAAGGAAGTTAATTTGGATAGGTATTACTTGCTGCAATTGGAATCTTGGTCATTATCATCATCATAATTATTTTCCAGCCACTTTTAGTTTCTCTGTCTATATTACACTAACATAAATAACCTGCCTCTAATAATAAAAACAAAACAAAGTAACACCAATTAATTCCACTTGGTCTTGAGCAGATCTGCAAAGATGTGTGTGTGTGTATGTGTGTGTGTGTGTGTACGCACACCTGTGTGTAACTATATACAGAGAGTCCTTGGTTTAGGCCAGAATTCTGCACCAGTGAAACAGGTTTATGAATGAAAAGCCTTTGCACAAATGGGTTTAATTCAGAATTATCTCTGAAAAGGCAGACTCTCTATTGGAACTGCATGTACTACTCACCATCTTCTTGGTTTCACAAATATTCTTAGGTTTTTTTTTCCTGAAACCATGTTTGATTTATCACTTTATCAAAGACAGGGAACATCTGAGATATTTTATAAAGCACCAGATAATTCCTCTAGAAAAACAAAACAACAAAAAATGCTTAACTAGCTTGAGGATTATTTGCTATATTGGGCTATCCTCAAAGAGAACATTTGACCAAATAATTTTCCAGCCAGTTATATCACTCTGTACATTTGTCTTTTTTTTTTAAGACAACTTTTTAGTTATATAAATGTTGTAAATGTCCTTCCTCTTGGAAACTTTCCCTACTTTTTTTTTACCCTCAAGGTATATTTTATGTTTGAGGTTAAATCTTGAAGAAATGGAGATTTTACTGAAAATATTGACAGAATTTAATTCATAACAGAAAAGAGTGAACGAGGGCAGAGTGATCAGCTCTTCTTTAATATGTAAAATGTAAAGTCTAAAGTGAATGATTTTCTAATGGGTCTTGTCAGATATTCCCCAGAGTTGACTTAAAAACTTTTTTGAAATTACAATCAAGTTAAGAGATTTATAGGAAGAAAGAATTAGGAAAGTAAAAGGACAATATTATAGACAGAAGTTTAATCTTCTCCTATGGAAATCTTCCACTCCAACTACTTTACTGAGTGAAAGATTTGTTCTTGTAGATGCTGCCATGCGAGTTTTATACTTTTTGTGGGCTTGCGTTTGTGAAGCCACAAAGGCAGCCTTCGGTCAGAAAACAACATGTCATAGAGGGCAAGTCCGAGTTACAGGCGTCCCTTGGGCTCAGCTCCTGGTGCCCATCCAGGTGCAGCCCGAGTGAGCCCCCGGGTTTGGGACCCTCACAGAAAATCTGTACCTCTAAATGTTAAAATCAACCTGAGAGTTACAGAGAGAACTCTTTTGAAAGACAAATTCAGTTATTTATTAGCATTCTCAGAGTCCAGTGTTGCCAAGATAGTATTTGAAATTAATGTACTATTTGATTCGACTGACTGACTATTTCTACAGCTAAGGATGTTAAAATTCAGTAGTCGTACTAACTGGTCATTAGTACTTCCTTTATCAGCAAGCAAAGAATAAACAGAAAGTCTAATAAAAATTCATCATGGTGAACGTACCCCATACCTAAGTCAGCATGATGATAGCTGGTGAACTATATTAAGGGCCGTAATGTTGGTAGGAAAGATTCTGTTCGAAAATTTAAGAATATCCCTCAATTAATGTTTACTTTGTATCTGGACTCTTTTAAACTTAAGTAGGCTATACAGATAATCTCTTACGTATCCAGTGCTAATGGGTATTTTGCGCTTAATGTGTTCTTGTGGTATCCTTCCACTAGTGGTTTCAGGAAGGACTGAGCGCTTCTTAGGAGAGCACTGGGAGTGTGCTGTGGTGAAGCCTTTTTCCCACTCCTGAGGAAGAAAAGCACCATGGCCTGCTTTTCAACCAGATTGTCAAAATAATTCTGAATTGTAATGCAGATATGCTGACCTGTTAATACAGTGAGACACCTCTCTCTATGTACCACGTCATGAATCCCTTGTGATTTTAAGAGCAAATTGAAAGGAAAGATGAGGAGAGAATGAGGTAGGCCGGGAAAACCCTTTATGAATTAACTAAAGGCCACTCGAGAGCAATTCTCCACGCACTGACTATTCCAGCTGCTTTATATTGACTGCCTCCTCAGCCCTTCACGAGCATTAGCTCACTTAACCCTCAGAATAATCTCTGAAGATGGACAGTGCTGACCCCCTTGAAAAAGTGGTGTGAGGCGATGACTGCCCAGAAAGGTTAAGTGACTTGCCCAAGACCATGCCAAACCCATTCAGCTTCTGTGTCCCAGAATGTGTCATGCTCCACCGAAGAGGGTAAAAATCAAGAAATCCAAGGAAGAACAAGAACCCAACTGTGCAGGCAGAAAGCAGCCTAAGAGAATCTGGGCTGCTTCATTCATGGAATCAGGAAGTCCTCAGATAGTTGTTATTCTAGGGCTGGAGTTGGGCTGGAGGGGGGGTTTCTGCCTGGACTTTATAAAGGGACAGTATGAGAGAAGTGAACAAGGGATCAAGGATCAAAGTGGAATCTCTGTGGTAGAGACCAGGGAAGAGAGAGACCATGAGAACAGTGACTAATGACTCAGAAGCTACCCTGCAGTACTGGGGCCCGAGACTCAAGTCCAGGAAGATGCAGGTAAATAAACCAGTCAGATGGTGCTCCGCTTGGGTCTGATTGGGAACAGGGTCACATTCTGAAGAGGAGGAACCCTAAAGGGAAGGCAGTGGAAAAGATAGACCTATGAGAGCTTCTGGCCAGTGAATGGCTTTACAGATAGCTACAACTCTCTTCTCTTTTCCCAGAAGCGGCATCAAGTGGAGAACTCAGGAACCAGAAGCAAGAGGGGATTTCACCATATGTGGGTGCAGATAGTACTCCATTATGCACTCCAGAACTGTCATAATATTAGAGTGAATGTACCTTAAAAGATGTTACAGGCCAACCTCTTTTTACCTTTATTTACCTGACAGTTTTATCTTCACCCAATCCAAGGTTAAAAATGTAGAAGAAATCAATAAGAAATAGTTAATTCCATAAATTACATATTTGACTGTAATAATCTTACATTTTAATCTATGTTATTGCCCCCAGTGACAAATTACTATTGATAGAAAAGCCTCTTTCAATAATTTTGGATGTTATTCCAGAGAGGAATAGAGTTGATAATTATGCTATCTTTCAAATTCATGCTTGGGGCAAATTTCTTTCCTGACTATTCCAAGAGATTTTGAATGGATGAAATTTTCATGCTTGTGTTCCCTAATTCTTCTGCCTTTTTTTTTTTTTCCTTTCTCCTACACAGGAGGCTTTGAATGTGATTGATCCTGGCTTGATGGACCTAAATGGGACGAGTGAGGATGCCTTAGAATGGGATGAAACTGACATAAGTAACAAGTTAATTAGTTTGAACGAAGAATCGAATGACCTCGATCAAGAATCCCAACCTGTCAGGCCTTCCTTAAACCTTAAAGAGACAGGGAGTGAGAACCCGAGTTATGAAGAAGAGGCAGGTGGCCACGGGGCATCTCAGTATGCATCAAGTATCACTGCTCCATCCAGTCCACACGTTTACCAGGTCTACAGCCTCCACAATGTTGAACTCTATGAAGACAGCCACATCCCATTCCTGAAAAACAATCCAAAGTTCACTAGCATGACACAGCCGAGTGTTTTAACTAAGAGTCTCAGCAAAGACTCTTCCTTTTCATCTACCAAATCTTTGCCAGATCTTCTAGGGGGTTCCAATTTGGTGAAGCCCTGCCCATGCCATGGAGGAGACATGAGCCAAAATTCAGGTAGTGAGAGTGGAATTGTCAGTGAAGGAGACACCGAAACCACCACCAACTCTGAAATGTGCTTGCTCAATGCAGTGGATGGGTCCCCAAGTAACCCTGACACTGAACATCTGGACCCACAAATGGGAGATGCAGTTAACATGTTAAAGCAAAAGATTAAAGATGAGGAGGAACGAATTAAGCTCCCAAATAGCTCTCAGTTACCCATTTCACCAGTGGGTTGTGTAAATGGAAAAGTTGGAGATTTAAACAGTGTTACCAAACATACCCCTGATTGTTTGGGAGAAGAATTACAAGGAAAACATGATGTGTTTACATTTTATGATTACTCGTACCTCCAAGGCTCAAAACTCAAATTACCGATGATAATGAAACAGTCACAAAGTGAAAAAGCACATGTGGAGGATCCCCTGCTTCATGGTTTGTATTTTGATAAAAAATCCTGCAAATCTAAACATCAGGCTACAGAGTTACAACCAGATGCACCTCCCCATGAAAGGATTTTGGCAAGTGCACCCCATGAAATGGATCGCAGTTCATATAAAAGTGGTGATGTAGAGAAGACATTCACTGGCATGCAGAATGCCAGACAGCTCTCTCTTTTATCTCATAGTTCGTCTATTGAGTCTCTTTCTCCAGGGGGTGATTTATTTGCATTGGGCATCTTGAAAAATGGCAGTGACAGCCTCCAGCGAAGCACTTCTTTAGAAAGTTGGTTGACATCTTATAAAAGCAATGAAGATCTTTTTAGCTGTCACAGCTCCGGGGACTTAAGTGTGAGCAGTGGCTCAGTTGGTGAACTGAGTAAAAGAACATTAGATCTCCTGAATCGTTTGGAGAATATCCAGAGCCCTTCAGAGCAGAAGATAAAGCGAAGTGTTTCCGATATCACTCTTCAAAGCTGTTCCCAAAAGATGTCTTTCCCTGGCCAACTGTCACTGGACATGGCATCTTCTATTAATGAAGACTCACCAGCATCTCTTACAGAACTAAGCAGCAGTGATGAGCTTTCTCTTTGCTCGGAGGATATTGTGTTACACAAGAACAAGATCCCAGAATCGAATGTGTCATTTAGGAAGCGCCTTCCTCGTTCGGTGGCCGATGAAAGTGATGTCAATGTCAGCATGATCGTGAATGTCTCTTGCACCTCTGCCTGCACCGATGATGAAGATGACAGTGACCTCCTCTCCAGCTCAACACTCACCTTAACAGAAGAAGAGCTGTGCGTCAAAGATGAGGATGATGACTCCAGTATTGCAACAGACGATGAAATTTATGAAGACTGCAATGTGATGTCCGGGCTGGACTACATAAAGAATGAGCTGCAGACCTGGATGAGACCCAAGCTTTCCTTGACAAGAGATAAGAGAAGGTGTAATCTCAGTGATGAAATCAAAGGCAGTAAGGATGTAAGTAGTAGTGAGATGATCAATTCCTCAGACACCCTCAACATTGAGACCCTTCTCAATGGCTCAATAAAACATCTCCCTGAAAATAATGGGAATAGTAAGAATTTACCCCACACCCGTGAGTTAGGGACAAAAGGTGAAAATAAGAAAAATATTTTCAAAGTTAATAAAGATCCATATGTGGCAGACATGGAAAATGGCAATATTGAAAGCATTCCAGAAAGTCAGAAGGACAAACTGAATGAGATTTCAAAGGAATCAGAAAGTCTTGGTTCAGCTGGGAAAAGGATTTCAGAGAGTGAGCATTGTAAGTGCAAACCAGTTATGGATGGCTCAGATGAATCAAATATTGCTGGGAAGGAGTCTGTTCCCCAAATGGCTAGACATGTCCCAAAGAAATGTCAAAACCACCACCATTTTGAAAATCAGAGTGCTGCTTCTACTCCCACTGAGAAATCTTGTCCAGAACTGCCTTCAGAAACCAGTGTTATCAATGGACAGGACTCCAATGTACTGAAATCGTCATCTAATAATGCACCAAGTATGGCTGGAAAACCTGCTGGTTGCTGCCTAGCACGCGAACAAAATGAAACGGAGGAAAATGTTGCCTCCAGTGACAACGTTTCCTGTTGTGACTGTGAACCAGACATTTTTCATCAAAAAGATGCCGAAGATTGCTCAGTACACGACTTTGTTAAGGAAATCATTGACATGGCTTCAACAGCCCTGAAATGTAAATCTCAACCTGAAAACGAGGTCACTGCTCCTACTTCATTAACTCAAATCAAGGAGAAGGTGTTGGAGCATTCTCATCGGCCCATCCAGCTAAGAAAAGGGGACTTTTATTCCTACTTATCTCTCTCCTCTCATGACAGTGATTGTGGGGAGGTCACCAATTACATTGAAGAGAAGAGCAGCACTCCATTGCCAACAGACATGACTGACTCTGGCTCAGAAGACAAGGAGGACACTGAATACTTCTTCGAGGCCTGTGTTGAGGAGGACCCTGCTGAAGACAAGCTCTGTTTCTCTGATGCTCCTCCAAATAAACCTGCGGATCCCACCGAGGCTGCAGTACCCCTGCTAGCAGGAGCAGGCTCTTCCAGGTTCAGCGATACTCCCCTCCTCACCAATAATGCAGACACAGTGGCCCTTTCAAGTCCTCCGAAAGGAGGTGATATAGGAAAGGAAGTGGATGGTTTACCCCAAGCTTCTAATGTCCATGGAGAAAGCGCAGAGGTAACTACTCCTTCAAGGCTGGGCAGTGAAAAGGAGAGTTCAGAAAACCCAGCTGAGTCTGCAAGGCCAGAAGAACACAGTGCTTCTTCAGCCCCATCTGGAGTTCCCAGACTCTCCTCGAAGGCAAAGCAGCCAAAGGACAAGGCCTCATGGCATCCCAGCCCCACAGCTTTAACCTGTGAAGAGAAGCTGCTAAACTTTCATGAAGAACGACATAGAAATATGCATAGGTAGAAGGTAACCCTCTCCAAGCATGAAAATCATCTCATTGAAAGGTACGTATAGTCCTCATGTTTTAATGTATATTGAATATATTGTCACATATATATTTAATACAGACATACTTAAAATATGAGTTTTAGTCAACAAAGCTATGATAGGAGAAAGGACTGGTCAGGATGGCTGGTCATGACAGATATTTATCTGAATAAGGCATTTAGACGGAAGAAATACTCCCAACCATGCAAGGAACTATGAAGCAAAAGGGGGGAAAAACAGGCACCATTGACATTTTTAGTAACATTACCTTTATCACATCATTATGCCAAGAAGAATCAAAAATTTGAGGAAGTAGTCAAATACAGTAGAGCCTCAAATGCGTCCATTAAGGGAGGAAAAGGGGTTCTCCTCCAGATTGCAATTATACCCTCTGATCAGAATGCACACACAGGGCTCCCCGCTTCGGCTTCTGTGCTGGGCCTGCTCCCCTCAGTGCCGAGAGGTGATCAGTGATGAAGTTAAAGCTGCGCCTCCGGATCTGGGCCTTCCTTTTACGCTTCTGTCTAATGTAACTATCGTCACTTTTACTTCCCTGGTGGAAGGCTGTGCTGTCACAGGTCCTAATCACGACTGAGTCTGAGGATTCAAACAGGAGGGGAAAGTTGCTGTTAAAGAAGAGGCTTTTATTTATCCACACAGAGACTGAGAACAGGCTCCGAAAGCAAATGCGGAGAGAATACATGACAAGTTAATGGCGTTTTGATAAAAACAGAATTTTTGAATTTTGCCTGAAGGTGACAGGCTGATTTCCATCCTTGTTTTTTTTTTTTTTTTTTTAAAGAAAGTCATTCTGCTCTTCGTGTTTAATAAGACAGCTACTGATTGATAATTCTGATAGGATGATACAATTCTAAAAGTGACACCGAAACTCTGTTATTTCCCATTTCTAAGCCTCAGTGATGAATATACTTTCTCAATCAAGTTTAAAAAAGAAAATGTGAGTTTTTGAATGTGAGAGTTGTATTTCACCAAAGTATGAGGTACTGACTGCCATCTCCACCCCCTACTCCAGAAGCTTAATGCAGTAACCTAAACTCGTGCTATAGGAAATGAATTACAGAAGCAATCTACCCTAATTTGTTAACTTATTCAAATAACAGTTATTATACTTAACTATGCTAAAGATTATCTTTTTTGTGGCAGATTGTTTATTTTTTGATGAGCCTAATTACTGATTTTCTAAAAGTAATTTACATTTATTACAAATACATCTTTTAAAATGTGACAGATAATGTTGTTCCCATAATGTATTATGAAAAAAGTTACTATTTAAAAACACATTATTTAATTTGAAAGATGAATGGCAAACATCATTATTTTTTTTCCTGCAACACCTGTGCCCTCAGCTCATTAAAATGTGTGATTCTGTGTAGAGCTGCTAGAAATGGGGAGTGAGGGGGGAATCTATACCATATATATACCCTAAAAATAAACTCAGTATGCAAAATTGTAGGAAAGCAGCCCTACTTACTAATATAGCACAACTAATTTTCTGTGTTTCAGACTCTATTTACAATTGGCTGCAAGGGAGAACAAAAGTAGGAGAGAGAGAAATGTATTTTCTGTGAAACATGTCCACCCTATAATCACATTCTCCATCAGTATGCAGTAAAACTGACCATTAAGGGAGAATAACTGCCATTCCATAAGCTGCTTCAAAACAAGTTCTATTAGAACCAATTGTACCGCCAGCTCTGCCAACCTCCACAGAAGGGCCGGTAGAGCCTGGCTGATTTTTGTTTTCTGAAAGGGGATCAAGGCTTGAAAGCAACACCACTCTGGGTGCAGACTTATGTGACGGTGACCCTCAGATCACCAGTCATGCCGAGATCTGGTCTTGAGAAGCTCTGGCACTGGAGAAACCTCTGGGGTGTACGCCTTCCTTTTTGATGCCCTGGGGATTTTTCCTCTCCCCTATACAGATATAGAATTGAAATGAAATGTAATGACTTGCAGCTCCATCTTTAGACTCGGGGAAGGGAATATGCTGATGGATCTGTGTAATCCCCACAATTTTACAGGCATGGACAGTGTAAAATTATCTGCCAGCCCGCCTGCCACTTAGCAATATTTTGTGGAGCCCCTGTGGTTCAATGCCTGGCCAATCACAGGCAATGGGAGAAGCAGCCAGATTTTATTTCTGCAGAACTCACATCGCCCCCAAGTGACTTGTAACCAGCCTAAGGCCATTTAGGTAGCCATGTTTATTCGGCCTATTCAGTGTTCTCAGTTTCATGTAGACAGAACATCTGGATACCTAAACTTTTCACCAGTCATTAATGCTGGGTACCTGGGTGTAAGTATTTACATATTGTTAAAATACTACCAACTAGGACAAGTTATTTAATCTCAAAATGTTGACACACCTTCTGTGTTGAATGTCAGGAATCCATAGTAAAATTATATGTAAATATGAGGTTGAGGTTTCATGTCTATGAAAGCTTAATTGTTGTCATTGTTCTCCCTTCAAGATTCAGAAAAGCAAAAAGAAAAACTCCACTTTTTAAAGCCATTTGAAAGCTATCACTTGGGATGCCCTTTTTATCAGGAAAATAAAGTTTGCCAAATTTGGTTTTTTCCCACCAGAAATAAGTTCTCAGAGGATGAAATGATTGTAATGTCTTCTAGAAGAGCTGTAACTTAGAAGAGCAGTTATAGTCCTCAAGAGAAACAAACATTTCTTTTTTGCAAAATTTTTGGAACAAGTTTTTCATTTACTGTGTTCTAATTAAAAGCCCACTGGATCTGTTTGAGAAATTGTAACTTGCTCTAACACAGGACGCATTTGCACTGATTTCCAGGAGCACTGCTGTGCCGTTCACTATTTTCATTTCTGTATCATGTTTCTCCAAACATAGAGGGGTCAGTTATAGCAAATCACATCAAAGAAAGGTAACTGGATAGATCCAGATATTTCTGCCTAATTTGAAGGAAGCATATGTGTCTGGAGAGCCTCCTAGGACCTACCTAAGAGATGTACTTTGCACTAATCTTTTTGCCGTATTCTGACAGTTCTTTCTTCATAATCCTCATCATAAGCCTCTGACCTTTGGTGAATGATTCAGGCTGGGTAAATCCTGTGATACAAAAATTGAACTCATCACATGCAGCCAGTGTATACTGTTTTTTTTCCTTTGGTTTTTCTCTGATTTTCTGGAGTTTTTTAGTGTGGGAGGGTGCTATATTTACTTAAGATGTACATATTTCCTTCAGAATCTTTTTAGCTTTATTGCCTTTCCTACTTTATCAGTCTGCAAAGAGTTAGAGGGCCATAGATTTTGGATTTTAGGCAAGTACTTGTATTTGTGCATGCTCAAATATACATATGTACAGTAAACAGTGCTGCTACTCAGTTTTTATAAACTCAGAAAGCTCTGAAAGCAACAGTTCTCGTGTACACAACAAATTGTTATTGTGTTATTTGGAATGACATTAAGTGTTTGATATGACCCAAAGTTGACCAAGCAGTTTAGGAAACTACTCTTGGTGGTAGTGTATTAATTTTCCCTAAACAACATAGATGTGATCTTATTATATTTACCTTTAAATCACCCTAATAAATCAAAGTTCTGTTGGATGTGAGGTGCTTTTTCAAATTTCCTAGCACTTCAGAATAACGAACACTGCCACTCTAAATATCAAAGATTTTATTGGGCATCACCAATTTCACATGCACTCCCACACGCACGCATGCACACACTCACACATATACACACAGCCCAGATCTTTGTCTCAACCAGCTTATCCTGACCCTTTCCAAATGGGCCAGATTGAAAGTTTTGATTATCCAGAGGAATTTAAGTACTGTCATTTAGTTAGCCCATATTTGCCTCACCTAAGAATTCCCTACTCAGTAGCCGGATTTCAAATGAGTCATGTCCTCAGCATTTGAACAATGCACCATGCCTTTCTTGAGTTACTGCATTATTTTACTGTAACAAATTTCATCCCATCTGTTCCTGTCTTTCTCTCCCTGTTCTTGATAACTTGCCTTTACTCCCCAACATCATGTGGCTCCAGCCAAACCATATTTGCTCAAGTTTTTCTGGCTCTTGAACAGGTTGCAAGATTATAGAGGAAGAGAGTAAGACAGAAAGAATGAAAGTAGTTCTAGAAGGACCATAAAGCAACCTGACATCAGACTTGAGAACTCAGTTTAAACCCCTACAAGCAAAAGCCTGCTATATTTGAGAGCTAGTCAGAGCACCTACCACAATTGCATCCTGCATTGCCTAATTTTAATTGTTCCTCATACTCGACAGGTTGATTTTAGCCACTTAGAAATATAAAGAACCAATTGAGTTTGTAACAAATTTGTATCTGAGCCATCAGATGTACAGAAATAATTGAATCATTCTCATTTGCACAATGCTGTCAGTACTTTAAATGAAATGCATTCGTGTTTGAGCTAGAAGCCCCAGTTGTATCCTTTCATAGGCAAGGGCCTGAAGGATTTGGGTTTATCACATTTATGAATATTTCACCATTGTAAAATAATGGAATTGTTCAATCCCACCATCACAATTGTTCAGTCCCACCGTCACATGTATAGTGATTGAAGGAAGGGTTAAACCCAAGAGTCCAGACTCCCACTCTGTGAATCAAGTCAAACTTGACAATTATTTTTCTTTAAAACTATGTCTTTTTAAAAAACAAAGCAATCTATTTTGCACAATGATTCTGAAACATTTGAGCTGTTACAAGCACTCTATTTTATGTATCCTTTCATTTCAGAACATTAGCAAGCATTTCTAAAATGGTAGGCTTCATCAGTTCCTCAAAGGGGCTCAGTTGATACTTTGCTGTGTCACTTGGCATCAGCAGCCTCACATTTTCATACTGATTTGAAGCTATCTCAAGTATTCAAAACCGAGTTCACAAGCAAAGGGCTTCCCTGATAGCTCAGCTGGTAAAGAATCCACCTGCAATGAGGGAGACATGGGTTCTATCCCTGGGAAGATCCCCTGGAGAAGGGAAGGGCTATCCACTCCAGTATTCTGGCCTGGAAAATTCCATGGACTGTGTAGTCCATAGGGTTGCAAAGAGTTAGACATGACTGAGCAACTTTCACTCACAAGCAAGAGTAGATGAGATCCAGAGAAAAAGTCAAACTTGGTAATTGTTTTTCTTTAAAACTTTCTTTTTTAAAAACAAAGCAATCTATTTTGCACATTGATTCTGAAACATTTGGGCTATTACAACCTTTTTATTTTATGTATCCTTTTATTTCAGAACATTAGCAAGCATTTCTAAAATCGTGGCCTTCATCAGTTTTGCAAATGAAACAGACACTTCTGAAAGCTTTTCCTCTCACTTCTTTGTCTCTTGTAGGTAAGCCTGGCTGCAGCTCAAGGGTGGCCTCACCCCCCTCCCTGGGCTGGTCTCTGGCTCCATCGTGTCACTGCCGTTTGTTACATTGACCTCTCCCCAGATGAACCTTTCTTCTGAATGCGGTTGTCCACATGAGCCTTGTGATCTGGATGTGCACTGGTTCTCTTTAAGTGATTGTCTTTGAAGTTCAGCAAAGCTGCTTGTTCTCCCATGGATTCCTGTCCCAAGCTACCTCTACCGACCCCACCTCTCCAGCAAGACTTTTCAGTTTGCCTTCTCCCCTCCCCATCAACTCTTTAAAATTCTGCAGTTCACCAAATTGATGGTCCATTAAATTCACCTATCTGGAATGAACCCCCCCGCCCCCGACTCCCTGCCCTGCTGGTGGTACTTGACCAATCTCATGTTTCAGTTTTGATTCTTTTTAATAGTATGATGCCTATGTTTATGGAAAGAGATTTACCTGAAAGGCCAATATTTGATTTTATGGCAGCAAAGGGAAGAAACACTGGTCCTTCTTTCAAAGTTAAGCAACTTTTGAAAGCACCATTTTATTTATTTCCTTTTAAAAAGAATAATCTATGCAGCACTTCAGGAAACAACTATATGGTGTTGTATATTATAAACTGGTGACATTCTACTATTAAATTATGTACAACGTTTTCTTTTTTTATGCTTCTTGAGGTGGTAATGAGAAAAAAGTTTTTTAAAAAAGTGTGCCTTGCTGTATTTCTTATACCATTTATTAAAAAGCTGCTTTCATGGTAAAATTGTGTTGGTTTGAAAGGAGGAAATAGCAAGGTTAAGATGTGTGAATAATTTCTGTATATATGTATAACCAAGTACAAACATTGATGTATAATGACAGTACAAAATGCTTTCATGTTTGTGATGTCTAGTGATGTGGAAAATATAAGCCTTAAATCCATTAGATTGCATGGCAATTAAAATTGGCATAATAAACATAGTTTATTGGGGGAAAAGGAAAATTAGTGATCTCTTTTACCTGTGTTCTTTACCAAATTATTGCACCTGGTTCTGGAAAAATGTGACATGTAGCAGCTTCCAAAATATTCATATTGCATAAGAGATGAAGCTTTCACAATTTTAAAAATCTTTCTGATCACTATAAAGATCTTGGAACACAAATGATTAAATGCCAGTTCCCCTAAACCAATAAAAATTTATCTTAGATTTTTTAATTTATATTTATCATTGATGGTATATTTTGGGTTTCGGGATACCTAGTATATCTTATATTTATGTTATATAATTCTTTTGAATGGATTTGATAGAAAAAAATAGTAGAAAAGTATAAAAAAGTTGATTATTTTTTAATTTAAACTATAGATTTCAAGTGTATTTATTTTGTGTAAAAGAAGTTAGCTAAGAAATACTCCATTTGGTCTTTACTTGCTCTTGTTAAATGTATTTATGAATTTATATCCTAATGCCTACTAAAGTACCTGACACATAGTAGGTACTCAATAAAAATCTGCTGAGTTGAAGTATTGAATTAGGTAATACGGATGACATCTATCTATTCATTTTGAGAAAGCTACACTAAAACACATAAACAATTAGAAAAAAGATGTAATGCAATATAAAACCACACATAATGTGTAATCAATTTATATAAAAATTTAAAAAATAGTGTAGATTCATATAGTCACAGTAATGACAATCATTCATTCACCTGATAATTCATTAATATCTTTTATCTGCAAGGCACTAGTCTAGACGTTGGGATGCAATGATACCAAAAGTCCTGCTCTTGGGAGGCTTAGAGACAGAATGGACGAGGTGAACACAGAGAGACTGAGTAGTCATCCCGCAGCTGAGGAAAAGAGCAAAGTGGTGAAAGAGGCACAAAGAAGCAGCAACAAGGGACAAGAAGGAAGAAAAAGGTTAGAAGAGAGCAGGAAGTTAGACAGTAGGAGATAGTGAAGCTTAACTGCAGGGATAGGAAGAGAAAAGATAAACTGAGAGACTTAATGAAGAGTCTCTTCAAAAGTTAAGTTGGAGCTTTTGAATGTAATATGCTAAGTAGTAAGGAAAGTTAATAGCATCTTTGTTTTGCACCTGATTTTTTTTTATTAGTAGAACCTTATGAGTGCCACACCAAGAACATTTTTTAAATACTAGTCTATAATTCTGCCACTTAATAACTTTTCATCTTGTTGTGCCCCATCTTTACCATACATATTTCTAAATCAATGAATCATCCTAGGTTCTGTAATGGGTAGTAATTTGTTCAAAGGGGGTTTTGGGCAGACATCTAGCTGCAGGATGCACCATGATTATAGGTGGGAGAGATTAGAGATAAATGCCTCATGGAGAGGCAGCTGTAGACTATAATAATCTAGGCTCCCAAGGATTCTAGAGTTCACAGGGAGAGCGGCCAGGCTGTAGAGAAGAAATAGATCCCGGAGCAGTCTGAATCTCTGTAGAGGTATGGTATTATTTTATATACTGAAACAACCTAAATTTTCCTTGGATGGTAATTAAGAATGCCAAGTCTAAGTCTATTGTAAAATATTTGAAGAACAAACTGGCTGAGCTGTTCTATTTACCAGTTATGTGCTCATTGAAGACTCTGAGGTATTGAAAATGTGTGTTTTTTAAGTATCTACTTAGTATTAACACTGAATTTGTAGCATGACTTTCAGGTTTATTGAAAATGCTTTTTCAAGTTGGAAGGAATGAAATATAGCCTCAGTCTTTTGCTCTGTACACAACCCTCCTAGGCACTCTTGAAAATGGTCACACCAACTCTGCCTATACGTTTTTGATGTGACCATTTCAGTGTGTTCATTATCTGTCAAGGCAAGTTGTCCCACCATTAGACACGTCTCTCTGTAAAAAAGGTGTTTCTTAGGTTGCTAAAATCTGCATCATTCCGGCTTCCCCTTGCCTTTAATTTGGTCACTGATCTGAGTTCTGTCCTGAGCAAGTGCTCAGAGTATTTCTGCCCCTTTCTCCTGGCAACCCTGAAGATAAAATTGAGACCAGTTACTCATCCTCTCCCAGCTGCTCTGATTTCTGTTGTTCACTTCCCTCTACCACCCTTCATATGTCATGATTTTCAGATCCATTTCAACCTGACAGAATGTTAAGAGGCAGTATCCTTGAAGCTGAGGAACTGTCTCCATCATCATACATGTAGAAAAAATATCTGAACATTTAAGTGGTAAGTTTTCTCTCAGAATATATCCAAGATATATGTTTATTCTATTATTGTAAATTTCAATAAAGAAATAAATAAGTAAATAAATAAGAATTCATTACTTCCTTCAGTGCCCCAGTCCAGTGCCGGAGTCATCTTGAATCTTTTCCTTACATCAAATCCAAACCTAACCTGTTTTCATACAGCAGAATCCCCCCACCTTCATTTACTCATTCAACAAACATTCATGGATTACTTGCAGCTGTGTGTTTGGCGTTTGAGATGCAAAGGCAACTAAAATGTGGTTTCTGCCCACAAAGTGCTTACAGTTGTTTTGTGAAAGTGCCTTTCATGTCCTTGAATAGGGTAATTTCTCTAGATTAAAAGAGAAACTTATTTTGTTTGTTTTATTTATTTTGTTTCCTATCTTGTGTCCCTACATTTCCAAAAATCCTATGAGCAAAGTAATGTGAAGAATTATCTGGATTTGACTACTAGAAGAAGTGGAGTTTTTTATTTGTAAGTTTTAATTATAGAAAAAAGTACATTTCAGATTTCTGGTCACTGAATAAACATACATCTTATGCAATAACAACAAAACAAAAAATCTAATTTCAGGGCTTTTGAGAAGCTGAGCTTAATAATTTTGTTGTGTTTTATTAGTCCAACTTTAGGTTTTACCAACACTGTAACTTTCCTGGGGAAAAATTTGATAAAAATATGAAAACACACTAAAATGATTCAGCTATTTCTTACAAGTCAAATTATTTTAATTTCTAAATAGAACTGATATTATTTTGTAATTCTAACAAATACTTTATTTTTCAAGCACTATATAAGTCTTATACTGCAAAATTTTCCAAGTTAAACTCACTAAATTTACAGCTGTCTCTTTTTTCTATGTATTCTTTTATTTCAATTTTTATTTTGAAATATTTCAGGGCTATACAAATGCTGAATGAGTAGTATAGTAATATTTGTATACTTATCACTCAGATTCATTTATTGTTAATATTTTATCACTTTTGTTTCATCTCTCTCTCCACACACACACACACACACACGCGCACTTTTGTGTGGTCAAACCATTTGAAATTAAATTGCACGTCTATAAATGCTTTGGCATTTATCACCAAAGATCAGGGCATTGTTCTCTAAGTTCACAATACCATCCTCACACCCAAGTAATGGATTAATAACATTGATGCAATAAAACCTGACAACACATATTCAAATTTCTCCAGATATCCCAGGAGTGTCCTTTTATGGTTGTTTTTGCTTTAATACAGGAACCAAAGATTACACATTGTTTTTAGTTTTCCTATCTTTTTAATCTTGAACAGTTTCCCTGCACTTTTATTCTTTCTTTCCCTGGTCTTTTATAACTGACATTTCTGAAGGGCCCTGTCCAGTTTTATAGAATGACCCACAGTCTGGATATGTTCGGTTTTCTCTTTATTCAACTCAGGGTAAGCATTTTAGTCAAAAATACTACATAGGTGATGTTCAATAGTGTTCAGTAGCTACTCTATAAGTGTGAAAGATTCACTGACATTCTTGATGTGTCTTGAAGTTCACTACTTACTCTTACAGCTCATGCTTCATCAGGATAAGGTATGGGTCAGCAAACTAGTTTGTGAGCTAAATCTAGCTCACTTCCTATTGGCCTATGAGCTAAGAATGGTTTTTACATTTTAAAGTGGTTGAAAAAAATAAAAAGAGTGCTTCATGGCATGTGAAAATTATATGAAATTCAAATATTAGTGTCCATGAATAAAGTTTTATTGGAACACAGCCCCACACATTTGTTTACATATTGTCTATGGCTGCTTTTGCACGGTAGTTGTAGAGATAAGTAGTTGTGATGGAGACCATATGTCCTGCAAAGCCTAAAATATTTAGGTCCATTTCAGAGAAAGTGTTCCCATCCCTGGTCTATATTATTCTTAATTCTGACACCATTTTCTTAGAGGCAGGAAGGTTTTAATTTGCAAAATCAATGTATTAGCACCTACAGCAGTTTTTTGCTTTCTAGGTTTTATTGAGTTCTTAATTTCAGTTTCACGTGTCCTTAGTAAAATGAAGTGTGCTTTGTTTCATAAAGATTGTTCTACATCCACAGGTGGTTTAAGGATTTAAATTTAGTTCACTTATTACAGACTGTCTTTGATTGATTTAGAGGATTAGTCAATTATAGACTAAGTCATTAATTCAATCAAAACCATCAGAAAAATTGACACAACCTAAACTCACTTCAGTTTACCAATAAACTGGAATCGCTTTTCTAAATGTTTTTCTTTAAAGTAGTCCAAAGAAAATTAAAAACAATCCATTTCAGAATCAGGGTTTTCAAATTTATTTTTAAACCCCAAAAAGGTAAAACCATGATCAAGGATTATGTAAGATACACTTGCATTTCCTAAGGCCTAGTCATAAATAACCATGTGACTTTATCAAGGAGATCAGTACACACCACAGATCGTGCTGTGGTCATAGGTAGACAGTTTTTGAAAAGAAGCTGTTCAAAGGTTACAGACTTGCTACACTTTTTTCCTAATTCACTTTTGTCAGCCCTACCACCTCCCACTGCCATTATGCCTAGGGAGGGGCCGCATAAAGACAGCCGCCTTTTCGCCATTTTCTCTCTCAAAAGCAAACTCTTCTTTCCACATATCAACAGCCTCTTAATTTGAGAATTATGTATTTGCATTTCCAGTAAAATAACAAAATGACACATGCAAGGCAAGCCCACAATGTTAAGGTTTCTGCAGCAAAGACATTGTGGCCAGTGCTTTGAGACCACTCTGTTCCTTGACTAATAGGCTCTCACAAAGCATAAAATATGCAAGAATGGTTTGTACTGGGTTTTAAAGTAAGCTAGAAAATGCATAAAACAACTTTTCTCAGTCTGTTTTCTATTGCAACACACACAACTTGGAAGGTTGTGTGAGACACTTCCAACTTTTGCCAAAAATTGATAAGCAATTTCCAGTCAGGAAAGGCTCTGCCCACTTCTCTCCCACTCATGAAGGGGATCTTAATGTGGCAAAGTGCGATGGCATATCCATAGTGTACGGATAGCTTTTAAGACAATCTATTTCATACTTACACAAAAAGCGATTTCCTAAACATTGGTACTTTATTATTCGTTACAAATCCCTTGTGATAGCTTAAGAACCACTGATATTGAGGCTTGCACTCTCTTGCTTGAAAGGAAGTGCCCCCATACCTGGGAAATGGCTTCCAAAGAACAAGAGACTCAACCAACACCCCTGTTCCACAGCCACAAAGAACTTGAGCTTTCTGGTGAGTACATTCTTAAAAACAAGTGAGTTTATGGGCAGCTAATGCAAAATGTGAGAAAACTTGGCCTCAGATTTACATTAGTGAAATGGCCCGTTTTGATGATTTAACCCAAGCAACTTCACTCCTTATTAACTACAGAGGCATAACATACAGAACATTCAGATTTTCCAGATGTTCACAAAGTCTTTGGTGTCTCTACCATAGAGGCTGCCATGTTCATCAACCTTATAGACTGCAGCCTTGCTTTTTCTCCCTTCATCTATTTTATGTGCCAAATTTGGACTTGTATCACCAGATGTAAAATTTGCTGTTTTTCCACACCATCAAGACACATATTAATGGATTTTATTAACTTACTAAAAGTAATAACTAATTCACGAACCACATGATTTTGTAAAAACTATACTAAAATTACTAAAACATTTATTTGTCCTTAACACTTAACCTTCAATTTAAAAAAAAAATCCCACCTCCCTATAAAAAATGGGCCATTACAGGCATGAAACAAATATTATTCAGCAACATTCATTCAAGGACTAAAATGATTTAAGGCATTAGCAACATAAAAATGCATAAGATCCTCTTTAAATCCCAATATTCCCTAACCACTGGTTTATAAAAAATGCTCTAAGGTTTATAGAATTAGTCTGGTACTATTAGTTGATCAAGTTACTTACACTGTCAGCAATTCAAGACAAATAATTCCCTCTGTGTGTGTGTGTTTGCTTGCTTGCAAGCATGTTTCATTTAGTTTAAAGTGTCTTTTTATAGAGAAATTCACATTGCTGAATTTCATCTTGTTATTACAATGGTGTGAAAGTCAAATCAGTTTTCACATAGGTTCTCTCATGCCTGCCAATCTCAAATGACTGACGATGCTTACAGCAAGGTTTTGTAAAATGAAAGCTCCTTAATTTTTCAGGAAATAGTTCTTTTTTTACATATATACTACTTGCCCATTTTCTAAATATGTTTTTTAGTGTTCTAAGTTTAAGAGTATTCTCTTATACTAATGATGAAAATTATATGGAAAAATAGTTTATAGACAGTAAAACTGCTAACTATTTGAAGGTTAAGAGGTATTCTTCAACATGAGTAAAATCAGATCATATCAGTCACTCAGTTGTGTCCGACTCTTTGCTACCCCATGAATTGCAGCACGCCAGGCCTCCCTGTCCATCACCATCTCCCGGAGTTCACTCAGACTCACGTCCATCGAGTCAGTGATGCCATCCAGCCATCTCATCCTGTCGTCCCCTTCTCCTCCTGCCCCCAATCCCTCCCAGCATCAGAGTCTTTTCCAATGAGTCAACTCTTCACATGAGGTGGCCAAAGTACTGGAGTTTCAGCTTTAGCATCATCCCTTCCAAAGAAATCCCAGGGCTGATCTCCTTCAGAATGGACTAGTTGGATCTCCTTGCAGTCCAAGGGACTCTCAAGAGTCTTCTCCAACACCGCAGTTCAAAAGCATCAATTCTTCAGCGCTCAGCCTTCTTCACAGTCCAACTCTCACTTAATTGCTATATTTAAAAAATAAAAGATGACAGATTCTGATTCTGAATAACTGAACACCAGAATATTCCTCTTACCCTAAGAATCTGATTAAGTCATGTGTGATTTCCTGGCAACTTAAGTTTTTTTAAAGATTTTATTTATTTTCGGTTGTGTCGGGCCTTCATTCCTGTGCGGGCTTTTCTCTAGTTGCGGTGAGCCGGGGCTACGCCCTAGTTGTGGTGCAAAGGCTTCTCAATGTGGTGGTTTCTCTTCTTGCAGAGCTTGGGCCCTAGAGCACAGGCTCAATAATTATGGCGCAGAAGCTTCGTTGTTCCACAGCATGTGGGATCTTCCTGACCCAGGGTCGGACCTGTGTCTCCTGCATTGGCAGACAGATTCTTTAATTTACCCCTGAGCAACCAGGGAAGCCCTAAACATTTTAAAAATTTAATCTTTGATGATTCAGCATTATCATAATGATGACCAGTTATTATTTAGTAGGACAAATAAGTTATAGGAAATCAGGTTAAGACAGTAAACACACCCTGGATATTATTTTTTAAATCAATATAATTAATAAAAATAATATCTTTTGACTACCCACTATGTGCCACTCACTATGCTAATTTTATGCCCATTTTAAAAAAATGTATTGGAGTACAGTTGATTGACAGTGTTGTGTTAGTTTCAAGTGTACAGCAAAGTGAATCAGTTATACAAATAGCTACTCCCTTTTAAATTACTTTCCCATACAGGTCATTACAGAGTATATTGAATAGAGTTCCCTGTGCTATACAGTAGGTCCTTATGAGTTACATATTCTATATATAGTAGTGTGTTTATGTGAATCCCAATCTCCCAGTTTATCCCTCCCCTCCTTACCCCTGATAACCATAAGTTTGTTTTCTACATCTATAACTCTATTTCTCTATTGTAGATAAGTTCATTTGTACCCATTTTTTTAGATTCCACAGATAAGCTAGATCATATGCTATTTGTCTTGCTCTGTCTGAATTACTTCACTCAGTATGACAATCTCTAGGTCCATCCGTGTTGCTGCAGATGTCATTATGTCATCCTACTTTATGCATGCCCATTTTACAATAAGGCAACTGAGGACTGGAAAGGCAGGTGGGGGACTGCACCCTATAGGCCTGCAAGCCCTGTACTTAACCAGCTCAAGAGCAAAGAAAGAGCTCAGAGTCAGAGACAGAGATACCAGTGGTTTAATAGATGGGGGAGGAGGGATCTTCCGTTTCTAAAGTAAAATCCTGTAGCAATGCCCCACTGTGTGCGGCAGGTGGTGAACTGAACATGGAGGTTGTTTTTACCAACAGGAGAAGAGGAAGAGTAACAGGTATAGAGGGAATTGACATCAAGTTGGCTCATCGGTTGCCAGGGAAACCAGCAGAGGTGGGTACCCTTCACCACCCCCCTGATAAGCTATCATAGTGGAGATAATTCTGATCTGAAAATCAGAATAATCACTGGCTGGGACCATGGGCAAGTACACAGGCATTTACTGATTAGGCTCTATAATTTAAGAGGGAAGGTCGGTCAGGGGAGTAGCATGTAGATGAGACAGGGACTGGTTGAGCAGGGAATATACAGAGAGCAAGAGAACAGCCATCTTGAGTGGCCTGCCCATATAGCAGGCTAGTTATTACTTGTCTCCTTTTCATAAAAGCAGAGTGTGGAGGGGAAAAGCTGTTTCAGAAACTAATTTCCATCTATATAAATAAGAATTTATTTTACAGAGTTCACTTAACATCTATATGTATGTTACTAAATTTCCTGTCTGTGTTACTTATTGAACATACAATTCATACCAAAGCTGGAGAAAGGACTTTCATTTTTAAAAGTATTTCTTATAAAAATTCTATATGAAGAAATGATAGCTAAATTAGCACTTGAAAAAGGCCAAAGAAAATTATATACTGTATATAATTATGCTTCATTATGACCTCTGCACATTTGCCAGAAAAGTTAGACATTAAAAACACACACAACAGGAACACCTTAAAGGTCAGAGCCTGATGAAAGAAAAATGCAATAGTTAATTATGAAGGATGAGATTAATGTTCTAGTAGGAACATACATTTTTGCTTGAGAATACTTAAAATATGCAATTTCCCTTTCATGTATTTTGTTTCATATCTGAAAGAGGTGGTGGAGAGGGAAAATTCAAAGTGTAAGTATAAATTAAATTTTAATTTAATGGAATGAAAATGTGGGCTTTTTATGTGACATTTCTTCACTTAGGTCTTTTTTCCCCTAAAGGTAATGTAATTTTAAGAGTAAATACTGAGGTCTCAGTTTGTAAAAAATTCATCTCAAAATTTCTCATTATCTTCAAAAGATATTTTCTAAGATAGCAGATTTCCTGGATCATATTTGCTGAGTTTCACGCTGACAACATACCTAACTATATGTATTTTAAATAATAACAAGTGAAAACTTTCAATGTTTTATTAGAAAATAACTTCAGATTTACAAAGTATTACAAAAATAAAAATAGTACACTTTAACTAGGTTTATCTATTGTTAATATCTCAGCCCATTTGCTTTGTCATTTTTGTATTTACCCAACCATATGATTTTATTCTGAATCCATTTGAAGATAAATTATATACATTGTGGCCTTTTATCCCTAAATATTTCATTATACATTTCTTCATAAGGATATAGGTGTGCTCTTTCATAAAACCATAGTGCAATTGTTGATAGATTTATGGATATAAATATAAAATATGCAAAATCTATTTATTTGATTTGCCTTGCATGTTCCAATTTTATAAATTTCCTTAATAATATCCTTTTCCCTCTTTGTATGTAATTTAAGTCTTGAATTTAGTTGTCATTCTCTTTAATCTCCTTCAACCTGGAAACATTTCCTCAGCCTTTCTTTGTCTTCTTATAACACTGGCAATTTTGAAGAATGATTCCCCCTTTGCAAAATAGATGATTCCTCACTTTGTGTTTGATCTCTCCTCATGATTAGATTGAAATCATGATTTCTCAACAGGAATCAACATAGATGGTTTTCTATCGTTCCTGGTGTGTCCTGTCTAGAGACACATAGTATTCATCTGTTTCTCTTTGGTGATGTTAATTTTGGACATTTTATGGAAAAACACTGTAAAACCATGTAAATATCCTGCCCCGCCTCAAAATTTTCCATTTATTTACCATCCATTGATAATACTTATCTCACCCAATTCTAAGATGGCTGCAAAATTATGATTTTCCAACTCTGCCACTTTCTTCACTCTTAGCAGTGGCCCTTGATATTTCACTATAATAAAATCTCTCCCTTTCCCTCTATTTATATAAGTATGAATTCATGAATTTCTTTTTTCCCAATTATTTTATAATCCATCACTATACTCAAATTATTTTGGTGCTGAAATTGTCCCAAATTTGACCAGTGGGAGCCTTTCAATCTTGCTCTTTAGTCCTTATGACATCTTTAAACAATCTCTCACTTTCTGGTAAAACAAGATGTTTCAACTTTACCTTGTACTTACCTGCCCCAATCCTTTAATCAGTCATTTCTTTGCAAAGCTTTGGTCCTTCGTAGGAGTTGGCATTGGAGACCAAGATCTGAGTGCTAGGTTTGCTTAGGGCTACCGAGATGTTTTTGCTTTTCTGACCCTTCAGTCGGCAAATCTAGCAAATACACAAATATGTATACACATATATGTACATGTGTATGTGCAAAGGCATATGCATATGTGTAGATGTATATACATGCAGAGATGTATGCATGCACATGCAAACCCACAGATACACATACATAGACTGATCTTAGAAACCAGGAGTTCACATCAGTTCCTCCAGTTACAACCCATCCCACAGATTCTTTCTTGACTTTTCCCATTTCATATTCCCTTCTTCCATCGTGAGCTCTCTGGATACCAACATCAACACATTTACTCATTTGCTGAGTAACACAATACCATTAAAATGGTTTCAGAATTGCTTCGGTGGTTCAGAGGTTAAAGTGTCTGTCTGCAATGTGGGAGACCTGGGTTTGATCCCTGGGTCGGGAAGATCCCCTGGAGAAGGAAATGGCAACCCACTCCAGTATTCTTGCCTGGAAAATCCCATGGACGGAGGAGCCTGGTGGGCTACAGTCCACGGGATCACAAAGAGTCGGACACGACTGAGAGACTTCACTTCACTTCTCTGTAATAAACCTGCAAAAAACAGTTCAGAATTCATATGCAATCTCCCCATCCACACATTCTCTTTCCCACACTCCCAACCCTGCCAGAGACTGAGGGTATGGTCAAACACTGTGTCCCAAAGCTCCTAAGTTATGTTGTTACTTAGTTATTGGCTCTTTTTTCTTCCCCCCTTCATCCCTCACTTCTTTTCCCTTCTTTATTTCTTCCCTTTTATTATGACTTTCATTTAAAACAAAATTAAGTTCATTTGTTTCCATTTCCTTTGAGTTTTTAGTTATTTTTTTCTTCCCTCCAGTTCTTATTAACATTTTTATTTTTAGATATGTAGAATATTAACATGTTCTCCAAACTCAAAACTACCTAAAAAGGTATATTTAAAACATTGTCATTCCCTCACCTAGCTCATCAACCTCGGTTCCCATCAGCTCTTATAAATCCAAAATTCTGTTGTCGTCTGGCTTATTTTTCTTCTGCTTCTTTCTGTAGTAATAAGTAGATATATGAATATATTTTTATTTTCCTTTCTTTCGAGCACAAAAGGTGGCATACCAAATGTGTCCTTTGCCTTTGATTTTTTTCATTTAATAATATCCTCTGGAAATCATCCCATATCAATTTTTGAGATCTGCCTCATTCTTTGTTGTAACTATATGGCACTCACAACTTTTCTGAAGCCCTTTTGTAAATATAACAGGAGATTTGGAGTCCATTTCATGCCCATATTATGTGAAAAGATTAATGACATTTATTTCAAGTAAGGTATTGGTATAAATAGCTGTGTCTGCTCTGTTTTCTAAAAGCAGCTGTGTGTGTTTTCATGCTCCCTTTGATTTATCAATTATCTTTATCCTCCTCTCTCTTAGTTACACTCCATGCTGTCCTTACCCCCAACAACAAATGCTTTTTCTAGGCCTAGAAACATTCTTAAATATGTGCTGTCATCAAAAACTTCAGCATAGAACTCCTGGCTGAAAGGGTCAGACAAGATGAAACCGTCCAGTATTCTGCTGGCCAAGTCAGGCCAGCACGCGTGGGAGTTTCTACCCATTATAAGCGTCACATTTCCCTAGTTTTTGAAAAGGCACCACAGAGTCTGGCAGTGACTTCATCCTCAAACCTTCTTCCTGATCCTGTGACCATCCTAGCTCTCCATCCTATACTATCCGAATTCTAGGTTTCTATCCCTCCCATTTGTTCCCTCCACTCTACTCAAATGGCTCAAGTACAATTCCTCAGGAAATTATAATCCTAGCAGACAGCAAAAGAGCATCTGGCACTCAAACCCTCTTTTGAAAACCATTTTTATTTTGACTTCTGAAGCCCACAATTCTCTTTTCTGCCTCCTACTTTTTGACATGTGTCTCCTCCCTCTCTTCACTGGAGGTGTTTCTCTAGATTTCTTTCTAAGCCTTCCTTGCATTTCACTCTATAGTTCCAGAGTTGTTATCTACTTCTATGATTTCAACTCACCTCTAGGTGTAACGTTCCAGCGTTTAATTACTAAGCTTGGCTTTTCTCAAGAATTCTAGATCTAGGCCCATTTATCCAACTGTCTTTTCACCTAGTAGTTTTCTTAGGACCTCATACTTTAAAACCCAAGCTTGTATTTTTTTTTTTTTACTTTTATATGATTGTCTATGTCACATAATGACATTAACATTTTTCCATTTGTTCAACATTCAAATTCTGGAATATCTCTGATGTCTCTCTCACCCCCAAAAATGTGACTAGAAAAGTCCTGTGTTTCCTCTTCCCCCCAGTTTGAAATCTCTAAATATTTACCATTCCTGCTGCTACCCTGGTGTCAATACTCCCCATGACTCACACATGGTATATAGTAAGAATTTTCCAGTTCCTTATTCATTCTTGGTTCAGGCCTAGGGTTTATCACTTTTCCTCACACATTTCATTCAACCAGGCATTTTGTGAACATCTAAATTTCTGACCTACTAGAGCTACCAACGGGCTTCCCAGGTGGCATAGTGGTAAGGATTCCACCTGCCAGCACAGGAGGCCCAAGAGATGCAGGTTCGATTCCTGGGTTGGGAGGATCCCCTGAAGGAGGAAATGGCAACTTGCTCTAGTATCCTTGCCTGGATAATCCCATGGACAGAGGAGCCTGCGGGGGGACTACAGTCCATGGATTCTCAAAGAATTAGACACAACTGAGCAACTGAGCACACACATACACACAGCTGTAGACAATGCTTGGGAAATATAAGGTGTATCCTTCTTTTGAAGGAAGGTTAGTAACTTTGGAGTTCTCATCCTTAATCTGTAGAATACACACTGGAGAAGCTTGTGAAAATGAAAATTCCCAGTCCCACCTTTGTTCTGATCCAGCAGACATGAGGTAAAGCCTAAGTGTCTGTCTAATCAGGCGATTCTTCTACAGGTATTACATTGACCACACTTTCTTAGTCATTGCTCCAAACAGTCGCTAACCAGTCTATGTTGAAGAGATGATGTTTTTCATATATATTTATACACTGCCTACTTTCTCAAGTGATATGTGATATGAGGTACCTTACAATAAAAATCACAGTTGAGTAAGAAATTATTAATATAATAAAAGACATGAGCCAAGAAATAAAAACAGTGAGGGAATAATTATTTGAAAATCCAAACAAGGGGAAAGCACTAAATCTAAGCATAAAACTTTACTCTGAGTTTTTCAGCAATTAAAGTAAAGAAGAAAACATGATCAGTGAGAGTATTCTTTGTTTAACAAAAGGAAATAACTTTTTCCCTGTACCTGAGTTTTAGGAGGAATTTGCCCAATGAGTCTTTATTTGGGGACCATTGAATAACATAACAGATACTATGATTTAAGTCTGCTTTTAAAAAGGCTGCATAGAGCTACTTCTTTTTATAGTTTTCCAGAAGTTTTTCTTTTTTATTTATTTATTTATAATTGGAGTATAATCACTTTATGATATTGTATTGGTTTCTGCCATATATCAACTTTAATCAACCCTAGGTATACCTATCGGAGAAGGCGATGGCACCTCACTCCAGTACTCTTGCCTGGAAAATCCCTTGGACGGAGGAGCCTGGTGGGCTGCAGTCCATGGGGTCGCTAAGAGTCGGACACGACTGAGCGACTTCACTTTCACTTTTCACTTTCATGCATTGGAGAAGGAAATGGCAACCCACTCCAGTGTTCTTGCCTGGAGAATCCCACGGACAGGGGAGCCTGGTGGGCTGCCGTCTATGGGGTCACACAGAGTCGGACACAACGGAAGCGACTTAGCAGCAGCAGGTATACCTATGTCTCCTCTCTCTTGGAACCCTCTGTCCTACCTCCCACCCCATCCCACTCCTCTAGGTTGTCACAGAGCACCAGATTTGAGCTCCCTGGATCATACAGCAAATTCCCACTGGTTATCTAATTTTGCACATGATAATGTGTATGTTTCAATGCTATTCTCTCAATTCATCCCACCCTCTCCTTCCCCCAGTGTCTGCATAGAACTACTTCTTATGATAAATAAGGACACAGCATAGTTGTAGTTTGAAGAATCTTGAAAATGCCTGATCGGTGGTTCCCTTCAACAATTCCTTCTAAGCATCGATAGTCTCAGCCAGGCTTTTTGACAGAAGATGAGTAATAATGTAATTCAAATTTGAGATTGCTATCTAGATCTACTCACAGATAGTCCACATTTTTTAATATAAATTTATTTATTTTAATTGGAGGTTAATTACAATATTGTATTGGTTTTGCCATACATCAACATGAATCCACATTTCTGATTGAAAAAAAGATCAGATGTGTAGTGACAGATGCTGTTTCCCTGTGAAAATAAAAAAGACTTGTCTGATATGTTTATCTTAATGGAGAGTCACTTTACCTCTGTAAAACAGTAAGCCAGATGAGCACTTTTTAATAGATCAAGGACAGTTCTCACAAAGCAGCTCACTGTTTACACAGATTGATGAAAATGCTGGAATTTTGTATCACAAGGTACAAAGGAGATGGTCTGTCTTAGAAGGTTTTGAAGATAAGAAGTACCAAAGATCTGTCTTGACCACAGAATATCCTTAACATGACTCATGTCAAATGTTTAAGACCAACAGAATGCCAAGAGTTAACCAGGTGAATTACAGATTTTACCCTAAGGAATTACAGATGGCATCAGTTGAGCAGACTAGTTTAACATTATCCATTAAGATGTCAAAGTATGCCTGCCAAAATGGATCACTTTTGTTTTTAGGAGAATTAATACTTAGCATCTTTTCTTCTGACATAAGTTGGCCAATAGGCTGAATTGCTTGTCAAAAAGCCACTTTGTAACCATGTAGGAAAGTATGTCATCAACACATGAGAGGCACTTGTCCTGCTGTGGCTGGGACATCTAAACACAACCAATTTGTTCAGTTATAAAATTAAAAGGCGGGCACTTGGGATCCAGCCCTGTTTTATGCCATTTAGACTAGACATTTCATCTGTCAAAAAGAAGGCTCATCCTAGCCACGTTAATTTGTACCATACTGTCCAGCAGTAATGGCCCTGAGAGAGAATTATAAGCCTTGAGTCTATGTTGAGATCATACACTTAGGCCTCTTTATGGATTCGATGACCAATGATAAATCAATAAGTTCCATGAAAAGTATTAAAATGCTTCTAACTGATTGAAAGACTGCATTTTACCTTCAGAATTATATGCTGATGCTGATTTCTCATCTCCTTTTCTGTTGTCCAAAGCTATTTTCCCAGTTTACCCTCATGATGCTTCTTATACATTCTCTTATATGATAGTTATTTCAGTGTTTGTCTCATGATCCCAATTACCTTTCTGTTTTATTGCATCATTCAAAACTTTGAACAGTCATTCTATAAATTTATAAATGTTCTTTCTATGTGTCTGGTAAATAAAAGAATGAATGACTGGTGGGTGAATATTTCCTATTCTGATTATGATCAAATACAAATAAAACTGGAAACACAAAAGGAAGAGACAAAGAGTCAAAGAACATGATGAATGTGATCTGTGTCCTTTAGCTCAAGAGGTTGTCTTGGCTTTCTGTCAAGAAAATTTGGAATCGTATCACTCCAGATTTTCAAGGTACAGATTGATGGAAATGGATGGGCTCCATCAGCACTTGTCATGAAGTGACAGACCTTGTCACATTGGCCAAGTCATTGTAATGTTCCATTTGAATTCCTCTAATGTTCTTTTCCTAAGGAATATCCAAAGAACACCTAAGCAGTCTGAATAATGAATACTGTAAATTCCTTAATTTTCTCATTTCTGTCCTGGCTCCCATATGCGTATCACAAGGTTATATTTAGTCTCCAAAGGGTTTTCAGTAAATTGACAATATTTGTGTGTAGATGCCACCTCTTTTTCAGACCATTACACAATGAAGTCAGTGATTTCCTATGCTTTCACCCCATGGCACACATAAGAAGTGATGATATTCTTCTCTGGAGTATACAGAGGAGTCTGTTCGTGGTAATAGGCCACTGTGGGGGCTGAGAAGCCCAACCTCAGATAACAGTGGCACCGCATGGTGGCGATGGACAGACCGAGTTTGGAAAGCCCTTAGTCTTCCATGCACAAAATCAAATCTTGGAGTAGTTTGTGGTTATCAGGTCTCACTTTTCATCCCTAGGAATTAGATTTGCTGCTGCTGCTGCTGCTAAGTTGCTTCACTCGTGTCCGACTCTGTGCGACCCCATAGACGGCAGCCCACCAGGCTCCCCCGTCCCTGGGATTCTCCAGGCAAGAACACTGGAGTGGGTTGCCATTTCCTTCTCCAATGCATGAAAGTGAAAAGTGAAAGTGAAGTCGCTTAGTCGTGTCCGACTCTTAGCGACCCCATGGACTGGAGCCTACCAGGCTTCTCCATCCATGGGATTTTCCAGGCAAGAGTACTGGAGTGGGGTGCCATTACCTTCTCCAAGGAATTAGATTTAGTTATTCTAAATATCCAAGATAGTGATAGTTTATCTCATGTTTGAAGACTTTTAGAGGTTGTCAAGAGACTGTCCTGTGGTGGAAACCTCCATCATTCATGGACAGAAGTCCTCACATTGTCCACTTTGCTGACGAGTATCTACAGTCAGTTCCTTGATCTTCTCATATATGAAAATAAAACTCTCATAAAAGCTAGTCTTCAAAACCTTGACTAAGTAATTTATCAGTCTCTTTTCAGGTAAATAAGGCCAATCCTTTCTATCTTTTGTCCCAGGGTCGGTTTCCTATTTCCTCAATATTTTATTTTATTCTTGGTTGTCTAAATTCACTGTGATTTTGCCACATATTTTTAAAAATACAGAAATCAAAACTTTGCACGTTACTGTATAAAAATCTGACCATCAGAACATGTATACCTACGAGCTTACTCACCTCTTAATGTGGTCCACTGGCATTCTCAAGCATTACCCCAGTTTAAATGTAGTCAGTTGACACCATTTACACTTATCCTTGACAATAAGATGAGAGAATGTGTACAAGGGACTCAAATCGTAAAACTATACAGATTAATATAATACATAGCTGTTACTGACTAAAGCACTGTAGTTAATAGTGCTTGAAAAAGTTAACTTATTTGGTTCTCATAACAACCTAATCAGTAGATATATTCATATTTCTGATTTATTGATGAAGAAACTAAGGCTCAGGAACATTAGGTGACTTGTCCAGGGTTGGTCTTGGATTCAAGCAGTTTATTTGTCTGATCACCACCACTTAGTATCTCTAGGAACAGTAGTTTAAAATTATAATAGTCAAACCAATTTGCCATATGTACAGAATTTTGATTCTTTTGTAGTTACCCTGATGCAGAAGCCAATCCACACTAAAAGGTGACTTCTACCTTCAGTTCAGTTCAGTCACTCAGTCGTGTCCGACTCTTTAAGACCCCATGAATCGCAGCACACCACGCCTCCCTGCCCATCACCAACTCCCGGAGTTCACTGAGACTCACGTCCATCAAGTCAGTGATGCCATCCAGCCATCTCATCCTCTGTCGTCCCCTTCTCCTCTTGCCCCCAATCGCTCCCAGCATCAGAGTCTTAGGGTTGTGTAAATCATGCTTAAGTGATGTAGCACAGTTGGTGGACTATAGAAGCTTCTTCTATATATATAGAAGAATTCTTCTGTGCTCAGTTTTTTTTATAGTCCAACTCTCACATCCATACGTGACTACTGTAAAAACCATAGCCTTGACAAGATGAACCTTTGTTGGCAAAGTAATGTCACTGCTTTTTAATATTTTTTCTAGGTTGGTCATAACTTTCCTTCCAAGGAGTAAGAGTCTTTTAATTTCATGGCTGCAATCACCATCTGCAGTGATTTTTGAGCCCCCCAAAATAAAATCTGACAGTTTCCACTGTTTCCCCATCTATTTCCCATGAAGTGATGGGACCAGCTGCCATGATCTTCGTTTTCTGAATGTTGAGCTTTAAGCCAACTTTTTCACTCTCTTTCACTTTTATCAGGAGGCTTTTTAGTTCCTCTTCACTTTCTGCCATAAGGGTGGTGTCATCTGCATATCTGAGGTTATTGATATTTCTCCTGGCAATCATGACTCCAGCTTGTGCTTCTTCCAGCCCAGAGTTTCTCATGATGTACTCTGCATAGAAGTTAAATAAGCAGGATGACAATATACAGCCTTGATGGACTCCTTTTCCTATTTGGAAGCAGTCTGTTGTTCCATGTCCAGTTCTAACTGTTGCTTACTGACCTGCATATAGATTTCTCAAGAGGCAGGTCAGGTGGTCTGGTATTCCCATCTCTTTCAGAATTTTCCACAGTCTATTGTGATCCACACAGACTAAGGCTTTGGCATAGTCAATAAAGCAGAAATAGATGTTTTTTCTGGAACTCTCTTGCTTTTTCGATGATCCAGCAGATGTTGGGAATTTGATCTCTGGTTCCTCTGCCTTTTCGAAAACCAGCTTGAACATCAGGAAGTTCACGGTTCACATATTGCTGAAGCCTGGCTTGGAGAATTTTGAGCATGACTTTACTAGCGTGTGAGATGAGTGCAATTGTGTGGTAGTTTGAGCATTCTTTGGCATTGCCTTTCTTTGGGATTGGAATGCAAACTGACCTTTTCCAGTTCTGTGGCCACTGCTGAGTTTTCCAAATTTGCTGGCATATTGAGTGCAGCACTTTCACAGCATCATCTTTCAAGATTTGAAATTGCCTCCTTAGGAGGATCAAGCACAAATGTAAAAGAGTTAATTCTCCACAAACTATGCTTCTAAGTACATATTTCCTAATCCATTATGATCATTTTTCTTGAGGTGTGCTGATATATAACATTATACTAGTTTCAAGTATGCAAAATAACGATTCAGTATTTGTATATACTGTGAAATGATCACTGCAAAAAATCTGACTCACATCTGTCAGCATGCATACAATACAATTTGTATACAATTTTTTTCTTTATGAAAATGTTTAAGATCTGCTTTCTTAGAAACTTTGGCATGTGCCAGACATTGTTAATTACAGTCACCATGCTGTACATTACATCCCCATGACTTACTTATTTTATAATTAGAAGTTCATACCTTTTGACCCCCTTTATTCAGTGTGCCCACCCCACCCCTTACCTCTGTCCTGGCCAACTGCCAGTCTGTTTTCTGTATCTGTGAGCATGTTTTTCTTTTATAGATTACACATTCACAAAGGCTTCCCTGGTGGCTCAGAGGGTACAGCATCTGCCTGCAATGCAGGAGACTCAGGTTTGATCCCTGGGTTGGGAAGATCCTTTGGAGAAGGAAATGGCAACCCGCTCCAATACTCTAGCCTGGAAAATCCCATGGACAGAGGAGCTTGGTGGGCTACAGTCCACGGGATCGCAAAGAGTCGGACATGGTTGAGCAACGTCACTTTACACGCTCACATATCAGTTCAGTTCAGTCACTCAGTTGTGTCCGACTCTTTGCTACCCCATGAATTGCAGCACGCCAGGCCTCCCTGTCCATCACCATCCCGGAGTTCACTCAGACTCACGTCCATCGAGTCAGTGATGCCATCCAGCCATCTCATCCTCTGTCGTCCCCTTCTCCTCCTGCCCCCAATCCCTCCCAGCATCAAAGTCTTTTCCAATGAGTCAACTCTTCGCATGAGGTGGCCAAAGTACTGGAGTTTCAGCTTTAGCATCATTCCTTCCAAAGAAATCCCAGGGCTGATCTCCTTCAGAATGGACTGGTTGGATCTCCTTGCAGTCCAAGGGACTCTCAAGAGTCTTCTCCAACACCACAGTTCAGAAGCATCAATTCTTCGGTGCTCAGCTTTCTTCACAGTCCAACTCTCACATCCATACATGACCACTGGAAAAACCATAGCCTTGACTAGATGGACCTTTGTTGGCAAAGTAATGTCTCTGCTTTTGAATATGTTATCTAGGTTGGTCATAACTTTTCTTCCAAGGAGTAAGTGTCTTTTAATTTCATGGCTGCAGTCGCCATCTGCAGTGATTTTGGAGCCCCCAAAAATAAAGTCTGACACTGTTTCCACTGTTTCCCATATAAGTGACATCAAAGAACATTTGTCTTTCTCTGACATTTTACTTCCTTTCTTTTCTATGGCTGAATACTCCTGAGTGTGTGTGCATCAGATTTTATTTATCCATTCGTCTATAAATAGGCAGGTTGTTTCCACATCATGGCTATTGTAATGAACATGCGACATGTTCATATACAGTGGATGTGCAACAGATACCTTTCCAACTTAGTGTTTTCATTTTTCTTCAAATAAATATTAATACCATGAAGTTGAATTGCTGAATCATGTGGTAGTTCTACTTTTTTGAGGAACCTGGATACTATTTTCTATAGTGGCTGCATCAATTTACCTTCTCTACCAACAGTGCACAAGGGTTCTCTTTTCCTCACATTCTTCAGATCAGTTCAGATCAGTCGCTCAGTCGTGTCTGACGCTTTGCGACCCCATGAATCGCAGCACGCCAGGCCTCCCTGTCCATCACCAACTCCAGGAGTTCACTGAGACTACCCTTAGCTATTTCCTATCTTTTTTTATTTAAATATTTTTACTGTGGTAAAAGTCACATAAAACAAGCTATTTTAACTATGTTTAACTGTACAGTTCAGTGGCAATAATTTCACTTTCCTAAGCTGAAGCTCTGTCCCTATTAAACACTAAGGAAGGCCCCATCTCCCCTCCACACATCCCAAAGAAACTACCAATGTATTTCTGAATTCTATGAATTAGACTCTTCTAGGTACCTCATATAAGTGGAATCAAACAGTATTTGCCAGCACCTAATGTATATTGGAATGTGTTTCTAAAGTTAACTGAATATATGATCTATAAACAGATCGTACCTTCTTTTTTTCTCCCAGTGCTATACAGTAGGTTCTCATTAGTTATCTATTTTACACATAGTAGTGAATGTATCCCAATTCCAATCTCCCAGTTCATCCCACCCTCTCTTTCCCACCTTGGTGTCCATATGCTTCTTCTCTATGTCTGTGTCTCTATTTCTGCTTTGCAAATAGGTGCATCTGAATTATTTTCCTAGATTCCACATATATTCTGTGGATATATACAATATTTGTTTCTCTTTTTCTGACTTACTTCATTCTGTGCGACAGTCTCTTGGTCCATCCATGCCTCTGCTGCTGCTGCTGCTAAGTCACTTCAGTTGTGTCCAACTCTGTGCGACCCCATAGACGGCAGCCCACCAGGCTCCCCCATCCCTGGGATTCTCCAGGCAAGAACACTGGAGTGGGTTGCCATTTCCTTCTCCAATGCATGGAAGTGAAAAGTGAAAGTGAAATTGTTCAGTCATGTCTGACTTAGCGACCCCATGGACTGCAGCCTACCAGGCTCCTCCATCCCTGGGATTTTCCAGGCAAGCGTACTGGAGTGGGGTGCCATGCCTCTGCAGATGACCCAATTTCATTCCTGAGTGGTGTTCCATTGTATATATGTACCACATCTTCATTCATTCCTCTGGACATTTAGGTTGCTTCCATGTCCTGGCTGTTGCCAATAGTGCTACAGTGAACGTTGAGTTGTATGTATCTTTTGGAATTATGCTTTTGTCCAGGTATATGCCTAGGAGTGGGATTGCTGGGTAATATGGTAGTTCTATTCCTGGATTTTTTTTTTAAGAAACCTCCCTTCTGTTCTCTACAGTGACTGCATAAATTTATATTCCTGCCAAGAGTGTAAAAGGGATCCCTTTTTCTTCACACCCTCTCCAGCATTTATTGTTTGTAGATTTTTTTTTTATAATGGCCAACCATTCTGACCAGTGTGAGGTAATACCTCATTATAGTTTTGATTTGATAATAGACATTCTAAGGGATGTGAGGTAATAGATAATCATATTGCTTCAAGAAAAAAAATCTTACTAAGCAGATAGTTATATAGCATTCAGTATGTGCCCAAATACTCTCCTAGGTGCTTTACAAATATTACCATATAAATCTATGAAGTAGACACCACTTAAATATGGAGAAGCTGAGAAGAGAGAAGTTAAATAATTGCCCAAAGTCTCAGAAATAGTATGGAAGTAGAACTGGGATCTGAGTCCACATGTCCGACACCACGCACTCTACAGTGCTCTACTGCTTCCCAAGCAATGTGTTATTTATGCGATATATGATACGTGCTTTAATTCTATTACTGAATTTGAAACCATCAAGTGTGTATTTGTTGGTAGATATGTGTGGGCAGACAAATGAATACTGATAAACATTTTAAAAAATCTAAATGGAAAGGAAAACAAGCCCTCGTACCTGGAGATGGCTTGATTTTTGGTAACATCAGTCAAGAAATCTATGGTTAAATACACATACAAACCTGAGGTTTCAAAGCTTCTGCTGCCATAATGTCAACAGAAAGTCATAGGAGTTCCTCCTCTAG
This sequence comes from Bubalus bubalis, assembly GCF_019923935.1. Taxonomy (NCBI): domain Eukaryota; kingdom Metazoa; phylum Chordata; class Mammalia; order Artiodactyla; family Bovidae; genus Bubalus; species Bubalus bubalis. The sequence goes on along the minus strand of NC_059176.1, from coordinate 27,216,426 downwards.
TTTGGGATACCTGAGTATTTCAGTGGATCCCAAATTTGGAGTCTTGATTCCAACTCCAAGAAGCAGAGCCCACACAGGGCTTAGAGCCATGCAAATTATCCTGGACTCCCCTGTCCTCAAGACAAACTGGTGGGGAGGAGGCCTTGAAAATATTTCAACCTTAAACCAATATAAGCATCAAACCTGCCTCTTCTTTTATCATTGGAGAAGATATTATTCAGCTATGACATATCTGTCATTTTTAATGGCAATTGCATAAATACAATTATTTTCTATTATCAAATGTTGGTCATTACGTCTCTCATAAAAAGCCTGTCCAGTTTTAAAAAGGAATTTTATCACATGACATTCTCTACCTGGTCAATACTAAATAATATAATTTGGAAAATACTTGGGAGTTCCTTTATATCTAATTTCCCTCTAAGAGCCTTGGGCCATTTTGATCTTTGTTGAAATCAGCATGTATTTGAATTTGGAAAAAGAAAAGAAAGAATGGTCCAGCTTTTTAAAAAATTTTGTTTGTATTTGTCTGTACTAGGTCTTTGTTGCTGGGTACGGGCTTTCTCTAGTTGCGGTGAGAGGGCTTCTCATCGCAGTGGCTTCTCTTGTGTAGAAAGGGCTTTTGGCACCAGGACTTTAATAGTTATGGCACATGGGATTAGTTGCTCCACGGCATGTGGAATCTTCCTGGACCAGGGATCAAACCTGTGTCCCCTGAATTACCAGGTGAATTCTTAACCACTGGACCACCAGGGAAGTCCCAAGAATGTTCCATCTTTCAGTTCTGTTTGATGTAAACAGTTGCACCTACAACAAGATACTAACAGTCAGGTACCAAGTGGAATTTTGAAAGATATTATATATAAATATAGGAATTGCCCAAGCAAGCACTAAAACCTATAGGCAACACTACTAAAAAAAAAAAAAAAAAAAGCATGTTTGATGTGCTTTATACACTCACCAACCACAGAAGATGAAGAACTTTGGGCACTGGGGTCTCGGGGTGACAAAGCCCAGCTCTGTCACTCAACACCTGTATGTCTTTAGGCAAATTACTTACACTTTCAGAGTCTCAGATCCCTCAGTTGTATAATGAGGATGCAAATAATTGGCAAGGTTGTTTTGAATATGAGAAATAATGTATTAATTAGTCCGATTCCTGGTTCTTCGTGGGTATATATAAATGGTGTTTTTTATTACAAAGATCTACATTCTTATTTAAAATTTTGATGTAAGACTTTAACAAAGAGAAAAAGGAAATGCTTTTGGCATCATCATAATGGCAAAAAGAAGATAGTGGGTAGCCTATCCTTTCTCCAGCAGATCTTCCCAAAACAGGAATTGAACCAGGGTCTCCTGCATTGAGCTATCAGGGAATCCCACTTATTCAAAAATTTGGTGTAAGACTTTAACAAAGAGAAAAAGGAAATGCTTTTGGCATCATCATAATGGCAAAAAGAATATTCTGGCTCCCTTTTGGGGCTCAAAAGCTGGATGCTCTGTTGTGAACTACCTATATTGGGTGACTAACACATACTAATCCAACATATTGCCTACAAAGATGTTGAGCCAAATGTTTACTTTATCACCCGAGCTTATTGTGAGGTGTGTATGTGTTCTAGTCTCTCAGTTGTGTCCAACTCTTTGCGACCCCATGGACTGTAGCCCACCAGGCTCCTCTATCCATGGGATTCTCCTGGCAAGAACACTGGAGAGGGTTGCCATGCCCTTCTCCAGGGAATTTTCCTGACCCAGGGATAGAACCCAGCATTGAAGGCAGATTCTTTACCTTTGAGCTACCTGCTGCTGCTGCTAAGCCACTTCAGTTGTGTCTGGGAAGCCCACAAAAGCACACAACTTCAGTTACTAACTAGGTTTCCAAGCTGCAGACAAACTTATTCGAAGGAGGACAATTCTGCAGAGACTTAGATCTATGCAAAATGCCATAGCTGCATGTGTAGTCTACATACACTTTCCCAGATGTAGCAAACTGTGATAAATTATATCTCGACAAAGAAGCTACTCTTATTCACAGCAAGTTTGGAAACAATATTTCAGGAGTCTAACCCTTCTTTAATCATATACTTTGATGGAAGAATGTTCTTATGTACATCAGCTCAGCTCAATTCCTTCCAGAAGGACTGACATCTTAAACTGCACTAAACAATGAATCACCTTGTCAAATAAAGTGCAAAATGGAAAACCTGTTACCAAACTCATCTGATATAATGACATTTACAACAACATGTTTGAGGTGATAAACCGACAATAATAATTATATTTCCTTTAGACTTTGATTGTACTCTGAAAGTTGGATGCAATCATACTTTCTTCCTTCAAGAAAATTTTACACCCCGACATTTAATTTCTGAAACTTCAAACCTTCTATGAACATGCAAATCACAGTTGGCATTACAAGAAGCACTCTCGTCTCTCCTTCAGGAGCCTGGAATAATGATGGCGACGAAGATGCAAACAATAGCTAAGTACAGGAGGTTCTTCCTGTAATTCAAGGTTGATGGAAGCATTTCAGTTCAGTAATGACAAACAGAGCACTTTCCTCTCCCTAACAACCAGATTTTGCTGGTGGACTTTCTTGAGGAAAATAAAAGCGGAATCAAGGTCACGCAAAACACCAAGTTACAGCCGCATACATGGAGATTTGCACACAGTAGCTACTTAATTCGGAGAAGGCAATGGCACCCCACTCCAGTACTCTTGCCTGGAAAACCTCACGGACAGAGGAGCCTGGTAGGCTGCGGTCCATGGGGTTGCGAAGAGTCGGACATGACTGAAGCAACTTAGCAGCAGCAGCAGCAACTAGTTAATTGCAATTAAATGTAAAATCATTTCTGGAAATTTTTCATATATTCTGAACACTCAGAAGACTGGGTCACTCCTTTCAGGATGAGGTTTTAATTATCCTCACAGAGCAGGCCACATCTGGGTTCACAGAGCCTGACAGACACTCCTGGCTCCCTCCACTGCTCTATAATCCTGCTTGGTGAACAGGCTCCTGCAAGGGCTCCTGGCCAAATACTTCTCCTCCCTCTGGGTTGGCCAAGCATTGGATCCTCTCCTACATTTCTAAATTCTCAGTGCAGTTGGGTTGGGTTCAGAGCCCCTGGGCTCATGCTCACTAGCAGACTCCATCTACTTTGCTGTTTGTGAATAGGTCTGCCCAAAAGTTCAGTAGGAAAAGTATAAGAACTTTTGACTGAAGCAAGATGTGATATACTGTTTGCAGATACCAATTATCCATGCTCCATCTGTCTCAGGAGTCCCTAGAGAATCAGGCGTGGGCTGTAATCTCTTCTCAGAATATTTAGGATTAGAAAATCTGAGACCCAACAGTTCAGAGATTAAGAGAAACAAACAAAAATAAAACAATCACATCTAAAAAATGGGATTTTTATTAATATATCTAGACATAACAGTTTTAGGTGCTTTATTGAACATATAAACTATATATTTTGTTTGTCTAGAAAGCTGTAATCTTACATAAGTGTTAACATATATATATATATATATATGAATATGTTATATATATATTTTCCCTCTATGACCCCTCAGATTTTATATGGCCTCCCATGATAGAGGCAATAAAATCTAAGACTCCAGACCTAAATTATGAATGTATTTATTAAGTTGTTCTCAGTCATATCTGACTCTTCGCTATCCCATGGACTGCAGCAGGCCAGGCTTCTCTGTCTTTCACTGTCTCCCAGAGTTTGCTCAAACTCATGCCCATTGAGTCCACAGTGCCATCCAACCATCTCATCCTCTGTTGCCCTCTTCTCCTCCTGCCCTCAATCTTTCCCTGCACCAGGGTCTTTTCCAGTGAGTCAGCTCTTTGCATCAGGTGGCCAAAGTTCTGGAGCTTCACCTTTAGCATCAGTCCTTCAAATGAGTATTCAGGATTGATTTCCTTAATGATTGACTGGTTTGATCTCCTGGCTGCCCAAGGGACTCTCGAGAGTCTTCTTCAGCACCATGTTTCAGAAGCATCAATTCTTTGGTGCTCAGCCTTCTTTATGGTCCAACTCTCACATCTATATATGACTACTGGTAAAACCATAGCTTTGACTATATGGACACTTGTCAGCAAAGTGATGTCTCTGTTTTTTAATATGCTAAGTTTGTCATAGCTTTTCTTCTAAGGAGCAAGTGTCTAATTTCTTGGCTGCAGTCAGCATCCACAGTGATTTTGCAGCCCAAGGAAATAACCTCTATCGCCGTTTCCATTTTTTCCCCATCTATTTGCCATGAGGTGAAGTTTATTAAGTTACTTGTTTGAAATACTTTGCCTATAGCTGCATCAACTATTAGATCAAAAACTCCTTCTGGTCTGTACCTTATTCTAGTGCTAGCACCATGCTTTCTAAAATAGGAGCACCCAACAAGTTGGTTAATATTGAAATGAATATAGATATTTAAATAAAGGATACCCTGGATTTTTCTTAATACCCAAAAGCAGCCTGACACAGTCTTCCACAAAGCAGGGATTTCTAGGACAGCTGGACTCGTGCCAGACCCAACACATAATCATTTCACAGCTCATATTTGTGAAATGAATAAATGAGGAATGACAGGGAGATGTTTAATATATGGAATATGAGACAGTTTCACAATATAGAACTCAAGGGGAGATGATCCTATTGATAAATGAACGAATCGGGGTGCTCTGAGGATTTAGGCAGCAACAGTGAGAGCTGTGATCAGTCATGACAGGAACTTCATCTGCATCTCAAAGGCGTGCACCGTCTCTAATGCCTCGCGTGGTGTTCATTAAGAAACCCATTGCACAGATGAACATAAGCAACTTTCCTAGGGTCAAACAGCAATGATGGGACTGAAACAAGATTCGAAGGCAGGCCTGTCCCTTCTGAGGCCTGTTATTTTCCCAGTCCCCTGTGTTATCATGTGGTCACCTGAAGTCCACAGAACCAGCGAGAGTGGGGGCAGGGAGGGTGGGGAAAGAATATCAGGCTTACAGGCTTTCAGACTCATTACAGATGATGGAGATTTGATGGAGTGAGGTCAGTGAGGAGAGGGTACAATGATTTTGTTGATTCTAAAAGTGAAACTTTTCCACATAGGCATGCATATGACTCTAGCCATTTAAAAAAAAAATTATTTTGACCCAAAGTGTAGAAGAACACTTGCTCATTCTTTGAAAACAATAAGAGATGATTGGTGGGCATATGCTGAAATGGTTATCTTCCCTCTGCTCAGCACATCATTATTTGTAAAATCATTGAGAGGGGAAAAATGACAGACTCCATATTGTGCAGGATATGGCCACTCAAATAGCTTTGTCCCTTTCTTAAGAAATCAGGCAGGAAAAGTGGCTAATTGGAGGGCCAGCAAACCCATGAAGCCACATAATGAATTCCAGGACGAGGACACATCAAAGCTCACAATTTAGTAAATGACTATAGCAGCGAAGAAATCGGGAGGTTATCTTCCCATGTGTAGTGTCCATGGGAGCAAGAGCTTCATGTAGCCTGCCAACATCACCCATGTAAAGTCTGGGCTAATGTCTGTATTAATTTAACTTTTCACTGGAATTGCTGTTCAACTTTTTCCCTTTGAAATGAATCACTGCTTTACAAAATGAAAAATCTATAAAATGTAGCAAAGACTCTATGACAATTAGTGCCGTTATGCTCTTTTTTAATCCTCTTTTGGAAGCAGAATTTTTTCATGGTTCAGATACTGTTCCAATAATTAATTTGAAAATTTGCCGTATTTTTCTAAATTAGCGTTCTTCATTTTCCTCTGGGGAAGAAGGTGAGGTACGGCAAAGCTTTATAGCAACCTGGCTGAAACCCCAGTTCAAATGACAGCGATAGTAATCATACTTCCCTGGCTCTCTCCTCCCGCCAGTAAAGTTCACCACGCTGCCCCTCAGTGGCCTCTGCCTGCAGTGTTCAGCCACTGGGAAGCAATGGGAGCATCCGGTATCAGCAGTGGGCACAGATTTGGGAATATCATGTCCAGAATGCTTGTAGGTGCTTGCCAATTTCATAACTGCTAATCAAATCTATCAAAGTCCAGTTCAGTCACTCAGTCGTGTCTGACTCTTTGTGACCCCATGAATCACAGCACGCCAGGCCTCCCTGTCCATCACCAACTCCTGGAGTTCACTCAGACTCACATCCATCGAGTCAGTGATGCCATCCAGCCATCTCATCCTCTGTCTTCCCCTTCTCCTCCTGCCCCCAACCCCTCCCAGCATCAGAGTCTTCCAATGAGTCCACTCTTCGCATGAGGTGGCCAAAGTACTGGAGTTTCCAGCTTTAGCATCATTCCTTCCAAAGAAATCCCAGGGCTGATCTCCTTCAGAATGGACTGGTTGGATCTCCCTGCAGTCCAAGGGACTCTCAAGAGTCTTCTCCAACACCACAGTTCAAAAGCATCCATTCTTCAGCACTCAGCTTTCGAAGTCCAAGCTTGAGTCAATTCACTAATTTAACAAACATCAATAAGGTACCTACTATGTGTTAGGCTGGATACTAAACACTGAAGATACAAAAATTTCTCAGTCCAGAACCCTGGAAATCAACCCTGCTTAATAATTTGTCCTCATCTGCTACCATTCAATCCTTTAGCTGGGGCTATTGATTCTGTATGCAAAAAAAAAAAAAAAATTACTTTCCACATTTCTTTTGCAATAGTCAAGTCACCATTATCTCTTGCCTATACTACTGTGTGTTATCCATCTGCCCATCCACTCAGCAAAGATTCACTGGACTCCTGCTATGTGCCAGGAATATTTCTGGGCCCAGGGAACACACTGTTGAACAAGATAGAATCAGTATTCCCATGGAGCAGCATTCAAAGAAGGGACAGAGGAAATTTTTATAAAGAAGGAAAAACCAGTTAATAATTAATATATAACTAATAATAAAATAGGGTTCTCTTTTGGAGGCAATGGTGGAGGCAATGGTGGTAAGCAGAGTTGTATTCAATTTTTGTTTGGGTCTTTATATTCAGACAAAATCTGCAATTTGTCTTTGACCTCAGCCTTTGGAAGGCAAAATACCTGAATGCCTAGTTCAAGGGCATTTTGGGCAGCTCTAAATGTGTCAGTAATTAATGATTAGGTAAACATGTGGGTTTCCAGCCTTACTAATGAAAGTAACATCAGAAATAAAAACAAAATACATCATTAAGATTCATTGTTAATATCTGAGTATTTATTTTTAACTGTAGATAAACATTATAGACATAATCAGAAATGAAAAATCTATCTTATGCTTCAGATTCTACAGAGACTTAGTTAAAATTAAAATTTGTGTTTATTATCACTATAACTGTAGAGTAATTGCTACGCTATGTGATGATCATGCAAGCTGTTAATGTTATTTAGGTAAAAATGCGGTTGTGAAGAACTTTTAACTAGTTAAATAAATAAGGAAATAGACTGACAGATGAACAAACAAAACTCTTTAAGATATATGTTTAACTTTTAGTTATCGGACTCCACTTAGGTTATAATTTTGAGAAAATATCCTCCTTGGGAATTCTTTGCATCTTGTTAAGATGAGTTAAAAGCAGAATGCCAAATATTATACCTCCAAATTTCCTAACGAGGTGAAACTTTTTAAAAAGCATGTTTTACAACACCCGTGATAAACCTCTGCATATGTTCGTACTGCAGACTACAAAGACCATGAAGACAAGAAGAGGCTGCCAGAGGAAAAGCAGAAAACCCCAAACCATTTGCTCGTCTACTAATGTTAGTCAGCAGTAGCATTATGGTGACTGCAAGAGCTGGTGAGTGGTTGACAGTGCTGAGAAACGTTTTCTGCACTTCAGCTGCAAGCTTTCGAAATCAGCTACTAAAGTCTTCCATGACTTACTTGTAGAAACAATTACATTTATTTACTCAAATATTAGGTTTATTCTTTTCATCATGCACCCTTTTTATAATGAGCTAAATATCGCATTGCAAATTTTGAATCAATTTGCATTGATTCAAAAAAATTCTTAGTTGTGCATCCAGCAAGAAGGGAGAAAGGCCTCTCTGAAAAGGTGACTATGTGCTGTGACCCAAAGAATAAGAACCAGCCAGTTTGTCAGTGATCTGGGTGAAGAGCATTCCGGGCAGAGAAAATAAATGGTGCAAAGACCCAGCGTGTCACATGGAGAGGAAGATAGAAGTGGCTGAAGAACTGGAGGCCACAGGGAAAGGAACACAGCTGAGGACTAAGGGGCAAGCAGAAGCCAGATGCTAGACATCTTCTTCCACTCTTGTCCCCTTCCTTACCATCCCACCTACCAAGTTCCATTCATTCCAGTCTCAGCTCCTGCAAGAATGGTCTTTTGGCCATGTAGATTTCTGCCATGGTTTTCTACAGCACATAGAATGTTGCCCAAACTCCCTGCCAAGCCCCCAACATCTGGCCGCTGGAGGCTTTTCTGTGCAAACCTCAGGACTATCTCCCCTTTGCTTATTAGTCTTCAGCCTCTTCTCTGCTCATTCACCTACCAAACTATGTTAAATCAGGCCCGTCACCCATACTATTCCCTTTACCAGTATGCCCTCTTCCTCGGCTCTTTGCATAGTCCTTCTCCTTTCTCAGGCCTTCGCTAACAGCAGCCATCAAGACTGGGTCTCCCTATCCCTCCATCCCATGCTAATATTTGTCATTACCTACTTTTCTTCTTGAATTTCTTATTTATTGACTCTCTTACCATGAGATTGAAACCTTCTTGAGGGTGGTGCCATGTTCATTTCCTTTGCTATTGTAGCATCAGCACCCAGCATGATGCCTGGCAATGGTAAGCCTTCAATAAATGCCCACTGAATAGACAAGAGAAAAATAAAAATAAAAACAACATTGATCCTTTAAGTTACAACACAGTAGGCAAATATAGCAACATGAAATAAATATCTCCCTCTACTAACTGTTCACTATATGCCATACATATAATATGAACAAAAAATTTTTTTTCATTTATTGGCCACATCAAATTTATGAGCAGGACATAACTCTTCCTATGTAGTTTTTGAAATGAAGAAACTAGAAGCTCAGATAGAAAAAAAAGTACCTTGCCCAAAGTCATAGCTGGTAAGTTGTGGGACCAAAGACAGGTCATGGAAGGCCTTGAATTCCACTCTCAGAAAGAAGACTTTATTTCATTGCTGTCTGGGAGGCACTGAAGATGTTTTGAGCAAAGTAAAATAAATCTTAAAATATTTTATTAGTAGAAGTATTCATTCCCTGAATTATACTAGACCATTGTACTTTTTAAGCTATGAAGACTAAATGGGAGGAAATTCCATTTCCCTAACAGGCTTTGCCTGAGAACTCAATTTTTTATTCCATTCCTTCAGTTAAAGAGACCTGGAGTAACTTCTAGAATGTGAGATGCTCCTCTGAGACACAGATACCCACAAGGACAATTAAAAGGATAAAAATCTTAGACCAAATATGAAATAAAGTGAATAATTTTCTTCTGAGTTTTTATAATTATTTTTAGACATAAAATCATGTACTGTGCAAAAATTCATGAATTTGAACTTTTAAGAAAGAAAATAGCACAGTCATAATAAGCCCTGCCTATTTAAATGCATTATTATTTAAAGTTGGTATAACCAACATTTCATATGAAATATTTTCAGTGTGACTGGTTTTGATCAATTCTGTAAAGAAAAAAAAAAAACACTGCAAAATATATTTTTCACCTTACTAGGTATATTCCCAGATCTTGAAGAAACAGATTTTGTACTTATGTTCTTCTTTCCTCACCACTATGAATAAAAGTCAGGAACAGAAAAAGTTATCCTTAGGAAGCACAATAATTTGCATAAAGACTACACATATAAACAAGCATTTTTCCACGACTTAAAAAGATAATAAGGGAGCATACAAGCACAGAAGAAATTAAATTTCAAGCTGTAATGGCTGATTTGAAAATTCTAAAGAGAAATACAATTCACATATAGTTATGTGACTCTCCTTTCCCTTAAAAATCCATTTTGATTAGTTTCAGATGTCATTAAATAGTGTTCACAATTTGTATAATAAATGTATAATTCTTCAGCATGAAGCTATGTCATTATTTCTTTAACAAAGCTTCTTTTTTGTAACAAAACTTTTTTTCAAGTTTTTTTTTTTTTTTAAGTATTTCAGCTTCAGTAATATAAAAACAAAATCCCACTGGGATGAAAATCATTTTCAATAGTCAGCTTTATAAAGGTACAATATACCTACAATAAAATAGTCCAATTTAAGCTTAAATGTCAAGGAGTTTTGAAAGATGTATGTATGCAACCATTATTATAATTAAGATATAGAATCTTACCAAAAATATGCTCTTTTGTGTCCCCTACTTCCTGGGCCTGGACAAACCTTGATCTGTCACTACAGACTAGTTTACCTATTCTAGAGTTTTGTATAAACAGAATCACACAGTAAGTACACTTTTGGATCTGTTTTTTTTCACTCAACATAAGGTTGTTGATATCTATCCAAGTTTCCTGTGTTACAGAAATTCTTGCTTTTTATTGCCGAGGAATAGTCTATTGTATGGATCTACCACAATTTGTTCCTTCTTCCTCCCACTGAGATATTTTGCTTGTTTTACATTTTGGCTATTTTGTAAAAAAAAAAAAAAAAAAAACTGTTATGAGCATTTGTGTTCCAGTTTTCCTGTGAAGATGCTTCTATTTCTCTTGAGCAAATACCTAAGTGTGGGATTTCTGGATTACATGATATGTGAATACTTATATAAGAAATTTTAAAGTTGACTTTCAGTGCAAACTCTTTTTCCAAAGTGGTACTCCACTGAACATTCCCATCAAAGTGTAGCAGAATTTCACTAGATTCAAAGCCTTGTCAACACATGATATGGCCAATCTTTTAATACTAGCCATACTAATGTTTATGGAGTAGGATCTCCTTGTGGTTTTAGTTTGAATCTTTCTACTGACTCATCATGTTGAGCTTTCTCATGTGTTTATCTGCCATCTGTCTATCTTCTTTGGTGAAGTGTCTCTTCCAATCTTTTATCTAATTTTTAAATGGGTTCTTCACCATCTTCTCTCTCAGTTTTGAGATTTCTTTATAAATTCTGGATAAAAGCCCTTTTATCAGGTATTTAATGCAAATGTTTTCTTCCAGTTTGTGTTCTTGTATTTCTTAATTGTGTATTTTAAGTATCAAAAGTTTTTTAATTGCTGAAATTTAATTTATGATTTTTTTTATGAAGTGTGCTTTTCATGTCTTGGGAAATTTTCTCACAAACAGTATTTCAATGAACTTTGCTAATTTACTAAATGAAGATAAATAATATCTTGGTATCTTTCTGAAATTAAAATATACTTAAACTCAATTACTTCATAAGGCTGTTGTGGAGATGAAATGAGATTCAATTCAGTTCAGTTCCGTTCAGTCGCTCAGTCGTGTCCGACTCTTTGCGACCCCATGAATTGCAGCATGCCAGGCCTCCCTGTCCATCACCAACTCCCGGAGTTCACTCAGACTCACGTCCATCGAGTCAGTGATGCCATCCAGCCATCTCATCCTCTGTTATCCCCTTCTCCTCCTGCCCCCAATCCCTCCCAGCATCAGAGTCTTTTCCAATGAGTCAACTCTTCGCATGAGGTGGCCAAAGTACTGGAGTTTCATCTTTAGCATCATTCCTTCCAAAGAAATCCCAGGGCTGATCTCCTTCAAAATGGACTGGTTGGATCTCCTTGCAGTCCAAATATACTTAAACTCAATTACTTCATAAGGCTGTTGTGGAGATGAAATGAGATTCATGTAAAGCAATTAGTCTGGTGACTCAGCATTCTGTTGTTCATATTTGTTAGTTTTTATTATGATTATGTTTACCAGAAACTTGTATTTCTTCTCTTATAGATTCCTTTACACACAAAATTTTAGGACCTTTATCATCAGGGAAAAAACAGTTTTTTCCATTTTCATTGCCAAATTTTTTCCCACATAGTAGCTTTTTACTTTCTTAATTTTTCTCATTATATTTCTCCTTTAATTTTTCTCCCTACTGGTTTTTAGTTTTGAAAAGTTCTTCCTCATTCAGAATATGTTCTGGGTATATGAATGTAATATATGATACAACTGGCACCACAACCTGATGGAGAAAAGAAATCAATAAGATATTTAGGGACTACTTATAAGCTATTTTGGGCTTCTCAGGTGGTTCAGTGGGTAAAGAAGCTGCCAACAATGCAGGAGACATGGGTTCAATCCCTGGCTCGGGAATATCCCCTGGAGGAGGGCATGGCAACCCATTGCCGTATTCTTGCCTGGAGAATGCCAAGGACAGAGGAGCTTGGTGGGCTACAGTCCATAGGGTCACAAAGAGTCAGAAATGACTGAAGTGACTGAGCATGCATGCATGCATAAGCTATTTTAGAATTTAGAAGTTTACATCATATCATAATTCAAAATAAATTCTAGGTGAAACAAAGATCTAATTTTAACAATTTTTTTCATTACCTGTGGCAGATTCATTTTGATATTTGGCAAAACTAATACAATTATATAAAGTTTAAAAACAAAATAAAATTTAAAAAAATTAATAAAAAAAAGTGAAATAAGCAGGAACATGGCATCCAGACAAGAAGCGAGCATGTATTTTTATTATATTTATATAAATTACAGATGATGCTTTTGAACTGTGGTGTTGGAGAAGACTCTTGAGAGTCCCTTGGACTGCAAGGAGATCCAACCAGTCCATTCTGAAGGAGATCAGCCCTGGGATTTCTTTGGAAGGTACGATGCTAAAGCTGAAACTCCAGTACTTTGGCCACCTCATGCGAAGAGTTGACTCACTGGAAAAGACTCTGATGTTGGGAGGGATTGGGGGCAAGATGAGAAGGGGACAACAGAGGATGAGATGGGTGGATGGCATCACTGACTCAATGGACGTGAGCCTGAGTGAACTCCAGGAGTTGGTGATGGACAGGGAGGCCTGGCGTGCTGTGATTCATAAGGTCTCAAAGAGTCGGACACGACTGAGCGACTGAACTGAACTGAACTGAACAGATGCAAACTAATCTATAGTGACATGCCCCTCCCCAAGTACAATCCAGAAATTCAGGGGAGTTTACACCTCGTGGAAAGAATTTTTGGCTAACAGGTGATGGAATCACTGGATAAATGCAACTCCTCTCTCCCTTGCCCCACTCCACTTGACCCTTGCTTCTGCTCCCCGGATCATACCTCACTTTATCACTGAGGTGTTGTTGATTTATAATATATTAGCTTCAGGCATACAACATAGTGATTCAAAATTTTTATAGATTATACTCCACTTAAAGTGATTATAAAATAGGAGCTAGATTCCCTGTGCTGTGCAACATATCCTTGTATTTTATTTATTTTATACATAGGAGTCTGTACCTTAGTCCTTATTCCTATCTTGCCCCTGCACACTTCCCGCTCCCCACTGGAAACTACTAGTTTGTTCTCTATATCTGCGAGTTTGTTTCAGTTTTGTTTTATCCATTTGTTTATTTTTAGTTTCCACATATCCTTGATAATATACAGTATTTGTCTTTATCTGTCTCTTATTTCACTAAGCATAATACCCGCCAGGCCCATCCATGTTATTGTAAATGGAAAAATTTCATTCTTTCCTATGACTGAGTAGTATTCCATTGTATATATAATGCATCTTTATCCATTCATTTACTGACAGACACTTAGATTGCTTCAATGTCTTGGATGTTGTGTGTAATGCTGCTGTGAACATTAGGGTGCCTGTATCTTTTGGAATTTAGGTTTTCATTTTCTTCAGATATATACCCAGAAGTAGAATTGCTGGGTCATCTTGTAGTTCTAGTTTTATATTTTTGAAGAACTCCATAGTGTTTTTCACAATGGCTGTACCAATTTACATTCCCACCAACTGTGTATGAGAGTTCCCTTTCTCTACATCCTTACCAACATTTTTTATTTGTGGTTTTTTGATGATAGCCATTCTGACAAGTGAGTTATGTTTTGAGTTGCATTTCTCTGACAATTTAGTGATTGTCAGAGCATCTTTTTCTTGTTCATGTTCATCTTGAGCATCTTTTCTTGCTCATGCCATCTGTATGTCTTCCATGGAAAGACATCTTTTCAGGTCTTCAGTCCGTTTTTTTTTTTTTTAATTTTTTTTTCAGTCCATTTTTAATTGAGTTTGGGTATTTTTAAATTGAATTTTGTAAGCTCTTTCTGTATTTTGGATACTAACCCCTTATCTGTTATATCATTTGCAAATATTTTCTCATATTCAATAGGTTGTCCTTTTTGCTGTCAATGGTTTCCTTTGGGGGTGCAAAAGATTTGAAGTTTAATTAGCTCTCCTTTGTTTTTGTTTCCATTGCCTTGGGAGAACTACCCAACACAAAATTTATACAATTTACGTCAAAGAGTGCTCTGCCTATGTTTTCTTCTAGGATTTTTATGTTTTCCAGGTTTACATTTAGGTCTTCAATCCATCTTGAGTTTGTGTTTGTATATAGTGTGAAGGAACATTCTAATCTCATTCCTTTCCATGTAGCTGTCCCAGCACGACTTTTTGAAGAGATTGCCTTTCCTCCATTGTACATTCTTGCCTCCTTTGTCATAAATTAGTTGACCATAAATGCATGCTTCTGCTTCCAAGCTCTCTATTCTGTTCTGTTGATCTTTGTGTCTGTTTTTGGTCCCAGTACAGTAGTTTTTTTGATTACTCTAGCTCTGTAGTATTGTCTGAAGTCAAAGAGTGTGATACCTCCAGCTCTGTTCTTTCTCAAGATTGTTTTGGCTATTCAAGGTCGTTTGTATTTCCAAACAAATTTTTAAATTATTAGTTCTGGTTTTGTGAAAAATGCCTTTGGTGTTTTGATAGGGATTGTATCGAATCTGTACATTGCTTTGGGCAGCATGCTCATTAAAACATGAATTCTTCTGATACAAGAAGTGGTATACTTTTCCATCTGTTTGTGTTGTCTTCAGTTTCTTTCATCAATGTCTTAGAGTTGTCTGAGTACAGATTTTACCTTCTTCAATTTATTCCTAGGTATGTTATTCTCCTTGCTGCAACTATAAGTGAGGTTGTTTCCTAATTTCTGTTTCTAATAGTTTGTTGTTAGCATGTAGAAATACAACAGATTTCTGTGTATTAATTTTGTACCATCCATTCTTCTCCCAAATTCCTTGGTCATCTTTGTGGTCATTATCTTGAACTCTTTATCAGGTAGACTGCCTACCTCCTCTTCACTTAGTTCTTCAGAATTTTATTTTGATTCTTTGTTTCAAACGTATTCTTCTATCTCCTCATTTTTCCTAATTTGTTGTTTTTGTTTCTATGTGCCTGATAGATTATGTTCCCTGACCTTGAAGTTTTTCTTAGGTAGGAGACATCCTATGCATACTACCACCACCTCCCTCCACTCTGGTCACCAGAGCTATATGCCACTTATGTGGGCTGCATAATAGGTCCTCTGTTATGGTGGGCTGACTTCGGTGGATGGTCTGGTAGGTGTGGCTGGGCTTTGGTCTTGGTCACCAGGTCCTGCCCTGTGTGGAGGTTTCTGGCTACTGGTTGGTGGGCCAGATCCTGTGTCCCGGGCTGATGCCAGCCTGATGGTGTTGACTGGGTCCTGCCACAGCAGGCTGCAGTGATCCTGGGGCTAGTGCTTCCCTTTGGTAGTCTCAAGGCTAGAGCTGGTTTGCTGGTGGACAGTGATGGGACTCAGGGTCTCTTTTGGTAGAGCCCTGGGATTCCAGGGTCTTGTCCCACACACTGATGTTTGTGGCTAGTTCCAGGGTACTCTGGTGGACAGAGCCATGTCCAGTGGTGGCCCTGTAGGCTCAGGGGGTCTAAAGGCAGCCTGCCTGCTGGTGAGTGGAGCCCTGTTTCTGCCCATCTCAGTACTGGAGCCTAGAGGCTGGTGGAATGGGTCGAGATTGGGTCTTAAGGCTAGTAAGGTAGAGGGAAGATTCCAAAATGGCAGCTGTTTCTGCATTGACGGATGAACTCTGGTTGCCTCCTTCTCTGGGTACCTGCCCAAGATCAGCAGGTGGGTCTGACCCAAGCTCCTTTCTAAGTACTGCTTCTTCTCTGGGTCCCAGGGCATGTGAAATTTGTGCTTTCTCTAAAAGTTGTTGTTCAGATGCTCAGTCGAGTTCAGCTCTTTGTGACCCCATGGACTGCAGCATGCCAGGCTTCCAGTCCTTCACCATCTTCTGGAGTTTGCTCAAATTCATGTTCATTGTGTTGGTGATACCATACAACCATCTTTTCCTCTGTCCTCCCCTTCTCCTCCCATCTTCAATCTTTCCCAGCATCAGGGTCTTTTCTAACGAGCTGGCTCTTAGTATCAGATGGCCAAAGTATCGGAGTTTTCACTAAGAGTGGAGGTTCTTACACAGGCCTCAGAAAAGTAAGCCCTGCTGGCCTTCAAAACCCAACATCCTGGGGGCTTGTCTTCCTAAGGCGCTTCTCTGGGCTTGGGAGCTCACTGTGGGGCTTAGACCCCTCCCTCCTTGGAGAGGACTTCCACAACTGTAATTATTCTCCTGTTTATTGGTCATCAATCTGGGGACATGTATGTTGATTATACCATCACTCTGACCCTCCTACACAGCTCATTTGGTTCCTTCTTTATCTCAGGAGTTGTAGATTTTTTCTAGTAGATTTCAGTCTTTCTCACCAATAGTTGCTCTGTAAATAGTTGTAATTTTGGTGGACCTCTACGAGGGGATGACCTCAAGGTCTGCCTTTTAAGCCATTTTTTCAAGAATCAGGATTGTACTTTTTAACAAAGGACTTGAGCATAGGCTTTCTGCCTGGGGCTATACTTTCTGAAGTACCTGGTTAAGACACAATTACAAAGAGAATGTTTTCATATGTCATACTATTATTCTCCATACAAAGACATTCTTAAACTTCTCTGTTACTACTTGCAGACCTTAATACATTGCTGACCAGGGGATTTTTGCAGAAACTAACACCTGTGGCTGTCATATATCTCTGGTCACGAATGTGTTAGTAAGCTAGAAGATGACATAATCAACAGTCACTCCTCTCAGACCACTTGGATAACAGTGGGAACTATGTAGAAGGGTGTGTGAGAAAAAATATCAAGGTAAAATCTGATGCTGGCATAATCTTTCCTTAGTTGGCATCACCTTGCAGGTGTAGCCAACACTATGTGAATATTTACTTTAATCTTTTCTTCTTATCTCATTTTCACAAAACAAACAAAAAATCAGCTAAAACTAAAAATGCTTTTGTCAAGACATAGCCGCATCTTCCTTAATGTTTTAGGATATCACAAAACCACAGATCCTCAGATCACTATATTTGGCTTCCTCTCTGTTGATGTCTAAAGGACATGGAAAACACTTGAGAATTAAAAATACTCAGCCAACTACATATGAGAAATGAGCCCAAATGCCAGTCTAGAAGCTCCAAACGTTATGATGTGATGTCACCAAGGTTATAGACAAAACATCTTCCCTAGAGTCAGCCAGACTAAAACTCTGGGGGGAGATTATAGTTCAGTGCCAGCACCCTCCAAATGTTGGAAGTTTATTCATGCTGTGACTGGAGTCACTCAAAATCTGTCTGTCATCCAAAATCTGTTTCACTGTCTTGCTGTTTCTTGAAATGCTCTGGGGTTGCTTCTTTAGTTTAATATAGATATGCCAGCAGACCTTGTTAAATTACAGGCTATATCTGGCACTGCTGAATCCTTAACCCAGGCCCACTTGGTGATCATATTATCATAGATTTGTTTACCAGTTTATGAAAGTACCTTCAAGAAATAGCACACGTGAAAAGAAATTTTTCTGGAAAACAGATTTGATAAAGATTCCAGAAAATCTGGAAACTGACTTGGCAATAAGTAGATTAGAAGAGGCTAGATTGGTGGAACAAATAGACCCCCCCAAAGCTTAGCTGTATCAGAACAAAGATTGTTCCTTGGTTATGGAACAGTCCACATTGCTCAGTCTTCCAGGGTCCTGGCCTGACAGTGGCAGTGCCATCTTTACCATGGGGCTTCAAAGGTCACCCTGAAGGTGGCATCCCAATCAACCAGGGAAGGAAATTAGCAGAGGGGAGCACATTTGGGAGAGTTCATGAGTCAGGTTTGAAGTTACAACTCTTCCCACCCCTACTGGCTAAAACCTAATCGCATGGCCCCACCTAACCTCGGGGAGGCTGGACGCTATGGTTTAGCCGATAACTCAGGATGTTGAGGAAAATAGGTTTTGGTAAACAGTTAGTAATTTACAAGGAGAAGGCCTGAGTGGGGCTTGGTTTCCAAGGTTAAGTGTTTTTGAGGCAACTGGAGTGACCTGGGGAAATCCCATGGAAAGTATAGAAGAGGAAGTTTAATTTTAGCTATCTATTGTTCTGAAATGAATTACTGCAACATGTAAAACCTTAAAATGACAGTCAAATTTGTTTACTGCTTCTGTGGATCAGGAATTCTGGCCTCACTTGGTGAGGCAGTTCTGGCTCATGGTTTCCACGAGGTTCATTCAGATATTGATTGAGAACAAGGACTTCTGCAGGCTCAGCTAGGATTGGAGGATCCACTTGGCATGGTTGCCAAGTTGGTGCTGGCTCTTTGTGGGAGGACTCAGTTCCTTCTTACAGGAGCCTCTCCATAGGACCCCTTGATTGCCTTCATGATATTGTCACTGCCTTCGTCCAGAAAGAATGAGCTAGAAGAACACTGGTGACCTAGCCTAGGAATTCACCTCTGCCACGCTTATTTAACTTATATGGAGAGTACATCATGAGAAATGCTGGGCTGGAAGAAGCACAAGTTGGAATCAAGATTGCCAGGAGAAATATCAATAACCTCAGATATGCAGATGACACCAACGTTATGGCAGAAAGGGAAGAAGAACTAAAGAGCCTCTTGATGAAAGTGAAAGAGGAGAGTGAAAAAGTTGGCTTAAAGCTCAACATTTAGAAAACTAAGATCATGACATCTGGTCCTATCACTTCATGGCAAATAGATGGAGAAACAGTGGAAACAGTTGGCTGGATTTATTTTTGGGGACTCCAAAATCACTGCAGATGGTGATTGCAGCCATGAAATTAAAAGATGCTTACTCCTTGGAAGGAAAGATATGACCAACCTAGACAGCATATTAAAAAGCAGAGACCTTTGTCAACAAAGGTTCGTCTAGTCAAGGCTATGATTTTTCCAGTAGTCATGTATGGATGTGAGAGTTGGACTGTGAAGAAAGCTGAGTGCCGAAAAATTGATGCTTTTGAACTGTGGTGTTGGAGAAGACTCTTGAGAGTCCCTTGGACTGCAAGGAGATCCAACCAGTCCATCCTAAAGGAGATCAGTCCTGGGTGTTCATTGGAAGGACTGATGTTGAAGCCGAAACTCCAATCCTTTGGCCACCTGATGTGGAGAGCTGACTCATTGGAAAAGACCCTAATGCTAGGAAAGAGTGAGGGCAGGAGGAGAACGGGACGGCAGAGGATGAGATGGTTGGATTGCATCACCGACTCGATGGACATGAGTTTGTCCACTCCAGGAGTTGGTGATGGACAGGGAAGCCTGGTGTGCTTTGGTTCATGGGGTCGCAAAGAGTCAGACACGACTGAGTGACTGAACTGAACTGATGTTCTATTCGTTGCACAGATCACTCATGATTCAAAATGGGAGGATATGCATAAAGGCATAAATACTGAGAGGTAAAGATCACAGGGTATGATCTTGGAGGCTGGAAAAATCAACTTAAAATAATCCACAATCAACTATCCTATCCATTAAGTAGCACTTCATTGATGAACCATAACATTAGCTGCACACACTGAAAGCAGAGTCAGTCAGTCTGATTCATAGCCTCTACTTATAGCCACCTTCCTTGGGTATCAATCATTTGACACCTGAAACAAACCACCTAATGATCTTTGAGGTAATCATCAGCAGATTTCTTTTGCTCTCTGTTTCAAGTTCTCATTGTCACCCTCCAGGGAATTTCTTCCACCATCACAGCTCTCCTACGTGTCCCTAACCACCTACCCAGAAACACACTTCTTAGATTTTAATCCAGAAGCCTCATATTTGTAATTCCCTACATTCTTCCTCATGTAATCCCCATACCTCATTAAGAACTTAAACTAGAGATCAAGCCTCATCTTCCTGTTTTCCCCCTGGAGTTTTTGTTATGAACAATATGGACTTTCTAAGAGGAAAACTGATGCATGAGAAGCCTGGTTTACCCTGATTGTGATCAGGTGCTGGATTTCCTAACAATATGGCTATTGTTGTGTATCATGTTGGTTTTACCTCTTGCATGTAGAGTGGTTAACTAGAAATAAATAAGATCCAACATTGGCAGGATGCCCAGTGGCAGTAACTCTTAATCTAGTACCATATAGGATATATCCAGTCACAAGCAAGCCCAAAAAGAGTCTTCCAAGAACAAAAATAAACTTTATGCATCTGAACCTACTAATTTGTAGCTGATACCCTGACCTTTGTGAAATTTTGGGTGCTTTGAATTTTTTTAAATCTCTGGACCTACATATGGAGAGTGCTTTAAAACCAGTGGTACCTGGATACATTAAAGAAGCAGAAAGAATTTTATCCTCTTTCCACCAATTGATCCACCTTAACAAGATACTGTCTACCAGAATTCAGTAAATTGAAGCTATGAAAGCATCAGATCAGATCAGATCAGTCACTCAGTCGTGTCCGACTCTTTGCGACCCCATGAATCGCAGCACGCCAGGCCTCCCTGTCCAACACCAACTCCCAGAGTTCACTGAGACTCACGTCCATCGAGTCAGTGATGCCATCCAGCCATCTCATCCTCTGTCATCCCCTTCTCCTCCTGCCCTCAATCCCTCCCAGCATCAGAGTCTTTTCCAATGAGTCAACTCTTCGCATGAGGTGGCCAAAGTACTGGAGTTTCAGCTTTAGCATCATTCCTTCAACTCCATGTAAACAAAAGAGTAATCCATAAACAAAGCATGGACAGTGGGAGAAATTACTAGGACATCAAACCTGATAGGTTCAGTTGGCAAGCAGACCCCTTGAAGTCTTCAGAAGACTTCCTTTTCTGCTTCTTCCTGGACATGGATGTGGACACGACCGTCTTTGAGTGTCATTGCCTGAGTCTTTTAGACATTTGGTGGTGCCAACTGATTATCATTGTCCTAATACCATTTTCAAAATGGAAAATAGGCTCAGTGTTATTTATACTGCTTGGGTAGAAAAAGGGATGTTTCTTAAACTGTAAGTAATGACCATGCAATGTGACAGTGATGCATGCAGGAAGAGATGCTTCTCTCAGAGGGCTCTGCAGAAATGGAGACTGCCTAATGAGAAACTCAGATTGCCATTGGATTGCTGGTAAGAAGAAAAATATTTATCAAATCTGGATCAAAATGAAGTTGTTGCTTTTTCAAAGAAAACACTAAGTCAAAATACTTAGGTTTCCCTTTTGAATTTCAGATTATTTGCTAAGTATAGTATCTCAAGTGGAAAAGAGAATGACAACCCACTCCAGTACTCTCGCCTGGAGAATCCCATGGACTGAAGAGCCTCTCGGGCTACAGCCCATGGGTCACAGACTCGGACAGGACTGAGTGACTAACACACACACATAATGTCTCAAGTATACTCTTCCTTCAAGTGTAAAAATGATGTTTCCTGAGAGCTGCAGGGTCTTTTCTTTGGGGTTTACCTCCAGTGAGATTTACTTTTCTAGCCATTTCTAAATGAATAGAACTCATACTGAGATTTTTTTTTTAGGATTTCCTAGTGTTGTTCATATGTAAAGATAAGTAAATTTGACTTAAATGCTCTCTACAATGTATTTAGCAGATGGTAAAGGAAATCAAATTTTAAGATAGTAGTTTCCTTCTGAAACTAAAAATTAAGATTTACATTTCCTTGACAAACTGGACTATAGCAATGTTTAACTTTGTGCAATTTCTCTTGGAGTACATTTGGTGGAAAATGGCTGGGTAGACAATAGTAAATGTAAATTTGATACTCTATTTTGAAAGTTTTTTTTTTTTTTTAACTCAAACATTTAGCCACCAATATTCTGTAAACTGGTTGTTTTGTTTTGTTTTTAAGCTTATTTGGAATAAGGTAAATCCTTATTCCAACGTTTTGAAATTTTGTAATAGGGCAACTGTAGGATGGCTCAGTGGTAAAGAATCTGCCTGCCAAGCAGGAGACTCAGGTTTGATCCCTGGATCGGGAAGATCCCCTGGAGAAGGAAGTGGCTACCCACTGCAGTATCCTTGCCTGAAGAATCCCATGGACAGAGGAGCCAGGCAGGTTACAGTTCATGGGGTCACAAAGAGTCGGACATGAGACTTAGTGACTAAGCAACAACAATTGCAGGATGTATAATTCCTTCTGGTTCTTGACTAGTAGGACAAAATAATGAGAGTAGCTTCCTTAATGTATTCAGGATAAAGTTCCAAAACAAAGAGTCACTAAATCTGTCAGAAACGATTTGCTCTCTTATCTCTATGGATGGAAAAAAATGCCTAAGTCAGACTGATGATGCCTAAATTACCGGTCCTTTTACAAACATGCCACCCCATCTCACAACTTTCTCAACGTTTCCTTTTCACTGGTAATGTTGCAGGAAGGGGGACCTCTTCCAGGGCCCGAAACTGGGCTCTTGGCTAACACTCAGAAATGAATTTTCGGAGGAGACACATGTGCTGACAAAGCAAGGGATTTTATTGGGAAAGGGCACCCGGGTGGAGAGCAATAGGATAAGGGAACCCAGGAGAACTGCTTTGCCAAGTGGCTCACAGTCTCGGGTTTTATGGTGATGGGATTAGTTTCCAGGTGTCTTTAGCCAATCATTCTGACTCAGAGTCCTTCCTGGTGGTGCAGGCCTTGTTCAGCCAAGATGGATGCCAGAGAGGATTCTGGGAGGTGATCAGACATGTGGTGTCTCCTTTTGACCTTTCCCAAACTCTTCCGGTTGGTGGTGGCTTATTAGTTCCCTGTTCCTTGCCAGGACCTCCTGTCCTAAAACAACTCATGCAAATGGTTACTATGGTGCCTGCCCAGGGTGGGTGGTTTCAATCAGTGTGCTTCCCCTAACAGTAACTCTTCCCCGGCCTAGAATACAGAGGCTCTGTTGGTTTCCATGGTGAGCCACTTCTTGTCCTATCCAACTAGATGGTATCTCCCCTAAGTGGTCTCTACACCTGCACATCACTTAGCATATGTCTCCATGACAGTAATTATCTTCTGAGGTTTTGTTTGCATGATATTCACCACAAGACTGGAAGATCACTGAGGGCAGGAATCTTCAGCCGTGAACTTGGAGTGTCCAAGCTCAACTCAGCACAGCGAGTAGCGGGTGATCGATACAATTTGATGAAGAAATAAATAGATAAAATTCTATATTTTCCAAGTGTGCTTTGTTAGGTTACATCTGTTCAAGATAAAAGACCTTATTTTGGAATTTTGTCAGAGTTTCTTCATGTACTGCTTTTTAATTTTCTTGTTTTATTGAGATATTACTGACATACAGCACTCTATAAGTTTAAGGTGTGCCAAATAATAATTTGACTTGCATTCATCCTGAAATAATTGCCACAATAAATGAGTGAATGTGTGTGTGTCCATTCATGTCTGACTATTTGCAACTCTATAGACTAGCGCACCAGCTCCTCTGTCCATGAGTTTTTCCAGACAAGAATACTGGAGTGAGTTGCCATTTCCTTCTCCAGGGGATCTTCCTGACCCAGGGATGGAACCTTTGTCTCCTGCATCTCTTGCATTGCAGGCGGACTCTTTACTGCTTGAGCCATTGGGGAAGCCCCAGTTACCACAATAAGTTTAGTGAGTATCCATCATCTCATATAGATACAAAATTAAAGAAACAGAAAAAAATTTCTTCCATATGATGAGAACTCTTATTAGGATTTAACCTCTTAATAATTTTCATATATAACATACAATAGTGTTAGTTATACACATAATGTTGTACATTATATTCCTAGTATTTATTTATCTTAATAACTTTTGACTACTTCATCCAATTCACTCTTCCCCTTCTCCTTGTCTCTGGTAACCACAAATCTGATCTCTTTTCCATGAGTTTGTTTGTTTGGTTTTGAAGTATAATTGAGAGACAACATTATGTTATTTCCTGGGGCACAGCATAGTGATTTTGTATTTCTATACATTTCAAAATGATAACTGCAATAAGTCTAGTTGCCATATGTCAGCATACAAAGATATTATATAATTATATACTAAATTTCCCACACTGAACATTTCACCTGTGAGTCATTTATTTTGTTACTGCAGATTTATAACTGGAAATCTCCCTCACCTACTTTTCTCCTCTCTGTCCTCCCCTCAGGCAACAACTTGTTTGTTTGTTCTTTGTATCTATAGCTGTTTTTTGTTATGTATGTCATTTGTTGTGTAGATTACACATGTAAGTGTATTTGAAGAAGCCATATGGTATTTGTCTTTCTCTTTCTGACTTCTTTCACTTAGCCTAATGCCCTCTAGGTTGATCCATATTGTTGCAAATGGCAAGATTTTATTATTTTTATGACTGGATAGTGTTCCATTAGGTCATACCTGAATGGTCTAGTGGTTTTCCCTACTTTCTTCAATTTAAGTCTGAATTTGGCAATAAGGAGTTCATGATCTGAGCCACAGTCAGCTCCTGGTCTTGTTTTTGCTGACTGTATAGAGCTTCTCCATCTTTAGCTACAAAGAATATAATCAATCTGATTTCGATGTTGACCATCTGATGATGTCCATGTGTAGAGTCTTCTCTTCTGTGGTTGGGAGAGGGTGTTTGCTATGACCAGTGCATTTTCTTGGCAAAACTCTATTAGTCTTTGCCCTGCTTCATTCCGTATTCCAGGCCAAATTTGCCTGTTACTCAGGTATTTCTTGACTTTTGCATTCCAGTCCCCTATAATGAAAAGGACATCTTTTTTGGGTGTTAGTTCTAAAAGGTCTTGTAGGTCTTCATAGAACCGTTCAACTTCAGCTTCTTCATTGTTACTGGTTGGGGCATAGACTTGGATTACTGTGATATTGAATGGTTTGCCTTGGAAATGAACAGAGATCATTCTGTCATTTTTGAGATTGCATCCACATACTGCATTTCAGACTCTTTTGTTGACCATGATGGCTACTCCATTTCTTCTAAGGGATTCCTGCCCACAGTAGTAGATATAATGGCATCTGAGTTAAATTCACCCATTCCAGTCCATTTTAGTTCGCTGATTCCTAGAAGGTCGACATTTACTCTTGCCATCTCTTGTTTGACCACTTCCAATTTGCCTTGATTCATGGACCTGACATTCCAGGCTCCTATGCAATATTGCTCTTTACAGCATCGGACCTTGCTTCTATCACCAGTCATATCCACAGCTGGGTATTCTTTTTGCTTTGGCTCCATCCCTTCATTCTTTCTGGAGTTATTTCTCCACTGATCTCCAGTAGCATATTGGGCCCCTACTGACCTGGGGAGTTCCCCTTTCAGTATCCTATCATTTTGCCTTTTCATACTGTTCATGGGGTTCTTAAGGCAAGAATAGTGAAGTGGTTTGCCATTCCCTTCTCCAGGGGACCACATTCTGTCAGACCTCTCCACCATGACCCGCCCGTCTTGGGTGGCCCCATGGGCATGGCTTAGTTTCATTGAGTTAGACAAGGCTGTGGTCCTAGTGTGATTAGATTGACTAGTTTTCTGTGATTATGGTCTCATGTGTCTGCCCTCTGATGCCCTCTTGCAACACCTACTGTCTTACTTGGGTTTCTCTTACCTTGCACGAGGGGTATCTCCTCACCGCTGCCCCTCCTGACCTTGAATGTGGAATAGCTCCTCTAGGCCGTCCTGCGCCCATGCAGCCACCGCTCCTTGGATGTGGGGTTGCGTGGGGATCAAGACCGTCCTCATGGAAAAGAAATGCAAAGAAGCAAAATGGCTGCCTGAGGAGGCCTTACAAATAGCTGTGAAAAGAAGAGAAGTGAAACGCAAAGGAGAAAAGGAAAGATATAAGCATCTGAATGCAGAGTTCCAAAGAATAGCAAGAAGAGATAAGAAAGCCTTCCTCAGCGATCAGTGCAAAGAAATAGAGGAAAACAACAGAATGGGAAAGACTAGAGTTCTCTTCAAGAAAATTAGAGCTACCAAGGGAACAGTTCATACAAAGATGGGCTTGATAAAGGACAGAAATTGTATGGACCTAACAGAAGCAATAGATATTAAGACGAGGTGGCAGGAATACACAGAAGAACTGTACAAAAAAGATCTTCACGACCAAGATAATCACGGTGGTGTGAACACTCACCTAGAGCCAGACATCCTGTAATGTGAAGTCAAGTGGGCCTTAGAAAGCCTCACTACGAACAAAGCTAGTGGAGATGATGGAATTCCAGTTGAGCTATTTCAAATCCTGAAAGATGATGCTGTGAAAGTGCTACACTCAATATGCCAGCAAATTTGGAAAACTCAGCAGTGGCCACAGGACTAGAAAAAGTCAGTTTTCATTCCAATCCCAAAGAAAGGCAATGCCAAAAAATGTTCAAACTACCGCACAATTGCACTCATCTCACACGCTAGTAAAGTAATGCTCAAAATTCCCCAAGCCAGGTTTCAGCAATACGTGAACTGTGAACTTCCTGATGTTCAAGCTGGTTTTAGGAAAGGCAGAGGAACCAGAGATCAAATTGCCAACATCTGCTGGATCATCAAAAAAGCAAGAGAGTTCCAGAAAAACTATTTCTGCTTTATTGACTATGCCAAAGCCTTTGACTGTGTGGATCACAATAAACTGTGGAAAATTCTGGAAGAGATGGGAATACCAGATCACCTGACCTGCCTCTTAAGAAACCTATATGCAGGTCAGGAAGCAACAGTTAGAACTAGACATGGAACAACAGACTGGTTCCAAATAGGAAAAGGAGTTCATCAAGGCTGTATATTGTCACCCTGCTTATTTAACTTCTATGCAGAGTACATCATGAGAAATGCTAGGCTGGAATCAAGATAGGTGGGAGAAATATCAATAACCTCAGATATGCAGATGACACCACCCTTATGGCAGAAAGTGAAGAGGAACGAAAAAGCCTCTTGATGAAAGTGAAAGTGGAGAGTGAAAAAGTTGGCTTAAAGCTCAACATTCAGAAAACGAAGATCATGGCATCCGGTCCCATCATTTCATGGGGATGGGGAAACAGTGGAAACAGTGTCAGACTTTAATTTTTTGGGCTCCAAAATCACTGCAGATGGTGACTGCAACCATGAAATTAAAAGACACTTACTCCTTGGAAGAAAAGTTATGACCAACCTAGATAGCATATTGAAAAGCAGAGACATTACTTTGCCAACAAAGGTCCGTCTAGTCAAGGCTATGGTTTTTCCTGTAGTCATGTATGGATGTGAGAGTTGGACTGTGAAGAAAGCTGAGCGCTGAAGAATTTATGCTTTTGCTGTGGTGTTGGAGAAGACTCTTGAGAGTCCCTTGGACTGCAAGGAGATCCAACCAGTCCGTTCTGAAGATCAGCCCTGGGCTTTCTTTGGAAGGAATGATGCTAAAGCTGAAACTCCAATACTTTGGCCACCTCATGTGAAGAGTTGACTCATTGGAAAAGACTCTGATGCTGGGAGAGATTGGGGGCAGGAGGAGAAGGGGACGACAAAGGATGAGATGGCTGGATGGCATCACTGACTCGATGGACATGAGTCTGAGTGAACTCCAGGAGTTGGTGATGGACAGGGAAGCCTGGCGTGCTGCGATTAGTGGGATCGCAAAGAGTTGGACATGACTGAGCGACTGAACTGAACTGAAATGTTCCATATATACATGCACCACACCTTTATCCATTGATGTGTTGATGGGCACTTAAGTTGCTTCCATATCTTGGCAATGAACACAAAGGTACATATATCTCTTCTAATTAACATTTTAACTTTCTTCATATAAATACTCTAGAGTGGAATCTCTGGATTATATGGGTATTCTATTTTTGGTTTTTTGAGGAAACTCTGTAGAGTCTTCCACAGTAGCTGCACCAATTTATATTCCCACCTTTTCTCCACATCTCCAACATTTGTTATTTGTTGTCTTTTTGATGATAGTCTTTCTGACAGGTGTGAGATAATATCTCATTGTGGTTTTGATTTGCATTTCCTTGATGATTAGCAATGTTGAGCATCTTTTCATGTGCCTGTTGTCATCTGTATGTCTTCTTTTGAAAAATATCCATTCAAGTTTTTGGCCCATTTTTAATTAGGTTGTTGTTTTTGATGTTGAATTGTAGAGCAAAGTGTATACAAAAATATAGAAGAAAAACATTAGTGACTTTGACTTATGCAAAGATTTCTTAAATAAGACAAAAAAAAAGTAGAAGTTATATTAGAAAACATTGATTAAATGAACAGCAAATTAAAAAACCTTTGTTCTTTGAAAGACAGTTAAGAAAATTAAAGATAAGTCACAGGCTAAAAAAATATTTGCAATACATATCTAATGAAAAACTTGTATTCAGAATATATAAAGAACTCTGATGACTAAGAAATTAAGAAAACCTAATTTTAAGAGGAGAGGGTTGTGATGGTGCAAAAGACTTAATGAGATACTTCAAAAGAGAAGATATACAGATACAAATAAACACATGCAAAGGTTTATCAGGCATCAGGAAAGTAGAAATTAAAACTATAAGATACCACTTCATAGTCATTATAATGATTAAAATTAAAAGATCTGACAATACCAAATACGGGCAAAGGTGCAGAATAACTGGAACTCTCACATTTTGCTGGTGAAAATATATGTTCACAATTTCTTAAACCTACAGCCACCTCGTAGACCAGCATTTCTACCTCTAAGTATTTGGCCAAGATAAATGAAACATTTTCCACAAAATGACTTGTTTATAGCAGCTTTACTCGTGATAAACAAATCTAAAAACAACATAAATATTCAACAGGAAAATGGAAAGGCACATTGTCTAGTAATACAATAAAATAATTATATAAAAAATGAACTATTCACACACATAACATGATGATACTCAAAAACATGTTTAGTGAAATGTCAGATATAAAAGATAACACATTTTAGGATTCCATTTATGTGACCTTCAAGATTAACCAAAACTATTTTCCGGTAATAAATAACTAAAACAGCCATTGCCTCTGGTGGGTTGAAGATTGAGTAAGAGGGATATGGGACTTTTTGAAGATGATGAAAGTTTTCTTCTGATGGACATGGAGATATGCTGCCCCTTCAAGAAAGACCTTCTTGTCTCAGTGGCTGGGAGTGTTGTCAGTGAAGAGTGTTTAGCTGTCAGCCCTTTCTCAGATTGTTTCATCTATAGAGACCCACCTCAGGCAGGGTCATTCCCTTATGGGGATGATCCACAATCAATGACTAATCAAGATATGAGTTAAAGGTCTGGCCCTGTGGTCCAATATGAAGCAAGCCCTTTGGGCCACCCAGCTTCAGAGCTCCCCCTGGGGTGGGCTGAGACTGTTCTCCCTGCTTTGCAGCAGAAGTGTGGCATGGTTCCATTATTGGTGGAAAAGACTATTCTTTCCCCATTAAATTGTCTTGATACCTTTGTAAAAAATCAATTAAACATACACTGAACAGTTTATTTCCATATTCTCAATTCTATTCCATTGATCCTTATGGCAGTCATCCTACTGTTTTGATTATAGTAGTTTTGTAGTAAGGTTTGAAACCACTGTGAGACTTCCAATGTTTTTCTTCTTTTTCAAGACTGTTTTCAGTGATTAGTCTCTTGCATTTTATATGTTTTAATTGCTTTGTCAATTTCTCAGAAAGCAATGAAGGCAGATGGGAACTTGATGGAGATTACAGCGACTCTGTAGATAAATTTTGGGAATAATGCTATCTTAAGAATCTTGTCTCTCAATCTGTGAACATGGATGTCTTTCTATTTATTTAGATTTTTAATTTCTTTTAATTATTGCATAGTTTTCAATGTATACATCTTGCACTTTTTTGTTAAATTCTCTTCTAAATATTTTACTCTTCCTGATGATATTGTAAATTAAATAATTTTCTCAATTTAATTTTCAAATTTTTATTGCAAACATATAGAAATACTGATCTTTATATATTGATCCCATATTCCACAACCTTGTTGAATTCTTTTATTCTAATAATTTTGTGCATGTGTAGATTCTTTAGGATTTTCTATATGCAAGTTCATGTCATCTCTGAATAGATTGTTTTATTTCTTCCTTTGTAATATGAATGATGTTCCTTCCTCCTTTCCTCTCCTTTCTTCCTTCTTCTGTTCCTCACTTCTTTTCTTTCTTTCTTGACTAAGTTTCCTGGCTAGAACATCTAGTAAAATGTTGAATAGAAGTGGCAAGAGAAGACATTCCTGTCTTGTTTCTTATTTTCAGAAAAAAACATTCAATCTTTCATCATTAAGTATGATGTTACCTGTGGATTTTTAATAGATGGCCCTTGTCAGGCTGGGGAAGTTTTCCCTCCTATTCTTGGTTTGTTGAATTTATTTTCATAAGAAAGAGTTGGATTTTGTCAAATGCCTATACTGAGTTTATTGAGATGATCTTATGCTTTTTGCCCATGATTCTGTTAATATGGTATATTTTATTGGTTGATTTTTATATGTTAAAACAACCCTGCATTTCTAGGATAAATCCCACTTGCCTATGGTGTATAATCCTTTTATACACTGCCAAATTCAGTTTGCTAGTATTTTGCTGAAAATTTTTGCACTTATATCCATAAAGAATATTGGTCTACAGTTTTCATTTCTTGTGATTTCTTTGCCTAGTTTTGGAATCAAGGCAATGCTTGTTTCATAGAATGAGATCTGAGTACTCAGTTTTTGGAAGAGTTTGTGGACAGTTGATCTTTTTTTCTGCTTGTTTGGTGGAATATTCAGTGTCACTATCTGAGCCTTCTCTGTGGGAAATTTTTATTATCATTATTACTAATTTAATGTCTACTTACTAGAGCTCTATTGAAATTTTCTGTTTCTTCTTGTCAGTTTTGGTAGTTTGCATTCTTTCTAAGAATTTGTTCATTCATCTAGATTATATCATTTGTTGACATGTATCATGTTACTTGGAGAAGGCAATGGCACCCCACTCCAGTACTCTTGCCTGGAAAATCCCATGGACGGAGGAGCATGGTAGGCTGCAGTCCATGGGGTCGCTAAGTCGGACATGACTGAGCAATTTCCCTTTCACTTTTCACTTTCATGCATTGGAGAAGGAAATGGCAACCCACTCCAGTGTTCTTGCCTGGAGAATCCCAGGGATGGGGGAGCCTGGTGGGCTACCGTCTATGGGGTCGCACAGAGTTGGACACGACTGATGCGACTTAGCAGCAGCAGCAGCAGCATCATGTAACTACCTATAATTCTTTTTATTTTTATAAGTTTGCTAGTGATATATCCTTTTTCATTCTTATACTTAGTCATTTGAGTCTTCTGTTTTTATTCTTGCCAAACCAAATATTAATTGAAAAAGCAGAGTGAATGATTTCTCAAATACTACGCATCAGTGTTACATTCTAAACCATAAAACTAAAAATTTTATTGATATTATTTACAGTAAGGTCTTAAAATCTTTGAGATACTGGTTTCCTCTGGGGAAAGATGGGGAGAGTAGGAGATTCAAATATATCTGTAGTTTAAATCTTTAAAAATATACTTTTAACATTTATTAAATAAAGGTGGTAGGTAAGATAAAATTACCTTATTCTATATGTCATTATGTAAAACTGGATCATGTTAAGTTCCTTGCTTAAAACTTCTCACTGGATATACTGAAATACATGCTGCTTGTGTGTGTATGTTAGTCACTCAGTCGTGTCTGACTCTTTGTGACCCCATGGACTGTAGCCCACCAGGCTCCTCCATCCATGGAATTCTCCAAGCAAGAACACTGGAGTGGGTTGCCATTTCCTTCTTCAACATGCTGCTTAGTACAATTCAAGTTTTCTACCTCGGGTCCTCCCTGATCAAACTCTTATACCTCTAACACCCTGCCTTATGCTGTTCTCCTCTTTCCTTGTTAAAACACAGCCAGCCTGGGCTGTCCATACTTTTTCAGCTCAGGTTTCCTCGGCCTCCGTCATTTCTGCTCCTTTAACTTTCAGCTTAAATGTCACTTAGTGCAGCCATTTCTGCATATTCAGCATTCCCACACATTTCTTATCTTTTTGTTATATAATCATTTTCATTTCCCGTCTGCCTTCCTCACTGTGCTGTAAGCTCTAGCCAGAAGCTAGTTTGCACACTTCTCTGTTCACAGCCTCTAGCATGATGACTTTTGTATACATGGGCTTGCTGGATATAGTCAGAGATTGTGAATCTGCAACCATAACTTTAGTATCTTAGATATGTCACATATCTCTATTTTCTCTAAACTCAACCTTAAGCCCTAACCTTGCAGGGATGATAGGAAATGCAGCATTAATCAACATTGATGGTTGGATGGGAGGAGAGGGTATGCTCACCAGAGTCCTCAGCTGTGGGACCCCCAAGTCACCACTAGTTACCCCACTACACACTCATGCATGGTCTTCTACATCCCCTGGCCCCAAACAATGCTCATCTTTGCAGACACCGCTATCTCTTCCCTTCTACTCTGCTGCTGCTAAGTTGCTTCAGTAGTGTCCAACTCTGTGCAACCCCATAGACAGCAGCCCACCAGGCTCCACCGTTGGGATTCTCCAGGCAAGAACACTGGAGTGGGTTGCCATTTCCTTCTCCAATGCATGAAAGTGAAAAGTGAAAGTGAAGTTACTCAGTCGTGTCCAACTCTTAGTGACCCCATGGACTGCAGCCTACCAGGCTCCTCTGTCCATGGGATTTTCCAGGCAAGAGTACTGGATTTGGGTGCCATTGCCTTCTCCACCCTTCTACTCTAGGACACCTAAAATAATTCTTCAATGATACGACATTTTTGCAAAAGAGCATTCACTTCAAATTCTTCCCTGAGGTTACCTAAAAAACGGTTGATGGAGAAATAGAGGGGAAAATATAGATTAATACCTCAGTGAACTATTTTTCCACAGGGAAAAAGAAATGACTGACAATGAATGAGTGTAACATCATTGCTAAGGCTGTTTATTATTATTGCAGCCACTTGTTATCTCTACCACCATTATATTTACATATCTACTTCTCACACAATCTTTCATTACTTCCTATTACTCTTAGTGTAAAGATCAAAACCTTAGCAAGACATGCAAGATACGATGTGATCTAATCCCAAGCCTTTTCTCCAGTTTCACTCCTCTTAATTCTATGGCTGCTGCTGCTACTTCTAAGTCACTTCAGTTGTGTCCAACTCTGTGCAACCCCGTAGACGGCAGCCCACCAGGCTCCCCCATCCCTGGGATTCTCCAGGCAAGAATACTGGAGTGGGTTGCCATTTCCTTCTCCAATACATGAAAATGAAAAGTGAAAGTGAAGTGGCTCAGTCATGTCTGACCCTCAGCGACCCCATGGACTGCAGCCTTCCAGGCTCCTCCATCCATGGGTTTTTCCAGGCAAGAGTACTGGAGTGGGGTGCCATTGCCTTCTCTGTAACTCTATAGCAGTAGTTTGGAATTTGGGCTATGCATTAGAATCACCAGAGGGACTGTAGAAAACATATACCATAGGCTGCCCTCATCCCAGAATTCCTGTATCTAAGTCTGTGGTGGGGTCCAGGCCATCATATCTTTTAAAGCTCCCCTAGTCAAGGTTGGTAGTCAGAGCTGGGAACCATTCCTTCATTCTCTGGCTACAGGGGCCTTTTTTCTTACTTCAAAAAGTAAGATGATTCTTCCCAATTTTTCAAACTAGGTTGGCAAACTGGAATTCACTTCTAGCTTTATCCATCATGAATGACGGACCAGTATTCTTCATATCTTAGTCAAGCTATTTTCCTCAGGGAAGTCTTCCTGGAGCCACCACATGGGGTCAGGTCCCCTGTTCTATGCTCTCATTGCATCCAATGCATTTGCTTCAGACTGCTTATCATGGTTTGTGGACTTCCCTGGTGTCTCAGATGGTAACGCATCTGCTTACAATGCAGAAGACCCAGGTTTGATTCCTGGGTTGAGAACATCTCCTGGAGAAGGGAATTCTCCAGTATTTTTTCCTGGAGAATCCCATGGACAGGAGAGACCAGTGGGCTACAGCCCACAGGGTCGCAAAGAGCTGGACATGACTGAATGAGTAACACTTCATACAACTTCATCATGGTTTGTAATTATTCTTTCATGTGACTTTTAAAAAATTAATGTCTGTCTCCCATATTACACTGTAAGCCCTATGAGGGAAGAGAATGCTGTATAATTGCTGATAATTATATCCAGAGTTTAGGGCATTGTAGAGAAGTAAAAATTTGTAGAATGAGAAAGTGCAAATGAACAAATGAGTAATCGAATGAATATAGAAATCTGTGAACATTATACTAGGTGTAAATGATCAAGCATATAGTATACTCGATGGAGAAGGAAGTGGCAACCCACTCCAGTACTCTTGCCTGGAAAATCCCATGGATGGAGGAGCCTGGTAGGCTGCAGTCCATGGGGTCACTGGGGGTTGGACGCGACTGAGCAACTTCACTTTCACTTTTCACTTTCATGCATTGGAGAAGGAAATGGCAACCCACTCCAGTATTCTTGCCTGGAGAATCCCATGGACGGGGGAGCCTGGTGGGCTGCCGTCTGTGGGGTCACACAGAGTCGGACACAACTGAAGTGACTTAGCAGCAGCATAGTATACTCTCTCTTTTTTTATGAAATTTGGAATATCTTGAAAATACTTTAATAAACGATAAATTAATGTGCCTGGCTTTAAAATATTTTGTTTGTGATTTTTAACATCTACACCAAACAGCATTCATGAATAGTTACAGAATTAATGAGAAATATGTGATATTTTAGTAATTTTAATTTTCCAACTTGAATAAAGAAAATTTAGTCATGTGAGAAAACAAAGGGTATGTCACTGAATGAGGTAACAAATAACTTCCAAAGCCTTACAAACTACAATATTTGTACCTAGATGCAAAAGTCATCTCTACAATACCAAAAACATGTCAAAACAAAATTAGAGTATCCTCTCCAGGAATTTTTTAGGAGATAGAAACAGATTCTGGATTCTATAACACTGTTTTGATCATTTATTTACTAAAAAAAAAAAAAAAAACTCAGTTCCGATGTACTGTGGTTTTTCAGTGAAGTCCTGCTTAGTTTGAAGCATTTCTTTTAGAATATTATAGACTTGTCCCCCAAAATTCTTGATTAAAAAAACTATAGAGTTTTACACCAATAACTTTTACTTTTCTCTTTAAATGTGTTAGTATTAAAGGACTATAGTTTATCATTTAAATTCTAAGTATGAAAAATATTTAGTTCTATTTCTCAAAGTTGAAGAACTTTTACTTCTGTCTTTAAAATGTGTTCATATTAAAGGACTATAGTTTATCATTTAAATTCTAAGTATGAAAAATATTTAGTTCTATTTCTCAAAGTTGAAGAACTGCCTAGATGATAAAAAATTATAATTTATAAGCTTGACTCATTATTTACTTCTCAGAATGCTTTCTTGTCATTAGCCATCTAATTGCCTTCATATGTGACTTCTCTAATTGAAATGCCTATGGTGGTTATATTAGAATATATAAGATACTAATTTGGTTTCTTTTAAAGATTATGTCTGAGTATCTCAGCTCTCTATTGCACAGATACAAGTATTAATATATATGTCACTATTTCACATTTAAGGAAAAGTAATATTCACAAAGTCCTTAAGCAGCTGTTTCTAATGTTCTGCTCTGTGAGTTGTGTTGATTAGTGGCACGTGGTATGATGATTGCACCCAGTTCAGAAGGGAGCCAGTCAGAGGCACTCACTGAGCTCAGAACACTTGTCTCTATTGTGAATGTTCCTGTTAACATTTCGTAAACTCTTAGGACAGCTTTTCAGCCTTTAGTTGACCATTGAAATGGTCAACCTGCTTGCATTTGTAGAAGATGTTTTAAGCAATACTTATGAAGCAAACATCATTGAGCATCTATTGTATGCCGGACACCACGTAGAGGCCTGGAAAAGCAAAGGTAAATGCATTCAATGCTTTCAGCAAACAAACAAACAAAAAAAAGGTTATTTGCATCACTTAACTGTTGGGATTTTTGTTGCTAAAGAGTTTGTGTTTACCTAAATGACACTTTTTTAGTAGAAGGAAGACAATTACATTTGTTGGCCACCCACTCAGTGCCAGGTATTTCACACACATTAGCAAATTCAATTCTATGCCTCAAAACAAACCTCTGGGATTAGAGTTATTTTAGCTTTATTTTGCAGATGGGAAAACAGTGGCTTGGAAGGCTGGAATCACTTCCCCTTGAGTGAGTGACAGAACTTTACCATGTTAACCACGGCAGGAAAGCCTCTGGAAACTAAGAACTCAGTAGAAATGGGTGAAGTTGGGTCCACATTTCTCTTGCTGAAGGATTGCTCATTAGAAGAGCAAAACAAAATGTCACTAAGAATACTGGAGGGAGGGAGGTTGGAAGAGTGGCACAAAGGGGGAAATAGGTGCTTTTGCAAATGGCAGCAGGCTAAGTTTGAAAATGAGACTACCCTTTCCAGATGCTCCACATTACTAAATTGCTCTCCAACCTCCCCTCTGAGACGATGAGCTTTAACACAGCAGTTCTTTTGTATTACAAGCATGACACCCATTTTTCTGCTACTCGTACAGAGTCGCTTAACAATGAAGCGATGCAAATATTTGTCTCCAGGTGCTAGGCACACTGTATTTCAAGCTAAGATCCAAGAATAGTAGCTTACAAGCCACCTCTAATGGTACCGCGCGTCTTTGCCTCAATCTATATTCACATCAGTTCCATTTTCAAATGAGTCAAATGGGAAGCTGAAGTTAGCCAGTCAGAGCTTAACACCTCTGATTTATGGTCAGAAGTATCTTAATAGGATCATTCATTTTCCTTTGCTCGTTCAGAACATCTGATGTTACAAGTTTCTAGAAATGTTCGTGTATCCTCTGGTTCTGCAAAAATATAATCTTTATCTCCAAAAGTGACCTTCAAATGAGCAGGAAATGAAAGCCAGCCGTTCTCTCTCAGTCACCTTGCCTTGCTTTATTGATGTGTCATAATGGAAATCTTGAGAGCCAGAAATCTCAGAATTATTATGATATTTTAATCTTTTTAGGTTAAGTGTAAATTTGAAGGTGTAGGGCAAAAAGCATTAGTTTAGGCCTGGCTCTATGAAGTATCTCTTTCTTGCCCTTTTTCTCCTTGTTCAGTTGCTTTAGAGAGGATGTCTCTTCTGCAGATGGCAGTGTTTGGGCTTTTGTGAACCTGGTCTTCTACTTTTTATAACTTCATAAGTGACTTGATTTATGAAATTGGTTGGAACAACTCTGAACTGACCCTGAGGCCCTTGCCCCACCCTCCCCTGAATTGTCCCTGCCCCTCCTTACTCACCTGAGCTGCTCAGCTCTAGTTCTTTGTTTCCACTACATATTTTTAAAATACTCGTAAACAAACCTACCCCCAGTCTGGTACTAGTCTCCATTCACACAGAGAACCTATTTGAACACATGCTTTGTTTAGTGTGAGACCGTGCGTGTCAGGACACAGCATTCAGCTTTCTAAGTAGTACAGGCTTGTCAATGATCTTGCTCCAAAAAGCTAAAATCTTGCTGTTCTACTTCTTAAGCGTGAGCTCCTCATCCCAAACTGTCAGAGTTTGTACAACACATATCCCTAAAAGTGGTATTCTAGAATATTCTGTTGTTGGGATGAACTCTTAGTAATGGTACTTACCTAGGGTAATCATTTATTCTCCTGAAGCAGAAATAATCACTGACTACTTGATTCTAAATGCATCTAAAGGGCATTTAAAAAATTAGGGTGAATTAGTGAATTTCCAGGGCTGCTCTAGTCAGTATAAAATTAACACTTCTAACATGACAATTTCTGTTTTAGCTCTAAGATCATCCCCAAGCAATTGGTTTTAACTGTGCATCGAACTCATCTGGGATTACCAGATATTTTTAATGTATCCTCTCACCTCAAACCTACTTTAGAAAAAAAAAATTGTGTTGATATTATGTTAATTGCTGAATTAATAAATTCTCTTTGTAAAAAAAAAATCAAATGTAGTAATGTACAAAATGAAAAGAAAAAGCTGTTTCTTGACAATCTCCATAGATAACCATTTTAGAGTTTAACGTGCCTCCTTCCAAGTCTTCCACAGAAAAATAGATGTATAGATACGATATTCAAATATATTTAATAAATGCATATCAAATGTATATTACTATCCTAATATTTGTAAAATGTCCTCAGTTTTATAGTTTTCAACCTTTTTCTGAAGGCTGCAGAGTGTGGCTATAACACCAGAAGGCCTGTCTTAAAAGTAGGGAGCTGACATCCCAGCTATATGATTGGCCCATATGGAATGGACTGTACCTTGGACACATTACATTTTAAGGCCTCAAGGAGATATTTTATGATCAGATTGAACAGACCACATACTCTTTCCTTTAGGGAAGCCATAAAATTCCCAGCTTATGGGAGCAGATCTTGTGCTCAAGTATGCAATTTTCTATTTTAAGCTTGATTTTTCTTTTATTAAGATCTGTCAATGGTACTTTGGTTAAGTTCCCTCCTGTGGCGAAATACTCTTTCCCTACATATTTGTTTTTGTAATCATGTGGTTTTTTAAGAAGATGGACTTCCCATCTAAGAGACTATAATAAGCATTCTTTTGTTGCTGAAAAGATCTAGCTGAGTTAATGAGATGGCTAACATAAAAAGATGAGGCCAAAATGTTTGTGAGAGCTCAAAAATAATCATAAAGCCAATGAGAAGTTTCTGCAGAGTAGAAAAAAATACCTTTTCTAACTGATAATGAACTGAAAGGAAAAGAGTCTGTTTCCGTCTTTTACCGACAAGCAAAGGAAGAATGTAGGGGAGGTGCCTCAATTATGCCTCAGTTACTAAGGCATAAAAATCAAGTCCAAGCAGAAGAGTAAATTCTGGACTTTCTTTTTCAGATAAATTTTACCAACTGAGAGACGAGTCATGAATGAAAGTATTTGAGTTTTATTTTCTCTCGGCAGTGTCCTCACATGAGATGTTTTGTCCCACAAAAGTAGGATTTCAAAATTTTCATTCCTCTTAGTGTATAGTTGTCCCATCCAGATGGCTCAGTCATCCCTTTTGCTGGTTAGAAACCTGCAGTGCAAGATAGCCATGTTACAGCTTTTTTACTGTCTCTTTTCTATTTAATTTCTATTGACTATAATCTTACAGCATCAGAATCAGCTGCTTGCCTTCTCATTGTTAATGTCTACTAGAATCGGTCAAGTTTCTCACTTTCCCATAAATAGGGACATAACAAGAATCTGGTCTAGTTTGGCTTTCTCTTTTCTTCTCTCTTCAAAATCACAGTCAATGGTCAGCAGTTTACTCTCACATAAATCTTGTTATTGTTTATACCAGCTCACCCTTTCTAATGTTATTAGAACCATGGTGGACAGAGACCCCAGAGATCTGCTTATCTTAATGCTCTAAAACTGCACCACTTTTATGACAATAGTAAAGCCTTGAGCTGTCACTTTACCCCCATGACTGTTACTCACCGTGATTACTGGCATTTCTTTCTTGCTCAGCCCTCCTGCTCCCATCCGCCATTTGGTTGCTTAGAGAAAAGTATTTGGAACAAATAAGGTAAAAGACTAATGATTAGCAATCCCCAGTTGAGCTGTATAAACTGTGGCTTCCTTGATAGAACTTATATCCTGTTTGATAATGTGCATGTCCCTTCCTGAGAACTCAGCCCATTTTGCTGGGATTGGGGGGAATGTTTAAGGGAGCTCTGAGAACAAGAGGGCTAAAGAAATGCATGGCCTTCTGCACACTAACAAGGAACCAGCCTTGTTCAGCCATGATCCTGCAGAGGCCAAGTGGCAGTTTGACCCAGCAGACCTGGATTCAAGGCTGAATTCAACTGCCCTTGGTTGCAAGGTTCAAGGAAGATATTAGGTTCTTTGCTGTTTAGTTCCCTCCCAGGAAACATCACATCTACCTCACAAAGCTGCTATGAGGATCAAATGAAATGATGTATGTGGATGGGTATCGTAAACTTGTGATCACACCATAAATATTCAAGGTATAAACTTGTTGATTAAGAGAAAGAAAGGTTTGATGTGCAAAAGAACAAAAATTCACCTGCTCAGGTGTTTAAAAATCACAATCAAATGGCCCATCAGTTTTTGAATTTAAAGACTGATATTTTAGAGTATACGTCTACAAAATTGAAACTTCAATTTTCTTTTTCTTTCTTTCTTTTTTTTTTGGTTTTCACAGTGTTGTAGAATCAGAAGGTATTGTTATCCTCATTTTACAAATGAGGACATTGGTACAGGAAAATTATGTCACTTGCCCCAGGCCCCTTATTACTTGGAATCAAAAGCTTTCTGATTTTGACAGCCTAGATATTTGTCTCACAGCCTCCAGAGAAAGGAGAGGATTTATGTGGGAAGTTCATCCTCAGAAAGGTTACATGTTCTCTAATGTGTGTTCATTTTACATGAACATTTGTTCCATCCCAGAACTGTACTAACTGTATATTACATTTTATTCTGCATTTTCCTATTAAAATAAATCTGTTTTTAAAAAACCTCATTGTAAAAATACATTGAGAAACAGGGTTTATAAATAGAGAAAATAGGGTAGAGAAACTTCTTAAGTGCCTGCATCAGCCATACATCTTTATGATGAAGCTCCCTTTTTCCATTTTCTTCTCTACAAGTATAAAATGTGTAAGACAGAGTTTTAGAGGTTTATTTGAACATTGTGGGATAGTGAAGGTGGTGTTAGAATGATCCTTTCTGTTGAGTCATAGAAGAACAGAGAGTTAAAATCTACTGCCTTGCTTACCCAAAAGGATATTTTTTTAAATCTTCACATTTAAAAAGGCACTACTTAGAGCAATGCTTTGGCTCATTCTTTGACAAGTAAGCTTATGTATGAACAAAATAACAATGTGCAGAATGAATGAGATGAATACTCTATAGAAAGGATATGTCTGGGAATTTCTAGGCGTTTTGATCTCTGAACCTTTTGAGGAAATTACTTAGCCTAACTTCAGTTTCTCAAAAAATATGGCAAACAATTGACCTCAGAAGAATAATCCCAGAAGATCTCAGTTTACAAATGGGTTAGAAAATAACAGTTACTACACAAGTCATTTGTTTGAAATTTGAAATTTACTTCATTCCTGGCAATATTTCTTTGAAATACAATTTGGTTCCCCATCTAGTCTGGAAAAACTTCACCCATGTGAATCAGGAACCCTAGGTCATTGCCCGAACAACAGTCACTCTAACATCTCATGTATTTCCTTGTTCCAGTGGCATGAAGATCAGAGGAAACAGCTTCAGAGGACAGGCACTTCTTGCAGGAGCAGATGGATGGTGATGTTTGAGATCTAGAGACTTCTCTCTTATTATCTTTCTCAGACAAAGAATTCCTCTAAATAAGTTGCTTCCCAGATGTGACGGGGAATGAAGGGGCATTTCCTTAGGAACTATGGGTTTCCGTTGTGCTTCCTCTGAAACTTTTCTTGCATGTAGTTTTCTTTTTTTTTCCTTCTTTTTAAAAAAATTTATTGAAGTATGGTTGATTTTCAATATTGTGTTTAATTTCTGCTTTATAGCAAAGTGACTCAATTATACATGTATATATATTCTTTTATTTATTTAATTTATTTATTTGGCCACACTGGGTCTTAGTTGTGTCATGAGGGATCTTTTTTAGTTGCAGTACATGTACTATTGAAGGCAGGAGGAGAAGGGGAAGACAGAGGATGAGGTGGCTGGATGGCATCACCGACTCGATGGACATGAGTTTGAGTAAACTTCAGGAGCTGACGATGGACAGGGGTGCCTGGCATGCTGCAGTCCATGGGTCACAAAGAGTTGGACATGACTGAGCAACTGAACTGAACTGTGTACTA
This sequence comes from Bubalus bubalis, assembly GCF_019923935.1. NCBI lineage: Eukaryota > Metazoa > Chordata > Mammalia > Artiodactyla > Bovidae > Bubalus > Bubalus bubalis. The sequence goes on along the minus strand of NC_059176.1, from coordinate 27,174,411 downwards.
TCAGCTGTGACATGTGGGATCTAGTTCCCTGACCAGGGATTGAACCCAGGTCCCCTGTATTGGGAGCACATAGTCTTAGCCACTGGACCACCAGAGAAGTCCCTATATATTCTTTTTCATATTCTTTCCCATTATGATTTATTACAGGATATTGAATATAGTTCCCTGTGCTGTACAGTGGGACCTTGTTGTTGATCCATCCTGTATATAGTAATTTGCATCTGCTAACCCCAGACTCCCAGTCTGCATGTATATTTCTTAAGTCTAGAATTTATGACTCAAATAATCATTGTTGGGATGCCTAATTCCCTTGCACACAGGGCATGTGTGTGCAAATGAACGTGTTGAAAACTCATCTGCCCAAAATCTGTCATGACAATTTAGTCCCTCACAAAGTTATTATTTCCAAAATAGAATCAATGTCTTCAGGCTTTAAGATGGCCATTAAAAAGCTGGTTGTACGCTGTATAGTCAAAAAAAGTATCAAATTTGAATTGGGAAATAAACTTTCATCTTGCATTTTGGATAGAAAAATTATACCATTGAATATCTTCTACAAATTCTTTGTATTTAAAGAAAGGTAAACATATTCACAAGCTAACTTAGATGTTATGAAGATTTACTTTCAGCAGATGGTTCCTAAGAGAGGACAAATTAAAATTTACTGGTCTCCAAATGGATATGTAAAGTTAAACATTGGTTTCAGGTAACCTTTTAGTAAAAAACTAAAACTTTAAAGATTAGCTCAAATATCTGAGTGAAAATAAGGCCTTATATTCAACCCCAGCACTGTCTGTTGATCAAAGACCATGATATGATATCTAAACTAAAAAGGAAATCGATTCCTATGGCAATAGTAGAATGAATGATTCCTATTATGAGGTGATTATCCTATGCTTGACTTGTAATATGTGCCATTACATCCGTGTTATCTTTGCTCTTAGCCCGCCAGTATGTGCAAGCTGGGTTCTGCTCAGTCTCTGGGATGACTTCAGAGGAGGTGGGGGAGGTAGGGCACATGGCCACATATGAAATGTTCTTATCCCAACATTCGGATCTTTGTGTTTCAAAGTATTAACCAGATTACAGGTCATAATCTGTAAAAGCTCCCCTGCTAGTGCCCTGCTTGACTTCTTTCCAGATGAAATCGCTTCAAACAAATCCTGGATCACAAAGATACTCTGTTTTGTGTCTGGAGCCCAAGAAGGAAAAAAAAATTGCATATAGAAAGACAAGTATCCGCCAAGGGTAAAGAGCTAGATTGATGAGGTTCTGCGTTTATCACCTCTGGAAAAAAAATTGTTCCTGTAAAAGAAGCCAATTGCAACATTTAGGATGAAGTAATTCATCTAGTGATTCTTCTTCCATTTGAACTTTTCATTTCCTTGTGCTTTTTTATGGATGCCCAGTTTGAATGTGTCTAGATAAGGACATGACTTATTTATTGGCACTAAGAGCTTTTTATAAATTTAATGTAATTTATGGATTTTTAATAATCCCTCTAATAGTTTCTTTACATGAATTACCACTTTTTTTAAAAGCCAAATTTCATTTGCTTTATGACAGCAAATGAGTGAAAGAGAAAATTGGGGTTTAAATAAAAAGTTATCCCACTTGGCAGTCCAAACTCATCCTTTGACTCATAAAACACTACCAATAGGGATACCCTATTACTTTTAAGGAGTTTGTGAAATGGACAGAATTCAGTTGTGCCTGTTCATTCTCTCAGCATGCAGACAGGGTATTTAGGGGGAAACACTCCGAAAACAAAACCCAAAAAACCCCACTTCTCACAGGGAAGGTCTGAGAATAAAGCAGTTGTAATCAAGCTTGCTTGCTAAATGTTCTCATTTTTTCAGAAGCAATTTCTCCTATCTTTTACAAAGTCTTTCCTCCCCACAGGATAAATATTTAATTCAATAGATATTTACTAGTGTCCTTTAGTTTTTCACTTGTAAGCTGTTTAGAAATGTGTTGCTTGGACAAATAACCTGGTGACATCTTTAAATGGTTCCAATGGGACCAGCCTACAACAAAAGGCCGCTGGTCTCTAGACAAATGTCCCCTAGACTAGGAAGTGTCCTTTTCTGTCCCAGTACATCTCTTAGCTGCAGGCCACAGATGCCTACATGAGGATGCTTCTCTATGTGTTACTGCTCATCCATCACAGCCCTTCCTGGTTGCTACCTCTTTTGTTGGTGTGCTCCTATCAGTGAGATAATTCAGAAGCCCTTGTTCCTCCCATAGTCACCTTTAGGCAGAGCTTTGAGCCTCAGCTGGCTCTGATTCCTTGTGGCACTAAAGTCAGCCAGCACCATAAACACAGGTGAGTGAGGAGGCTGCCACTCTGATAAAATCAGAGATTCCCTCTCCTCCCTCATTGGATCTCCCTGGTCCTTCCCTTGGTAGGACCTGTCTGCATCTCCAGACCATGAACAGTTTCTCTGGACTTCAGTCCATGACTTCCTAGAACTGTTCTTGGGATTCTACTTCCTCTTCTCTAAGGAAATCTGTTCCATGTAAAGTTCACTTTTTAAAAAAATTATTTGTGTTTGGCTCCACTGGGTCTCAGTTGTGGTACATGGGATCTCCATCTCCATTGAAGGATGCTGGATCTTTCTGTTACAGCATGGGGTCTTTAGCCGTGGTATGCAAACTCTTACTTAGTGCATGTGGGTCCTAGTTCCCTGACCAGGGATTGATCTTGAGCCCCCTGCATTGGGAGCAGGGAGTCTTAGCCACTGAACCACTAGGGAAGTCCCCTAAAGTTTATTTTTCAATGCTAGTTTCACTGAGGCATAGTTTACATACAATTCATTCATTTAAAGTGTGCTATGTTGGGCTTAGTCGCTCAGTCATGGCCAACTCTTTGTGACCCCATGGACTATAGCCCGTCAGGCTTCTCTGTCTATGGGGATTCTCCAGACAAGAATATTGGAGTGGGTTGCCATGTCCTCCTCCAGGGGATCTTCCCAACCCAGGGATAAAACCCAGATCTCCCACATTGCAGGTGGATTCTTTACCATCTGAGCCACCAGGGAAGCCCTCTGAACCACCAAGGAACAGCTTGATAAATGTTGATATATATGCAGTCATGTAATCTCAAGCATCCCAGCTGGTGCTAGCAGTAAAGAACCTGCCTGCCAATGCTGGAGATGTAAGAGATACAGGTTCGATCCCTGGGTTGGGAAGATCCCATGGAGGAGGGCACAAGAACCCACTCCAGTATTCTTGCCTGTAGAATCCTATGAGGATCCTGGTGGGCTACAGTCCATGCACGGGGTTGCAAAGACTGAAATGGACATGACTGAAGTGACTTAGCACATAGCACATGTAATCTCCACTAAGATGTAGAACAACTCCATCACCCTAAGAAGTTCTCTTGTGCCTCTTTGTAGGAGAGGCCTTCTTATGCCCAGGTCTTAGCAACCACAGGCTACTTTCTCTCATTGCAGTTTTGTCTTTTCTAGAAGTTTGTACAGGAATTATACAGTATGTACTCTATTGTGTTTGAAATTATTTCACTTAGCCTAATGTTTCTTAGATTGATCATTATAGTTAAATGTATTAACATATCTTTCCATTTTCTCACTAAGTATATACCACAATATATTTATCTATTGACCAGTCGAGAGATTCATTTTGATTTTGCACCACATCATCCATCTCTTTTGAAACTGATTTGGAGGTGAATTTCCTGAGTTTCAAACGTGTCTTAAACTTAACTATTAAGCATATATACATTTAAGAGTAATGGAAAAGACCCAAAGGAGCAGAGGGACCCTCACAAATGAGGAATATTTCATTGTACCAGTAGTCTCTGGAAAATGTAGTCGTCTCTGGGAATTCAATTGTGGGGGATTAATGCCATATTGGAAAGGTGAAACATTTTCAACATCTGAAAGAACAGAAACACTGGATAGTCATATCTCTGCTGTGGTCTGCCCTGCTTCCTTCACCTCTTTGAGTTAAAGTTACTTATTTCCCCTCCTAACTTAACTGTTTCTTCTAATGCCCACTTAGATTACAGATAAAATGTTATCAATATGGACCGTCCACAGTTATTTAAACATGTAAGTCCCATTACAGTTCTCTCACATGTGCCCTTCAGTATTTATTTTCTATCCACATTAATGATGACATTTAAAAACTGATCAATTATTTGAAAAGAATTGCAGTTTGACTGAACTTACAAGTCAATTTGATAAAAAAAAAAGGTTGATCTGAGTTGATATAATCAAAAGCTATGACTTCAGTAGTGTCTTTCAAATTTTAATGTGCATAGAATCACCAGAGGTAACTTGACAAGGATGAAGTTCCTAAGCCTCACCTTTCTGGATTCTGATTAAGAAGCTTGGGGTTTACAGTTTAAGAATTTATGTTTTCTAAGCATTTCAGGTGATTCTGAAGCAAATGGTATGTAGATCTCCTTTGACAAGTGCTAGATGCCAAAGACTGATATAGAAGGCTGGTCAAACTGGTTATTTGGCAAACTACATGTATTAGTAAGGCCTCTTTCAGTTGCAAGTGACAGGAACCTAAGTCAAACTGGTTTAAACAAGGCAGATATATGTTGACTCATATAATTGGAAAGTATGGGAGTAGCACTGGTTTGAGCAAATATCTCTCTCTCTGCTGGCTTTCAAATGATGTCATCAGAATTTGATTTCACCCTTCATCTTTTGGATTTGTTTTCCTCTTGCCACTTCCTTCAGAAAGACCCTTTGTGAAAGTTGGTGAGACGGCCGCCAGTAGTTCTGTGTGTATATGCTACCTCAGTAACTTCATTGGAGAGGTCAAAGGCCCATGACTGAGTCTTATTGGAGAGTTTTGTCACATCCCCATTCCCATAACATTCAGAATGTTCTAAAAATGGCCAGGCCAAATTCAGGTGCCTCCCTCCCTGCCCACGTGACTGTGTGTGTCTGTGTGTAAGCACATGATTGTGTGTTAGGGGATGGAGGGCATGGATCAGCTGCAGTTAAACCCCATGAATTAACTGTGGGGTAGGGGTGATTCCCTCCTTCCCCAACAACAACAACAAAAAGTATCTATTATAGAAAGCAGCTCAAGTCTGCTATATTACACATTTCATATAAATAGATGCTGTGTGTGTGTTAATCACTCAGTCATGTCTCACTCTATGCAACTCCGTGGACTGTAGACCACCAGGCTCCTCTGTCCATGGGATTTTTTTTTTTTCCCCAGCTAAGAATACTGGAGTGGGTAGTGAACTCCTCCAGGGGATCTTCCTGACCTAGGGATTGAACCCAGGTCTCCTGCATTGCAGGTAGATTCTTTACCATCTGAGCCACCAGGGAAGCCCATAAATAGATGCTAATGAAACACTATATTTTCCTCTGACTAGCTGGACATATGGATGATCTTAGATTTAAGCTCCTAGTGACAGAGCACAAAGACTAACTTGTTTGATATGGGACTTAGTAAGCACATGCCAATACATGTATAACAGATACATTTTCATGTCTAATATCACCATTGCTATAACCAATTAGCTTTGGAAGAACTTGGGTGGCAGGTACCCAACAAAACTGTTTCTGTGGATTAGAGTCTCTTGGATGGTTCGGATTATATTTTTCAAAATGTGCTTTGAAATCTACCACTTAAACTACCATTACTAATTATGATGATGGGGTGATGAATTATGTTTAAGAAAAAGTCTGCTAAAGCTCTTCATCATTGAGAGGTGAGACGTAAGGTAGGAGGAATTAAAAAACAAGTAGCAAAAATAACTGCAGAACTTGAATAAAGAAGAGAAATTCTAAACACTGTGTATATGAATAAAGCCATGACTGTAAGAGTGAGATGATTCTCACGGTCAGAATTGTGGACAGGGAAGAGGAGGGGTATGGTCCCATTGGGTAACTGCACCTTGGCTCTGCATTAGAAACACCAGACCCAGAATAGCTATGGGCAAGAGACCTGCAAACGTAAAGCAGTTTTATCAGCAATGTTACACTGAAATAATTTCACAAAGGGTCATCTGTAAAGAAATTTAAGGCTAGACTGAGCAGTACACGAAAAGGAAAAAACAAAACAAAACAAAGTGACATAAAAGAGCAGCAGGAAATGGGGAGCCCATGACCTGAAAGGTCTCTTTTGATCTCACTTTTCTATGATTCCAAAACAAATGTGTCTCCTTTGTGAATCCTTTCTAAGCAACAACAATTCGAGGTTCAGTTGAATGTCAAACATGTCCACCACTCTCCCAGGCCTGCTTGATATGGGGCTGGTGAGTCCTTACGGCTTATGACTCAGCAGGCTTAGGAAGTAACAACAGATGTCTTTTCTCCATTTGTTATATAACTCATGACCGATGCCTCTTATAACCTAAAATTTTAACCCAGAATGTTTAAAAATGACAAACCTCAGCTTAGAATAGACAAAATGTCTGATTTATTGGTTCAAAAGTTCAAGAAATATGGCAATGTTTAGTGGCAATACAGCAAAAGAAAAAAAAAAGCCCAAGAATCTAGCAGTCCATCAAAATTGTGTGTAATATTAAAAAATTATGTAATTATATATACATATATATTTTTTAACTTTCCCTGTTGGACACTACATGGTATTATTGTGTACAGAAATAGTTTGTTTTTGACATTTTCTCTTAGAGGAGTTGACCATGTATCCTACTTAAGAGAAAAGCCAGTGCAACGAAGCTGTAGTAAATTAGACACCACGGAAAAGACAAAAGACATGAATGTGAATTGAAGTGACTTAAAGGGCTGGGTATAGGATGACATCAGCATGTTGGCAAGAAATAGAGATACACAGCAAGGCTAGACTGTCTGATGTTCTATCCAGGGGGAAACAGATGAAGACGAAGGCAAACGCAGAGCTACAGCAATAAATACAGCTGTCTAAAACGTGCCCTTTGAGGTTATTAGTATATTTATTTTCTAGCAGAGAGGAAATTAGCATGTACGATTCATATTTCACCCCCCTCTTCTTTCTTTGCATGCTTCGTCTCTATCCACCCTGCTCTAGCTCTGATCGCCACCCATTCCGGGACGATCCTTTGGAAATTTGCGTCCTATAATAAACTCTTCCTGTGTCTTTCAGGAGTCCTTCTGCCTCCCCCAACTGAAGCTTGACTTTTACCTGACATGAAACTTTCCTCATTGCTCATTAATGGCTTCTGCTTACAGATGAGGGTCTTGGGTTAATGCAGGAAAGCCGGTCTGCAACAAGGGCTTCTCTTCAGTGAGCACATTTTAAGAAGCAGCCCCAGGAAACAGCATGGGGAACTGGGATGAATGAACCCAGGAAGGAGGGAAAGTCAGTCCATAGAGGTGTTATCAGACTGGCCACTGCTGTGGACAAAAGGGGGACAATCTACCTGGGGTGCTCTGAGGAGCCTTCTAGAAGTCACCTCAGAATTATTTGCCCAATGGATGGAATAGGGAAGCATGTATCCATCAGCGAAATGACAGTGAAAATCACTCAGTCATGTCCAATTCTGTGACCCCATGGACTGTAGCCTGACAGGCACCTCTGTCCAAGGGATTCTCTAGACAAGAATGTTGGAGTGGGTTGCCATTCCCTTCTCTAGGGGATCTTCCCAACCCAGGGGTTGACCCTGGGTCTCCTGCATTGCAGGCAGATTTTTTATCATCTGAGCCACCAGGAACTCTATCAGTGGGTATTAACTCCCTCCATTTTAGCTCGTACATGTGTGAAGGCCACATTTTATTGTTAGGACCTGGGATAGAAGGTGACAGTTGAGTATGTTCAAGAGCTGAGGTGCAGTCAGTTCCCCTCTGTGTGCAGTAAGCAGAGCCCAAAAGGGATGCAAAAAGAGACACATGAAGTTTTCTGTGCAAGAGGCAACCCATTCCCTAATTACTATGCATCTAGTTCATTATCCTCCTAACAGTACCTAGTCAGCAATCCATGACCTCTCCCCAAACCTCTTTCTCCCTCACCTCAGCTTCTGGAAACCTATGTGCTGTCCCAATCTCCTCAGGGATAGGGGCACTGAAGCCTCTACCAACCTCTACAACCCAAGTCTGTCACCATCTTCCTTGGTTGATGACCCAATACCTCCCTGGCCTTACAACCCTCATCTTCCAGCCTCACTCAACTCCAGTTGGCCCGGCACAGCCACATCTGTGGCTACACCATCACCCAGGCCTTCCACACTGGTACACCATTAATTGAATACAGGGATTTAAAAAATATATAAAATCTATTGAAGTCCTCATTCCTTTTGCTCTTCTCTTTGTCACCGTGCCCTCAAATGCTTCCCTTCTTCCCAGACCATATCCAAGTGACGCTGGTTTTATTTGCTTCCTTATCCAGGCTGCACTTCGTGAAATGAACAATCCTGTCAATAAGACCTGAGGGGCCACCTTGCAATCCTGTACCTCTTTCACTTACTGTCTGCTTTCTTGGTTCTGCATCCTTGGTTCTTATCAAAGTTTGCTGGAGGAAATGCTCAGGGCCGTGATACCAAATTTAGTTACAAATTCATACAATTTCATCTCTAGTTAAATAGCCATTGTATTCTATTTATGTATTTTTGAATCTCTACACTGGTGCATTGCTTACGTGATTTTCCCCGTTCCCCATGCATCCATCACTAACCTTAGGACCTTAAGCTGAGTAGATGCTCTTTCTTCTTACTTCATGGAGGGGAAGAAAGAGACCTTATAACATAAGCGCCCACAACTTCTCTTATTTCCATCTTCAAATTGTACCCTAGTCCAACCTTTCTCTTTGCTTCTTTCTCTGAGGAAAAACTAGCCCACCTCCCTGTGGGGCTAATTCTACCCTGTAAGGTTGTGATATCAAAAGAAATGCAATAGGCTCTAATCCGAGTCCACTCAACTAATCCCATCAGCACACCAGCAGCCCAGAGTTATCCACATTTTAGATAACATTTCTCTTTATCACCATCCTACTATACCAATCCATGACCAAGAGGAATGCATTCATCTTTTGAAACAAATTGTGTTTTCCTTTCTGTCACCCCTTAGAAGAGTGCTTTTCACAGCCTGCCTGGATCAGAGTGTTAGTCTCCTAGCTGGTCTTCAGGACACTGTTAACACTCATCACTTTGTCCCTTTCATCAGTTCCTAAAGGAGTGCTTGAGGTTTCAACCTTGGAGAGTGTTCAGGACCTCTGTAATCAAGCTTGTCGCATACCCGCACATGCCTCAATCATTTCCCTAATGGAGGAGGAGTCTGTTACTTAGAATACCCTCTCCCTTCCTTTGGACCGTCTGCGTCCTACTAGTTCCTTACAGATTACATCGGTGTGTGTTACCCTTTCCTTCCTCCAGATGCCTATTATATATGCGATCTGTAGTATATTTGGTTATTCGCTGTTCCTATTATTTTATTATTTTATTCTGTTCCAGACTTGTCTTTAATGAGGGCGTATATGCCTTAGGAGCAAGAACTTTATTTGATACATCTATTGTCCTGACAGTGTTGGCTACCCATTAAGCACTTATTACAAATACCCATTGACTTCATTTCAATGAGTCAGAGCTTTCACTGGAACAAGGAACCTACACATGCGCACTTGAATCTCAAACAGTATAAACTAGCTCTTCAACATTCATAATCAGAATGAATTGGCATAATTAGGATCATCATCTTATTTTTCTCTGAACGTTGGTGGTGAATGACCTGGCTTCATGGGAATATTGGACCGTGGGAATCAGTCCTCAGTTTACAGTTCCAACTAAGCACATTGCCAACGTGTTGATCCAAAAGTATGTGGACGATGAAATATAAATGTAGCTTGTGTCTACACATCATAAACACTTCCATTAAAATATGAAAATAGAAAAATCTGGAAACATAAACATTTGACTGCTTTTTAAATGTTTTTGTGGAGAAGTTAACAGCAGTACTTTTGGAGTTTAATTGAAATATTTGTTTGGAATTTATACAAATGTCAGCTAAAACATAAGATTTTTAACTCCCAAGTTTTGTGTTCTCGAATGTTACAGAGTCATTACAATAAAAAATAATTTAAGCAAATGACACTGCAAGGCTCTCTTAAAAAGACATTTGATCAACATTGATCTAGCCTAGCTTCCAACCCCATGCAAGAATTTTCTGTAATATTCATGTCAGCTTACGCTTCACTGACACTGCCTGCTTGATAGCGAAGCTCAACAGTTCTATGAAAACCACTACATTTGGGGACAGATCTAATTTTTTCAGAATTTCTTCATCACTTTATAGAAGTCACACAAGTTCAGGTACCTAGAGGCCAGGCACATCCACAGCAGGCACGTGAGCAACAGGGGGTGGGCCGACTGCAGTGACTGGAAGGCCTGTCCTGCTCCTGGCTGTTGCCAGATCCTCTTGTGACTCAAAAGATGCTGGCAATTCAGGTATTTACATGAAATCCTGTGGGTTTTCAACACTGGTAACTGATTTCAAATGTTAGATAAAATACTCTGGAGGGGGATGGTAAATTTTAAAAAAGGACCAGTTGTGGGTTAAACCAGGCTTGAAACCCTTCAGTTGTTTAACTCTTAAATTCTATCTTACATTTTCACCTCTGGAAAAAAAAAATGTATTAAATTTATACTTATTTACTTTAAAAAAAAGTCAGATATTTAAAAATATCTATTATTCTCCATACTTACCCCAGTCTTTTAAAAATTTCTTGAAGTCTCTTGAACCCAAAACACATTTAGGTTGAAAAATCAATTACATGTGTCTGTATTGAGAGAATCACGATTTAGAGGGTTCCTTAATGCAAAATACTGATTTCTATTATAATTATTTTCCTAAGTTTTGGTCCACTGGTAAATTTTCATTTGTAAACCAGGCCTAGGATACTCTAGGCCTCCAAGCTTCAGGTCATAAACAAATTAGATAAGCAGAACTTCTTTGCCTTCGTTTAGAGCATTGAATAAAACCAAGCTGAGCTTTCCTAGCTCAAGATAAATGTCTTGTGATAGGCCATTAGTCCCACTGTGCTGACCGCCAACCAGCTGGCATGCATCACTCACTGATCTTTAAATCTCTGGGAAAAACAACCACCCTTTCAAGATGGCAAGATGGAGTTTATCAAATATTCTATTAAAATTTTAAAAATACATTGTGTACATTATTTTCTTTTTTTGCCAATTCAAATTCCACTTATAAAGGAGCCTAGCTCAGTACCATTGTGTCACACAACTCAGGGGAGTCTGTTCATTTAAAAAAAAAAGACACAAATGAGCTTATTTCCAAGACAGACTCCCAGACACAGAAAACAGATTTGTGGTTATCAAAGGGGAAAGGTGCTGGGGGAGGGATAGATTAGGTTGGTGTTAACACATACACACTGCTGAATGTAAAAGAGATAATCAATAAAGACCTAGTGTATAGCTCAGGGAACTATACTCTGTTGGGAAGAGAATCTGAAAAAGAATAGATATATGTTTGCTGTGCTGTGCTTAGTTGCTCAGTCATGTCTGACTCTTTGTGACTCCGTGGACTACAGCCCACTGGGTTCCTCTGTCCATGGGGATTCTGCAGGCAAGAATACTGGAGTGGGTTGCCATGCTCTCCTCCAGGGCATCTTGTCAACCCAGGGATTGAACCCAGGTTTCCCACATCACAGGAGGATTCTTTACTGTCTGAGCCACCAGGGAAGCCAGATATATGTTTACTTATAACTGAGTCATTTTGCTGGACTGAAGATAACACAACACTGAAAATCAACTATACTCTGATATAAAATAAAAATGTAAAGAAAAAAAAAAAGGGCAACCCTAAGCATAGCTCAGAACACAATTGAGCTGGTGCCGCCTAGAATTGTGCATCCACCATAACCCTCAGTGAGGTTAATTTGGTAATAAAAGCTAATAAAACCCTTAAGGCTTCTATGAATATATGCTAGCTTCTGGTGGTCATATTCATGGACCAGGGTGTAAAAAATAACAAAACAAGGATTACAAAATACCTGATTAACATTTGCTGGCGTCAGACACCAGACATCCTTCAGTAGACTTTCCTTTGATAAATATTTTGGTAACATTTGAACATACACGAGAAATGATAATTTGGTCATATAATCAATTTTTAATCTTAGTAAATGCTATATAATCCCAAAGAAAATCTAAATATCTCTGGCATTCCATATATATTATTCACTTATATTTATAAAACATATTTATTGTGGTCAAGATTTTATTGGAGCAGGGATTGATTTAAAGGGCCAGATAAATATTCTAGGCAGTGAAGGACACATATAGTCTCTGTCACATATTCTTTCTTTTTTTTTCCCCAGCAGTTACAAATGCTTTAATAGCTGGTAATTTAATAAACAGTAAGTATGGCCTCTCTGCTTTATTTTGATTTTTCCCCTTTTATTTTTGGTGCTATCTACATACATGCGCGGGCGGCTGCGACCGGCGCACTTGGCGTGACTGAGAGGAGCTACCCCATGTCCGAGGTCAGGGGCAGAAGCCGGGAGGACCCCATGACCGAGCGGCGGCGGCCAAGAGGAGTTACCCCACGTCGGAGGTCAGGAGCAGCGGCCGAGAGTGCTAGGCTGCGACGGCGCAGGAACTGCCGAAAGGAGCTATCCCAGTCCGAGGTCAGAGGCGGCGGCCAGGAGGACCAACCCCATGTCCAAGAAGTGGTGGCTGCGCGGGTGCAGGAGGGCCTAGAGGAGCTATTCCAAGTTCAAGGTCAGGAGGGGCGGAGGTGAGGAGATACCCCTCGTCCAATACAAGGAGCAGCGGCTGCGCTTTGCTGGAGCAGCCGTGAAGAGATATCCCACGTCCGAGGTAAAAGAAACCCAAGTAAGACGGTAGGTGTTGCAAGAGGGCATCAGAGGGAAGACACACTGAAACCATACTCACAGAAAACTAGTCAATCTAATCACACTAGGACCACAGCCTTGTCTAACTCAATGAAACTAAGCCATGCCATATGGGGCCACCCAAGACGGGTGGGTCATGGTGGAAAGGTCTGGCAGAATGTTGTCCCCTGGAGAAGGGAATGGCAAACCACTTCAGTATTCTTGCCTTGAGAACCCCATGAACAGTATGAAAAGGCAAAATGATAGGATACTGAAAGAGGAACTCCCCAGGTCAGTAGCTGCCCAATATGCTACTGGAGATCAGTGGAGAAATAACTCCAGAAAGAATGAAGGGATGGAGCCAAAGCAAAAACAATACCCAGTTGTGGATGTGACTGGTGATAGAAGCAAGGTCCAATGCTATAAAGAGCAATATTGCATAGGAACCTGGAATGTCAGGTCCATGAATCAAGGCAAATTGGAAGTGGTCAAACAAGAGACGGCAAGAGTGAACGTTGACATTCTAGGAATCAGCGAACTAAAATGGACTGGAATGGGTGAATTTAACTCAGATGACCATTATATCTACTACTGCGGGCAGAAATTCTCAGAAGAATTGGAGTAGCCATCATGATCAACAAGAGTCCGAAATGCAGTACTTGGATGCAATCTCAAAAACGACAGAATGATCTCTGTTCGTTTCCAAGGCAAACCGTGCAATATCACAGTAATCCGAGTCTACACACCAACCAGTAACAATGAAGAAGCTGAAGTTGAACGGTTCTATGAAGACCTACAAGACCTTTTAGAACTAACACCCAAAAAAGATGTCCTTTTCATTATAGGGGACTGGAATGCAAAAGTAGGAAGTCAAGAAACACCTGGAGTAACAGGCAAATTTGGCCTTGGAATACAGAATGAAGCAGGGCAAAGACTAATAGAGTTTTGCCAAGAAAATGCACTGGTCATAGCAAACACCCTCTTCCAACAACACAAGAGAAGACTCTACACATGGACATCACCAGATGGTCAACACCGAAATCAGATTGATTATATTCTTTGCAGCCAAAGATGGAGAAGCTCTATACAGTCAGCAAAAACAAGACCAGGAGCTGACTGTGGCTCAGACCATGAACTCCTTATTGCCAAATTCAGACTTAAATTGAAGAAAGTAGGGAAAACCACTAGACCATTCAGGTATGACCTAAATCAAATCCCTTATGATAATACAGTGGAAGTGAGAAATAGATTAAAGGCCCTAGATCTGATAGATGGAGTGCCTGATGAACTATGGACTGAGGTTCGTGACATTGTACAGGAGACAGGGATCAAGACCATCCCCGTGGAAAAGAAATGCAAAAAAGTAAAATGGCTGTCTGGGGAGGGCTTACAAATAGCTGTGAAAAGAAGAGAAGCGAAAAGCAAAGGAGAAAAGGAAAGATATAAGCATCTGAATGCAGAGTTCCAAAGAATAGCAAGAAGAGATAAGAAAGCCTTCTTCAGCGATCAATGCAAAGAAATAGAGGAAAACAATAGAATGGGAAAGACTAGAGATCTCTTCAAGAAAATTAGAGATACCAAGGGAACATTTAATGCAAAGATAGGCTCGATAAAGGACAGAAATGCTACGGACCTAACAGAAACAGAAGATATTAAGAAGAGGTGGCAAGAATACACAGAAGAACTGTACAAAAAAGATCTTTGTGACCCAGATAATCATGATGGTGTGATCACTCACCTAGAGCCAGATATCCTAGAATGTGAAGTCAAGTGGGCCTTAGAAAGCCTCACTATGAACAAAGCTAGTGGAGGTGATGGAATTCCAGTTGAGCTCTTCCAAATCCTGAAACATGATGCTGTGAAAGTGCTGCATTCAATATGCCAGCAAATTTGGAAAACTCAGCAGTGGCCACAGGACTGGAAAAGGTCAGTTTTCATTCCAATCCCAAAGAAAGGCAATGCTGAAGAATGCTCAAACGACCGCACAATTGCACTCATCTCACATGCTAGTAAAGTCATGCTCAAAATTCTCCAAGCCAGGCTTCAGCAATACATGAACCATGAACTTGCAGGTGTTCAAGCTGGTTTTATAAAAGGCAGAGGAACCAGAGATCAAATTGCCAACATCCGCTGGATCATCAAAAAAGCAACAGAATTCCAGAAAAACATCTATTTCTGTTTATTGACTATGCCAAAGCCTTTGACTGTGTGGATCACAAGAAACTGGAAAATTCTGAAAGAGATGGGAATACCAGACCACCTGACCTGCCTCTTGAGAAATCTGTATGCAGGTCAGGAAGCAACAGTTAGAACTAGACATGGAACAACAGACTGGTTCCAAATAGGAAAAGGAGTTCATCAAGGCTGTATATTGTCACCCTGCTTATTTAACTTCTATGCAGAGTACATCATGAGAAACGCTGGGCTGGAAGAAGCACCAGCTGGAATCAAGATAGGTGGGAGAAATATCAATAACCTCAGATATGCATATGACACCGCCCTTATGGCAGAAAGTGAAAAGGAACTAAAAAGCCTCTTGATGAAAGTGAAAGTGGAGAGTGAAAAGTTGGCTTAAAGCTCAACATTCAGAAAACTAAGATCATGGCATCTGGTCCCATCACTTCATGGGAAATAGATGGGGAAACAGTGGAAACAGTGTCAGACTTTATTTTTGGGGGCTCCAAAATCACTGCAGATGATGATTGCAGCCCTGAAATTAAAAGACGCTTACTCCTTGGAAGGAAAGTTATGACCAACCTAGATAGCATATTGAAAAGCAGAGACATTACTTTGCCAACAAAGGTCCATCTAGTCAAGGCTATGGTTTTTCCAGTGGTCATGTATGGATGTGAGAGTTGGACTGTGAAGAAGGCTGAGTGCCGAGGAATTGATGCTTTTGAACTGTGGTGTTGGAGAAGATTCTTGAGAGTCCCTTGGACTGCAAGGTGATCCAACCAGTCCATTCTGAAGGAGATCAGCCCTGGGATTTCTTTAGAAGGAATGATGCTAAAGCTGAAAGTCCAGTACTTTGGCCACCTCATGTGAAGAGTTGAGTTATTGGAAAAGACTCTGATGCTGGGAGGGATTGGGGGCAGGAGGAGAAGGGGACGACAGAGGATGAGATGGCCGGATGGCATCACCGACTCGATGGACATGAGTCTGAGTGAACTCCGGGAGTTGGTGATGGACAAGGAGGCCTTGCGTGCTGCAATTCATGGGTTCGCAAAGAGTTGGACACGACTGAGCGACTGATCTGAACTGAACTGAACATACATGAGCTTCCTGGGTGGCACAGTGTAAGAATCCACCTGTCAATGCAGGAGACTCAAGAGACGTGGGTCTGAACTGTGGGTCAGGAAGATCCCCTGGAGTAAGAAATAGCAACCTGCTGCAGTATTCTCGCCTGGGAAACCCCATGGACAGAGGAGCCTCGAGGGCCACAGTTCATGGTGTCACAAAGATTCAATCATGACCGAGCACACACCCATGTGCGCACACACACACACACACACACACACAACAACACATGCATACACTGCCCTAAGAAGTTTTAGCTATTTAGTAGTTATTACTTTTTTATTTGGCTACCTTGCATCATGCAGCATCTTCCAATAAGTCGTAGAGACTCTCTCCAACTGTGGCGTGTGGGCTCAGCAGTTGCGGCATACAGGCTTAGCTGTTCCTTTGCACTAGGGTCTTAGTTCCCCAACAGGGACTGAACCTGTGTCCTCTGCAATGCAAGGTGGATTCTTTACCACTGGGCCACCAGGGAAGTCCCTAGTTAATAGTTTTTCAATGCTCTCCATAACTTGGGTAAATGGGCTCTACTGTCGTCTCTGTGGTTTAGATTGGGAAACCAAAGCATAGCAGAGCTTAAGTAACTTGCTCAAGTTTTCAAGATGATTTTGCTCGTACAAAGAATTTCTTAAAATTGTATCTTACATACATTAATGGGTAGAAATAAGTACAAAATAGATACAGGGAATTGTGATTTATTTCTATATAAGGTAAAGTGGCCTCAGCCTTTTCCATTTTTTTTTCTTTATACCACAGAGTGCAACTGCAGATGTGTGTGTTTCCACTATACTTTGGAATGATAAACTGATATGAAAATATTTTAAATAGCATGCCAAAAATGTCTTCCCTGTGTGCAAAGTGGACAAAGTCCAAATGTTAGTTTAAATTTCATATTATCTACCAATCTTCCCAGAAGAATCTGAAAGATGTTATTGTTTAAGTCACGTAGTTCTTCTGAATAATCTTTCCTTTGTAAACAGTTGGCAATCCAAACTCTGGATTTTTCCATTTAATGTTCAAAGGAAGCTCATTTTTAAGATCGTTTTTAATCAGCATATCTATCACCTTCCTTTTTAACCTTTATTTTGCCATTACTTTCTGGACTGGTGGTTAGTGGACTTGCAGCTTAAACTGCTATTCAGCTTTTTCTTGAACACTGCAGTTTGCTATTCACTAAGACCTGCATTCCCTCCATGTTTTTTCTAAAGCTGAAAATCAGTGGTCTTTTTTTCTCAAAGCTATAATTTTTTTTACGTTAATCTTATTTCTTCTTTTAATTAGTGTTTTTCTTTTAATTGGACAATGGTAGGGGGCTGGTGATGGGTGTTATTTATTTTGAGAATCCTGCTTCAGTGAAGCTGTTGTGAAGTAAAGGCTTGAAATGAAATACGCCTTAAGGCCTCTGACTGGGGTGAGCAAAAATAAAGGAGAGAAGGAGGAGAGGGAGAGGAAGAGGCATGGGAGGGGGCGGGAGAGCATTGTAATGTCCTCATCAAATCAGAAATTAGAAGCCTGTCAGAAGCGGGCAACAAAAAGGTTTCTTCCAGTTTAACCACAAAGCCACGTCCAGGTCCACATAGATCCAAGTGGCTAAAAGTTCCTTCCCCCCTCCCCTGCCAGCCCAGCTAAATAACAGAGTGTTTCTTTCAACACCTGTATGGTACGCATTTAAATGGAAAGCCCATGGCTAAGATGAAGTGATCATATCGAAACCTCTTTCAGGTAAACAAGTCTTCACATTTCTTTTCCTGGTTTAACCTCTCAGTGGGCTACTAGCAGCCACCTCTGCCAGCATTAATTGTCCACTCTTCTTTTTTTAATACTGTAATTTTAAACATTGAAGTACAGTTGATTCCAGTGTTTCAAGTGTACAGCAAAGTGATTCAGCTACATATATATATATATATTCTTTTTAAGATTATTTTATAAGCTATTAAAATATATTGAATATAGTTCCCTGTGCTATACAGGAGATTCTGATTATCTATTTTATGTATAGTAGTTTATATCTGTTAATTCCAAACTCCTAATTTGATCCTCCCTCCATTTCCCCTTTGGTACATTTGTTATCTGTCTGTGAGTCTGTTTCTATTTTGCCAATAAGTTTATTTGTATATTTTAGATTTCACCCATAAGTGATATCATATGATATTTCTGTTTCTCTATCTGACTTCTCTTAGTATGACAATGTCTATGTCCATCCATGTTGTTGAAAATGGCATTATTCCATTATTTTTGATGACCAAGTAATATTCCATGGTGTATATATCACATCTTCTTTATCCCCCCGTCTGGTGATGGATGTTTAGGCTGCTTCCATGTCCTGGCTATTGCAAATAGTGCTGCTATGAACACTGGGGTGCATGTATCTTTTGAAATTAGAAATTTTGTCTCTTCTGGATATATGCCTATGGGTAGGATTGCTGGATGATCTTTAATGCAGTATTTACATTATCCCCTGTAAGAAACTTAAAATGATGCTTTGAAAGAGGGTCCCCTCACCTTGAGATGGTTTATAAATATAAGCAGTATAAAGAAAGAAATCATAGATTTAAAAACTAAATTCTTTTAAATTTTAGCTTGGACAAGAAAATGGGCTAGAAAATTAGAAGATTTAGGTGCTATTATATTCAATCCACAAAGTTTAATTTACTTAACATATTGTAAGTGTTCTTTCAAGCTTGACAAACAATAGTTCCAATCTTAGTTCTCTAATTTTACACAAACCACAGCTGAAAAAAAATACTAAGTATCTCAAAAATTTTCAATTAAAAAGCTTAATTTTTTTGTGTATTATCACAAATATCCGGTACTTGAAACTGTCACAAATTTCTCAACGTTTTCCCCCTAGTTTCCATGGATTTAAACCTGTGATGCTATTAAGTTTTTTAATTATCTAGCCTCTAATATTGGTTTTCCTGCCATATTGTTTTAAATAATAAGACTATGTGTTATTTTTGGCATGGTTATCTAATCAATAGGACATACTTTTACCAGATTACAATAATTAGAAAGCATCATTTAGAGAGAATCAACATTAATGTTCTGTAGAGTACTACATCATGATGAAAATAGAATACAGCATAAAGGGGATCAGACCATGATATATTTTTATATGATGTTTTCAAATCAGCTCTTCTATGAAAATTATTTACTTGCTAATTCATTCAAGAACCTAGTTGCCTATGGTTTTTATAATTTTCTGTTCAGGGATGAATATTTCATGTCCCCTTAGCTGGTATTTATTCAGCATGTTTCACATGCAGGGCTCTGAGCAGAGCATTTTCAAATACTTCACTGGAAATACTGTATGGAGTTGGGCTCTTGTGCACTGGGAAACACTGCCAGTCACAGCCAGTGGGGAAAAACCCAGATGTTCCTCCACATCACAAGCCAACTATAGTAGAGAAAGCAGTGACCTAGTCAGAAAGACACGCTGCTATAGAGAGGTAGATGGATATTTAGAAGGTAAATAAATACACAGGTATAGCAAGAAATATTTACATATAGAGGATGCTAATAGTTGTTAGGTACTGAGAAGAGCTGTAAAACTTTTATTGAAGTAGAGTGTACATGCAAAGTTGACTCATTGGAAAAGACTCTGATGCTGGGAGGGATTGGGGGCAGGAGGAGAAGGGGACGACAGAGGATGAGATGGCTGGATGGCATCACTGACTCGATGGACGTGAGTCTGAGTGAACTCCGGGAGTTGGTGATGGACAGGGAGACCTGGCGTGCTGCGATTCATGGAGTTGCAAAGAGTCGGACACGACTAAGCGACTGAACTGAACTGTACATGCAAAAACTGTAGGCATAGAACTCCTTCAAGTTTTGACAAACTATAGTTGTATAATCGGCACCCAGATCAAGGGACTGAACATTATCAGCATTCCTGAAACTATTCATCTTCAGCCTTGAGGGTAACCCCTTCCTATCTTCTAATAGCATGGAGTAATTTTGCCTGCTTTGGAACTTAATATAAATGGAAACACGATGTGCTGTTCTGTGGCTGACTTCTCTGGCTTAGTCTTTCATTGGTGAGATGTAGTCACATTGTATGTAGTTGTAGTTCTTTTATTCTCATTCTGTCTTTGTATATGCCTTGGTTTATTTATCCATTATGTTGTTGACAGGGTTTGGGGGAAATTTCTAGTTTAGGGCTCTATTTTGGAAAAACCTACAGTTCTCTTCCTCTGTGTTTCTTGTTTTTCTTTCACTTCTGACACGTCTGGTCACCAGATGTGTGGGATTTTTCCGCACATAGAGGAACTTCCTATGACACCAGCTGGATGCCCTACAATTCAATTCACTTCTGACACAAACTACTTGGAGATAGTGTGACATCCCACAGGTTAAGGACTCTGACCCATAATGCTATCCCTCACTTCAGATGCCAATCACAAGTACTAGGTCCCCAGGTTACCCATAGCTTTTGTCCAACTTGGCTACAAATTGGAGGTGCTCATCCCTTCTTTCCTCTGTGATTGATTATTTGCTAGAATAGCTCAAAGAACTCAGGGAAACACTTTTTAGTTTATTAAAAGATACAGCAAAAGATATAGCTAAACAACCAAATGAAGAGGCGTATAAGCAAGATCTAGTACGGAGAAGGCAATGGCACCCCACTCCAGTATTCTTGCCTAGAAAATCCCATGGACGGAGGAGCCTGGTAGGCTGCAGTCCATGGGTCGCTAAGAGTCAGGCACGATTGAGCGACTTCACTTTCACTTTTCACTTTCATGCATTGGAGAAGGAAATGGCAACCCACTCCAGTGTTCTTGCCTGGAGAATCCCAGGGACCGGGGAGCCTGGTGGGCTGCCATCTCTGGGGTCTCACAGAGTCGGAAACGACTGAAGTGACTTAGCATAGTACGTTCCCAAGCACAGGGGCTGCTGTCCCCAGGGAGTTGGGGTATGTCATTCCCCTTCTTGGTGGATGTGTTCACCCACCTAAAAGCTCTCCCAAATGCATACTATTGGGATTTTTATGGAGGATTCATCACACAATCATGATCAATTGTTAACTCCATTTCAAGGCCCTCTCCCCTCTACAGGGGGCTTCCCTTGTAGCTCAGTTGGTAAAGAATCTGCCTATCATACAGGAGACCTGGGTGCAATTCCTTGGTCCAGAAGATCCCCTAGAGAAGGAAATGGAAACCCACTCCGGTATTCTTGCCTGGAGAATCCTATGGACAGAGGAGCCTGGTGGGCTATAGTCCATGGGGTCGCAAGAGTCAGACAGGACTTAGCGACTAAACCACCACCTCCACCTCCCCTCTACAGAGAAGTGGAAGACAGGGCTGAAAAGTTCAAGTTTCTAATCATGGCTTGGTCTTTTGGTGACCAGGGCTTCCCAGGTGGCTCAGAGGTGAAGAATCCACCTGCCAAACAGGAGACGTTGCAGGTTTGGTCCGTAGGTTGGGAAGCTCTCGTGGAGATGGAAATGTCAACTCATCCAGTATTCTTGCCTGGAAAATCCCATGGACAGAGGAGACTGGCAGGCTACAGTCCATGGGGTTGCAAAAGAGTCAGACATGACTCAGCAACTAAACAACAACTTTCTGGTAAACAGCCCCCATCCAGAAGCCATCAAGGAGCCACCCAGAGGGGCCTCATTAAAACACAAGTGATAGTGCTCCTATCACTCGGGAAATTCCAGGGGCTTTAGGAGCTCTGTGCCGGGAATCAGGATCACAGACCAATAAATGTACATTCTGTTATCTCACAGGTTCATATGAATAGTGCTGCATGAACATGCTTGTGCCTGACTTTGGTTAATGTGTTCCTTGTGGAGGAGAGGCTTGGTCACAGGATATGCATGTTGTTTGGACAGTGCCAGTCTTCTCACATGATGGACAAGTCTACAGTCCCACTGGAAGCAATTGAGAGCTGTTCTACAGAGCTGCTCGGTCTTTTCTGTCCTTTACATTTTAATATTCCAGAAAATATGTAGTAACATCATGCTGTTTTAATTTATATTTTCCTGATAACCACTGTGATAAATGTAAAAGCCTATAGCCACAATAATCAAACCCTCATAACAATTTGTACTGATGAGGAAACTGGGTTTCAGTGAATTTGTGATTTCCTCAGGTTCACTCAGCTTGGATGTAAACCAAGATTAAAATGCCAGCTTTTGCTCATTAGTGAAGCACATAATAATAGCCTTTAGAGTCATAAGGGAGTTTTGAGATTATCCTGTCAAAAAGTTTTCACAGGTGAAGAAGCAGAGGTCCAGAGAGTTGGATGTTCAGAGTTCAGAGATTATATTACATTTGAGGGTTTTGTCTGGTGGTTCAGCTTACTACCTACCAGCTATGTGGCTCAGACAAGTCGTCAGCTTTCTCTAGGCATCTATGTATTTAACTTATTTTTATTGAAATATAGTTGATTTACAATGTTGCATTAGTTTCAGGCGGATGGCAAAGTCAATCAGTTATACATATGCATATATCCACTCTTTTTTAGATTCTTCTCCCATATAGGTCATTATAGAGTACTGAGTAGAGTCCTCTGTGCTATGAAGTAGGTCCTTATTAGTTACAATAGTGTGTATACGTCAATTCCAGTTTCCCAATTTATGCCCCCACCCCCGCACCCCCTATATACAATAGTGTATATACGTCAATTCCAGTTTCCCAATTTATACACACACTTCTCACCCTGGTAACCACAAGTTTGTTTTCTACATATGTGACTATTTCTGTTATTATAAATAAGTTCATTTGTACCATAATTTTTTAGATTCTACATCTAAGTGATTTATCTGTCTTTATTTGACTTACTTCACTCAATATAAACTCTAAGTCCATCCATGTTCCTACACATGGCATTATTTCATTCTTTTTATATAGTTGAGTAATATTCCATTGTAAATATGTACCAATTGTTCCTTCCATGTCTTGGCTATTGTAAATACTGCTACAATGAACATTGCATTTGCATGTATCCTTTCAAATCATGGTTTTCTCCAGATATATGCTCAGGTGTGGGATTGCTGGATGATATGGTAGTTCTATATATATTTAGTTTTTTAAGGAACCTCCATACTGTTCTCCATAATGGTTTTACCAATTTATATTCTCACCAACAGTGAAGGAGGGTGTCCTTCCTTCATACACTCGCCAGCATTTATTATTTGTAGGTTTTTTGAAGATGGCCATTCTGACTGGTGTGAGGTGATACCTCATGGTAGTTTTGATTTGCATTACCATAATTAGTACTGTTAAGCCTCTTTTCATGTGCTTTTGGTCATCAGTATGTCTTCTTTGAAGAATTGTCTGTTCAGATCTTTGGCCCATGTTTTGATTGTTTTTTTTTTTTATTTTTCCTGAGCTGCATGAGCTATTTGTATATTTTGGAGCTTGATCCCTTGTCAGTTGCTTCATTTGCAAATGTTCGGTCTCGTTCAGAGGGTTATTTTTTCATTGTGTTTATGATTGCCTTTGCTGTGCTGTATTTCTGTTTTTCTGTCAGTAACAGTTTTGTTACTTTAACTTTGTAGTATAGTCTGATGTAGGGAGTCTGATTCCTCCAGCTCTGTTTTTCTTTCTCAAGATGGCTTTGGCTATTTAGAGTCTTTTGTGTCTCCATACAAATTGTAAAAAAAAAAGTTGTTCTAATTCTGTAAAAAAAAAAAAAAATGCCATTGGTAATTTGATAGGGGTTGCATTGAATCTGTAGATTGCTTTGGGTAGTATAGTCATTTTGATGGTATTGATTCTTCCAATCCAAGAACATGGTATGTCTCTCCATCTTTTTGTGTCATCTTTGATTTCTTTCATCAGCACCTTATTGTTTTCTGAGTATAGCTATTTTTCTTCCTTAGATAGGTTTATCCCTAGGTATTTTGTTCTTTTTGATGCTATGGTAAATGGGATTGTTTCCTTAATTTCTCTTTATGATTTTTTGTTGTCGGTGCACAGGGATGTAAGAGAATTCTGCTAATTAATTTTGTATATTGCAGCTTTACCAAATTTACTGATATGTTCTATCAGATTTCTGGCAATGTCCTTAGGATTTTCTGTGTATAGTAGTTATCATGTCATCTGCAAGAGATGATAGTTTTACTTCTTCTATAATTTGGATTCACTTTATTTCTTTTTCTTCTCTGATTGCCATAACTAGAACTTTCAAATGATATTGGGTAAAAATGGCAAGAGTGGAAATCCCTGTTTCATTCTTGATCTTAGAGGAAATGCTTTTAGTTTTTCACTATTGAGAATAATGTCAGTTGTGAATTTGTCATATGTAGCCTTTGTTATGTTGATAGATTCCCTCTGTGCTAAGTTTCTGGAGAATTTTTAACATCAATGTATGTTGAATTTTGTTAAAACATTTTCTACATCAATTGAGATGATCTTTTTTTTATTTTCGTCAGTTTGTTTATGGGGTGTATCGCATTGATTTGTGGGTACTGAAGAATCTTTGCAAGCCTTGGATAAATCCCACTTGATTGTGGTTTATGATCTTTTTCATGTTTTGTTGGATTTTGTTTGATAATATTTTGTTGAGAATTTTTGCATCTATGTTCATCAGTGATCAGTTCAGTTCAGTTGCTCAGTCGTGTCCAACTCTTTGCGAACCCATGAACTGCAGCACGCCAGGCCTCCCTGTCCATCACCAACTCCCAAAGTTCACTCAAACTCATTTCCATCGAGTCGGTGATGCCATCCGGCCATCTCATCCTCTGTCGTCCCCTTCTCCTCATGCCCCCAGTCCCTCCCAGCATCAGAGTCTTTTCCAATGAGTCAACTGTGTGCATGAGGTGGCCAAAGTACTGGAGTTTCAGCTTTAGCATCAGTCCTTCCAAAGAAATCCCAGGGCTGATCTCCTTCAGAATGGACTGGTTGGATCTCCTTGCAGTCCAAGGGACTCTCAAGAGTCTTCTCCAACACCACAGTTCAAAAGCATCAATCCTTCGGCACTCAGCCTTCTTCACAGTCCAACTCTCACATCCATACATGACCACTGGAAAAACCATAGCCTTGACTAGATGAACCTTTATTGGCAAAGTAATGTCTCTGCTTTTGAATATGCTATCTAGGTTGGTCATAACTTTCCTTCCAAGGAGTAAGCGTCTTTTAATTTCATGGCTGCAGTCACCATCTGCAGTGATTTTGAAGCCCCCCCCAAAATAAAATCTGACACTGTTTCCACTGTTTCTCCATATATTTCCCATGAAGTGATGGGACCAGATGCCATGATCTTAGTTTTCTGAATGTTGAGCTTTAAGCCAACTTTTTCACTCTCCTCTTTCACTTTCATCAAGAGGCTTTTGAGTTCCTCTTCACTTTCTGCCATAAGGATGGTGTCATCTGCATATCTGAGGTTATTAATATTTCTCCCAGAAATCTTGATTCCAACTTGTGTTTCTTCCAGCCCAGCGTTTCTCATGATGTACTCTGCATAGAAGTTAAATAAGCAGGGTGACAATATGCAGCCTTGACGTACTCCTTTTCCTATTTGGAACCAGTCTGTTGTTCCCTGTCCAGTTCTAACTGTTGCTTCCTGACCTACATATAGGTTTCTCAAGAGGCAGGTCAGGTGGTCTGGTATTCCCATCTCTTTCAGAATTTTCCACAGTTTTTGTGATCCACACAGTCAAAGGCTTTGGCATAGTCAATAAAGCAGAAATAGATGTTTTTCTGGAACTCTCTTGCTTTTTCGATGATCCAGCAGATGTTGGCAATTTGATCTCTCGTTCCTCTGCCTTTTCTAAAACCAGCTTGAACATGTGGAAGTTCACGGTTCATGTATTGCTGAAGCCTGGCTTGGAGAATTTTGAGCAGTACTTTACTAGCGTGTGAGATGAGTGCAATTGTGCGGTAGTTTGAGCATTCTTTGGCATTGCCTTTCTTTGGGAAAGTGACCTTTTCCAGTCCTGTGGCCACTGCTGAGTTTTCCAAATTTGCTGGCATGTTGAGTGCAGCACTTTCACAGTATCAGTTATATTGGCCTCTAATTTCGTTTTTTCATGTTATCTTTGTCTGATTGGTATGAGGGTGATGGCGGCCTCATAAAATGAGTTTGAAAGTATTCCTTCCTGCAAGTTTTTTGGAAGAATTTCAGAAGAATAGGTGTTAACTCTTCTGTAAATATCTGAAGAAGAGCCTTGCAGGGTAGAACATTCTAAGTTGTAGATTTCCCCTTTCATCACTTTTAATATATTGTGCCACTCTCTTCTGGCCTGCAAAGTTACTGCTAAAAAATCAGCTGATAACCTTATGAGGATTCCCTTATGTATTATTTGTTGTTTTTCCTTTGCTGATTTCAGTATCTTTCTTTGTATCTATTTGTTGTTGGTTTGATTAATATGTGTCTCAGTGTGTTTCTCCTTGAGTTTATCCTGTATGGGACTCTGCACTTCCTGTATTTGGGTGACTGTTTTCCCATGTTAGGGAAGTTTTCCACTTCAAATATTTTCTCAGGACCTTTCCCTTTCTCTTCTTCTTCTGGGACCTCTATAATGCAAATGTTGGTATGTTTAATGTTGTCCCAAAGGTCTCTGAGACTGTCCTCACTATTTTCCCCCCTCACATTTTTTTCTTTCTTTTTTCTTTATATTGTTTTGTCACAGTGATTTCCACCACTCTGACTTTCAATTCACTTCTTATTTCTTTATGCCTCAGTTATTCTGCTATCGATTCCTTCTAGTGTACTTTTCATTTCAGTTATCATGTTGTTCATCTATGTTGTTTAAATCGTCTCTCTTTGTTAAATATTTCTGGTATCTTCTTGATCTATGCCTCCATTCTTTTTTCTGAGACTTTGGATTCTTCATTGTCATTACTCTGAATTCTTTTTCAGGTAGATTGCCTATCTTCTCTTCATTTAGTTGTTCTTTTGGGCTTTTTAAAATCTTGTTCCTTAGTCTGCAGCATATTTCTCTGTCATCTCATTTTGTCTAAATTTCTGTGTTGTGGTCTCCATTCTGCAGGCTGCAGGATCATAGTTCCTCTTATTCTGGTGTCTGCCCCCTGGTGGGTGAGTTTGGACCAGGAGTTTGTGTAGACTTTCTGGTTGGAGGGATTGGTGCCTGCCTCTGGTGGACAGGACTGGGTCTTGTCCCTCTGATGGGCAAGGCTGTGTCACGAGGTGTGTTTTGAGGTGGCTGTGAGCTCTGTATGACTTTAGGCAGCCTGTCTTCAGATGGCTGGGGCTATGTTCCTAGCTTCTTGTTTCTTTAGCCTGAGACTTTCAGCACTGGAGCCTACAGGTTGTGAGGTAGGGCCGGGTATTGGTGCTGAAGTAGGGACTTCTGGGCAAGCTCATACCAATAAATATTCCCTTGGGCATCCACTACTGGTGTCCTTGCCTCCACAGTGAGCTACAGTCAACCTTTGCCTCCTCAGGAGACCCTCCAAGACCGCTGGGGAGGTCTAGCCTAGTTTCCTATGGAGGTAATGCTTTTTGCTGGGATCCAGTGCACATGAGTACAAGAGACCTTGTATGCCCTCTTCAAGAGTTGAGTCTCTTTTTCTCTCAGTTACTTTCCTTTGGAGCTACTGCACTAGGCCCCTCTGGCCTTCCAGGTTCAATATTCTGGGGGTTCTTCCACCAATGCCCTACCCTCAGACTGTCTTGGAGGACTATTTCTATGTGGAAATGTCCCTGTGTAGCTTCCATGCATTTAACATTTTGGTGCCAGGGCTGTTTTTAGTATGGCTGTCTGCCACCTCTTTCCTCAGTGTATGTTGGCTGTTATCCCCCTGATAGGAGGTGTGACCGATGTTATGGCAACAAGAGCCTACACTTGATATTGAGCAGGATATCTGCTCTGTGGTTGTCACTTCCTTGTCAAAGTGGGGTCTGCTGTTGGAATAGAGGCCCCCAGATCTGTTTCTTAGCTATATTTCTGATCTGCAGTGTGAGGCAGGCAGGATTGGAGCTCTCCCACTGGGGGAGAAGCCACTGAGTGTTCCTCCCCGGGAATTGTTCACCTACGGACATCCTCTGTTGTGTTCCCTTTCACCCACTGTGCAGGCTCACAAATTACACTGTTGTTGGCACTGCTCTCAGCCCCACTTTAAATGTGGGTATGCTGGAAATTGGCCTAGGTATCTTTCAGGCATTGTTTCCCCCAGGCCACCAGTGTAGATCTACTGCAGTCAGGCCCCAGGACTGAGTAATCATGGAACTGGACTGAATGTGGGCACTCTTGAATTGGCAGGAGGGTTCTTTACCACTGAGCCACCAGAGGAGCCCCGTTTCCTACCTTAGTTGAAATTAGTATCACTGACCTCCAGCTTTTACCTAAGCTACATTCCTGTCTCCTTTACTCCACTGCATTATCCCCAATTCAAGTGCTCTTCACCAGGCCACTTTCTTTTGGTACAGTTTTCTAAACTAGTCCTCAGCTCCAGTATCTCTTCCCACTAATCTACCCTCTGCAATCTTGTAGACTTTATCTTTTTTGTATTTGATATGTTCATGCCACAATCTTGCTAAAATAGAAGTATCTTTGGTGACTGTGAAAAATGAGGTGAAATCTGAGTTCTGTGGCTTGGTCTTCAAGGTCTTTAACATCTGGCATCTGCCTACCTTCAGTTCAGTTCAGTTCAGTCGCGTCCGACTCTTTGTGACCCCATGAATCACAGCATGCCAGGCCTCCTTGTCCATCACCAACTCCCAGAGTTCACTCAAACTCACTTCCACTGAGTCGGTGATGCCATCCAGCCATCTCACCCTCTGTCATCCCCTTCTCCTCCTGCCCCCAATCTCTCCCAGCATCAGAGTCTTTTCCAATGAGTCAACTCGTCCCATGAGGTGACAAAGTACTGGAGTTTCAGCTTTAGCATCATTCCTTCCAAAGAAATCCCAGGGCTGATCTCCTTCAGAATGGACTGGTTGGATCTCCTTGTAGTCCAAGGGACTCTCAAGAGTCTTCTCCAACACCACAGTTCAAAAGTATCAATTCTTTGGCGCTCAGCCTTCTTCACAGTCCAACTCTCACATCCATACATGGATGTGAGAAAACCATAGCCTTGACTAGACAGACCTTTGTTGGCAAAGTAATGTCTCTGCTTTTGAATATGCTATCTAGGTTGGTCATAACTTTCCTTCCAAGGAGTAAGTGTCTTTTAATTTCATGGCCGCAGTCACCATCTGCAGTGATTTTGGAGCCCAGAAAAATAAAGTCTGACACTGTTTCCACCTTGCATATTGTTGTTTAGTCACTAAGTCGTGTCTGACTCTTTGGCAACCTCATGGACTATAGCCTGCCCAGGCTTCTCTGTCCATGGGATTTCCCAAGCAAGAATATTGGACTGGGTTGCCATTTCCTTCTCCAGGGGATCTTCCCAACCCAGGGATCAAACCTGAATCTCCAGCATTGGCA
This sequence comes from Bubalus bubalis, assembly GCF_019923935.1. NCBI lineage: Eukaryota > Metazoa > Chordata > Mammalia > Artiodactyla > Bovidae > Bubalus > Bubalus bubalis. The sequence goes on along the minus strand of NC_059176.1, from coordinate 27,144,995 downwards.
CACCTGAGTGTAATTTCTTGCTCATTTTGCTTTGTTGCTTCACTTCCATGTCCCACTGCACACCGTCTGCTCTGTAACCACATTCCAGTCCCTGCATGAAACGTACATGCTCGCTTTCACCTACTAGAAAATGCTGACCCAGAATGACCTTTCTTCCTGCTCCTGTTAAATTCCTACTGCTTTCCTCATCTACTAAGCTTTTCATCTTACCTTTTATTTTCCTAGGCCACCTTCACCTTCTCACCCCTGCTTTTACCTCAATCCTCACACAGTTCTACTACAGCACTTCTCACATGGCACCCTAGTCTTTTGTTTATGCCTCTATCTTCCGTGCTTTTTAAAAAATCAATTTATTTATTTTAAGTTAAGGCTAATTACTTTACAGTATTGTAGTGGTTTTTGCCATACATTGACATGAATCAGCCATGGGTGTACATGTGTCCCCCATCCTGAAACCCCCTCCCATCTCCCTCCCCATCCCATCCCTCAGGGTCATCCCAGTGCACTAGTTCTGAGCGCCCTGTCTCATGCATCGAACCTGGACTGGCGATCTATTTCACATATGATAATATACATGTTTCAATGCTATTCTCTCAAATCATCCCACCCTCACCTTCTCCCACACAGTCCAACAGTCTGTTCTTTACATCTGTGTCTATTTTGCTATTCTCGCATATAGGGTCATCATTACCATCTTTCTAAATTCCATATATATGCCTTAATATACTGTATTGGTGTTTTTCTTTCTGACTGACTTCACTCTGTATAATAAGTTCCAGTTTCATCCACCTCATTAGAACTGATTCAAATACATTCTTTTTAATAGCTGAGTAGTATTCCATTGTGCATATGTACCACAGCTTTCTTACCTATTCGTCCGCCGGTGGACATCTAGGTTGCTTCCATGTTCTAGCTAGTATAAACAGTGAGGCTCCCCAAGCGCCAGTGTTGGGTTTATACATCTCCACATCTCCAGTGCTAAATGTACATGGGTGCTCAGCAAATATTACTTGAGTGTACAAATGAAGTTATTGAATCTGAGGAGATAAAAAATCAGACTTTCCTTTGTTGCAAAATACCAAGATACAACTCTCCTCCTTTGTCATTAATATGCGAGTTTCATCCCTTTGCTCTTCTCATAATCAGTATTTTGTTAACTAGGATTTGCAAGGATACGTACGCTGAAAGTGCCTCTACTTGCAGTTATGACATTGAACCTGAAGATTTGCATGGGACTTCTTGAGGCTTTAAACTGAACAGTATAGATGAACTTTCTAAAATCAAATTTACTAAAAAAATAAGAGCCTAGAGAGTTGCCAGGTGGAGGGTATATAACAGAGTGCACTTTCTTCAGTGCCCTCTTCCGATGTAGTCTGCTCTTCTGTTTCCAGTTTACAGTGTGTAAATCTGATCTACTAAGCTGATTATGTGATGGTGAGCCTGGATTGAGCATAATGTTGCTTTTAGAGAAATTTGGAACATATTAAAAAAAACTGACATATGAAAGAAATCCAAATACATTTTAAAATTAAAATACTATAACACTAGGTAAAACAAACAACCTACAAATAAATCTCTAAAATAGAAAGCCCCAGATTGTTTATAAGCCCTTATCTAGAAAACAAAAGATTATAAAAGAATCAATTACTCATAAATGTAGAAATGCTTCACCTTTTCCTTAAGGTATTTTATGTGGACACAATCATCCCTCAAAAATTCAGCTTCTAATGTAACCTTTAAAACTTAAGAATGCTGATTTTTTAAAAAATGCTGCTATGAGAATACATTATCACAATGAGATAGGGGCACCATCAAGACAGAAGAGTCTCCCTGAACATCTTTACAATAATTAGGTAAATAACAATGCACTGAAAAAATTTCATTTGAATTTTCCAAGATGGTTTCTCCTCTCACAACATTCCAGATTTTTAACAAGTTCAAAACAAGTTTTTAAAGAAAGAGAAATGTGCTGGACAAAGAAAAGGTACATTTCCAGGCAAGTCACAAAAGGAAAAATTAATAAGGATTAGACATTTCTCACACTTTGCTCAAAAGTGCATACTTTGATATTGTTCTCACTTAAGTAATGCTAAATTACAGTATGAAGCCCACGTTACTAACCACTCTTCAATAGCCACATTATCCAGGATTACTGGCATTAAATACTAAATTAGCAGTAGCTGTTATTATTTATAAATTAGTTTTCTTCTCTTTCTGTGAGTTCTACAAATTACACTGTATAATCTCCTTTTTCTCAAAGGACATAGGGTGTCACAGTGAAAATAATTGTGGCCTAGAAATGGAAGCCTTAGAGTCAACCTGTGATTTGCCACCAAGTGGTTCTGTGACCTTAGAAGAGTCATTCAAATTTTGCTGACTCTGTTTTAAAGGTGTTGGATTGGAACTGGACTTTGCGTGAGGTCGTTTCTAATTCTAACATTAAATGACCCTTCTTAGGCCCATACTAAAGAGGATTATGCCTTAAAACACAACACAGTTCTGTCCTTTCTCTACCATTTTTGTATTAAGTCTCTTCTAGTTGAAAGTGGAGAAGGCAATGGCACCCTACTCCAGTACTCTTGCCTGGAAAATCCCATGGACAGAGGAGCCTGGTAGGCTGCAATCCATGCTAAGGGTCGGACACGACTGAGTGACTTCACTTTCACTTTTCACTTTCATGCATTGGAGAAGGAAATGGCAACCCACTCCAGTGTTCTTGCCTGGAGAATCCCAGGGACGGGGGAGCCTGGTGGGCTGCCGTCTATGGGGTCGCACTGAGTCGGACATGACTGAAGCGACTTAGCAGTAGCAGCAGCAGCAGTTGAAAGTGACTAAACCCATCTCAAACAGCCCCAAACCAAAGAAATACTTTATTGGCTCATAACTGAAAAGCCTAGGAGGGGATGTAGGTCTCAAAGTCTGGAGGGATCCAAGAGCTCCAAATGTGTCATCAAGATTCAGTTTCTCAAACTCTTTTTTTCTCCGCTCCGCTTTCCTTTGCCTTGGCTCCCCTCTTAGGCAGGCCCTCTTCATGAGGTATTCTCTGGCAACTCTAAACTTAACCTCATCTTTAGAGTAAGCAACACCAGTGGGGAAAAAGCATGTTTCCAGCAAAGATCCTAAGTGGCCAAGTCTGAGTCACACCCTCTCTTGGAGATGATGGGGGTGGATGAAGCTGGGGATGGTGGGGCATTTCCACATCAACAGAAAGAGGTGGTTCCTCAGAGGAAAACTGTGGTAAGGTTTGCATAACAAGGAAAAAGGATACTGAACAGACAAGAGTAATATGTCCTTACCTGGAAGCCTTGCAATTTGGCTTACTTCTTTGTGATATGCATGGCTTTCCCCTTTTCTGTACCACCAGCCCCTCAGATGGCAAGAACCATATTTATTCACTCTGTATTTCCTGTCAAACCTACCACTGTTCTTTGAAATGAGAAAAGTTGTTAGTCGCTCATTCGTGTCCAACTCTTTGTGGCCCCATGAACTGTAGCCTCTGTCCATTAAATTCTCCAGGCAGGAATACTGGAGTGGGTAGCCATTCCATTCTCCATGGGATCTTCCTGACCCAGGAATTGAACCCAGGTCTCTCACATTGAAGGCAGATTCTTTACTGTCTAAGCCACCAGGGAAGCCCCCTGGTGTGTTTGTTAATAAAATAGCTGTGTCAGCTATGGAAGTAGGACACTCAGAGTGCAATGACCTGACCGCCAGCCTCCAGTGGCAAAGACTGGACGGTCTACCACAGCATCTGAGCCCAGGCCAGACTGTTCCTGGCTGACACTTTGTGATGACCAATCATTACTAATCATGACCAGTCATGGCAAGGTTCTACAGCCTGGCCTTTTCTGCCCGATGCTATACTCCTCTATGGGTGATTTTTATTTGGAGCTTTCACCTGGGTTGGCCAAGGCTTTGTTAGGTCTGTCTGGTGGTCTGAGGTTCTCCCAGTTTGCTTCCTCCCACTTTCCTTTTGCACTTACAGATCCCCAGCTTGTCTAAAAGTTTTCCCTGTCTCATCTTGCTTCCTTCCCCTTTACCTTTCACAGGGGATACTTCTCCCAGTAGACCTTGTACATTTCTAACTCAGCCTCAGCATCTGTCTTCTCGGGGACCCAAATGGATGAAGAGATAGGCTTTGGGCCCGGATTATTCAGTACTCCTCTGGCAATGAGGGCCCCCATCTTGGTGGTAAGCAGGGCACACATAGTCCCCTGTCAAAAGGTGGTGATTCCATTGCTAAAACCTTCACAGGTAATGACCTAGGACATTGCTGTTGTGCAGGGGGACACCCTGATTGCAAATGTGACTCAAGATTTTGAAAAGTGCTGTACAGGAGATGGGTGGGGAATAATGCATGTAAGGATAATACATTTGGCTGCTGTTATTAGATTGAATCAAAACACTAGAGAAGAATAATGAAAAACTAATGGCCATTAACAAACCAAAAATTAGGTGAGAAGTCCTGGGGACCACTTGAACAGCCTCAAAGCAGTCTTGATCCTCCATAGGGGGAAGGCAGGAAAAGCCAATAACAAACCCCAGACTTAGAATCACTGAGCTTCAAATGATTGAAAGCTCACCAGAGTCAGACCTAATAATCAGGTCTTTCAGTGGGAAAGTCAGGAAGTTTGACATATGGGATAAGGGAGACATTAGAGTAGACAACCCTATAGATTTTGATTCCCCAGATTCCTCTGAACCTTCTGAGCCTATGAGGTGGGCAGCTCATTCTAGGTGGGAAGATATTGCAGGGGCTTCTTCCCAGCACGGCAACTGGGGGCTTCTCCTCAATATCTGCCTCCACCACTTCTGGCTGCCATGTTGGTAAGTAGAATCAAGTCTCAATGAAACCCAGCAAGAGCTGTACTGAGCTTGAGAACAGAGAAATTAATCATATCCTAACTTAGCCAGCATATTCCGGCAGAAGCAAGGGAAGTACCCCTGGGATTAGATTTTGAGGATGCTTGAGAAAGTGGGCAAGAACATAATACCGGATGAAGGAGACTTTATTGACTTAGGGATATTCTCTTTGCAACATAGAATTTCACCTTGGCAAGGACGTCATTACATGATATGTAGCCTTTGATTTTGCAAGTGTGCTTGTTACTTTCTCTCCTAATCAAGAAGAGTGAACAGAAATAGTTCTCTTTGGTCCACGCGATATAGATAACAGTATATAATCACAGTTTTGCTGCAGGGCTATGTAAACTGTCATATTGTGGTCCTAAGAGATCTGGACCATTCTATATCCTTCAGAAATATCACAACTGTTCATTGCATTGATGATATTATGTAAATCAGGCATGTTGAGTAAGAAGTGGCTAGCGTACTGAAAGGCTTGTTAAGATACATGCCCTCCAGAGAACAGGAAATAAACCATATGGGGATCGAGGGGCCAGTCATATCAGTAGGGGGCTTCCCAGGTGGTGCTCGTGGTAAAGAACCTGTCTGCCAATGTGGGAGATATAAAAGATGTAGGTTCTATCCCTGGGTCAGGAAGATCCCCTGGAGGAGGAAATGGCAAGCCACTCCAGTATTCTTTCCTAGGGAATCCCATAGACAGAGGAGCCTGGTAGGCTACAGTCTATAGGGTCACAAAGAGTCTGAAGGGACTTCAGTTCAGTTCAGTTCAGTTCAGTTGCTCAGTCGTGTCCGACTCTCTGCGACCCCATGAATCACAGCATGCCAGGCCTCCCTGTCCATCACCAACTCCTGGAGTTCACTCAGACTCACGTCCATTGAGTCAGTGATGCCATCCAGCCATCTCATCCTCGGTCATCCCCTTCTCCTCCTGCCTGCAATCCCTCCCAGCATCAGAGTCTTTTCCAATAAGTCAACTCTTCGCATGAGGTGGCCAAAGTACTGGAGTTTCAGCTTTAGCATCATTCCTTCCAAAGAAATCCCAGGGCTGATCTCCTTCAGAATGGACTGGTTGGATCTCCTTGCAGTGAACACATAGCAGTAGAATTTTGGGAACTTAGCAATCATAGAATCATAGACATGTGGGGATAGCCCATCCAAATTATTAAAAAACAAACAAACGGAAAACCAAATTGCTGCATCTTGTGAATCTTACAAGAAAGAAAGAAGCACAATGCCTGGTAAGTTTCTTTGGGTTCTGAAAGCAACACGTCCCACACTTAGGAATACTGCTTCAGCCCACATACCAGGGGCAGGGCTCTGTGGCAGGACCAGACTGCATGAACAAGCAGCCTTGCTGCTTGGACCAGATGATCAAGCATATTCTATGATTTCAAAGATGTCAGTGGCAGAAAAAGATACAGTGGAATTTATGGAATACCCCTGCTGGAGAATCTCAGTGCAGGCCCCCAGGTTTCCAAAAGTAGTCCAAGCTATCTGTGGCAGAGAAACACACACTTCTGAAAAACCATCAGGAGCAGTTGTGGTGATGACTGAGGGCGAGAAAAGCGGAGAGTGGGAAGAAGGGCAGGGAGGTACTGCAGCCTCAAGAAGGGCTGTAGTGCCTCTCAGAAAGAGAGACCCACCGGAGTCCTGGAGGGCTCCTCCTGAATGGAGACATGGGTCTGTATGGCACAGAGGTGGCCTGCAGGTACCACAGAAGTGTGCTGCTTGGATCTCCCTTCATGAAAGAACTTGCATTCAGTTGTGAGATGGCTGACAGCCTCCAGGGGCAGTGCTTCCACAGGATGTCACAACTCTTGAGCCAAGACCACACTCCTCCCTGGTGGTGGTGGAGGTGCACGCTCAGTTATGTCCAACTCTTTGCAGCCCTGTGGACTGTAACCCACCAGGCTCCTCTGTCCATGGAGTTTTCCAGGCAGGAATACTGGAGTGGGTTGCCATGCCCTCTTCCAGGGGATCTTCCTGACCCATGGATAGAACCTGTGTCTCCTGGGTCTCCTGCACTGAATTGCAGGCAGATTCTTTACCACTGGGCCACCTGGGAAGCCCACACTCCTCCCTAGTGGTCCTCAAACAGGGACTGAACACAACTGGGGCTGCCAGGGCCTGACCACTTCTGCCCATGGTGGAAGTCTTCTGACACAGGACCTCATGCTTCAGGGTTTCACAGTCTGACTCTCCCTGCACAGTTTTTCTTCTACCACTTTCTCTTCACAAATCTCAGGTGTATATCCTGGTCTGAAGACAACCAAATCCTGCTTCCCCTCTATCTTTCCTGGACAGTATTACCCATCCCCACTCCACACACAGCCTAAAGCCTCTTGCACTCCTGTCTGCATCTTTGCATTAAATTCTTGGTCATCATAACTAAATAACTTGGTTCTGATTTGGCCTAAAGTCTACATTGCTCACCTGCTTCAGGAGCACTTGAACTTCAGTTTAATTCATGGGAACTGTTCACCAGGGTCCAGTTACACCAGAAATCTTGCTACAATCACTATTACTTTGGCTTCATTTCTCAAAACTATAGTGCAAGCCATAGCTTTGTGGTCATCAGACTGGGGTGATGATGGAAACTTCAGGAGGCCTTTCTTCATTACTTTTTACATTTGAATGAGAATTACTTTGAGTTCCTTGCTCCATTCCAGTTATATCCTGCAACGGGTCCCTGTCAAAGGAGTTTTTGATTAGATGTGAGGAGGACATCTGTGCCTCAGGAGGTTGTGTACACATGTGAGAAATATGAATACTTTGAATGCTAAGCATGGTTTTTCTATCCTTAGGTCATGCATTTCCCATACTCTTCTGGAGTTAAAATCTCTAAACATTATTTTGCATTATGTGTTTCTCTTTTCTACCTCAGCAGTACCTCTGTAAGAACTTTGAAGATATTTAATTTCACTGATATCTAAGGAAAACTAATTTTAAGAAGTATCTGGTTTCCTTTTTTCTCACCCTCTTATTTTTACGCCCACTATTTTAGTCTTTTCCAAAACTTTTATTAAGGTATCTTTGAGTTCAGAAGGCTGAGAGAATTTTTCTTTTAAAAAGGAAAGCTTGCCTATCAGCTGGTTTTATATTTTTCCCCAAGCACTCAACAGTCTAATCTTTTTCCCATTTAAAATGAGAGAGAGTTTAGCAAGAAATTGACTTGATGTTTGGACAGGAGCTTCGGGAAGCTCTAATCTCGGTGACAGCTTTAACAAACCAATCCCAGTCTCTGACCTCCTACATATTGAACAAGGCCTGGTCCTGCCAGCCCTCCAGGTAGGATAGAAAGCCTCTAAAGCATATTTGGGAGGGCCCTGTGTTCACTCTTTCTTTTGGTTTTCTCTTCTGAACTTTCAAATCTTGAGTCTTTGCAATATATTCCCCACTCCTTTAGAAGCAGAAGAACTTAGAAAGGGAATCAGACTTTGGTTGCCTTTGAAATATTTGCTCAAGTTTTACTATCTTCACAGCTCCCTAACTGGTGATCCTGGGAAACATTTGGAAATGCTGAGTCTTTAAAGGAGTGTTTCGTTTTCTATTTTCACATAAAGAAACTGATGACATAAGTTTGTTCTGCTAAGAAGAGAGGTTTTTGCTTCAGAAAAAAAAATAGTTTTATAACGATCTGTAATATGGTTATCAATAATTATCCTCAAACTTTTGGGTACATTATAATCACCTAGTGAGTGTAAGCTTCACTCTCAGAATTTTTCATATAATAGGTGAGAATCAAATATTTGCATTTCTAACAAGTTCCCACAATGACGATGCTGGTCTTGGGACCATATATTAGGAGCATTGATCTATACCATTGCTATCATTACCTAATAGAAAAAAAAAAATCCCTAACATTTCTATGAACATTCCTAATTGAACTAGAGTGTTATGACCATTTTACATCATTACTTGAGTGAACTTAGAAGGGAAAGTAAAAAAACCCAAACAATCCTGATTTATTTTAGGACAATTAATTATTAAGATATCAACACTGTCAGTTATCTTCTCGGTCTGATTGGTGGTATTTCATTCCTTTGCTTCTTACAGGGAAAATATATAGAGACAATAATATATACTTGTAAAACAATAACTGGCAACTAAAAACTGGAAGCCATTTTAGTTGTCTTCATTTTTTTTTTCTTTAGTTGTTCCAAGTGTTTATTAGAGTCTGTTGCAATTAATGAAGTTTTTCCATCTGTAAACATGGGGATAATACTATGTACTTTTCCGAGTGTCATCAGAGAGAGTGTGTAAAATGTCTAACATAGTGCCTGACTACTAGCAGATGACCAGGAAATATTCATTTTTCATTTTCATGTATTTACCCATTTTAGCACCACTAATTCTTTGTGGGTACTTTCAAATACATATGTTCTACCATGAAAAATCAGAGAAATAAGAGAGGAGAGGTAAAAATTATTTTAATGTGAGATAATTTTCCATTAGGGGCTTCCATGATCTCTCGGGGGTGAAGAATCTGCCTGCAATGCAGGAGACTCAGGTTCTGTCCCTGGGTCGGGACGATCCCCTGGAGTAGGAAATGGCAACCTACTCCAATATTCTTGCCTGAAAAATGCCATGGACAGAGGAGCCTGGCGGGCTACAGCTCAAAGGGTCGCAAAGAGTTGGACACGACTTAGCAACTAAACAACAATAATAATTAAAAAAAAATTCCATTAGATATTACAGAGACTTTTTTATTTTCAAAATAGGAATAACTCCTTCCATGCAGATTAGGAATGTTATTTTAGACTATTAATGAAATGCAAATTTTTTGATTCATACTGTTCCAAATCCATGTAACACCATCAATAATAGCTCCCACCTAGACGTGTGTTTGCATGTCAGGCACTAGGCTAAACACTTTATATTGCTTACTTTATTTAATCCTTATAACAACCTTGTAAATTGTCTTTTCTGACTTTACCAATGTTAGTTCATTGCTATCTCCTCTTACCTAAAGTGAAACCTCCACATGAGCAGCAGTGTTGTTTTAGGTCCTGCTATAGCCCTGCTGTTTAAAAGAATACTTGGCATATAACAGGTGTTCAAGGACTATTTGTTGAAACAAATTCATGCATCATTAAAAGGAAATGAATGAAAGCAACTCTTTCCTGAGAGGTTGAGTAATTGGCCTGAAGTCCCTGGCCAGGTTAAAATCTAGGCACTGAGTTTCAAGTTTTCCCTCTCCGGACCCCTAACATACAATGCAGAACATGGAGTTTTCTAAACTATTATTAAAATATCCGAGTTTCTCTATAACTTTCAAATGGTAACAACAAAGTGTGTAATACTGAAATGTGCTTGGAATGAAACCTGGAGTTAAAGGTTTAAAAGGAGCTCAAGTTGAAGGTAAGAGAATCTTTGGCAGAAAATGATTGGAGGGAGCAAGTCATTTTATAGATATATCTTGTCTCTGACCAGAACCAGGTTGTAAATGTTAAGACATCTGAGATGACCCACAGAAAGATGTCTCATTCTCAAACTGGTGAATCCCGGCAACCATTCTGTCAATGAAAGGGGTGGTTGAGATTTTCTAGAGTCCATGTTCTCGCTATAAACAACCTTGATCCTTGATACTCCTCCTTCATATTCTGAATATGGGCCAAAAGAACAATAGTTGACCACATTACTATGGAATAAATAATATCTGAACATTTGCCTGGGTTTAATTCTATGTCACCAATCAAATTTAAAGTACACCTCACCATACAAGATTCCTTATTACACTACAATTCAAAAAATGTTGTTGTCTTCTTTCTTTTTAAAAAAAAAAATGAAATGGGGGAGGAGGCAAGATGGCGGAGGAGTAGGACGGGGAGAACACTTTCTCCCCCACAAATTCATCAAAAGAGCATTTAAACGTCGAGTAAATTCCACAAAACAACTTCTGAATGCCGGCAGAGGACATCAGGCACCCAGAAAAGCAGCCCAACTCTTCGAAAGGAGAGAGAAGAAATACAGCTCCATCCACCAGAACATCGACACAAGCTTCCCTAACCAGGAAACCTTGACAAGCCACCTGTACAAACCCACACACAGCGAGGAAACACCACAATAAAGAGAACTCCACAAACTGCCAGAATACAGAAAGGACACCCCAAACTCAGCAATTTAAACAAGATGAAGAGACAGAGGAATAGCCAGCAGATAAAGGAACAGGATAAATGCCCACCAAACCAAACAAAAGAGGAAGAGATAGGGAATCTACCTGATAAAGAATTCCGAATAATGATAGTGAAATTGATCCAAAATCTTGAAATTAAAATGGAATCACAGATAAATAGCCTGGAGGCAAGGATTGAGAAGATGCAAGAAAGGTTTAACAAGGACTTAGAAGAAATAAAAAAGAGTCAATATATAATGAATAATGCAATAAGTGAAATTAAAAACACTCTGGAGGCAACAAATAGTAGAATAACAGAGGCAGAAGATAGGATTAGTGAATTAGAAGATAGAATGGTAGAAATAAATGAATCAGAGAGGACAAAAGAAAAACGAATTAAAAGAAATGAGGACAATCTCCGAGACCTCCAGGACAATATTAAACGCTACAACATTCGGATCATAGGGGTCCCAGAAGAAGAAGACAAAAAGAAAGGCCATGAGAAAATACTTGAGGAGATAATAGTTGAAAACTTCCCTAAAATGGGGAAGGAAATAATCACCCAAGTCCAAGAAACCCAGAGAGTCCCAAACAGGATAAACCCAAGGCGAAACACCCCAAGACACATATTAATCAAATTAACAAAGATCAAACACAAAGAACAAATATTAAAAGCAGCAAGGGAAAAACAACAAATAACACACAAGGGAATACCCATAAGGATAACAGCTGATCTTTCAATAGAAACTCTTCAAGCCAGGAGGGAATGGCAAGACATACTTAAAATGATGAAAGAAAATAACCTACAGCCCAGATTATTGTACCCAGCAAGGATCTCATTCAAGTATGAAGGAGAAATCAAAAGCTTTTCAGACAAGCAAAAGCTGAGAGAATTCTGCACCACCAAACCAGCTCTCCAACAAATACTAAAGGATATTCTCTAGACAGGAAACACAAAAACGGTGTATAAATTCGAACCCAAAACAATAAAGTAAATGGCAACGGGATCATACTTATCAGTAATTACCTTAAATGTAAATGAGTTGAATGCCCCAACCAAAAGACAAAGACTGGCTGAATGGATACAAAAACAAGACCCCTACATATGTTGTCTACAAGAGACCCACCTCAAAACAGGGGATGCATACAGACTGAAAGTGAAGGGCTGGAAAAAGATTTTCCATGCAAATAGGGACCAAAAGAAAGCAGGAGTAGCAATACTCATATCAGATAAAATAGACTTTAAAACAAAGACTGTGAAAAGAGACAAAGATGGTCACTACATAATGATCAAAGGATCAATCAAAGAAGAAGATATAACAATTATAAATATATATGCAACCAACACGGGAGCACCGCAGTATGTAAGACAAATGCTAACAAGTATGAAAGAAGAAATTAACAATAACACAATAATAGTGGGAGACTTTAATACCCCACTCACACCTATGGATAGATCAACTAAACAGAAAATTAACAAGGAAACACAAACTTTAAACGATACAATAGACCAGTTAGACCTAATTGATATCTATAGGACATTTCATCCCAAAACAATGAATTTCACCTTCTTCTCAAGCGCACATGGAACCTTCTCCAGGATAGATCACATCCTGGGCCATAAAGCTAGCCTTGGTAAATTCAAAAAAATAGAAATCATTCCAAGCATCTTTTCTGACCACAATGCAGTAAGACTAGATCTCAATTACAGGAGAAAAACTATTAAAAAATCCAACATATGGAGGCTGAACAACACGCTGCTGAATAACCAACAAATCATAGAAGAAATCAAAAAAGAAATCAAAATTTGCATAGAAACGAATGAAAATGAAAACACAACAACCCAAAACCTGTGGGACACTGTAAAAGCAGTCCTAAGGGGAAAGTTCATAGCAATACAGGCACACCTCGAGAAACAAGAAAAAAGTCAAATAAATAAGCTAACTCTACACCTAAAGCAACTAGAAAAGGAAGAAATGAAGAACCCCAGGGTTAGTAGAAGGAAAGAAATCTTAAAAATTAGAGCAGAAATAAATGCAAAAGAAACAAAAGAGACCATAGCAAAAATCAACAAAGCCAAAAGCTGGTTCTTTGAAAGGATAAATAAAATTGACAAACCATTAGCCAGACTCATCAAGAAACAAAGGGAGAAAAATCAAATCAATAAAATTAGAAATGAAAATGGAGAGATCACAACAGACAACACAGAAATACAAAGGATCATAAGAGACTACTATCAACAATTATATGCCAGTAAAATGGACAACGAGGAAGAAATGGACAAATTCTTAGAAAAGTACAACTTTCCAAAACTCGACCAGGAAGAAATAGAAAATCTTAACAGACCCATCACAAGCACGGAAATTGAAACTGTAATCAAAAATCTTCCAGCAAACAAAAGCCCAGGTCCAGATGGCTTCACAGCTGAATTCTACCAAAAATTTAGAGAAGAGCTAACACCTATCCTGCTCAAACTCTTCCAGAAAATTGCAGAGGATGGTAAACTTCCAAACTCATTCTATGAGGCCACCATCACCCTAATACCTAAACCTGACAAAGATGCCACAAAAAAAGAAAACTACAGGCCAATATCACTGATGAACATAGATGCAAAAATCCTTAACAAAATTCTAGCAATCAGAATCCAACAACACATTAAAAAGATCATACACCATGACCAGGTGGGCTTTATCCCAGGGATGCAAGGATTCTTCAATATCCGCAAATCAATCAAGGTAATACACCACATTAACAAATTGAAAAATAACAACCATATGATTATCTCAATAGATGCAGAGAAAGCCTTTGACAAAATTCAACATCCATTTATGATAAAAACTCTCCAGAAAGCAGGAATAGAAGGAACATACCTCAACATAATCAAAGCTATATATGACAAACCCACAGCAAACATTATCCTCAATGGTGAAAAATTGAAAGCATTTCCTCTAAAGTCAGGAACAAGACAAGGGTGCCCACTTTCACCATTACTATTCAACATAGTTTTGGAAGTTTTGGCCACAGCAATCAGAACAGAAAAAGAAATAAAAGGAATCCAAATTGGAAAAGAAGAAGTAAAGCTCTCACTGTTTGCAGATGACATAATCCTCTACATAGAAAACCCTAAAGACTCCACCAGAAAATTACTAGAACTAATCAATGATTATAGTAAAGTTGCAGGATATAAAATCAACACCCAGAAATCCCTTGCATTCCTATACACTAATAATGAGAAAACAGAAAGAGAAATTAAGGAAACAATTCCATTCACCATTGCAACGGAAAGAATAAAATACTTAGGAATATATCTACCTAAAGAAACTAAAGACCTATATATAGAAAACTATAAAACACTGGTGAAAGAAATCAAAGAGGACACTAACAGATGGAGAAATATACCATGTTCGTGGATTGGAAGAATCAATATCGTGAAAATGAGTATACTACCCAAAGCAATTTATAGATTCAATGCAATCCCTATCAAGCTACCAACAGCATTCTTCACAGAGCTAGAACAAATAATTTCACAATTTGTATGGAAATACAAAAAACCTCGAATAGCCAAAGTGATCTTGAGAAAGAAAAATGGAACTGGAGGAATCAACCTACCTGACTTCAGGCTCTACTACAAAGCCACAGTTATCAAGACAGTATGGTACTGGCACAAAGACAGAAATATAGATCAGTGGAACAAAAGAGAAAGCCCAGAGATAAATCCAGGCACATATGGACACCTTATCTTTGACAAAGGAGGCAAGAATTTACAATGGATTAAAGACAATCTCTTTAACAAGTGGTGCTGGGAAATCTGGTCAACCACTTGTAAAAGAATGAAACTAGAACACTTTCTAACACCATACACAAAAATAAACTCAAAATGGATTAAAGATCTCAACGTAAGACCAGAAACTATAAAACTCCTAGAGGAGAACATAGGCAAAATACTCTCTGACATACATCACAGCAGGATCCTCTATGACCCACCTCCCAGAATATTGGAAATAAAACCAAAAATAAACAAATGGGACCTAATTAACCTTAAAAGCTTCTGCACATCAAAGGAAACTATTGGCAAGGTGAAAAGACAGCCTTCAGAATGGGAGAAGATAATAGCAAATGAAGCAACTGACAAACAACTAATCTCGAGACTATACAAGCAACTCCTACAGCTCAACTCCAGAAAAATAAATGACCCAATCAAAAAATGGGCCAAAGAACTAAATAGACATTTCTCCAAAGAAGACATACAGATGGCTAATAAACACATGAAAAGATGCTCAACATCACTCATTATCAGAGAAATGCAAATCAAAACCACTATGAGGTACCATTTCACACCAGTCAGAATGGCTGCGATCCAAAAGTCTACAAGTAATAAATGCTGGAGAGGGTGTGGAGAAAAGGGAACCCTTTTACACTGTTGGTGGGAATGCAAACTAGTACAGCCACTATGGAGAACAGTGTGGAGATTCCTTAAAAAACTGGAAATAGAACCGCCTTATGATCGAGTAATCCCACTGCTGGGCATACACACTGAGGAAACCAGAAGGGAAAGAGACACGAGTACCCCAATGTTCATCGCAGCACTGTTTATAATAGCCAGGACATGGAAGCAACCTAGATGTCCATCAGCAGATGAATGGATAAGAAAGCTGTGGTACATATACACAATGGAGTATTATTCAGCCATTAAAAAGAATACATTTGAATCAGTTCTAATGAGGTGGATGAAACTGGAGCCTATTATACAGAGTGAAGTAAGCCAGAAAGAAAAACACCAATACAGTATACTAACGCATATATATGGAATTTAGAAAGATGGTAACAATAACCCTGTGTACGAGACAGCAAAAGAGACACTGATGTATAGAACAGTCTTATGGACTCTGTGAGAGAGGGAGAGGGTGGGAAGATTTGGGAGAATGGCATTGAAACATGTAAAATATCATGTATGAAACGAGTTGCCAGTCCAGGTTCGATGCACGATACTGGATGCTTGGGGCTGGTGCACTGGGACGACCCAGAGGGATGGAATGGGGAGGGAGGAGGGAGGAGGGTTCAGGATGGGGAACACATGTATACCTGTGGCAGATTCTTTTTGATATTTGGCAAAACTAATACAGTTATGTAAAGTTTAAAAATAAAATAAAATTAAAAAAAAAATAAAAAAAATGAAATGTAATCACATTTTACTAGTATATCCCAAACATTTACATGAGAGAGAAATAAACTATCTTACATCAGCAATTATTAACTTGGGTTTTTGTTAAGCAAAACTAAAGTGATTTCATATATAGTATATTTTCCTTCTGAAGTGTTCAATATTTCTTTTTTTCTAAAAAGTTAAAAATAAAAATCATAATAAACTGAGATCTTCAGCATCAAAGCAGTTTCCAAGTGGAAATACTCCATATCATTCTCCAAAATGAAACAAAATAAGATTGGCAGAACTTTGAAATTTTAACAGTTGGGTTTGCTATTCCCCCCCTCCCCGCCCATATATAAATAACTTACAATTCTCAATGAATCTTCTCAAGTTTATAGTTTCCTTTCATGGTAACCACACAAATCACTTTTTAAGAGGGATCATTTCTCAATCAAAATCAGTGAAGTTAGAAAAGAGTTATGTTGGTATTTTACCTTCATGCAAAGATACACAGATAACATTTCTCTGATACACATCCTTTCTTGATTCCTCTGAGACAAAAACACTGAAAAGCTGTCTCTGTAAATAAGTCAGCCAAGAAGCTGCTGCTTCTACAACTTCCATCAAATATGTATCTCAGAGTTGGGATATAATTCTTGAGCAAGATTATTTTAAAGTCCATAATAAATGATTAATTCTTCAGGAGTTTATCATCTCTTTGAGATATGCCTTGGATTATGAATACTAATAACAAGTAGTGATTTAACTTCAAAAGACTGTTACTCTCCTCCTTTTGGGCTGTGTCTTGAGCAGCTGTCCAGGGTACTTAAAATTAATTAGTGTAAATACTTAAATTACAGATCTTTCCCTTTTTCTTGTGCATTGTGGGTTTTGAGAAACTGGAGATGCTTTGCACAAATAACTCAGCTTGTTTTTCCATTTTGAACAAGATTTTAAAATCCTCCAGCCTGAGAATAATGATGAATGATATAGAAAATATTTGTAGTTGCCTGTGAAGCTGTGTTAGAAAGATTGTATAACACTTTAAAAATGGTGTTATGGTATTTTGCTTATGGTATAGAGATAATGTGGTTAAATATTATGTCTACATAATATATGAACTTAAAGGGCATTGATTCCAGTTCTTTACCTGAGTTTCTAGAAGGTGGTCACTTTGTTCTGCCAAGATATGTCCCAAGTGTGGGAGGCTCAGCACCTTCAGAGGTGGCCCTCTTCAGGTTCTGAACAATGTAAAACCTCTTTCTGCTATGGAACTTAATCTAGCTCTGAGTTTCATCTTTATATCTTTCTGAAGTATCAGTCTGATTTATGTATTCCCATCTTTTTTCTGGAGAACAGAGGGAAAATAAAGTTCCTGGCCCCAGATCATCAACATTAAGTATTGGAATACCTACTTCCTGGGTGACAATAAAAGAAGGCAAAACATATATATATGAGTTCCACATGAAGTTAAAATTGTAAGCACATTCTTAATAATCCATTCATGATTTGATAGTGAAGCAACACACAATTGCAAAGTGTGTTTTCACTCTTTTAAAAAAACATAGCAAAAAGAAAGTTTAAACCTTTCCTTATTGGTCATAATAATAACTTAAGACAGCAGTTCTCAAAGTGTGGGCTGAGGACCTTTTCAGGGTGTCCATGAAGTCAAAACTATTTTAATAGACTATAATAATGCTAACAACATAATGAATAGTTGCCTTTTTCATTGTGGATATGTCACTGTGGGTGCTGATGGTACAAAAGCAAAGGTGAGTAAAACTGCTTGGGCATCAACATGAATCAAGCGAGTAACACCAAACTGCACTAGGAGTCACTGTATTCTCCCCTGCCGCACATTCACAGTAAACAGCTGCCAGGTTCATTTGAGAATATCCTTGATGAAGCAGTAAGAATTACTAACTTTATTAAATCTGGACCCTTGAACATGTATCTTTAAATATGCTTTGTGATGAAATGGGAGGTGTTTATAAAGCCCTTTTGGTGCATATCTATAAGTATCTCAAAATATCCTTGTACTGCTGTTTTTGTTGCAAGCTGAACTAGCCACTTTTTTTTTAAAATGAAACACTATTTGAAAGAACAACTGACAAACTATAGCTATTTAGATGTGAGCATTTGATGGACATTTTCTTGAAAATGAATAAAATGTGCCTGTCCTTTGAAGATACAACTTTCAGTATTTGGCTACCAATAATAGTATTTGAGATTCCAAGTGAAAATTAGAATTTTAGGAAACTTGTATCTGCCATTGTGAGCTTGACAGCTTCCCAATAAGTAAAGGCTTTATATACTAATTCAAATCAGAATAGTAGAGATACTAGCACATGTGATTTTTATTGATATTGTGTAATGAAATCTGTTAACCTTTGGAA
Organism: Bubalus bubalis; assembly: GCF_019923935.1. NCBI lineage: Eukaryota > Metazoa > Chordata > Mammalia > Artiodactyla > Bovidae > Bubalus > Bubalus bubalis. The sequence goes on along the minus strand of NC_059176.1, from coordinate 27,126,472 downwards.
GATCTATGTTAATGTTTTAAAAATTATCACTGCATATGATACAGAGCCATGCATGAACAAAAATTCTACAGGTCAATGATTTCAATGATTAGAATGTGAAACATTTCTTAAGGTGACTTCAGATTCCATATTACAGCTAACTTTTAGAAATTATTACTTGTTGAGAGTTGGTATAACAGTAGAGAAGATATTCACAATTATATGTTAGGTTCTTAAAATTTGACTTACCTCTTTTCTAACTACATATCTATGTGAAGCTAGATTTTCTTTACCAAAACAACTTATTGTAACAGACTAAATGCAGAAAAAATATGGGGATCTGGTTGTCCTCTATTAAACCAGAGGTTAAAACAAAACAAATATAAAACAACATCACTCTTCTTTTTTTCTTTGTTTGGAAACAGTAGTTAATTTTTACAAGGAAAAGTGTTATGTTAACATGTAATGAGTATTATTTTTAAATGAACTAATAAGAAAAATTTGCATATATGTGTTAATTTTGACTACATTAAATATTGATAGATGTGATATACATAATCCAAAGCTCTTTGAGTGGCCTCCAAATGTTTAGGAGTTAAAGGAGACTTGAGACAAAAATGTTTGTGAATCATCGTTCCAAGGAACACTCTGGTGAAAGATTATAGTTATCCTTACCCTTATTAACTTCAAAAGATTGGAAATAAAACTGACATATTTGTTTCCAATAATAACCAGTACAATAGCAAATCTGTAATCCACTATTTTATGTCTAAGCATATCTTTTAAAGAATCTTTATTTAATTTTCTTTAATCAAAAATTGTTTATAATATGAAAGTTGATAACAATTGTTGTTGAGAACCATACCAACTGGCTATATTTCTTATAACAAGAATGAAGGATAGGATACTGCACTGCATACTTTTTTCAGTTTTCTTTAAAAACTGTTTTATTTTATACTGAAGAATAGTTGATTTACAATGTTATGGTAGTTTCAGGTATATGGCAAAGTGATTCAGTTATACATATACATATATCTATTCCTTTGCAGATTCTTTTCTTATATAAGTTATTACATAGTATTGAGTATAGTTTCCTGTGCTATACGGTGGATCTTGTTGATGATCTATCTTATATACAGTAGTGTATATATGTTAATCCCAACTCCTAATTTATCCCTCTCCCAACACCTTTCCCCTTTGGTAACTGTAAGTTGTTTTCTGTGTGTCTGTTTCTGTTTTATAAATAAGTTCATTCATATCATGTCTTTTAGATTCCACATATAAATGATATCATGTGGCATTTGTCTTTGTCTGGCTTACTTCACTTACTATGATAATCTCTAGGTCCTATACATTTTGCACATGATCGATGTCAGAGGTTATCTTCCCTTTGTGTAATGCTAAATTTTAGGACTCTAGGAAAAGTGCACTGGACTTTTGGAAATGCTTGCAGTATTTCTATCTGGTGTCTTTCTTGACTTTGATCAACAAAGTTAGTCACTTAGAATTGCAGGTGTCTTGTAGAAGAATTTAAAATAAATAGACTTATCAACATTCATAAACAGAGCATGAAAGTATTTCAATACTTACATGGGTAACTTTCAAGACCTTTCTTATCTCCAAAGAAGAGAACTTGGGAGAGATCTTAAGAGACTGTCCCCATGGTAATGACTACCTTTCATGGTGTAATGAACTGTACTAAGTGCTTCATGCACTTTATATTATTTAAACCCTACCACAATCCTTTGAGAACTACATATATTACAAAGAAAGGAACAGAGGCTTGGTGAAAATAAAGAAATTGCCTGAAGTCACCCAGCTTGCAAATGGTAGAACTGTAATCAAACCTGGAGTACAAGATATATATATATGTGTATGTGTATGTATGTGTGTGTGTATATATATATGTGTGTATATATATATATATATATATTTTTTTTTTTTTTTTGGCTGCACCAGGTCTTAGGTGCAGTATGTGGAATCTTTAGTTATGGTACGCAGATTCCCAGTTGTGGCATGTAGGATCTAGTTCCCTGACTAAAGATCAAATCCAAGCCTCCTGCCTTGGGAGCATGGAGTCTTAGCCACTGGACCACCAGGGAAGTCCCCCGAAGTGCATGATTTTTACCCCCAGTTCCTGATTGCATTTTATTTCTTGGCTCATCTGGTTCAAGGCCCAATCTCCCATGCCATTTTTGTACATTTTATGTAAATCTGTTGTTGCCCATAGGACACTTTATTTATTTATATATTTATTTCTTTATATGTTTACTTCTGCTAATAAACTCTTAACCCCCTGAAGGAAGAAATGGTCCCTGAAACCCCACCATGCAAAGCAAATCCATTTTTGCTGGCCTGAATGAATACCAGGTTAAGTGGTAGAATCTAAGAGAGCTTAAAGAACTTGCCCTTCACTGTTTCATCACTGTGTAGCAAAGCTGGGATCTAAAGTTAGACCTCCCAACTTACCTCTATCTTAAACACTGCAGGCGAGGCCAGTGGTTCTAAAATATGATGTGGGGACCAATTGTATCACCTAGGAATTTGTTAGAAGTGCAAATTATTATTAATAATATTAGCCCCACCCCCAATCCTACTGAATATGAGCTTGTAAAGGTAAGGCCTAGAATTTTGTGCTTTAATAAGCCCTTCTTGCAGTTCTGATATATGCTCAAGTTTGAGAATCACTCCTCTAGGTGAAGAGACATAACAGTTTAATAAAAACAGAGTGGTTGACATAGCATTTGTCATTGTAGTCTTGTCTGACTCTTTGCAACCCCATGGACTGCAGCATGCCAGGCTTCCCTGTCCTTCACCATCTCCAGGAGCTTGCCAAATTCATGTCCATTGAGTTGGTGATGCCATCCAACCATCTCATCCTCAAGACATGATAATTTAATAGAAACAGAGTGGTTTACACAGCATGGAGTGTAATAAAACTGTTTGATTTGCTATGTGGTTAGGTTTATAAAATATCCCATCCTACTGAAAATTAAAAAGTCAAGTAAAAACTCATCTAGTATGGTTATTTTCATTAAAAAAAATCCAAAGCAATTAGTCACTCCTTGAATCAAGCATGCAATGAATTAATATTTTTGCAATTAATGAGAAAATTAAGTGAAGAAAAGAGTCTATTGGCTATTTGAGTATACCTACCTGGAGGAATCAAGCTGAAAAGAAATAAAATTTGCAGTTAGCACCAGGCATAATTTTCACTGGAACAGAAAGTAGCATGTTGCTGTTGGACTTGAAGTACAAGTCCCAACTTACATCTTAGTGGGTCCTTCCAAGTTCTAATTATGTTGACAGTCATAGAAGAAGCAAACTGGAAGCAGCATTTGACACTCCTTTGTCATCCCAGGTAGATTTAAAATCAATCGTCTCCTAAAAATTAGAGATATTTCAGCTCCAAAATCAAATCCTGGATCATGAAAAAATAAGAGCAGCTTTTGAGATTGTTGTTTAAAGACAAATTAGTCTTTTAAATATGTTGAGACAATTTAGTTATTTTGCATGTAAGTCTAAGTTTAGCTTTAGTTAGAGTCTATTGATTTGCACATGCTTTGGAATAATATTACCACAATGTGTGAATATTCTAACTTAAAAAAAAATGGATTTGAGACCCTTCCTCACTCACATTAAAAAAAAAAAATTCCTCTTCTACTGCCTGCTGCTGAATTTAGAAAACAACTAAAGGATTTTTTATTTTTCTCTTTTAACTAAACTACTTCTTTTTCTAGCTAATATTTATAAAGTCCTCTAAGAATTAGTTAAACATAATAGTTAGAAATAGTATTTGATATAGGCGGTAGTAATATTGAAAGGCCCAATCTCCCATGCCACTTTTGTACACTTTATGTAAATCTTCAGTGCTCTCCTTATAGAGGTTATCAATGGACATGCATATATGATAAATAATGATTTATTAGATATTCTCAATTCCTTAGTTTCTCCCCTGGAATATCAAGAAAGTCATTATTGTGAGGTTTATGTTATTTTTCTCTCCCCTGACATAGTTTTGCTTTTGACTGGATTAGGGGACATATTAATAGCATGGAAAATTTAGTATTAAGAGCTTGAATTCAATTTCGATTGAGGAGCAGAGATGGAAAATTTTTTAAATCAAATGTTTACCCCCTCTACATAAGATAAAATCTCCTTCCCATGAAATGGGGGGACCTTAATTTTAACCCATAGCTTTTCCTACAATTAAGCCTTATGTCTCAGATTGTTATAGACCATTTCACATTTTTTTTAAATGGGAAAACAAACAAACAAAAAAACCCTACTGAAGCATGATCCCTGCAATAAAACACTTAGCATTTCAGAGTAAAGCATTTCCTACCTTATTCATTACATATGACATTTTCATTCTATTTATTTTTTTTTAATCTTATTCTGGTCTCTGTGTACTATTTTATTTCTCCTTAAACACCTGACTAGAGTAAAGCAAAAATTAGATACAATAAAGCTTTGTAGTTCTTCTCTCCTACCTGTCATTGGCAGCTTCTGACAGCCAATAATGAAAAGTCAAAGTCAAACCATTTAACTCTAAGTAAATGGAAATGAATTTCCAGAGAATAGATATTTTTATCATATGAGCAAAAGGCACAGTCGTACACTGACAACAAGGATAAAGATGTAAAAATGTAATTGTGGTAGCTGTGTGTATATCATATGTATGTATTCAGAGTTAAAACATCATAAACTCCTCTTCTATATCTCAACATAACCTGATATGTATATTTTAGGTGGGGGAAGGGGGATGTACAATGAGAAAGTATACAGTTTAATGTTAACTGGAGCCCTTTGGGTTGGAATAGTGCCAAAGCAACTTTCAAAATATTTCAAAACAGCTGCCAGCATGTAAAGATTTTAACTGAAAGAGTAGAGTAATGAAATCTGAATTACTAATGAGGGAATAAACATTTTGCTTAAGGTCCTTAATGAACATAAAGATAAGAAGATCCAGTAAGGAATTTGTCTCTCATGCATGCAAACCAAACTTCCAAATTTTTACATGTAAAGACAAAAACAGTGAAACAGACTTATCACATACATTCTAAAGTAACATACTGTGCAAGTCTTCTTTGCATAGTCTGTTTATTTCTATTTTAGAAAAGAAAGTTTCTGGAGGGCAGGAACCATATTAATTCTCTTAAATATGGATAGTTGAAAGCTTGGAACTTTGAAGTTGAATGTGCTCATTAAACTCTACTTTAATAGTATCAAGTATAATTGAAGTAGCTTCAGCATATCTCATTTCAAATGTCCACCAGCAAATCTCACATCTTCTTTTGAGGGAGACAGGTTTGCCCTTTGGGCTTCCAAGAAAAACTTGCCCTCCAAGAAAGAAGGGAAGCGGGACCACATATTTCCAGACCAACTAGTCTGTAAAATAAGTAGTCAATAAAATACAATCGCCAGTCTTTTCTATTCACAGAATCAAATATAAATTTAAAAAGAAGGATGATATGGTCTATAAATGCAACTCATTGACTGTGCAGAAAATATTTTAAAAGGGAAAATGTCTATTTTGGGCAAAGAGCATTTTACCGGTTTCTAGCACCTTGTAGCACATTTAAGGGCTGCCTGCTGATCCACCGGATCTAACCTGGAACACGGTATTACATACTGGAGTTAAACCATACATGGAAGCAGCTCTTACTGGCTGGGAACCACCTAGACGTCAGATGCCAGGCACAGGCACCACCCCCAATGGGCCAATAATTCAGACATGCTATTATATTGAAAGCCACTGTCTGCATATATGTGCCTTTTAAGCCTCATTGGTCAGCCCTTAACTGGACTTCATTTGGCCTACAGGACTGCTGGCCTTGACCTTATGCAGTCAGAGAAGGAGAACTTTTCTCAACGCCTAGAACATTCTTGACCTCGCTATAATTAGCGCAAACTCCCATTTCTTTCCATAGGAAAGCTTGCGCTGAGCCAAGGGGTGGTATTAGAGATCTCTTCCCACCCAGCCCTGAGGATGAGAGGTGGGGTGGGGAGAGCCCGGAAACCGGAGTCCACCCGCAAGGCCTGGCCCGGCCGCAGTGCTCCTGGTGGGAAGAGGCCCTCCCACGTCTGTGACCTGATCCCTCCCCGGTGGCTTTCCACCTACCCCTGTGCACCTGCCCTCTCAATAGAGCCCCGACTCGCGCCGGTTCAGTGACTTCGTGTTTGGCCACTGAACAAGTAACTGTTAATAGCTCTGAATGAAATGCCTTTAAACTAGGAAAAGGCCCCCTTCCTAGGAAGGAGGTAGACAGGACCTCGGTTAGATCTTCAACTAACTCGTCACGCCACAGATGCTCATTACGATTCTTTTTACGTGCAACATGTGGGGGACGAAGCAGTTTCATATCTCCTGGTATTATCTGCCGTCCAAAGCATTTTCTTTGAGAGGAAAATGGAAACGCAGCTGCGCCGTGGGCCCGGCCAGCCAGAGCTGGGGCTCCCTCCCTCTGTCTCCCTGCGGCTGCCGGGCTCGGGCTGCTCCTCCGGAAACGGACTCGGGTTAGGGGAGCAAAGAGGTTGCGCCGCCAGCGCGGGACGCTGCCCGGGCGCGGACCGGTCTTTGTGCCGCTGGGCTGTTTTCCCGGAGTCACGAGGATGGAAGGGGAGCCCAGGTCTGCGGCGAGGTCAGGCGTCTGGCCCCCAGACCTGGTGCGGGGACGCAGGGCCCGGCAGTCTCTACCACTCTCGTCCTTGGCAACTTCTGGCCAATCGGCCGATGCCCTCTGGGTCCCAGCGGCCGGCTGAGCCCCAGGCGCAAAGGGTTAAGCAGGTGCCTCGCCCGGCGAGGCGCTATTGGCCGAGGGTCGGGCGGCGCGGCCGCGGCTACCACGCTCCGCCGAGCCCAAGTTGTGTTCCCGCGGCGGGCGCGGCGGCCAGTCGTTCCCCCAGCTGCCAGGCCCGGGCCTTTACGCGCGGGGCGAAGAAGAGACGAGAGAATGAGATGGGGGAAACCAACAGCAATACCAGCAAAGCGTCCCGGGGGTAGGGGCGCGCCAGAGGAGGGGAGCCCACGCCCCGCGTTGCTCAGGGGCTGCACCCTCCGCCAGGCAACTCCGGTCCAGTTTCGCGATCCGGAAGGAAGAAGGAGGAAGTGGGGCTACGCGGGGGTCCCAGGCGGGGGGTGGGGATAGCCATTCACTCCTCACTGTCCCCACCCATTATACAGGCGAGAAGGAGTGCAAGTTGTCGTTAAAAAGGCGCACCCAAACCACGGCATCCCGCCTTACCCCCTAAAGAAACACTGATGTAACAATGTGGAGAAGTAACTGGAAGGCACGAGAAAATAAATGCACGTGTTTTCTCTTTTTGTTTCCCTGGTGGTTGGAATTTGCAGAGTTCGTCCCAGCTGTGGCTGCTAATTTATTCGTTTCATCGTTTGAAAGGGGCGTATAGAGACGGATCACCAGGGGCACAACCGGCTCCCTTTAGCTGGACCTACAGTCCCCACCTCACAAGTTTGTCCAAGACCAACATGCCCGCCCACCAGGAGCGAGGAGAGTCCCTTCTTATGAAGGGTTGAACAAACTCTCCGTTGCACAAAAGCGCCCCCCCCCTCCTCCTTTGCACACCATCCCTCCTTGATAAGCATCAAGTTCTCCAGTAGTCCAACTTGCAGTTGGCAACCCTAGCGCTGCCTAGCGTACAGAAGACCGGTAGAGTGAGGGGTCCTGTCCGGGAGGGGAGAATCTGCGCCCCCATTCCTGCACACGCGGGCTGGAGTCCAGGTTACTGGAAGCCGCGGGAGGCGCGAGCCTGCCTGGATGGTGGTTATTTCTCTAGAGAAAAGAGGGGGAGAGCGCGCGCTCGTCTTACACTTTGGGTCGGAAGTGCGCGGTGTGTGTGTGTGTGTGCGTGTGTGTGTGTGTCTGTGTGTCTGTGTGTGTTGAGGGGGCGGGAAAGAAAGGCACCCTCCGCTCGCAGCCCGTCATTCCCTCGCACCGGCCAAGTCCTCTCCAAGCCTCCCGGTGCATCCTTCCTCCGCCACCCCCTCCCCTTTTTCCCTCAGCTGGGCTCGCGCGGCGCAGCCGGAGCAGCCAGTGAGAGCAACATCCTGGAAAGAGGGGGGAGCACCACCGCCCCCCAAAAGGGAAAAAAAGGCCCCACCCTGACACGTTTTGCTGTTTCCAAGTCCCTCGCACACCCCCACCCCGCACCTCCTCCTCGCGCTTGCGGCACCCCCCCCCCCCCCCCAGCCCGCTGCGCGCACATCAAAGCGCCTCTCCGCCGCGCACAGTGGCCGCGGCTCACTAATGGGATTGCAGGCTGGTGCCTGGCTCCGCTGCTGCCGCCGCCGCTGCTCGCGCTGCTGCTGCTGCCGCCGCCCGAGCCTCAGCCCGAGCCCCCGCCAGCCCGAGCCCAGAGCCGCCGCGCCCGGGGGCCGAAGCCGCGGCGATGATCCGAATATTTCCGGATTTCAGCGTGCAGGTGACGGCCGCGGCGGCCGGCGGAGCGGCCGCGGGGGTGCCGGCCGGCGCGGGCATGGGGAGGGCCGGCGCCGCGGCCAACGGCACCCCGCAGAACGTCCAGGGCATCACCTCCTACCAGCAGCGGTGAGTAGTCCCGCCTGGGCTGGGATAGTGTCCCCCGCTCCGGGGTGCTGGGGTGGGACTCACTTTGCCTCTTGTTTTAGGCGTTACAACACACATGCACATCGCCAGGGCTCACTTTGCTTGCCCCTCGTTCTATAGATAAGACAGAAAAAAATAATCATTCACAATTCAGACTGAAAGGCACTTAGTGTACCGGCGAAGTCGAATCACCCTGTGCGTTCTGCATGGCCCCAGATCCAGAGTCTCAGCCCCGCGTAGCCAAGGAGTTACAGCGAAGTCTGAGACACAGCACAAGGTGCTTTTGCAAAGTTTTGGGATCCTCGTCCCCTTCAGCGGAATTTTCTCAATGCCTCTGCCGGGTGCGGACCCGAGCTGACGGACAGCCAGGGGGGCAGTTGATCACCTGAGGCTGATTGATCATTTGTTTCCAAACAGAATGGGAACGGTTTTCAGGAGAAGCTGTAGACTTGCAATTCTACATAATAGTGTTATCTTGTCACCTGTTACTACAGGGAAATAGAGCAAGAAATCCGAGTCTCCTTGGCGCTGTTAAGTATTCATTTTAAACGTATTATAATGCAAATGATAAGATTCAGAGATACAAGTTAGGAAGCAAATTTTACAAAGTTAGGTTAGGTAGTAAGAAGGAACTTTTCAAGTATTTCTTGTTTGCATTTCTTTCAAACATTTATAGATTTAAAAAAAAAAATTATGGGTGTGACATTGAAATAGGAAACATCATTTGATTCAATTAGGAAAGAAAGGGGGAAAATATTACCACCAGCACCACCAACAGCCCTAGAACCCTCAAGTTTTTCCTTAAGGACAACTTGCGATGTTTCAAGATTTTATCAAAAATGTAATCCACAAAAATGCGCTGAGAAAAACTAACAATGTAGTATGAAAGGTAAGCTTCCCATTTGTGGGATTCAGTTTTATAAGAGATGGGAGGAAAAAAAAAGAACACATGAAAGTGTGAAATTAAATATTTGTGTTTCCCAGATTGCACACGATTAAACATCTGAGAGATTTGCCAATGGCATTTAACTTAAAATATACACAATGCATAATTCAAATAAGAGCTCCTATTTTTACCTTGTATTTCAAACTTCATTGATTTGAGAACCTTTGATTTGAACCAACAGTGTTTAAACTGAAAAGGTTAAGATAATCTATCACTGCCATATTTTGTGCCTTCTAACCAATGGCTCAGCGACCAGAGCAGGTTTTGCATAACACACTGAATGTTTTCCAAGTTGATGCCCTGTATTGCATATATTCTGTAGAGGACTTCATTATATGCTCTGAGTATTGTCAGAAGTTTTAAAAAGAGAGTCTTAAAAATAAGTCAAAAAGAGACTATTCCTTGTTAAAGAGATTTTAAAATTTATTTTAGTCTTGTTTTAGTTCAGTGATTACAAGAACCTTTAATACAAAAGATCTGGGAATTTTTCAAACATAAAGGACCAGGAAAGAATTAGATTTTCCTTCTCATGATTCAGGTATAGATTTTTTTTTGTCACTTATAAAACATTTAAATGACAATAGAATACATCGGTCACTTTAGGAAGTGCAGGCAGTAGTCACAATAGTGTGGTCTCTGAAGTAGGGAGTCAAGGGTCAGAAATGTCAGAAGGCCTTTGGACGATTTCAGGGAACTCTGGGGAACTTCAAGTAACCCTTAAGATATGAACTGGGCCTAAGAAGTGGTCATGAATTTCCAGCTTTTATGTTTATTCTCTGAGTGTTGGTGTGTTACCATGAAGATCTTCCCAGGGCTAATTGCCCTGCCAGTCAGGAGCACCCAAGGGTAATCCTCCATGGTCCCCTACTCTGACCCTGAAAGTGCTGCCATGCTTCCACCTTCATCTTTGAATTGGGGCCACTTTATCAAGTCTCTGAATCCCACTGCAGTTCTAAAGATTAAAGCTTTGAAAAGAATCAACTCTAAACTTTAGCCTGTGGGATGTCCTGTTCCCTTCTCTTTTTTTATGTTCTCTCATGTTGACAGAAGAGAAGGTGCTAGCTGTGAAAAATGTAGCTCTCCATTTCATTACTCAGATATGACAACACCTGTTACTACTTTTAATTTTAGTTAATTTGGGGACAGGGGGACGAGTCATGTGGGAGGGCTAGAAGGTTATTGGCATGGTTTTAGTCACAAGTCCCCTGTCCTCTGGAATTTTATTGGGAATGTGGGCCACCTACTTGTTAGGCAGTAGGGTCTGTGAAGGGCAGACTTTAGTTTCCACCTCAAGACCTGGATATGTCTGTTATATATAGTAAATGGTAACATCATTTTACCAAAAAAAAAATGCATTAACTTCCTTCGGAGAGTTTGATGAGGAAGTGACAGGCATAAGGGGGTTTTCAAGCAAAGAGTCACCTGTTGGGAGAATACAAGCTTCTCTCATTTGTCATCTTTTGGTAGAAACGCCCTAAGCTGACTGTCTTGCAGCCAGAACTTCCAAGCAGGCAACTTTTCCCTCTGTCTTCCAGCCCATGTATATTTTGTACTTTACACTCTCCACTTCATTTTTCAATCACTCTCATCTTCTCCTACCTGTAGAGTGTACTTCAAAGAGAACTCAAACATCATCATGCAGATTAAACACGTCTGCCACGAAAAACACTTAGGTTTTCCAAGTTTCTGACTCTCAGCCCCACTATACTGAAATGGTAGCACTGAATGGGACCTCTTTGAGAGTCTGTTTTTTCTTAAGTTTAAAGTAAAATGCAAAGCCTCTCCTAGAATTGATGTTTTCCGTCTGGCTCTCATTTATTCAGAGTAGAAATGCTTTGGGAGTCCTTTCTACTTTCCTGGGTGACACATGACTGATTCAAGCCTCTGCCTAAAAAGCTGCCCACATCGTGCAGAGCGGTTTAGTGGAGAAAAATCTCTGACCAAGGGCCACCTAGGCAATAGGATTCCAGCACTGGCCCTGCACCTAGTGGCCCTTTCTCTAGGCCTCTCTGAGCTGTAAAATAAGGAGGCGGCTGGGCTGGATCCCGGAGGGCCCGAAGTCCGATCTGGTCCCAAGTGCCCAGTCGGGAGAAGCGTTTTATCTAACTGCGTTTAAACTCCTGGGGATTCACTTGTGAACCCCGGGGTCTGCAGACTTGATACGTGCGTGAATAATGCAGATTGCTCCGGGCTTGGAAATGCTGCTGAGAGAGCCCGAGCCACAAGGTAGCCTGTGCCGCCGCTCCGCCCGCCCAGAGGGGCTCTCCGGGCCTCTCCGCCCGCGCACCCCACCCGCTTGTCCCCGAAGGCGCGCCCGGGACGCCGCGTTGCCTTGCCCGCTGCCGTGGGCCTCCCAGTTCCTCTCTCTCTTGTTTCTTTCCTCCTGGCCGCGATACTCCAGAGAAGGGAAGTGTTCGAAACTGCAACTGAGTGGCGTTGTTGCGCCGGCAGCCGAGCTTCCCAGTCCCCCAACGAGAGAGAGAGGAGAGAGAGAGACACGGAGAGAGGGAGAGAGAGAGAGCGCGCGAGAAGGGGTGGGGGTGTGTGTCTGCGTGCGAGAGAGCGCTCTGGAGCAAAGCAGCTGGAAAATGCCCAGAAATACTTTCACAGCGGTCAAGCTGGGAACCCCCCGCGCTTCCTCCCCCGCTCCCCGCCCCTCCCGGCCTAGGGCCCCCCACCGCCCCCCGCCGGGAGGGTGTGTGCCCCACCTGCCACCCGGCCGGCTCAGGGTGGCGGCGGCGGGGGTGACGGTGGGGGGTGTGGCGGCGCGCGAGGGCGAGAACCCTGAGGCGGCGGCGGCGGGGCCCTGGGCCGGGCTGCCCGCCGGGCCGCGCGGCCGCCTTCCCCCCCGTGCCCCCCCGCGCCGCCGCTTCCCCCTCCTCCTCCGCCGCCGCCGCCGCCGGTCGCCTGTCTCCGCGCCGGGCATGTCTCGGGAGCCGGAGCGGCCCGGGCCGCGGGGGCTCTGCGACGCATGGACGGCGGCGGCGGCGCCCGGAGAGCAGGGGGAGGAGAAGGCGCAGGCGGCGGAGGAGGCGGCGACCTGCGGCGAGAGGCACCGGCGGCGCGAGGGGACGGCCGGCTGCCGGCGAGGCTCCGGCCCCTCTACTTTTCCGTAGCCTCCCCGCCTCAGCAGCACGGCCGCCGCCGCCGCCGCCGCCGCCACGGCCACGGCCACGGCCACGGCCGCCGCCCGCCCGGCCGCCGCTGAGCGCAGCGCACGCCCGCACTCACTCCCGCCACCCCACGCACACGCACACCCCCCGCCCTCCCCACGCCCCCCGCCCCGGGAGTGGGGAGAGAGGCAAAAAGTAAGAGAGGAAAAAAAATAGCAGGAAGATGGCGCCCACCAAGCCCAGCTTTCAGCAGGATCCTTCCAGGCGAGAACGGTAACACTTTTCTGTTTATTGAACCTGCCGCCGGGGCGGCCGCTCCCGCCGCCGCCGCCGCCGCCTCCGCCGAGGTGGCGGGCCCCGCTCCGCAGCCCGCTTCCTGGGCCGCGAGCCCGCGGGAACCCGGTCTGCGGGCAGGCGGCTCCGCGGTCCCCGCGCGCATTGTCCGCCCGCGGCGGCTGCGGCAGCGAGCGGGCTCTCCGGCGGCGGCGGCGGCGGCGGCGCCAGGCTCTCCGAGCGGTCGCACCTCCTCGGCTCGGCGAATGGAGTGACTCGTTGACAGAAAAAAAAAAAAAAGAAAAGAAAAAAAAGAAAAAGCAGAAAAAAGAAAGAAAAAAGAAAAAGAGAGAAACAAAAACGAAGGGGCTGCCGTGTGGCGGGGAGCAGCGGTGCGGGTGGGGGGGCCGGGGGATCCCCGGGGCCGCCGCAGGTCCCTTGGCAGCTGCTCTCTAGGAAGGAATGAGGCTGGGGAGGGGGAGGGCAGGCTGGCGAGCAGGGGAGGAGGAGGAGGAGGAGGAGGCCGGGGGCGGGGAGCGCGGAGCTCGCGCCAGGCCCGGACGGTGTCGCGGAGGGGCTTGTCTCCGCGCGGAGCCGCTAGGCCGGGCCGGGCGGAGAGAGGCGCGCGGCCGCCTCCCCGCCGCCCGGGCTGCCGCCCCCAGCCTCGTCAACTTGTGGGTCTCCTGCTTTTGCCCTCTGTTCTCCTCCACTGCCCTCCTATTCACTCTCTTCTTCCACACACCCCCCACCCCCTCACCCCCGAGGAAAAAAAGAAGAAAACCCTTCAGTCCCAATGAGCCAGCCAACAGCGAGATCCAAAATGTGCCAACAGTTGGAACATCTCTGTCCCGTTAGTTACTGTTTGCAGATCTGTGTTTTAAAAAGTTCCAGGGGAGAATTGCATATCCAGGCAGGGAGCTCAGCCGAGCATGTCTGTTTGAAGTTAGTTACACCGAAGCCAAAAGGGAAAGGGAGTTTGTCTTCACAATTTCCTTAACTGTCCTACGTGAGTGGCATTGTTAGATTTCAGAGTAACTAAGCACCCCTCCGCCCCACGTGGTTTTTCCCTCCTGCTGTCCACCCAGCCTACTTTGTTTGGACTCCTATTTGCTATTAATTGGCAGCGTTAATGACATTAATTGCATATAGCATATTGGTTTGAGCAAAGTGAATCTCTCTGTGTGTCTCAGAAGAGGAAATGCTCAGTGGGAAGTATGAAATGTTACCCATTGATTCCTGAGGAAAACAAATGCGGTTAGATGTGTTCACCCCCCGCCCCCGGCCCCCAACCAGCGATGTTTACTTTCCTCACGGGCTTAAGTGAACTTGAAAAGATGAGGGAAGCCCATAGTAGCAAGATTTAATTGTTTTGACATGGGCAGTTTTATTTTTGATACAACATAGCATTAACCTGTAGTTTCCATCGAGTTGTTAAGGAGATATTTAAACAAGCTATTCCCTTAGAAAGCTTCACTTACACTATTGCTTGTTTCCTTTATTCAGTAGGGACCGCAGAATTGTCAGGATTAAGGAAATAATTTCAAGTAGATACTTATATGACTCATTCTAAACTCTAGCTAATTTCTATATAAATCATGTACTTGGGAGTAAATCATACACAGCTCACCTTTTAAAGATGTTAAAGATGGTTAGCATTAACTACCTGACTACTCATAAAGCTAAAACGAACATTTAGGCTTAAGTGTTTTATGAGAATTCACATATTAAGTACTTTACTTTTGCAGGTAGAAAAATTGCTTTTCAGAGCATTTCTGCAAAGCTTTTAATAATTATTTCGAATTTAACATGGTGATGAATACTTTTCGAAGTCAAAAGTTTATAATTGATTTCCTCCCTTCTTTCCTTTTCTTTGCCTCCTTCTTCCCCAGTTCTCTGGTAGTAAATGTATTTACTGGGATGGCCCCAGTAATCTCTCCAGCAGAGGCCTATTTGTGTGCCATTTTGGGAATTTCTCTGAGATAGGAATCTTGAAGATAGAATTAATTTCTAGAGGAAACTTCATAGCCTGTGCATGAGCGCGTTCTTTATCACCTGTCTCCATTTGGCATTCGAAGAAGGTAAATCAAAGTACGCGATTTGTTATTCTGCTCCACTTGAGAGCTGAACTAAATAACACTTGGTCTGAAATTCTGATTGAAGTTGTAGGAGGATATACTGTATTTAATTTAATGCCCTTTAATAGCATCTTCTTGTTCAGCTCGGATGCTGTCATTTTAAAGGTTGGATCTGAGAAGGTTTAACCTGTAGGGAGAGGGAGGAGTACTGAGGAGGTAGGGGCAGAAGGAGCGATACAGAGGAAAGGAAGAAAGGAGTTATAAACTAATTGTTTCAAACAGTAATAACCACAAACTTGGCCCATTATCCAAACAGTTGTTTTGTGCCCCGAGGGTTCACTTTGTTATTAGGGTTTTAAATGCTCTTAACACTTTTAAGTGTAAACATTACACATGTTCCTTGATTTGGTTTTGTAATGAGAAATGGGAAATCAGAGGGTTGGTTCAGGAGTGGGTGTTTTTCATAGTTACTTGCTCAACTAAGTAGTCTTTGTGCCTGGAACTTGTTGGTTAGTAGTGTGATTTCTCTGTAACAGTTGAACAGAAATACGTTTACAAAAGATGGTTTTCTGTGGACATGCTTTAAGTGACCTCCTCCCATTTACTTAAAACATGGTTTCCAAATCATTGATTTCTTAAAGGCTTTTATGGACACTATCTCTATTGTTTTTCACATATACCAGTATCAAAACTCGTAGAGAAAAAAAAAAATATCTTTTGAATTGTCTTGTTGTTTAGTTATGACATATCTGACCTGAGTTTAATAATACAGTACAAAAGTCATTTCCTCCTAATAATGTTTACAGAGTAAATTTTGGGAAAAGAAGTTTTTTCTTGATAATGTCTTATGTTATTATTTAGTATTCCTTAAATTCCTCTGACTCATACACGCAGAAAGTGTCTCTTTGGAGCCTGAAAGAACAAGTTGAAAACCTTGTGTATTAAAACTCGTTTGATTAAAAACAAAACCAAACAACAACAAAAAAAACTCCAGTAGGCTGCAAATTATATAGTACTACCACAGAGTTTTTCCACTATGTGGATGTAAAACCAAGAAAATTAGAAGTGTCAAGCATGTGATACGCCCATGCTGGTTTGCAAAGCATATTCCAGTAGCACAGGGCTTTTGGTTTAAAAAGTAAAGGTGGTGGTGGAGACTTTTTTGGAGGCATTTCTTTCTACAATGTAAGCTTAAACACAGAGTGATAAATGATGATATGTGTTGTCTAACACTTGCTTATATATAAATAGCTCCACAAGATTGCTTAAATGATAATCGAAAATATGAAATAGGATGGCCTTCATATCACAAGGCCAAGGGTCTACAAATGGAAAAACTGAAATAATGAAATATTTCCAAGGCAACAGACTGTCAACAAGAACTGTAATGCATGGGCATATCACAGAACCACCGGAGAGGATATTAGATTGTATAGCTCAGGAGCCAGGAGTTATAAAGACCTTTATTATGTAGGACCCTCCCACATTACAGCATCCTTTCCTATTTCCAATTTCTGATTTATAAATTGAGAGACACATAGCTACTTCAAATCTGTAATATGCCTGTTACTAGATTTGATTTGTTATGAGCAAACTTGAATCCAACATTATTGGATGGTTTTGGTTAAAAAAAAGTTACATGAGGTTTTTTTTTTTTTTTTTTTTAAGCACCTAGTGGTATTATGAGTAAAGTTTTAGTCCCTGTGGTCTTTAAAAATATTCTTAAGAATACAACTTTTATATTTGACTGAAAGTTGTGGGAAATTAATATCTTGTTCAGCAATGAGTTGGTAAGAATTATATTGCAATTTAAATTTGATGTACAAATTGGAACAGCCTGGTATTTTTGGCAATATGAAGTTTGAATTTTCCCCCAAATTCTTCTACACAGTTGTTGCTCCTACCTGCAATAGATCTGTTTTATGGGAATGCCAGAATTTCCATAAACCTCTCAACTCTTTTGCTCCGGCCCAGATCTTAGTTTGGGATCTACTGGCATGTTAAAATTGCATCTGTCTGAAATGGGATCTGATGTCCAGGGTCCGCTGCTCTGTGGTGAGGTTTTCTATGACAGGGGGTTTCTATACTGTACATGCTTTTGTAAAGCAGTACTTTTTTTTTTTGAGGGGGGAAGATTTAGGCAGTGTAGCTTTTATTGAGTTATTTTTTAAGCTGTTGAGCTTTATATTTTGTAGGGTATTTGCAGGGGTTATGTCACAGAGATATCTAAATCACTTCTGATAATTTTTTTTCTAATAAATTTTCTTAAGTGCTTTACTATTAATAATGACCCTTAGATAGTCTATTTTTGTTTTCTTATTTTTCCTGCGATTCCAGTGATCCCCTTTCCTATGCAGAATGCCACTCACTAAATTTAAAGAAAATTAAACACACATGAGAGCAGAGCTGGCCCCTCCCCTGTTATGGTCACATGGCTACTTTTTCTGTATTATAGCATTCATCTCTTGAATTAATTTAAAAAAAAATTCTGCATGGCTCTTGGCTTAGAATTTAATTTCAAGTGTTTTATCAACATTTCCTAATTGCATACAACGGATAAGGCTGATACCTAGTGGAAGGATTAGGCTGTTAAAATTTTTAGTTGTTCACGTGATTAAATATTAATTTAAAAATTTAAATGCTTCCAAAGTTGTACACAATGGAATATGTAAAACTTTAAATATTGAAATCTGTGCTATGACTAGCTAAGAACTTCCCAAATTTATGGGAAAATTCAGTTATGTTTGTTTTGCATTTAATGATGTTAGTGTTTTTATAGTAAATAGTGCCTGTTTTCTTTCTTACTTCCCTCCTCCCCCCCACAATCAGGCAGTGTAATAAACCAACTGTAACTGAATAGTATTTTTACTGCACTGGGCCCCATTAGTGTCAATAGGATGTTTGCACTAATAAGTTCGATAGAACCTTACATAGAATAGTTTGCAGTGATATTAGTCAAAATGTAGTGCATAAGCAGGGCATGGCTTAGTGAGAGTAAAGTGACTGCTACTATAGCTGAAATTACTAGGGCACTGACAAGATTAAACAGCACTTGAAGTTGTCTGTATACATGTCAGAAGCATAATGTTTTGATGAATTAATTGGCATACTTGTGGTCTCGTGTACAAAATCGTGAGAGGCAAGGTGAAAATCACACATTGCCATTGTCCAAACTGCTCGTGGGCCTCGACTATAATTATTGATTGGTTTGTTCATTCAGCTTTATTTATTGAACCTCTGCAATGGACCGTCCTGACTTGTACCGGAGATAGTAGTGAATAATACACCCTGTAAGAGCAGTTGCTTTAGTTATAGACTTGTCCATATATTGGATATGTGGAATATTATCAAGGGCCAGAAAACACCCTTTTCTGGAAGAGTAGAAAGTAGAGAATTCATGGACCTGTAAAGAAGGCTCCTTATCTCCTTTGACTTCTGTTAGCTTAGTGTTCTGGGGAGACAGGTATTCTGCTTGTAAAATATTGTAACTAAGGACTGTAAAATAATTAGAGGTTCTTGGGGGAAAGAAAGAAAAGATGTTATATAATGTAAATGAACTAATAGCAAAAAAATTTAAAAGATCTTTGGGATTTTAAAATGAAAATGATCACATATGATAAAGATTTATTGGACATTAGTTGTTTCAAAGCCCTTTAAAACAAATATTAAATATTTCCTAGTAATTTTCTCATTGGCTTCCCCACTGCCTTACAAGGGAAGTGCTAATATCCCCATTTATGGATGAGAAAACAGAGGCATATTGTTCCCCAAGAAGGTGGTAGAGTAGAGATTGAAATCAGGTTTGTCTTTGTAGAAATGTAGTACCTTAACTGCAATGTGGAGGGGCCCTGCATTTTTCAAATTTTCTAGAGTCAGGGATTTCTGAGCCCATGCCAGAGAGCTCTTACGGCAGAAAGACTGCGTGTGCTGAGTAGTGAACTGGATCTCTGCTTCTGGGTCCTTCATCAGATGTTTGGAGAAGTTCAGAAATATGGTGTTTATAAAGTGAGAGGAAGAATCAATGAATTAGTCTCACTCTACCCATTAACATTCCGGTAGTTTTGTGGGCAAGCTCCACAGCTATTTGGGCTTCCCTTTTGGCTCAGCTGGTAAAGAGTCCGCCTGCCATGCAGGAGACCTGGGTTTGATCCCTGGGTTGGGAAGATCCCCTGTAGAAGGGAAAGGCTACCCACTCCAATATTCTGGCCTGGAGAATTCCATGGACTGTATAATCCATAGGATTGCAAAGAGTTGGACACGACTGAGCAACTTTCACTTCCTTCCTTCCTTTCTTCCACAGCTATCTATATTTCGGGGCAGACTTTTCAATGAATGATTTCTGAAGAATCAGTTTGCCATGTACATAGGCCTCTTTGGTCTTAGACTGTGAAGTATTCCTGGACCTTTTCCACTCCTGTTATTCTTGCCTCAGCGTGTGTCACAGTTTAAAGACTACAGCCGAGACTTTTATTTTGGGATAGTTTTGCCACTGAATGGGTAAAGCATAATACACTTTACTGCCTGTGTTTCTGTATATTCTTTAGAGATGTATAAGGGTTTGTGGAAGTTGGCCTGTTGCCAAATTACCTGGCATTAAAATAATGACAGCAAGCATTTATATAGTACTGTGTACCAGGTACTGTTCTAAGGGCTTTACATATATTAATTAACTCATTTAATTAAAAACATGTTAAAAATGGACCACAGTAAATACATAAGTGATAAGTTATCATTTAGCTCCCCCCACTCTCTTCCTGGATGTTCACACACTTGTGACATTCAAGAAAGGAAAAGTCTTGATAACATTTTAATTTCTCTAATGCAGGGTGGGGGGTGGGGAGGGAATCACAGGGGTTGGTCTGGTATGTAACATTTCTTTGATAAGAGCTATTCTTTGATAAAAGCTATACTTTTGGAAAGGGCTTCCCTAGTGGCTCAGTGGTAAAGAATCTGCCTGCCAATGCAGGAGACGCAGGTTCAATTCCTGGGTCAGGAATGTTCCCTGGAGAAGGAAATGGCAACACACTCCAGTATTCTTGCCTGAGAAATCCCATGGACAGAGGACCCTGGTGGGCTACAGGCCATGGGATCACAAAAGAATTGGACACAACTTAGTGACTGAAGATTATGAAACTTTGTAACATCTGACTTTAATCACTGCTCCTTGTAGAACATATGCTAGATTTGAGGTAGTAGACAAGCATACCACATTTATCTTCCTGTTTTTAGATGCAATACTGTCAACCAAATAGCTTCTTCAAAAAAAGAATAAAATGTAGGAATTTCAGGGCTTGAAAGGACTAGATAAGCAGTGCTTGAGTATTTGTGGTTGAAAGAGCTGAGTATTTTACTTGTGTAACTTAAACATTCACTTTCACGTTAAGAAAATTTCTTGTTTACGTAAAGGATAGGTTGACTTGTGAGATGTTGGCAAGGGCTCATTTAGAGAAATGTTTTGCTAAAATATTGAAGATCAAAAGCAACAGACAGTAGGAAGTATAAGTGAAAAATGGGCTGCAAAATTTAAAATAGCATTCAGGTCATCTTACAATAAATTATATCACCAACTCAATGAACATGAATTTGAGCAAACTCTTGGAGATAGTGAAGGACCAGAAAGCCTGGTGTGCTGTAGTCCATGGGATCACAGTCAGCTGCGACTTAGTGAATGAACAACAACATTATTTTATTATCATCAGTATGCCAATGCAGTATTAAAGGGCTCTGACTCTGGTACCGAGGTTGTCTATAACATTAAAACTTAAATATTTATCACATATTTTGGAAAGTAGTGCCACATAGCATTTTAAGAACACTTTATGGACCCACAGGTCATTTCAGTAATATCTTATTATCTGATAGACTGGGGCTTTTCTCATTTATAAGAGTAATACAAATAATTTTATTATAAAGAAAAGTTTAATGTTGGATTAAGGGTCATCTTTAATGAATATAGCTGAAATCAATCCCCTCCAGCAACTGTGAATTTTCTTTTCTGCTATTGTAACACTGCAGAAAAGGGCACTAGTTCTAAAAACTTGGTGCAGAAGAAGCACTTTACTCAGAAAGACTGCAGTGTTTTGGTAGGAGCAAGTGGAATGATTGAAACTGTTTTCAGAACCCCTCTCTCTGGTCCTTGAAAATGGAGGCATCAGTGAATAAGGATATTTTGGTAGCTAATATGTATTGTACTAATTGAAATTAGTATAAATAATTACACAATACACAAATAATTACACGAATTATACAAGTAATTTCTCAAAATCTGTTTCTTAAAAACATATCCATTCTATTAATATATATGAATGGGATGACATTTATTTATTGTAGATTTCACTATGTTTGTATACATGATTTATATATAAGCCATATATATATATGTGTGTGTGTGTGTATATATATTCTTTACAATGTAACATATATGACATATAAACCAGTATGCGAAGTTTGTGTATATCTACCTAAAATGGGAAAATGTTACAAAGATATCTTAAACATATTATAAATGTCTTACTTTAGATCAAGTTAAATTTAAATATATGCAGAGGATTTGTGACTTTTTGTTTTCCTAATGCTTTAAGGAAAAGTAGGCTCATCATTTATTTTTTTTTGCACATTTTTATTGTCCTGTGTAAATGTAATTTGTTAATCCTGTGAAATTTGTCATAGATAAATTTGCTTGGATTATCTTGTCACCACCGTATCTGCATTCTTTTGTTCATTGCTTATTCATAATTTAACAGTCTGGCAGTGAGCCTTTTTGGGATGCTCACAAAAGATATATGACCTCTACCAGCTGCTACTATAACCTGCAGAATGCACAGCAAGACATTAGAAACGTGAGGATTCCTCTACTGATTAAAGTGCTCTTCATTTAAACAGTCTGTTCATAAGAATCTCAGGAATCTCTTGCTACCAGCAGTTTTGATTTTTTTTCTTCCTAACAAAATTAGTTCTAACAATCGAATCTTCATTTGGTATGATTTTTTCCCATTATCCAAAGGAAGTTAATTCCTTAAGTACTGTTTCTTCTTTATAACGAAATACTTCAGTGTTGTATATTTGGGGGTATTAAAGGTATTCAGAAATGGTTTTATTGGACAAGAAAGAATGGAGTGGTGTAAATATCTCACATCCTAATCTTAGAAGAAATGGTTGGATTAATCCTACTTGAATCCAAGCACTTTATAGTTTCTACTGTAAATACCGCATATTATGTAGTATGTGGAAGATATTAAAAATAGAATGTAACTTGAAGTGTAACTGCATCTTTAGGTTTTCATTATTCTGAATTAGTTTAGCATATGAATTTGTTCTCATCCCCCTGCCCCCACCTCTCTCAAGAAATCAGCAGATCAGTTTATGAGTAATGGCTAGTTTTGCCTCTCTTCTGTGCAGGCATATGATTACGGTTCAAAATAATTCATTGCTAATCCATGCAGTATTGGTTCATCTCCATCACTCTGTTCTGTGATTAGAGCCTCAGGCCTGCTGCCTTGCTTTCCACCCTGATTTTCTTTAACTGCAACCCTTGTTTTAATATAGTTCTGTAGTCACTACTCTCCCATTCGCCCCTCTCCATTCCTCATATATATCGATTGCAGTAGATTAATATTTATTTGAAGCTATTTTTCAGACTTTGTGAAAAATGTATTCATTTCTCACTGTGAATCTTCATGTAAAGGGAGGAGGAGAGGGAAGATGTAGGATTCAGGTATGCAAGTCTTCTTATAGAATAAAGCTATTGCTTTTCCAGTCCTGATTCTTTGCTTTGGTCAATGTTGATCCTTTATATACAAAGCAGGAAGTTTCCTTTCCTTAAAAAAAAATTAGGCAGATGAAGCCACAGTGTTGACAGTTTCTCTCTACTTTGTAACAGTTCTAAAATGGCTTTCTGTATTTTCAAAGTACAGGCTGCAGTCAGTACAATCACCACAGTATACATTGATCAGCTTGCATTGAATATTTTCAGACAGGGACACAAAGCTATCATTTTCGTTAACATCAGATTTTGCCAATTTTACCAGAAGGTCATCTAACCGATTTTTAAAAGACTTTGTTTCAGATCTCAGTAGTCCTGTGTTCCTTTTAATAATTACTTTCGTCTCATTGTAGCCGTGTGTTTGAAAGTGTAGGTCAATGAGGATGATTGCATTCAGAATTTCATGATCTGTGTAGTGGAACAAATTGAAAGCAAAGCCTGTATCAATCACTGTGAAGGGAGGGTTAATTGTTACCGCTTCTCAAGCCTCTGGACAGATAAACCAGTAATGAAATACTTATTGCTCTGATATGTGAATGCTAAAGGATGAAACAATGGAAACAGGAGCAGTCTTCAGAGATAACCAAAGAGGCAAAGAAAAACGAATAAACTGGATGAAGGTACAGAACTGTGTACTGCAGTAACTCTCTTAAAAGTAATATTGTTTTTAGCCTCCTACCCATCTTTTTTCTGACAGGTTAGGGCAGAATCATATATCAGGTTGCTAAAGCCAAAGAAGAATATAAATGGAAAACTCTGTTTAAAAAAAATATAATCCTGTGCTTTACATGAAGTCTGTATATTTTATTAAAGTAATAGGTGAATCACTATATAAGGTTTCTCTTTTAAAAAATTAGTGATGTTACATATATTAAATATTTTACATGAGTAAATGGTGTAAATTCTGAAATATTTTAAAGGATTGTTTTATCTTTAAAGGGATTTTAGAGTTATTAGCCCATTGTAGACCAAAATATTGAGGAAATAGTGAAATGCATAAGGAAATAGTAAAATGAGAATTAGTGTTACAAAAAAATCATAAGATAAAAATAAATACATTTAACCATTTCTTCTATGTGAACTTAACATTTAAACATCTGGTAGTTACTTATATGTTGAAATGTATGCAAAAATATTTAGCCAAATTGAAGTCTTAGGCCCATGACAATCATCTCAACACAGTGGGTAGTTCTGAAAATTAATGAGAATGATAATACTGTAAAGACTGTTCCAGAGTTTGCCCAAATTCATTATCTAAGACTCTTGTTAAGAACATCTCAAAGAATTTTAACCAGGAAAATATATTAATGGTTCAAAAGCATTTCAAAACCTTGAATTATAAAAGTATAATGGAATTATATATGCAAGAGTTATAGTTAGCAACAGAGATAGCAGAAGGTATTATGAAGGCATATTATCCCATAACCTATACTGCTATAGGACATGGATTCATCCGTAGGGTTTAATCTCATACATTATTTTTGGTTTTTAGGACAAGAAATTGGGATCATTTAAAAAATAAAATAGAGGAATTCCTTGGTGGTCTAGTAGTTAGGACTCTCTGCTTTCACTGCCAATGGCCCAGGTTCAATCCCTGGTTGAGGAACTAAGATCCCACAAGCCACACAGCATGGCCACAAAAAAAAAAAAAAAGTAAAAATAAAAAGAGTTTCTTCCTACTAATACAGGGAAGCTTATAGGTATAATAAGTTAAGTATATCTTTTAGCAGTCACTTCTTATTTGATGCAAACAACTACTAACAAGATAGAACATTCTTAGCAAAAAAGAAAGAGCTGTGTCATACCTTTGTATATATCTTCAGAATGTTAAGACTTTCCAAAGGCCCTTTTCTGCGAGGTATTGATATGGCTGCATAGCAGCTTAAACAAATGACTTGGGACATAGCCCTTTTTATGACAGTAGCACCATCCTCTAGCCGATGTGATTTTGTGTATTGTAAAAGATAACTATGAAAGGAATTCTGTAACATCCCTAGATTAGGATATTTAAACTGCTATTCAGATATGCTAGGGTGCAAGTCAGTTAGAGTCCTGAAAGTCAAGCTGTACCAAGGAATGTCAGATTTTGTGTACAATAGAGGGCAGGCAAAAAGCAAGAAGTGTTCAATTCAGTTCAGTTCAATCACTCAGTCATGTCCGACTCTTTGTGACCCCATGGACTGCAGCATGGCAGGCTTCCCTGTCCATCACCAACTCCCAGAGCCTACTCAAACTCATGTCTATTGAGTCGGTGATGCCATCCAACCGTCTCATCCTCTGTTGTCCCCTTCTCCTCCCGCCTTCAATCTTTCCCAGCATCAGGGTCTTTTCAAATGAGTCAGTTCTTCACATCAGGTGGCCAAAGTATTGGAGCTTCAGCTTCAGCATCAGTCCTTCCAATGAATATTCAGGACTGATTTCCTTTAGGGTCAACTGATTGGATCTCCTTGCAGTGTAAGGGACTCTCAAGAGTCTTCTCTAACACCACGGTTCAAAGCCATCAATTCTTCAGTGTTCAGCTTTCTTTATAGTCCAACTCTCACATCCACACATGACTACTGGAAAACCATAGCTTTGACTTGACGGACCTTTGTTGGCTATGTAATGTCTCTGCTTTTTAATATGACAGGTTGGTCATAGCTTTTCTTCCAAAGAGTAAGCGTCTTTTAATTTCATGGCTGCAATCACCATCTGCAGTGATTTTTGAGCCCCCAAAATAAAGTCTCTCACTGTTTCCATTTTTTCCCCATCTATTTGCCATGAAGTGATGGGACCAGATGCCATGATCTTAGTTTTCTGCATGTTGAGTTTTAAACCAACTTTTTCACTCTCCTCTTTCACATTCATCAAGAGACTCTTTAGTTCTTCTTTACTTTCTGCCATACGGGTGGTGTCATCTACGTATCTGAGGTTATTGATATTTCCCCCAGCAATGCTGATTCCAGCTTGTGCTTCATCCAGCCTGGCATTTCACATGATGTACTCTGCATGTAAGGTAAAGAATAATCAGGGTGACAGTATACAGCTTTAACATACTCCTTTCCCAATTTGGAACCAGTCTGTTGTTCCATGTCCAGTTCTAATTGTTGCTTCTTGACCTACATACAGATTTTTCAGGAGGCAAGTAAGGTGGTCTGGTATTCATATCTCTTTCAGAATTTTCCACAGTTTGTTGTGATCTACACAGTCAAAGGCTTTGGTGTAGTCAATAAAGCAGGAGTAGATGTTTTTCTGGAATTCTCTTGCTTTTTCAATGATCCAGTGGATGGTGGCAATTTGATCTCTAGTTCCTCTGCCTTTTCTAAATCCAGCTTGAACATCTGGGAGTTCATGGTTCATGTACTGTTGAAGCCTGGCTTGGAGAATATTGAGCATTACTTTGCTAGTGTGTGAGATGAGTGCAATTGTTTGAACATTCTTTGGCATTGCCTTTCTTTGGGATTGGAATGAAAACTAACCTTTTCCAGTCCTGTGGCCACTGCTGAGTTTTCCAGATTTGCTGGCATATTGAGTGCAACACTTTCACAGCATCATCTTTTAGGATTTGCAATAACTCAACTAGAATTCCATCACCTCCTCTAGCTTTGTTTGTAGAGATGCTTCCTAAGGCCCACTTGATTTCACATTCTAGGATGTCTGGCTCTAGGTGAGGGATAATAAACATGTACTTAAGACAGGAGCCCATGGATATATCGAGATTGTCAGGGCAATACTTTATGAATTACTATTGGCTACTTGCTTGTTGAGTTCTAATAGAATAGCAGCTAATGGCGTAAGTCTTGGTCACTGGTATGTCTTTTGTTATCTTTGTAGGGATTTCTTTTTTACGTAGATCCTTTAATCATTTACAGCCTCAGTTTCTTCATTTGTATATTGAGTTGCTAACATTTCCTTCCTGCTATAAAATTATGTGACTACATGATTTGAATAACATGAATTTATGATACAAAATAATCAGTTGAAGTTATGTGAATTTTTATTCTGATGGTGTTAATATTTACATATATTCCTTATTTGTAAAACTATTAAATAAACTAAAGTTTTCAGATCAAATGTGATGCTTGTCAAGCAGGTTTCAATCAATAAAATATAGGATCAGATCAGATCAGATCAGTTGCTCAGTCATGTCCGACTCTTTGCGACCCCATGAATCATACCTAAGTATTTTTATTCTATGGAAACATCTTTTAAAGGAAACGCTTATTGCGGGAATGTCCAGAGGGGCATTGCAGAGGAAGCAGTAGGCTGTATTAAGTTATATTTTAAAGTGACATATTATGCACATGACTCAGTGTAATGCTGAAGGAAAACTCTGGAAGTGTTCAGTGATAAACACATTTGTTGGTTAAATTCAATCAAGACAGTAGAACAACTCTGGAAATATTTCAAAACCAGATGATATACCACAAAGAAAGAAGTTAATATAATATTTGATGGACAGGCCAGTGCTTAGGGGAATAACTAATCCCTGAAAAAGTTGTGTGTTCCTAAAACATTTATAAAAGAATAAATTTCTGTAGTGAGGTAACAGCAACAATTATTTATTTATTTTTAACCTTGTTTTTCAAAGGATCTTCCTTCTAATTCTTCTTCTTTACTTGTAAAGTTAAACTGGTTCAGTGTTTTTAGGGTATACAGTAAATCCTAAAGGAAATCAACCTGAATATTCATTGAAAGGACTGCTTCTGAAGCTGAAACTCCAATATTTTGGACACTTGATGCTAAGAGCCAACTGATTGGAAAAGGCCCTGATGCTGGGAGAGATTGAGGGCAAAAAGGAAAAGAGGGCGGCAGAGGATGAGATGATTGGATGGCATCACCAACTTAGTTCAGTTCAGTTGCTCATTCTTGTCCGACTCTGTGCTACCCCATGGACTGCAGCACTTCAGGCTTCCCTGTCCATCACCAACTCTTGGAGCTTACTCAAACGCATGTCCGTTGAATCGGGGATGCCATCCAACCATCTCATCCTCTGTTGTCCCCTTCTCCTTCCACCTTCAATCTTTCCCAGCATCAGGGTCTTTTCAAATGAGTCAGTTCTTCACATAAGGTGGCCAAAGTTTTGGAGTTTCAGCTTCAGCATCAGTCCTTCCAATGAATATTCAGGAATGATTTCCTTTAGGATGGACTGGTTGTATCTCCTTGCAGTCCAAGGGACTCTCAAGAGTCTTCTCTTAACACCACAGTTCAAAAGCACCAATTCTTTGGTGCTCAGCTTTCTTTATAGTCCAACTGTCACATTCATACATGACTACTGGAAAAACCATAGCTTTGACTAGATGGACCTTTGTCAGCAAAATAATGTCTCTACTTTTTAATATGCTGTTTAGGTTGGTCATAGCTTATCTTCCAAAGAGTAAGCGTCTTTTAATTTCATGGCTGCAATCACCATCTGCAGTGATTTTGGAGCCCCCCAAAATAAAGTCTCTCACTGTTTCCATTTTCTCCCCATCTATTTGCCATGAAGTGATGGGACTGGATGCCTTGATCTTAGTTTCCTGCATGTTGAGTTTTAAACCAACTTTTTCACTCTTTCGCTTTCATCAAGAGGCTCTTTAGTTCCTCTTCACATTCTACTATACGGGTGGTATCATCTGCACATAGGATTGAAATAGCTCAACTGGAATTCCATCACCTCCTCTAGCTTTGTTTGTAGTGATGCTTCCTAAGGCCCACTTGACTTCACATTCCAGGATGTCTGGCTCTAGGTCAGTGATCACACCGTCATGGTTATCTGGTCATGAAGATCTTTTTTGTATAGTTCTTCTGTGTATTCTTGCCATCTCTTCTTTATATCTTCTGTTTCTGTTAGGTCCATACCATTTCTGTCCTTTTTTGTGCCCATCTTTGCACAAAATGGTCCCTTGGTATCTCTAATTTTCTTGAAGAGATCTCTAGTCTTTCCCATTCTATTATTTTCCTCTGTTTATTTGCATTGATCACTGAGGAAGGCTTTCTTATCTCTCCTTTTTGTATCTCCAACTCAGTGGACATGAATTTCTTATCTCTCCTTGCTATTGCTATCACTAACTCAGTGGACGTGAATTTGAGCTAACTCCGGGAGATAGTGAAAGACAGGAAAGCCTGGCATGCTGCAGTCCATGGTACTGCAAAAAGTCGGACATGACTTAGTGACTGTATACACACACATACACACACATACACATACATACATACATACATACATAGGGTGTGTGTGCATGTTCAGTCTCTCGTTCCAACTCTGCAGCCCTGTGGACTGTAGCATGCCAGGGTCCTCTGTCCATGGAATTTTCCAGGCAAGTCATACTGTAGTGGGTTTCCATTTCCTTTTCTAGGGAATCTTCTTGACCCAGGGATCGAACTCATGTCTCCTGTATTGGCAGGTGGTTCTTTACCACTGTGCCACTTGGGAAACCTGTTCATAGGGTAGACAGATTTATTAATAAATATTTACGATTGGATAAGATTTCTTGCTCCTGATAGACTGACTTGAAAATTTTTTAAATTTAATATGTTACAAATATATATTTGTTTTGTTGTTGTTTTATTGTTTGGCCAGGCAGCATTTGGGATCTTAGTTTCCCAATGAGGGATCATTGGAAACATGGAGTCTTAATCCCTGGACCACCAGGGAAATCCCTGGATTAATGAGTTTTTAAATACATTTATCAGTCACTTATTTATTGTTTTCTTTGAACATTTCCAATTAATGTTATTAATAGATACCATAAGAAGATAACTTTTTAAAGATAATATAAATTAATATAGATTATCCAAACATGTATTCTATATATTATCTAGAGATTAAGAGTATTTTATCTCCTTAGGGTATTATGCTTGTCAGTGATAATTTAACACCACTGATCAAAATATTTTTCCTAAAAGCACTCTGTCCTTCAAGAGGTAATTTTCTATTTTTCTGCTATGTAAATACTTAAGAAAAAAGTATGGTATGGTGTAAACTGGACTTCTGTAACTCCAGTCTCTCCCTCTTTACTCATCAGAGACCTTTTCTCAAAGCTGATTTTAGCTAGGTATTGCTGCTGCTGCTAAGTCACTTCAGTCGTGTCCGATTCTGTGCGACCCCATAGACGGCAGCCCACCAGGCTCCCCCGTCCCTGGGATTCTCCAGGCAAGAACACTGGAGTGGGTTGCCATTTCCTTCTTCAATGCATGAAAGTGAAAAGTGAAAGTGAAGTCGCTCAGTCGTGTCTGACTCTTAGCGACCCCATGGACCGCAGCCTACTAGGCTCCTCCGTCCATGGGATTTTCCAGGCAAGAGTACTGGAGTGGGGTGCCATTGCCTTCTCCAGCTAGGTATTAGGAGATTCCTAATAGCTAGGTAAGGAAAACTGACTCATTGGAAAAGACTCTGATGCTGGGAAATACTGAAGGCAGGAGAAGAAGGGGACAGCAGAGGATGAGATGGTTGGATGGCATCACCAACTTGATGGACATGAGTTTGAGCAAGCTCCAGAAGTTGGTGATAAAGAAGTCTGGTATGCAGCAGTCCATGGGTTTGCAAAGAGTTGGACATGAATGAGCTGAACTGATGAGGAGACAATCTGATTGGAACAATTTATAGTTAGGAGTAAAGCTTATTTTCATTTTTTAAAAGGAAGCCATACTAATAAGCAAGTCTGTAATTGGTAGAACACAGAGAATCTTTCGTGTTCTTGCCTGTCTCTCCACACCACACATATTTACCCCTCTAAGAGTTATGTCGGTCAACACTTTGAAATATCTCTTCTGAAACTTTAACAGCATCTCATCATGACATTGTTTTAGAAATAATGTTAATTTTCTCACATTATTGAGTGTAAAAATGGAAATGTCATAAGCTGAGTTAAATGCACATGGTGTACACATTTTCCTTGCTAACCATCTTTTTTTCTTTTCTAGTTAAGTCTCTCACTATGGTATGAGCTAGTAAAAGAGAAGAGATTTAGAATTGGGTGGCAGGCTGTGACGCCAAGCTTGTAAGTGTCCACTTAGTGCTGAAATAGAATTTAAATGGGGAATTTATAGATGGCTATAGTGTTCTTTGTAGAAAGGAATCTGCAGCAGGTGTTTAGATTTGGGTTGAACCAAAGTATAACAGACTCAACAAGATCCATCCCATCCCCACTTCTTCTCAAGTTCATTTTACTAAGTCTTGCTCGAAGGGCAGATATTACTGTCTAGCTATATTTTGCTGTCATTCACTTGAAAGCAGATTTATTCTATACATGGTCACAAAAACTTTTGATAGACTCTGATTGAGTGTGACCTCTCCTAACTTAGGCAGGAATTTTTAACCCATGGTCCATCAGTGTTATACCAGTATGTGAATGGGCTTCAGGGGATCCAAGAATCTCCTGAAATGGCATATTCTTACATTTTCACCAGTTACTCAAGGGAGCATATTTATTCTGAAAATCTGTGTCAAGAATTTTGAAGAGTCTGATACTTTATCCTATGTGCAGGCTAGTAAGTTGGCCTGCTGCAGTTTAATGGATACTGGTAGAAGATGCAAGACCTTTGATTCAGAGATGAAGAAAGTTTAATACAGCATTAGCAATTGCCGGGGTATCAGCATGTAATTCTCTGAGCCCCAATTCCTATAGGATGATGCAAAGAGGACTAGATAATACCTGCACACACAATAGCTTGTGTTACAAGAACTCTGATCTTAGGGACTCTAAATCTTTTAGAGATGTGTTCTTTTTCCTCAGAGGGAGAAACACTAGCTCTATCTTCCAGGGCTGTTCTCTATACAAGCAAACTTCAGTGGACAGTTTGGAGCAAAGGATAGTTAGTACCTTGCCTGCAAGATGCTCAGAAACGCAAGAGATTCATGGAAACTTGTCTTTCAGTGATCTGAATCACTGTTATGGGGATTATTATAGATGAGAGGATCTAGAGCTGAAATAGTCCTATAGAGATTCTTGGAGCTTAATGAAAAATGAAGTCAGCTATTTGGACAGAAAGTGACCAAGGTTTCAAGTATGTAATCTTTCCAAAATTGTATATGATGCAGAATCTTAGTCTTAATCATGATTCAGTAGTGGACAGATCCTTATGATGTTAATGCTTTCACATTCTAATATATTACATCACGGCAGGTATCTGTCCTATTTTTAAGCTTTCTCTCTTCCTGATTTGTTCTATTTATCCATACATTTTAACTTCCCAAGAGTTCACTTTGTGCCTTTGCTTTATATTATTTAAGCTTTTCCCTCACTCAGTAAGATGTGTTTGGCAATATCTTCACTTTACAGGTAAGGTCACAGTTAGTAAGGATTTGAAACTAGACTCAAACCTGTTTGTGTTGAGTTAGTATAGAGTAGAAATGACATCCTGATACTAGCTTCCTTCTGTCTGTTTTAGATTTATTTTCTGTTTTCAATCTTTATTCTGGGGCTTTTCTATTAATGCTATTAATTCTATCCAATTAATGCTATAGGCCCCATCTTTTATATTGCCTTTAATACCTTCCATTGGCTTACAGGTATTGAGTCTTCTTGCATCCTCAAATTTTACTAAATCATAACCTTTCTTATCTTCTGATTTAATCATTAACTATCTCTATAAAGCTAATGATTACAATTGCAATATAAACAGATCATCAAAACTTGCTGATCACACCTAGCATTATGCTGAAGTATTACATTAAAGATTATTATGCAGAGATTATGATATTGTTTAGCAAGTTATGATATTGTTTAGCAAGTTACAGTCTACGGTTCTTTTTTCCACATAGTTTTTGTAACAATCACAAGTGAATAGATTTCCATTTTGTGAGTTATGGTGGCATGGCTTATAATGTATTCCTGTCTTTTGCATAGCATGGCACTTTTGAATATACCTTAATTTAATGATGTGTCACACTTGAAAGTCTTGGTTAAAATAACTTGTGCATGCATGTTCAGTTGCCAAGTCACATCCTGCTCTTTGCAACCCCATGGACTATAGCCTGCCAAGGTTCTCTGTTCGTGGGGTTTTCCAGACAATACTTGGAGTGGGTTGCCATTTCCTCCTCCAGGGAATCTTCCCAACCCAAGAATCAAATCTGTGTCTCCTGCATTGGCAGGTGAATTCTTTAACCACCTGCTGCTGCTGCTAAGTTGCTTCAGTCGTGTCCGACTCTGTGTGACCCCATAGACGGCAGCCCACCGGGCTCCCCCATCCCTGGGATTCTCCAGGCAAGAACACTGGAGTGGGTTGCCATTTCCTTCTCCAATGCATGAAAGTGAAAAGTGAAAGTGAAGTTGCTCAGTCGTGTCCAACTCTTAGTGACCCCATGGACTGCAGCCTATCAGGCTCCTCTGTCCATGAGCTTTTCCAGGCAAGAGTACTGGAGTGGGGTGCCATTGCCTTCTCCGTCTTTAACCACCAGTAAGCCCCAAATAACCTGTGGTTTATAGTCAAGTCAGATCCAACTATAAATTTGGTGTTTGCCTCCTGTCAATGCCCAATCACTTGGCACGTTGTTTTCCCCTTTTCTAGTCTTTTAGCCCAATTTTTATCCCAATAGGATTTACCGATACCATTCTAATATAGTTTAATGCAAATTCATTATCAGAACATGGCCTGATAGCTAATACACTCAGACCCAAATATCCTCTGTTGGGTGCATTCCCTAATTATTTTCTGCATGGGGATGTTTATATAAATGACAAACAAATATCTGTAGATGGTGCTGAAATATCAAACTGGAAAGTGCTCTTGAGGTGACAGTGGAACATAGAAATTGTCTATCAACAGATGGGTGAACAGATCATAGTTCATTAGTAGAATCTATCATTAAAATTCTACGTGTCCATATCCAGGGTAGAGGACTGTTAACCAAAGTAATGGATGATAAAGAAATGTTATAGTTCTTCTGTGCTTGTTTTTCTAGAGATTGTGACCTCTTCGGAAGGGAAGAAATTAGTCTCCTTCATTTTGCATGCCCAATGGTGAAATGCATTCTTGGAACAGAGTTCCACTTGGAACACTGAATGAAGGGATGAATGAATTCCAATTCTAATTATACTTATTTCATATTTATGTTTCATTAAAGAAATCCCCCATATCTGTTAGAAACATACAACCACCCTTTGCATACCATAATCATGGCCATTGATCTAAAAAAAGAAATTTTTAGAGAAAATTAAGTATTTTATAAATTATTTTTTACAAATGCTTAGAAATTTCTAGTATATTCTGGGTTTCAGAGCTGAATTCTTTACATTATTAAGAGTATACCCTTGTAATTCTACAGAGTATAGTCTTAGATTCAAGATGTGTCAGGACTCTCTATTAAGCAAGGAACCAAGAAAATCAGTTGGAACCAAATATACCATTGATAGTGTCTTTACTTCCAAATGATAGCACCAAATGGATGAAATCTGGAACAGTGGAATATTTCCAATTAGAATCATATTAGACCTATTTTATAGTCAATTATAGTTCCATAAAATTTGAATTTCATTAATTCTGTATTTCACAAAATTGTACCTATAATAATTTAAGTTGATTAGGCCAAAATGTAAAAAAATTTAATCATGTAAAATAGAAGAGATTACAAAGAGGCTGACATTTTTCTAGGGATCTTTTCTCTAGAAGGACTGTTCATCCATCCCATGACCATGTGTACATAGTACCTGTAACAAAAATCTTTGCACAGAAAATCACGTGTAAGCATACAGTGAAAAACACTGTGGTTAATTTTGCTTTTTACCATGATTTATTAATAGTGGTGAAGATTATTATTTTTATACAAACCAGTAGAGGGATAAAATTTGATAAACTTGGTTGAACTTAATATATATAAAGAAACAAAATAATTAATGACTCTAGGGAAAGAATGAATCAGTAGTTCAAATATACTAATTCCTTTCTGTCTTTACTCTGAACATTGCTCACTTTCTCCAAAGTTTATTATCTACTGTCACTGAATTTTGTCTTCAGTGGTAGTCAGGCATGGTCAGATATATTGATATATCTCAAATAATTTTAGGAATAAAATTTAACTAGAAATTTATTAATGTATGGTAAAGAGGCGCATTTAATTCCCTGAACCCAAAGTAACGTCTGACATATTGATATATATACCTAAATATCTCCACACACACATATTCACACAGACTACGTGGATGGAAACAGAACTCTCACCTATAACACAGTTAGAAATTCTACTGTGTTAATAATGAGAACTGTTTAATGGGCAGAAGCTTTCTATTTGCCCAAGGAGAGCACTGAACTCCAGAAATGAGTATAACTCTGCATGGCTATTTGGTCAGGTGTCCCAGCGTGATAATGACTTGATTTATTTTGTCCAGGTCTACTCTGGCTTCCCAACTCCAGGTGAAAATGTTCTTTTATATGTTCAATATCGATTTAGAGAGACTGTTCTCTTTCTGAAAAACACAGGCCATCTCTGGACTGTGCTTTTCTACCTGGAAAATTTGAGCAACTTCACATATGTTGTACAGTTTTAATAATAATACATTAATAGTTACTGTTTATTGCATTATTCATGTGTCAGACACAGTGACAAGCTCTTTAGCATGCTATCTTAACTTTTTCAGCATTTGAGTTTGCTAATTTGTAACTCATTTTTGCTATCTTAAAATGTTGCTCACTATAAGCATTTATTTTCTATTCCAGGTATCTATTTTACATGCGTGTCATCTCTTAGAAATTATGAAAGCTGCAAAATCTCACTTTTGTTTGACTGAGTCACTCTCTTACCCGTCTGTCTCTCAGTTTGGAGAATGTATACTTCTCGAATTTGGTGGCAAAATCAAAGTAAGCATTATAAACTTATGG
This sequence comes from Bubalus bubalis, assembly GCF_019923935.1. NCBI lineage: Eukaryota > Metazoa > Chordata > Mammalia > Artiodactyla > Bovidae > Bubalus > Bubalus bubalis. The sequence goes on along the minus strand of NC_059176.1, from coordinate 27,090,959 downwards.
AAGTTCTTATTTTCCTCTCAGTTTTAAAGTTTAGGACATTTGTAGCCTAAACGTAGAAGCTATCATTATCAAATCATTGCTGTTACACTCCCTGCTCCCCACCTTAACGCAGTACAGGAAAATTTCAGTGTGGCTTTTACACCTGGCTGCTGTTTCTATGCTCCTTTATCTCAGACTCACTCAGCATTTCTTTAAATATACTTCATCAATTCCCTCAAAGTTGGACCTTTCCATTTTCAAGTGCAACCTAAAGTTTTGTTTTTCTTTTAGAACAAAACCTGTGACCCCAATCTCTACTTTGATTTTTATTTCTTGTTATCCTTATAAATTCTTTAAAATGAAAGCCCTACTCTCCCCAAATAACCGAATGCTTCCAAAAGTTCTTTCTTTTTTTTTTAAATTTTATTTTATTTTAAAACTTTACATAATTGTATTAGTTTTGCCAAATATCAAAATGAATCCGCCACAGGTATACATGTGTTCCCCATTCTGAACCCTCCTCCCTCCTCCCTCCCCATACCATCCCTCTGGGTCGTCCCAGTGCACCAGCCCCAAGCATCCAGTATCGTGCATCGAACCTGGACTGGCAACTCGTTTCATACATGATATTTTACATGTTTCAATGCCATTCTCCCAAAGCTTCCCACCCTCTCCCTCTCCCACAGAGTCCATAAGACTGTTCTATACATCAGTGTCTCTTTTGCTGTCTCGTACACAGGGTTATTGTTACCATCTTTCTAAATTCCATATATATGCGTTAGTATACTGTATTGGTGTTTTTCTTTCTGGCTTACCTCACTCTGTATAATAGGCTCCAGTTTCATCCACCTCATTAGAACTGATTCAAATATATTCTTTTTAATGGCTGAATAATACTCCATTGTGTATATGTACCACGGCTTTCTTATCCATTCATCTGCTGATGGACATCTAGGTTGCTTCCATGTCCTGGCTATTATAAACAGTGCTGCGATGAACATTGGGGTACACGTGTCTCTTTCCCTTCTGGTTTCCTCAGTGTGTATGCCCAGCAGTGGGATTACTCGATCATAAGGCGGTTCTATTTCCAGTTTTTTAAGGAATCTCCACACTGTTCTCCATAGTGGCTGTACTAGTTTGCATTCCCACCAACAGTGTAAGAGGGTTCCCTTTTCTCCACACCCTCTCCAGCATTTATTACTTGTAGACTTTTGGATCGCAGCCATTCTGACTGGTGTGAAATGGTACCTCATAGTGGTTTTGATTTGCATTTCTCTGATAATGAGTGATGTTGAGCATCTTTTCATGTGTTTGTTAGCCATCTGTATGTCTTCTTTGGAGAAATGTCTATTTAGTTCTTTGGCCCATTTTTTGATTGGGTCATTTATTTTTCTGGAGTTGAGCTGTAGGAGTTGCTTGTATATTCTGGAGATTGGTTGTTTGTCAGTTGCTTCATTTGCTATTATCTTCTCCCATTCTGAAGGCTGTCTTTTCACCTTGCTAATAGTTTCCTTTGATGTGCAGAAGCTTTTAAGGTTAATTAGGTCCCATTTGTTTATTTTTGGTTTTATTTCCAATATTCTGGGAGGTGGGTCATAGAGGATCCTGCTGTGATGTATGTCAGAGAGTATTTTGCCTATGTTCTCCTCTAGGAGTTTTATAGTTTCTGGTCTTACGTTGAGATCTTTAATCCATTTTGAGTTTATTTTTGTGTATGGTGTTAGAAAGTGTTCTAGTTTCATTCTTTTACAAGTGGTTGACCAGATTTCCCAGCACCACTTGTTAAAGAGATTGTCTTTAATCCATTGTATATTCTTGCCTCCTTTGTCAAAGATAAGGTGTCCATATGTGCGTGGATTTATCTCTGGGCTTTCTATTTTGTTCCATTGATCTATATTTCTGTCTTTGTGCCAGTACCGTACTGTCTTGATAACTGTGGCTTTGTAGTAGAGCCTGAAGTCAGGTAGGTTGATTCCTCCAGTTCCATTCTTCTTTCTCAAGATCGCTTTGGCTATTTGAGGTTTTTTGTATTTCCATACAAATTGTGAAATTATTTGTTCTAGCTCTGTGAAGAATACTGTTGGTAGCTTGATAGGGATTGCATTGAATCTATAAATTGCTTTGGGTAGTATACTCATTTTCACTATATTGATTCTTCCAATCCATGAACATGGTATATTTCTCCATCTGTTAGTGTCCTCTTTGATTTCTTTCATCAGTGTTTTATAGTTTTCTATATATAGGTCTTTAGTTTCTTTAGGTAGATATATTCCTAAGTATTTTATTCTTTCCGTTGCAATGGTGAATAGAATTGTTTCCTTAATTTCTCTTTCTGTTTTCTCATTATTAGTGTATAGGAATGCAAGGGATTTCTGTGTGTTGATTTTATGTCCTGCAACTTTACTATAGTCATTGATTAGTTCTAGTAATTTTCTGGTGGTGTCTTTAGGGTTTTCTATGTAGAGGATCATGTCATCTGCAAATAGTGAGAGCTTTACTTCTTTTCCAATTTGGATTCCTTTTATTTCTTTTTCTGCTCTGATTGCTGTGGCCAAAACTTCCAAAACTATGTTGAATAGTAATGGTGAAAGTGGGCACCCTTGTCTTGTTCCTGACTTTGGAGGAAATGCTTTCAATTTTTCACCATTGAGGATAATGTTTGCTGTGGGTTTGTCATATATAGCTTTGATTATGTTGAGGTATGTTCCTTCTATTCCTGCTTTCTGGAGAGTTTTTATCATAAATGGATGTTGAATTTTGTCAAAGGCTTTCTCTGCATCTATTGAGATAATCATATGGTTTTTATTTTTCAATTTGTTCATGTGGTGTATTACATTGATTGATTTGCAGATATTGAAGAACAAAAGTTCTTTCTCACCCCATGAACTTACCATGACTTTCAATTTTTCCCAGCCAACTATAGTCCCCTTCCTTGTATAGCTCCACAGTGGAGCTGACCTACTACCAATAGACACTCTAAGTCTTTATCTCCATAATCTCTTGGCAGCATCAGATGCTTCTGATCACTCTATCCTTTTTTGTGACCCTCTGATCCCTTGACTTGCATGATGCCATGCATTTCTGGTGTTCCTCCAGGTTCTCTGCTTGTTGTTCAGGGTTCTCGCCTTATTCTCTACTCCCTACAGGAGTCTACCATTCATTTCCATGGTTTATAAAAGCAAGTAAAGATGCTGACAACACCGCACTTGTTCCTTTTTGACCAGTGCCTCTCCTGAGCTCTAAACCCATATACACAGTTGTCTGTTGACCATAGGCATTCATATGTCCACTGGGCACTTTAAAATCAAGGGGACCCAAAATTTACTGTATAGTGTCTGCACACGGTATGTATCTTGTTCTGTCAAACTGTTGGCAAGTACACTTCTGTTTGCTTTGACCGTTGAAATCTGGGCTATTTTTCTTTTATCTCCTGGTTTCTGGACACACTACTTATTTTGATAGATTCTTTACATTGTTTATTTGCCTTGATGTTTTTGTTTGTAAACTTTTGCATTGTTTCATATTCCCCAGGAACCACAAATTCTTTATATTTAGTCTGACTTTTGATAGAAGATGCCTGGTGTTTAATAGGTGTGTATGGGTGTGTGTATTTGCACACCTTAAGAGTGAATCAAAGAAAGACTCCAAAGATGAGTATTGACCTTGAGTAAGTTTAGACAATTGAAATAAGCTAAACATTTGAAAGAACTGTGTTTACAATTATAGAAGTAAATACTTCACATACTATGATTCTAAAGTCATTTTGTCATTTTTAGACTTCTTTCTTTTGAGAAATCTGCAGTTTGCATGAATTGTGTTCAAGTCTCTGGCAAACACAGACTTAATTATGACTGTGATAGCAGAGGAGGGAGTCCGTTCAGCGGGAGCCTTGAGGATGAGCGAATGGTGCTCGGCTGGACACCACCACTTTGTGTTGAAACCCCTGAGTATCTTCAGGTTTACAGAGGTGAAGAGCTTATTCTCTGAGTCCATCAGGTAGTAAGTATGCATGTACTACTGTTATGTATAGTCCATCTCAGCTGAAGCTACTCCACAAAGGGGAGTATGCTGACTGAAGTCAGGTAGCTTATGAAAAGGATCGGTTCAGTTTAGTCGCTCAGTCGTGTCCGATTCTTTGCGACCCCATGAATTGCAGCACGCCAGGCCTCCCTGTCCATCACCAACTCCCGGAGTTCACTTAAACTCATGTGCAGCGAGTCAGTGATGCCATCCAGCCGTCTCATCCTCTGTCGTCCCCTTCTCCTCTTGTCCCCAATCCCTCCCAGCATCAGAGTGTTTTCCAGTGAGTCAACTGTGTGCATGAGGTGGCCAAAGTACTGGAGTTTCAGCCTCAGCATCATTCTTTCCAAAGAAATCCCAGGGCTGATTTCCTTCAGAATGGACTGGTTGGATCTCCTTGCAGTCCAAGGGACTCTCAAGAGTCTTCTCCAACATCACAGTTCAAAAGCATCAATTCTTCGGCACTCAGCTTTCTTCACAGTCCAACTCTCACATCCATACATGACTACAGGAAAAACCATAGCCTTGACTAGACAGACCTTTGTTGGCAAAGTAATGTCTCTGCTTTTTAATGTGCTATCTAGGTTGGTCATAACTTTCCTTCCAAGGAGTAAGTGTCTTTTAATTTCATGGCTGCAGTCACCATCTACAGTGATTTTGGAGCCCCAGAAAATAAAGTCTGACACTGTTTCCCCATCTATTTCTCATGAAGTGATGGGACCAAATGCCATGATCTTCGTTTTCTGAATGTTGAGCTTTAAGCCAACTTTTTCACTCTCCTCTTTCACTTTCATCAAGAGGCTTTTTAGTTCCTCTTCACTTTCTGCCATAAGGATAGTGTCATCTGCATATCTGAGGCTATTGATATTTCTCCCAGCAATCTTGATTCTAGCTTGTGCTTCTTCCAGCCCAGCGTTTCTCATGATGTACTCTGCATAGAAGTTAAATAAGCAGGGTGACAATATACAACCTTGACGTACTCCTTTTCCTATGTGGAACCAGTCTGTTGTTCCATGTCCGGTTCTAACTGTTGCTTCCTGACCTGCATATAGGTTTCTCAAGAGGCAGGTCAGGTGGTCTGGTATTCTCATTTCTTTCAGAATTTTCCACAGTTTATTGTGATCCACACAGTCAAAGGCTTTGGCATAGTCAATAAAGCAGAAATCAGTGTTTTTCTGGAACTCTCTTGCTTTTTCGATGATCCAGTGGATGTTGGCAATTTGATCTCTGGTTCCTCTGCCTTTTCTGAAACCAGCTTGAACATCTGGAATTTCACGGTTCATGTACTGCTGAAGCCTAGCTTGCAGAATTTTGAGCATTACTTTACTAGCGTGTGAGATGAGTGCAATTGTGTGTTAGTTTGAACATTCTTTGGCATTGCCTTTCTTTGGGATTGGAATGAAAACTGACCTTTTCCAGTCCTGTGGCCACTGCTGAGTTTTCCAAATTTGCTGGTATATTGAGTGCAGCACTTTCATAGAATACCTCATGTCTAATGTTATATGTGATCCTTCATTTTCATTTTGTGTGATTTATGATTAATTGTTAATTAGGTAGAATCTGTAGCATTTCCTATCCTTCCAGATTTGTATCAGGGGGCTTTAGAAGAAAAGAGGATATTTGATTGTAAGATGGTAATCAAACACATGGAAGAACTTTAAAATGGAAATTATCTAGGAGGGTTTCCTTACTTTTTCTACTTTCTTTGTATATAAATCCACCCCCACCCCACCCCCGACTTAAATATTCTTTTTAAAAAAATTTACTTATTTGTTTTATTTGTGGCTGTGTTGGGTCTTCGTTGCTGTGTGTGGGCTTCCTCTGGTTGCGGCGAGCCAGGGCTATTTTCTAGTTGTGGTGCGTGGGCTTCTCCTTGGACTTCTCTGTTTGGAGCACAGGCTCTAGGTCTTGTGGCCTTCAGCAGTTGCAGCTCTGAGGCTCTGGAACACAGGCTCAGTAGTTGTGGCACAGGGGTTTCCTTGGCATGTGGGGTCTTCTCAGACCAGGGGTCGAACCCATGTCCTTCGCATTGCAAGGTGGATTCTTAACCACTGGACCACCAGGGAGGGCCCCTGACTTAAATATTCTTTATAGTCATTAACTAACTGATGTAAGGAGTTTGGGAGAGAAGCAGAAAAAAGAATGTTTATTACAGTAACCATGGAGAAGCCATGTCTTATTATATGGTTATATCCTTGAAGATGTCTTGGAACAGGACAAAAGTGAAAGTAAAATCCTGCATTAATATAAAAAGAATCTGTTCAAATACACATGGAAACTAAAGAGACCTATCTCTTCCTGTGCCCCAGAGGTAGTTGGCTGAGAGAGCGTCTTAGACAAATCACCAAGAACATCACAGTGGAGTGTCAAATTACAGACATTTTGGGGGGGGTTGAGGGTGGGGGAAGCAGTTATTCTGTATACTATTACAGCTTTTATTAAATCAAAGATAATGAAAATGATTTTCCTCATTACTCCATCAGCTAGTCAAATGCTGTCATACATTTGCGTTTTTAAACATTATTTTTATCCTTTACTATAGAATATAATCTTTGCTTATCCATGAATTTTATTTATACAAAATGTATACTTAATGTTTAGCGTAAAATGAGGAAAAAGCAGAGGACTTATGTAAAACTTAATAGTGACACTTTAAGAAATAGTAGGAGATGAAAGCCTGTAGTAAGACCGTTTCATTTAATCCTAAGAACACCGACAGCAGTATATTGTGTTTCCGTTTGTTGTGTTTTCCTCAGCATATGTGTTTAAACATATTCACCAACCTCTGGAAGTATTTAGAGAAATGTTTTTGCTGCTTAATTCCCCACGTAAATGGCAATTTCATGGCAGTTCTTGAAATAAACATTTTTAAACTTGAAAATATTTTGTTGCTATTTCCATTACAGAAACAAATGTTTAAAACCCAAAGTAATATTTTACCAGTAATTTGAAACCTAATAACATTTCTCTGAAAAAATGTGAATTCCTGTCTGGTTGTAGTGATGCCATCTTATGTTGGTTTTGCTGTCTTTCATACAAAATCGGTATAACATGTTATGATAAATTGCTGTATATCTCAAATTGAAGATGCCCCTGGGTTAGTCATAGTGTGAGGATTGTCTGATACCCTGTATGGCCACACGCTCCATCTTCATCATCATCATCATCTTTGTGATGAAGGCAACTTGTGTTGAACTCTTTCTGGGTCTCAGGCCATGTGCTCAGAGCATTAAACATGTTATCTCATTTAATTTCCAGATAAACTCTCTGAGGAAGAGATCTAACAACCATTTTTTGGGTGCGAAGCTGTCTTCTCTGCTAATCAGCTGTGGTCTTATTTAAATTCTTTTAGAAAGCTATATTTTAGTGGTAAATAAAAAGTAAAAGAATGAGAGAGTAGTTCAGAAGTTCAAATACAGAACAGCATATGATATTCAATTGTCTAAGTTAAATACTCTTAAATAAATAATCAAACACAAATCTGAAACCCCTCACATAATTTTCATTTGCAATTATGGAGTCATAAAAAGCAATTAGAAAAAATGAAAGCTTTTTAAAAAAAAAAACACAAGTATTTTGGTACAGTGGCATGTTGTTTCTTGCTATTATTGAGAAACTGTGTGATTCTGTTTGAGTTTCGGGCCTTACTATATTAGGGGGAGGGAGAGGACAGGATGGTAATGAAATGTTTTGAAGACGGTCTTCCTACTGTAAATGCTGATATCCTGCAAAATGAGTTGGTTGATTAATATTGGTTTGAACTGAAAAATATGAAGACTGATGTTTATTATTGAAATTGTTAAAAATGAATATCAAAACTAAAAACTATTAAACACTACTGATTTATTTCAAACTGCAAGTAATAGCATCAGCATAAAGTTAGAACTAGACAGATCATTTAATAAATGATTAATAAATGATGAAAAATGCTCTCTTAAGAGTTTATATTTCTAAATGTAACTGTTTTAAGTACAGGCATTAATAAGAGATAGATTACTAGCATTATATGAAATTTAAAAATATACTAAAGTTTAGGAATGTATACCACAATTTTAATCCACATTCCTTCTAATTCAAGATCTCTTTATCTCCTTCCCTTCTGAAAGGTATTTATTATTTCAATGGGTACTATCCAGTGACTTTTCTTATTGTTAGTGGTAATAGGTAATGATCCTGAAGAAACTCTGGATAGAATTTAATGATAAAAATGACACTTTCTGGGGCTAAGGAGGTTTCTTTTAAAACATAAGCAGTTCTGAATGCTTTTTTGTATTTTCTGTAATAAACACTATATTAGCTATCTTTTAGATTTTAAATACAGAGTAACATTCGATAAGAGCTTTGCCAAGTGAGGGAAGACAGCAGATAAGGACATTAAACCAAAACAATGAGCTGCTAAAAAAGATAATGGATTGGGCTGTTCCAAAGCAATTTGTGTGTTGTGGCGGGGGAGGTGGGCAGGTGACAGGCAGGAAAAAACTTTGAAAGTGTGTTCTTCAGCTTTTTGAAGAATGGTCCTCTTTTAGCTCAAAGTGCTGGCAACAGAAAGAGAGTGTGGAGTGGGTATGCTTGTATCCTTGACACTGAGGAGGGTGTACTGGCTCCCTGAGCACGCTTAAGGATATGATGGCCTGCAGCTTCTAGCCAGCCCATCTCCTTCCCAGGGAAGAACCATTTAAGAGACAGAAGCAGTCGTTAGTGTAGAATAGAGCTCCCCATTTTGATATTTAAATTAATTTTATATTTGAAATAAACATATTCAGTCTTTAGCTGGAATTTTGTATGTAATTCAGTGAGATAATTCATGGAAAATTCTTTATTAGTTATAAAGGTCTATATAAATACTAAGTAATAGACCGTTGCAAGGCATACAAAATCCTGATGCTTAGTATTTAGAGCTTTTGTTACTGTCACAGAAAAAAGAAAAGTAGACTGGGGAGAAGCTGTGGTTTGGGGGAGTCTAAGATGCCATTACTTAATGGAAGATACTGTTTTCACTGTCTCTTCTTCCTCGTTATACCTGACAACTGTATTCAAATAATAATTATTCTGACTTCCCTAAAATTTGAGTTCCAAAGTGATCATACTTATAAAAATAATGCTGGACTATAACTACTAATCTCCAAAACAATATGGTCCCCATCTGGGACATTTTTTCAGCTCTTTGTTTTACTTTTTGCAACACTTAATATAACAAATACTCATTGTATGCCTTGCAACTGTGGAATAGGTGATATTTTTGCTGTTTTATAAATAAGGGTGCAGCAGTACAGAGGTTAAGTAAATTGCCCAAGGGCACACAGCTAGTACATTTTATAGTCAGGATTCCTACCCAGGTCCCCTGAACTCCAGATCCCAGGTTCCTGTCTCATATACCAGATTATTTTATAATAAATGGGCTGAGCTTCCTCCCATCATTATTTTCACCATTTAAATTTTAAAAAAATCCAGTTGTTAATATATACATCTGTTGTGATGTAAATAAAAGAGAAAGAAATATTTCAATGAAGACATTTAAAATTCCATATGCGTAGAGGAAATTCTAAGGATTTAGTTGAAGTATCTGTAATAAATCAAGGGTCTTCCCTGGTGGCTCAGTTGGTAAAGAATCTGCCTGCAATGCAGGAGACCTGAGTTTGATACCTGAGTCAGGAAGATCCCCTGGAGAAGGAAATGGCAACCCACTCCAGTATTCCTGCCTGGGAAATCCCATGGACAGAGGAGCCTGGTGGGCTACAGTCCATGGGGTCTCAAAGAATGGAACATGACTTAGCAACTAAATCTGCCTACATTATAAATCATGCATGCTAAGTCGCTTCAGTTGTGTCCAACTTAGCATGCATGATTTACAGTGTAGGTAGATTTAGTTGCTAAGTCGTGTTCGACCCTTTGAGACCCCATGGATTGTAGCCCACCAGGCTCCTCTGTCCATGGGATTTCCCAGGCAGGAATACTGGAGTGGGTTGCCATTTCCTTCTCCAGAGGATCTTCCCGGTCCAAGAATTGAACCTGAGTCTCTTATGTCTCCTGCATTGGCCGGTGGATTCTTCACCACTGGCACCACAGCCTGTTTATTCTGCCAGAGAAGAAGTTTGGACATTTAAAAAGGTATAATTAGAGAAGCATTAAGAAATGACAGTTGTGAAAATCTAACCAAACTATTTAAAAAATTATTAATATATATGCCATATATAATGTAAGTGTATATGAAATGTTTTGATTTGAATCATTGGTGTTAAATTCTTAAGATGATCTAGGTTGGAGTCTTATATATGTATTAAGCTATATTATGTCAATGAATTTACCAGGTTTATACTTGGAATGTAATTACAGATTACATGTTTCCTAAATCTAGTAATAAAGTATAAAAATGGTACATTTTCAAGTTTTAAATCACATTACTTTTCATACTTATATAACACAGTTTCTGAGGGATAGGAATCTTGAAATGTCTCCTGGGTGGTTCTGGCTCAGGGTCTTTCATGAGATTGCTGTCAAATGCTGCCTGGAGTCTTGCTTCCAAGGTGGCTCAGCTCATGTGGTTGTTGGCAAACCTCAGTTCTTTGCTGGATGTTGAATCTCATTTCCTTACCTCCTAGACTTTTCCTAAGCTGCCTCAGTGTCCTTAGAGTAGCAGCTGGTTTACGTCAGATTGAGTGATGAGAGGCAGAGAGAGGGTCTGAGGAGAGACCCTAAATGAAAGCTGCAGTCTTTTTGATCCTTATCTTGGAAATGTCATGTCATATTTCATTGGTCACAGGGACCAGCCATGCTACAGTGTGGATTGGAACTATGCAAAGTGAAATACAAGGAGGTGAGGGGTTATTGGGACCCATCCTGGAGGCTGGTTACCACAGAACTACTTCATTAGGGAAAAACTATGCCAATAATGTCCTAAAGTTTTTAAAAATTGAAGTATAGTTGATGTACAATATTATGTGTTACATGTATATGATATAATGATCACAGTTTTTACAGGTTATACTCCATTTATAGTTATAAAATATTGGCTATATTTCTTATGTTGTATAATCTATCTTTGTAGTTTATTTTGCATGTAATAGTTTGTGCCTTTGAATCTTCTACCCCTGTACTTGCCCTCCTACTTTTCTCTCCCTGCTAGTAACCACTAGTTTGTTCTCTTGAGTCTGTTGATTTTTTTAATTGTTGTTGTATTCACAAGTTAGTTGTGTTTTTTATGTTCCACATATAAGTAATATCATACAGAATTACCCTAAAGGTTTTGAGAAGATATGGCCCACATTATGTCCCCAAAATTGCAGTTAAAAAAGTCTGAACCAAATGCTCTTCCTACTTTGCTGATTTTGTGGAGTTGATTGTGTAGGTTTTGATGGACTTTGTTATATCAGACAAATGGGAGAACTTTAGGTGCCGGATTTGAATGTCTGCTTTCCCATTTCCCACTGTGCTACTTCTGAATCTCATAAGATTAACATTAGCCTTGTAGACTTGCAGGTCCTAGCTGCAAAAATCTTACTCTGGTGATGACAAATAAATGGTAGATAGTGGAATTAGTAGATGTATGGACAAAAATGTTTATTTTTAGAAACATCTTTTAGAGAAAAGAGGCATTAGAAATTAATTTTTGTGCCCTGCCATAATTTAGAAAAGAATATCAGGTGGGATTCCCTCTTGTAACTAAATAAGTGAAAGAAATTCGTGTTACTAATAACTTAACATAATGAAACTAATTGAGAAGAGCAAAGAGACACAGGCATGTAGGCTGAATGAGACATGAAATTAGAACTGTTTTTTAAGGGCATTTGCAGTCGTGGGGACTAAAATTTTAAAACATGTTTAGATATCTGGCTAGTAATAAAAGTGATTTTATAAACCTGGGAAGGACATTTTAAAACGTAGGATAAAAGGAGTCAAGTCATTAGTGGCACAACAGCTGAACTTGATTTTGGTTCTCTACTATCAGTTTGTCCTAGGTTAGAAATAGATTAACATCTAAACATTCTCAGTTTTTGAGGAAAGGCAAGGTGTGGGTCCTCACAGTTTAGTTGCTGCCTTCGGCTGCTTCTCCTACTCTTAAGCTCTATGACTTCATTTATTTTCCAGCCCAGAGACCTAACCTAATATGTCCATCTTGATTCTTCTGCAGAGTTTCATTTTTTTCCCCTTACCTTTACAATAGGAATAGAACTTCTTTTTTACTTTTTATTTATATTGTTAATGAAAGTATGAATTCAGAGAAGTCCATACAACATTTATATACAGTTTAAAAATAATTATAAAAATACTTACCTTACTGTTTTCTTTTTCTGGGGCTGTTGACACAAAGCCCCACACACTGGGTGGCTTATTGTCTCACCTTTCTAGAGGACAGAAGACCAAGATCAAGGTGTAGGTAGAGTTGGTTCCTTCTAAGGATGGTGTGGGAGAATGTGTTTCCTGCTTCTCTGCTAGCTTCTGGTGGTTTTCTGGAAATCTTAGGCATTCCTTGGCTTGTTGGTGTATCACCCCCATCTCTGCCTTCATCTTCACATGGTGTTCTCCCAAATTTTTCCTTTTTGTAAGTACACTGATCATATTGAATTGAAGCCCATAACTACAGCTGTAAAGGCCCTGTTTTCAAATAAGTTCAGATTCTTAGGTACCGGAGTTAGGACTTGAACATGACACTTACCCAGGGAAGACAAATGTTATCACCATCTCAGAAATGACCACCTGGAGGTGTGCACTCCCCACTCCTTCCTGTGGCTGTTATGATCTAGACTTCTGTGAAAAAGATTTCTTTATAGGCTTACCATTTGTGCAACATTTTTAACAAATATATATATATTGTTTAGACTTCTTTCATGAAATGGATAGGTTTTGAAAAGTAGGACTGTAAGTTATTTGCCAGGTATAATGTTATCTTTAATTCCTAAGGGCAATATTTATTATATATTTAATAAATAATATTTATTTAAAATGCCTACTTTTATAGGTAAAAATAAATAACTTAAAAATAATACTTATATCAGCAGGAAAAATAGAAGTAATATCTGTTACTTCATTAAAATAAGCTCCATTTTGGATCACATTTTAATTTTTTATGTAGATTGCCTCATCAATTCAGGTGTCAGTTTTCCTGGAATGTATTCTGTCTCCCCAATTTGTTCCTTTGTAATGAAATTTATGATTGTGTTTTCCAAACTTATTATTACTAAAGACTCAGAGTATTGTGTTCATTCTAGACCAATTTAGAAATACTTTAATCTTGTATAAACACTTATTAAGATATATTCAGGTCTTGCCATTCTCTCTTAGCTATTGATAGAAGTCTACCAGTGGGACCCTTGGGGAGCCTGAGATATCCTGTATTGTAAACATTGCCAGTATAATACTAGTTAGAATCAAAGAAACTTGATGTTTTAGTTTCCTTGTCCAGCCTTACTTAAGAACAAATGTAAGACTTTCCTCAGATTAAAAAAAAACTACCGAAAATAGTTTATGTCCATTACTGCCTTTGACAGTTCCTAAAGATCAAGGTTACTCAGTCACACACACACTCACACGAACGCATGCATGCATGCACCTACAGCCTTTGCTCAAGTCTACAGTGGGAAAGAACAGTGAAATTCCTTGTAATCACGTTTTTGTTTTAATTAAAGTCTTCAACCCCTTAAGTACAGATGGTTGCCAAATTTTAAATGACCCATAATAAATCCAACAGGGTGCCCCTGTTCACCCATTGCTCTCTTCCTTATTAGAATCCCTGCTGTGTCTACTGTAGGAAAAGGGGTAAAAGCAGCTCTTTGCCACATTGTAGTTCCTTCGTATTTGTTGTTGAATGGTCTACATTTTTAGAAGGTTCCTTGTGAACAGTGAGTCCAGGGATGGGAAAGAGAAGCAACAGATGGATTAGGATAGAGAAGCCCTCCTCCAAAGTTGGCTCACTACAGATTTGTGTCAAGAAAGTCTCCCCTACATGGTGGAAATGTTCACCTCACATTGATGGGAGATGGGTTGGTGATGGAACAGAGTAGCACACTCTCCTTTTACAAGACAGATACTCTGGGAAGCACCCTTGCAAATTAGTGTGAATCACATTGACTTCATTCTTCTTCCTGAAGTAAAGAGAGGACTTAAGGTCTGAAAGGTAATGTTTTTAATGATGGTTAGGGACCCTTCTGTGATATAGGAAGGGGAGTGATTATTAATATTTGAAAGGCACTTTCAGCTTAGTTTGTAGGCAAGAGAAGCCTCTTCAGGAAGGTAAGATCTTAATAACACATTCATTTATTTGGAGTTTTTGCCTTGAGCTAACTCCAAACCCAAACAAGGAGTAGGGTAGCATGGGGTTGATTTAATTTTTTTTTAATTTCCTTCTTCACTGACTTAATGTTCATGTTGGAAGTATTTGGTCCATAATTATGCCACATTAAAGCTATACAAGCATCTGAGGCTGATCAAATACTTAACCATAATCTAAAAAGTGATTTGTTTGAGAAAGTAGTCTAGGTCTTCTATAAAAATGTACTTTTAGAATTTCACTTGTTTGTGGGTTTGAAATTGCTTATAAATGAAAATAAGTATATCTTGAATTTTGAATGCCATTTCTATAAGCAGGGATACCTAGATTAAGTAACTCTTTCAAGTGCTGACATCTGAAATAGACCATAGGGCATAATTTAAGTGAATATGTATTTTTCTACAATAAATTACTTTATTTGAAGTCACAAACTATATCAAATCGATTTCTGCTCCTTTGGCATGTAATATATTGCCTTGCACATAGATTAATAGATTAATGCTGAGGTATGAATGAGTAAATACAGATAGAGTAAGTAAATAGAATCTACACAGAAGTCATTTCCATAGGAGATTTGTGAGTTTGATTATTGTTGTCTAACTGACAAAGGAGATTATCATTCATTATCAATAAATTCATTCAATGAATATTAAGCTAAACACTTCTGATTGCTAGTCATCCTTCTAAGTGCTTTGTGGGGAGCCAAAATGAATGGAACAGGACCTCCACCCTCAAGAAATTTACCTCCAGTGAGAAAAAGTCATAATAATAATAATGTAAAAACATGCTGAGACTTTATACAGATAGAGTTCTTTACTAGTTCAGAAGAATAAGAAAAATTCTGATATTTGGTGATATTTGAATTAGATTTTACAAATATGGTAGGAAAATAAGGTATTTATCAGCAAGGGATATTTTCTACTGAAGTAAACAGAAGAATTGACTAATGATGGCTTAAAAAAGATTTTTTTTTTTAAGATAATGACATGTACAGAGGTAGATGACTCTTGGTGTTAGTTTAACAACTTTACAAAGGCAGAGCTGGTGTTTCCTTTGCTTCTCTTGGTTATTTTCCCTTGGATTAGAAGGTATCTACTCCAGCTCCACCAAGGCTGCTCTCAAGGCAAAAAGGGTGAGGGCTTACGGAGGGATAGCCACTTACATACTTTTTATCAGAAAGGCAAAGAAAGGCTTTTCCAGAGCTCCAAGCTTCCATCTCAAGTGATCAGATCAGTGCCACATGGCCACTCCTCCAGGGGATCTTCCCTGACCCGGGGGTCAACCCATGTCTCTTGTACCTCCTGCGTTGGCAGGCGGGTTCTTTACCACTAGTGCCACCTGGGAAGCCTTTTATTTATCACGGTATCATCAAAATTATATCAGAAAGGTATTTTATAAAGTTAAAACCACCCCCTCCCCCAGCAAATGACACAAAAGAACAAACTAGTTTTTTTTTTTAAATGTTACTGATGAGAATAACTATAGAAAGATGTTTGATCAATAAAGTGTCAGAATTCAGAATTTAGTAGGTAATAAATCATGATCTCTATATTTGTCTGTGGTTAGAGGATGATACAGGGCTTCCCTAGTAGCTCAGCTGATAAAGAATCCACCTGCAATGCTGTACACCATTGATTCCTGGGTTTGAAAGATCCCCTGGAGAAGGGATATGCCCCCTGCTCCAGTATTCATGGGCTTCCCTGGTGGCTCAGATGGTTAGAATCCACTTGCAATGCAGGAGACCTAGGTTTGATCACTGGGTTGGGATGATCCTTGGGAGAAGGGCATGGCAACACACTCTAGTATTCTTGCCTGGAGAATCTCCATGGACAAGGGAGCCTCTCAGGCTACAGTTCATGGTATCCCAAAGAGTGGGACATGACTGAGCAACTTAAGCGCAGAACACAGAGGATGATACTGGTAGAATAGTTTTCCACTGTATCATACTAGCAAAATTTGCCATGAAAGTCTGTAAAAGAACTTGGAAAACTTTAAATAGATTGGGATGTTTGAATAAAGAATCTTTCGCCTCCAGACTGAGTTTTTAAATATCATCAGCCTAGAGAAGTTGTATCGACAGTTGGGTGATTCGTTGTCTTCTTTTGAGAAAATATGGTTGTTTTTTTCTTTCAGCTTCCAGTAGGGTCTTGTTTCCATTATTTTTTTCAAATGGTCCTGGTCACCTTTGTGGATGTTGACAACAAAGGAGATTTACAAAGAAGCATCTTTGCTGTCTTTAAATCACTGGACCAGTGTGTTGGAGCAAAAATACACACACACATTTCTTAGTATATTTGAATTATATCAGTTTTTATATTTTTAATCTTTAAATTTTGTAATTTTTTTTAGTGGAGGAATGTGATATCCTTTGTAGGAAAGAAAGACTAAAATTTCAACAAATGGTGAAGGGTCAATACCAGCAAACAGCTCTGCAGTTTTGACGGTGTTTCTACCTCTTAAAAGTGATTTTCTTTTTAGAGATTTTTGTTGTTGTTGTTGCTGTTGCAGTGATTGTGGTGTGGTGATAGTTGTGTGTGTGTTTTGCTAAAGACACTCTAACCTTATACTTTTCCTTCTTCTGACTTCCTTGGGGACCAAAGAAGGAAGGAGCAAAGGCAACCAGCTCCTGGGGATTGATTCAAACATTAGTGTGCATAAAAATTCTTTAGGGAGCTTGTTAATCATGAAGGCTGATAGGCCTACTGTTTAAGTCAGGAGTGGAGACTGGGAATCTCCAGGTACTTCAGACAGTTTGGATGTAGGTGGCCCCTGGACTCCCCTTTAAGAAACATTCACGTAGACAGTAAGCGAGGTGGTAGGGACAGGTACAAAGATAGCTCTCATGGTAGATCTTTGTGTCTCACTTGCTCCTGATCTCTAAAATCAGGATCTCCAAATGGGTTGTGCTCACTCCAGCTAGTTTGCAGCAAGAACTGTTGTGGTTCAGGAAGAAACTTTGATTTATATTCATGTTAAACTTTACCTTTAAAATGTTATTTTGTGTTTGTGTTTTGCAATATGCATGTAATATTAGTACAGTTGTACACATTTTTAAATGGCACGTGCATGGTAAAGGCCAACCTAGAAGGCGTTTTACTGATAGTGGGGCACAGTCAGAGAAGTTTGGAAATTGCTGCTTTAAATGATTTACCAGGCTCAAAATTCAAACCTCTTTCCTGCTCTTTTCCAGAGTTTATTATTCCTTAATTGTTTTTCAGTTAGATACTGACATTAGTCAGTGCCCTTTTTATTAGTATATATGTATATATATACACAGAACATACTTGAATACTGAGAGGAAGAAAGGGCTTTGTAATTTATGTCAGGGAGAAATATCTGTGTACTAAGGTTAATCAACTGATCTGATACTTTTATTTAAACAACCCATACTGAAAAATCAGAAGAAAAGTAACAAGGTAGCTTCCTTGTTAGGTTATGTCTGCCTTGTCATCCATGTCAGGTTATGGCTACCACTTTAAGCATTTGTAGACCTGTCTAGTCCCAGCATGCTCAGAGACTCAAGAGGGCTTCCCAGGTAGCTCAGTGGTTAAGAATCCACCTGCCAGTGCAGGAGATGCAGGAGACACAGGCTCGATCCCTGGGTTGGGAAGATCCCCGACAGGCTACAGTCTAGGGGGTCCTAAAGAGCTGGACATGACTGAGCGACTGAGCATGCATGCAGAGACTCAAGAGTGGATGAGGGTAAATGTGGATTTTCTAAAGACATGACTCATTCTTTGTCTTTAAGCCTTGAGTTAGCTCCTCTGCTGTTCTCAGAGGACTCTTTCCTATCAAGTATATCTCTCCAAGGTTAAGAAAAAGTCCTTGTTTTCACTGCATAAAATTATTTTTTAAACATATTTTTAAAGTTACAATAGCTAAAAACACTGATTATCACCATAATTATATATATAGTCTATTAGGTAAATGTTTCATTTCCCTTGATGCCTTTGGAGCTGACGTCAAGATTTTGCCTCCCCATATTTTCTGTGTGTTAAAAAAGAATGTAGTCTTCAAAGATGGCCTTGATTTTCTAACTCAGGGTCTTCTAGTTAGTATTTCTAGACATAAGACCATGATTACTTTTTAATGTTTTTTTCTCTCTCTCACACACAGACACGTACACACTCTCTCACACATTCTCTCTCTCTCTCTCTCTCTCTCTCTCACACACACACACACACACACGACAATCTATTTACTCAGCTGAATTGTTATTAAAGGAGAAAAAACACATTCACTTGCTGGCTTGGAAAACTTCAACAGTTTCTGTCAGTATTGTCATTATTTTAATAGTCACACAGCACAGGCAGAGTCTGGAGATCTAAAATCCATTTTGAGATCTCATTTAAAAAATTTATCTCTTCTTTTACTATTATTTTTTTCCTGGTATTTCTTGTAAGTAGTATTGTATGGATCTGGATATATTGGAAAGAAATAGAAAAGTGGAGTTATAATATTAATAAATATAGTGAACCATTAATAATATTTCTTGAGGCCTCCTATGCCAGGCATTGTGCTGGGTACTTTGTTACCTAATCTTTACAATAACCATTTGAGTTGGGTGCTATAGTTATCATCCCATTTACAGATGAGGAAATGGGAGTATGGGGAGGTGATAAGACTTGCTAAGGGTCACTCATCTAGTATGTTGAAGAAGAGGCTCTGTTCTTGAGCAGGGTGCATATATTCTGCTTTGACTCTTGTAAGATTGAGAGTTAGGAGTTGAGGTGGGGATTGGACCACTTTGGGAAAAACAAACATGTCGTACCCTACCCCAAAGGAGAAACCCAGATACACAACTGGGGGCAGGGCCATGCCTTGTACAGTTCAAAACATGATTTCCCTTGTAAACGAAGTGAAAGATGCCTGCTGTACCTATGCAGAGTGGTGGTACGGCCAGGAGGTTCTGTCTCAAATACAGGAAATTGGAAGGGATAGTGGAGTTTGTGTATATAAATCTTAGCTGTGTCTAGATCTGGTCACTAGGATGCAGGGTAAAAGAAGGGTGCCCCAGACTCTCTTCATGGGGGAAACTGAGTCTCTGGCACTGGAAGGGCTCATTTGGTGTCTAGGTTAGAATTCTTCAGCAATGTTCTATCTATTTTTTCACTTTTGAAAACTGTTTTTAGCCCTTAGATCCAATATTGTTAATATTTCTGTATTTCACTTTACTATAAAGCAGAAATAACGATTATTTTGTATACTAGAGAAATGTTGGATGGATTAACGAGAAAAGGTCTATAAATGGTTGGTTATTATATTTTCCCCCAAAGTGTCAGGTAATGATGACATTCAGTTTTAGATTGATGTCTTCCTCAATCTCTAAGGTGACGGCCTTCTAAGATTGGTCAGGCATGAGTTTTGTAAAGTTGAGAAGTCAAGAATCCTGTCTGTCCTCTGGTGCTTGAGTCCCCCATATCTGGAATATCATGAGAACTTAATAAGTAGTTGCTGAGGAATTTAAAATTGTTCAGGTATTCTGAGGCTCATTTTTTCCTTTTCTATAAAATGAAGATGATAGTGTGAATGTCATAGGGTCCTTAGAAGACTACATTGGATAACATCTTGAAGAGCTTAGGTTAATGCCCATCACATTGGAGGCACATAATGAATGTCTGCTATTAATATGTTATTATTCTGTTTATTGCTTCTAAATACCTGGAGCTGCCACTTAACACCTGTGTACCTTCCAACAAACTAGTTGGACTGAGTCCCAGTTTCTTATTCTGTAAGTTGGGGATGCTAATACTGCCCTAGAGCCAGACATCCTGGAATGTGAAGTCAAGTGGGCCTTAGAACGCATCACTACGAACAAAGCTAGTGGAGATGATGGAATTCCAGTTGAGCTATTTCAAATCCTGAAAGATGATGCTATGAAAGTGCTGCACTCAATATACCAGCAAATTTGGAAAACTCAGCAGAGGCCACAGGACTGGAAAAGGTCAGTTTTCATTCCAATCCCAAAGAAAGGCAATGCCAAAGAATATTCAAACTACCTCACAATTGCACTCATCTCACACGCTAGTAAAGTAATGCTTAAAGTTCTCCAAGCCAGGCTTCAGCAATATGTGAACCATGAACTTCCTGATGTTCAAGCTGGTTTTAGAAAAGGCAGAGGAACCAGAGATCAAATTGCCAACATCCGCTGCATCATGGAAAGAGCAAGAGAGTTCCAGAAAAACATCTATTTCTGCTTTATTGACTATGCAAAAGCCTTTGACTGTGTGGATCACAATAAATTGTGGAAAATTCTTCAAGAGATGGGAATATCAGACCACCTGATCTGCCTCTTGAGAAATTTGTATGCAGGTCAGGAAGCAACAGTTAGAACTGGACATGGAACAACAGACTGGTTCCAAATAGGAAAAGGAGTACGTCAAGGCTGTATATTGTCACCCTGCTTATTTAACTTATATGCAGAGTACATCATGAGAAATGCTGGACTGGAAGAAACACAAGCTGGAATCAAGATTGCCGGGAGAAATATCAATAACCTCAGAGATGCAGATGACACTACCCTTATGGCAGAAAGTGAAAAGGAACTCAAAAGCCTCTTGATGAAAGTGAAAGTGGAGAGTGAAAAAGTTGGCTTAAAGCTCAACATTCAGAAAACGAAGATCATGGCATCCGGTCCCACCACTTCATGGGAAATAGATGGGGAAACAGTGGAAACAGTGTCAGACTTGATTTTTTGGGGGCTCCAAAATCACTACAGATGGTGACTGCAGCCATTAAATTAAAAGACACTTACTCCTTGGAAGGAGAGTTATGACCAACCTAGATAGCATATTCAAAAGCAGAGACATTACTTTGCCAACAAAGGTCCAGCTAGTCAAGGCTATGGTTTTTCCAGTGGTCATGTATGGATGTGAGAGTTGGACTGTGAAGAAGGCTGAGCGCCAAAGAATTGATGCTTTTGAACTGTGGTGTTGGAGAAGACTCTTGAGAGTCCCTTGGACTGCAAGGAGATCCAACCAGTCCATTCTGAAGGAGATCAGCCCTGGGATTTCTTTGGAAGGAATGATGCTGAAGCTGAAACTCCAGTACTTTGGCCACCTCATGCGAAGAGTTGACTCATTGGAAAAGACTCTGATGCTGGGAGGGATTGGGGGCAGGAGGAGAAGGGGACGACGGAGGATGAGATGGCTGGATGGCATCACTGACTCGATGGACGTGAGTCTGAGTGAACTCTGGGAGTTGGTGATGGACAGGGAGGCCTGGCATGCTGCTATTCATGGGGTCGCAAAGAGTCGGACACAACTGAGCGACTGAACTGAACTGAACTGAATGCCTATTTCACTGTTTGCTGTGAAGTTTTGTTAAGGTTCAGAACTAACAGATATTTAGTGCATATTATGTACATCACTGTATTAGACATGTTTTCTCACTTAATCCTTGCAAAAATTTCTTTCTAGGTACGGTTTTTTTCCTTTTTCTTTTTCATTTTACAACTTAGGACACTAGGGTTCAGAGAGTAAAAGCTTCAGCTGAAGGTCAGATGAGTAGTATTAAGCCAGTGTGTCTTGGATACCACTCTCCTCTACTTCACAATCTCCTGTCCTTCAAATCTGCACAGTATTTAAGGCCATTTAAAAAGATCACATATGTCTGTGGACCATTATTTGTGATGTCTCTTTCTTTGGGTCTGAGGGTTGCAGTGTATCAAGGTACCCTAGTATAATTTGCTCTATTTAGATATTTAAATTGGAGAAGGAAATGGCAGCCCACTCCAGTAGTCTTGCCTGGAGAATCCCAGGGACGGGGGAGCCTGGTGGGCTGCCGTCTATGGGGTCGCACAGAGTTGGACACGACTGAAGCGACTTAGCAGCAGCAGCAACATAATTTAGTTCAAAGACACCCTAACATAATTTACTCCATTTCAGGTATTTATATATGATATTTGAGGGATCACATTTTCCCCCACTTTCTCATTAAATTTTTTTTTCACCGGCCTAAAAATAGTGGTTCCTGAATTTCTCAGGTCAAGAAAGAGTAAAACTATATAAGCAGAGTTCAGAACGAGGTCCTTTTTGTATTACATTGCCCAATTCATGGACTTTGAAGTGGTTATTAAGTGAAAGCTGCTACTAAACCAGGTGAGTTTAGTTTTAGAATCATACCAATTTACTTGTCAGAAACTTATTTTTTAAGAAAAGAAATGACATATTATTATGGCAGTTCGAAAGCAGCTAAACAGTGTTTCTGTGAGTGTTAAAATTTTGCCAGAGGATCATGGTTTTGAACATACCACATATCCAGAGACCTGGAAGCCAAGCCTAACTACTGTATCACTCTGTTTTTCCCTGGGGTGTCTTAATTAAAGACCAATTTGAGAAACAAGAAGAATCCATCCTAGTTTGAAATATTGTTTCTTTGACAGATCTTTTCTTATTGGAAGTCGTCCCAAAGTTGTTTGGAGTGTCAGGTTCAGAGTTAATTGGTTTTTCCTATCTAGTGAGAAGAGGTGGCTCTTTTATTTTGGTCTGTTTTTTCCATAGTTGTGAGCTTTGGAAAGGTTTGACTCAGAAACCATGAGATACTAACACAAGTTCTGTAGTTTTGAATTAGTACTGATTGACGGGTCTCTATTCAATGTAAACAGCTTGAAGGGAGAGTTGCAGTGACAGAAGAGAATTTGCATCTAAGAACACTCTCCCGTATGACATAATGAGTGTTTCACATTAATCAAAATCAAAAGGGGGATATTAATTTTTTGTAGTGAGCTGTAAATTAGAATACGTTGGAAATAATTAGATTGTATTTTTGTTTAGGTTTCTCTTCTTGAATGCTACCATTTCGAAAGAGCACAGTTCATGTGGAAGTCTGAATAAAATTCACAGAGTAGCATCAAGGACCTCTGAGCCCAGGAAACTGAGTTTGGCAGTGCTAATTTGTATTAAAGTTGTTGTTGCATGACAGCCGGAAAAAGATTTAATGCTTGCCACCTGAATCAAGGCACGGAACATTGGTTTCTATAACTGCCATGAATTTGAATCGAGGCCAGTATCTCTAAATTTGAAATAAACTGATACTCTGTCTTGAAGGAAGATACAGGCCACTTATGTTATGGAAGTTATTTAGAAAATTGTATTTCAGTTTAATTTTTTAGCCATATATATATCTGTAAACACACACGTATTTTTCAAATTGTTCAGCTCCTCAGCACTGTAGCCAGTAGTGGTTCTTGCTGTTAGAGGTTCACACAAGAGAACTAAGAAATGCCTGAAGCCATTTATTATCCACTTTCAGCCAGGAGTTAGCTGTGAGTTTGCACCAGGTTCCAGGTTTGGCGTCTCTCCTCTTACCACAGAGGAGCTGCTCACTTCATCAGAAAGTCATTATCCCTCTTGGATGTCACTATGGTTCAAAGTATTACAGTATTGCTTTAGGAATTTAGGTTTTAACCCAGCCACCCCTGCTGCGGTAAAACCTTACAGCCACCAGATGCAAAATCCATTCACATGCCTAGGACAATAAAAACGATGATGATGACAATAATTCATATTTTGCATTTGCAAAAACATCTTTCATCTGAAGAGCTTTTGTAAACAGAACAGGCATCTTGAGAATGCTTTATAGAAAGCGATCTCTGAGTCCAGAATGGAAATGAATCCACCTCTGTGGTGAAATGTGGCAGCCCTTTAATTATTTTTAATGGGGTACATATTAAGCACAGTTGTATCTCTATGCAGTACATGTTTTGATGAGAAACTATATCAATTATATATTACATTAAAGTTTTCAGACATTTTTATTCTTACTGAAAAATAGCATGTTTTTTTTTTATTAGAAAAGTACTCAGAACATTGAATATTTAAAAATAAATCTAGTTGAGATTTTTTTCTCAAATCATAAAGATTTCCCATAAGGTATCACGGAAAGGTTTCTCAGGTGTGTTTAGAGCAGCACACACCTTTCCTCGCCATTTTCACTGGGGTGGTAGTAAGAGCTTCAGCAGCATGTTGTCTTGATGGGCACAACCAAAGCACACTTCACTTTTAATTGCACAAGCACAGGTAATCCCAGACCAGTTTCTCTTCTGTTTTCACTTTTTTCCTAGCTGATCTCAGCCATTCCTAGGGTGTCAAGTAGCAGACTATGCCCATGGCCCATTGCACTCACCTCCATTTCTATATTATTTTCCTAACTTTCTCCTCTCTTGAGGTATCAGCTCAGCATCTCACATTCCAAAATAGGATACCCCTTAAAATGATGCCTCTGTTATGTACTCCTTAGATAATCAACATCTCACCTCAGACATTTACTTCTGTTATATATGCTCAATACTTGGAAGTATTTAAGATAACCTCCTCCTTCTCAAATCCAATTAGTTCCTAAATTCTATACACTTACCTTCTGCATGGTCCCTTGCATCTGTCCACTACATTATATGCACTGGTCAATGGGCATTTTACTGCTAATGGTAGGATAAAGGGGGAAAAGGAAAGTGAAAGCAAAGTCACTCAATTTCCCACCTGCTAGTATTACTCAGATGGAGGCAGAGCTGAACTCTTGGCTAAAATAAAGCTTTGGGTAACTTGCAGCTTTCATTTATTGTTCCATAGTGGCGGGAATAATTTAAAAGTTTGAGGCTGTACCAGAAATGATATGTGGTTTGGCTATTTGTAGTAGTTTGCAGAATAGTATGTAATTATAAGTTATCTTAAGTGAAGATTAGAGGACAATTGCATTTTTAGGTGTAATTAAAGATGAAAAACAAATTTCAACCTACAGAAACATAGATATTTGAATAGCATTTTGCTATTACACAAAGATATTGAAGAAGATTTTCATTGTCCTTAACTAGTGATTGTAATGAATATATTCTCCATGAAAGACAAAGACAAATTCCTCAAGTTCTGTCTTTGTTGGAATATTTTGTAGAGTTTACAAACTTGGAAAATTATTCTTTGTGAAATGTTTTACTTTTCTTTCTTTCTTTCTTTTTTAAGAAAAATCAGTCAGTTGTGTCTGACTCTTTGCAACCCCATGGACTGTACAGTCCATGGAATTCTCCAGGCCAGAATACTGGAGTGGGTGGCTGTTCCCTTCTCCAGGGGATCTTCCCAACCCAGGGATCAAACCCAAGTCTCCCAGATTGGAGGTGGATTTTTTATACCAACTGAGCCATCAGGGAAGCCTGAGAATACTGGAGTGGGTAACCTATCCCTTCTCCAGGGAATCTTCCCCACCCAGGAATCGAACCTGGGTCTCTTCCATTGCAGGCGGATTCTTTACCAGCACTCCTTATTCCACAAAATACTGTGTGTGTATACACCTTGTATCAATGGAATGATTTATTCACATGACCTGTTTACATTCCCAATATTCAGGGGGTAGGTCACTCACATATTAAATCATTCATTTTTGAGATGAACACTTTTATCTGGAATTGTACACTTTTTACTTAATTTAATTCTTTCAACAGTAATCTTGAATGTAAAAGTTCCCTTTATAAATGAAAAAGTAACATACACCAGTACTCATGCCAAAAGTTCTTGCCAGACACTATAAATTCAAGTCTTTGGCCAAAACTGTATGGTCCATTTTGGGTTTCCTTTTCCAATAATGGCTATAAATTAATGATATTGTGCTATATTTATGTAATTTATCAAAGCTTATTAGATAAGATAGAATTATTAAGTATAGTGCAGGAAAACTCATTCAGAAAAAGAAATGAATCCAATATGGTTTAAAATGCAGCCTGACTAGATTCAGTATATGTAACACATTCTATGTTGTCCTGTGTTCTGAAAATAAGCTGAGTATTGTTTAAATGTAAACCTGACCTGGATTGTAATGGCTCTTTCTCAGTTTTATTTGGGTTTAACCCCTGCTGTATTCTAGAATTTTATATAGAGTTAGAAGCCAAGTGAGGATTCTTCCTCGTACAGCTCTTCAGAGGTCTTCCACTGAGTGGCTGATATACTTATTAAATCTTGCCACTTTTTAGTGCTTATTTAAGGTGAAAATGCTCAAAAAGAGTTAAGTAAATATAAAAAAGGAAAGAGATGAAGGATAACAGAGCTTTGGTGCTCTTTTAACAACATTTTGTCTTCATCAGTCTTTGAATTTGTGGCATGTAAATTGAATGGCTACCTGAATACTATGTTTCAATTCTCTTTAATTGTGCTGTATTTGAATGGAAATGATTTTCAAGCAGTTTTTAAATTTTCTTCTAATATTTACAAAATTTAATCTACCAACATTATCAGCAAGTTTGGTAACAGTGAGATAACTGGAATACTGTTGTGTTTGCAAATATTTTTTAGAGATGGGAACTGCTTCAAAAAAAAAAAAAAACACAAAAAACACCAACAACAATGGGACCAAAATAATGTCTTTATTGTTCATTCTTAACAGACGCTCTATTTTCTTTTGTAGGGTGGAAATGGTTGACGTTAATTATCCTTAGTCACGTGAATATTCTGTGAATTTTTGCCGTGCCTTTTAAAAGAGTTTCTGAGGAATGGCCACCAAGTCTGTGGTCCCAATGTAGTCATTCCTGTGTTCTAAAAATGCAGTATCTGACTTAATTCTTAAGACTGATTGCATCAAGGGAGGTTTTCTGACTTGACATCTACCTTGCCAACCAATTAAGTCCTGGATGTCATTTGCATAAAGATGTAAAGAATATGAGAGCCAAATTGTCTACTTTCTCATAAAGGGAGTCCTTTAAATTATGATAATAATTATTACTTGATATTTATGAGGGCTATCTGGGAATGACATGCCAGAATACTGTCTCAGCAAAATATGCTTATAATCAGACTTAGATAAACAAGCAGATAATATATATTGATAAAGAAAATGGGGAACAAAGAAAGGAATCCTATAGATGGGCATGGGAGCAGTGGTTTTTATATATGCTAGTGTCTCCTTTTCACCTAGGTCAGGGAGGGCTTCAGTGATCTGTCTTGGAGGAGAGAAGTACAGCTACAGAGTCCAGAGGCTACTGAACATTTTAGAAAAGGCAGAAATCTACAGTACATAAGAAATATACGGATTACACAGGAGGGAATCTTCAGTAATTAAAAGTCTACTGTGTTGATGTTAGGCTGTTCCTATACAAATTGGAACTTTCAGTATTTCAAGAATTAATATTGATGCTTTTTTTTTTTTTTTTTTTTTTTTTTTGTGAAGTGTTTCTCTAATGCCCAAAATGTTATGTTATGTTTAGTAAGAGAATTGAGTCTCTTTTGGAGTTCTCCCTGTTGACTTTCTGGGGAAAATATCTTTTTTTCATGTATGTCAGCTAGGGATTATGTTTGAAGAACAAACAAGACACACACAAAAATCAGCTAATTCCTAAGAAAGGACACATCATGGAGAGGAAAAGAAGGCATAAGAAAAGCTCTTGGGTTTATAGGAGGGCAGACAGTTGACTTCTGTGAGCATTTCACAAGGATCTTTAGGATTCAGATTCTGACCATGGACGGCAACTGGATTCTCCATAATGCACAGAAATAGCTTAGAAGAAGCTATAAAGTTCTTTCACGTCATGGGTTGGTGAGCGAGGATGGATTTACACGATTGAGGATATAAATGGCTTTGAGGGAGTCGTTAGTCATAAGGTCCACAGTTCTTCGTCATTGACGTGGCTTTCCCTCGTCTTTCAGACAGACAGCGTAAGGCAGTGAGGACACGGAGCTGCCGCCAGTGTCGCAGGGGCTCTGGGGGCCACATGACCGCCCCTGGGAGGGCTCTGAGCTCCGTGCAGGAGGGCACTGCCTCCCGGGCAGTCTGTATGCCGCTGTGTTTTGGATAGTTGCAGCATTAAAAAAATTATGGCTGGAGCATTTGCTATCCTCTGCCCTTACTCATTTGTATGATTTAGAGAAGGGACTATGACCAACAAGTTTTTTTTCTTTTCCCCAATTATGAATATATATATACACACACACACACGCACACACATATATGTAACCTGTGTTTTGAGACCAAGATGGAAATGTTCTCAGGCCATTTATTATGGTTCAGCCTTAAAAGACACATTCTAATAAGGAGAGAGGAAAAAAGTGTATTTTCTTCAACTTAAAATATTTTGGATGGGCCACTGCCTTCCTAAGCATCGCGGATATTTGACCCACTCTGAGAAGATTTGGGAGCGGCAGATTTGGCCAAAGGGCAAAGTGTGGAGAGGAGAAAGGGAAGCCTCTGTGCGCCGTGGTTCATGTGTGTTGATGTCAGTGGGAAGGGTGAGGCTTTCGGTTCCATGACTCTATGTCAAGTATATTTTTAAAATGTGACCTAAACCTAAAGGCAATGTTTGCACCAAAGACTTTTCCATGAAAAAATTTTAAGTTATTTTTAATACCTTACTGGGCTTTTTAAATAGCAGCACAAGCTGTGAAAATTAGTTTTGAAGGTTGGTGGCAGTTTAAGAAAGTTAGTAACATTGCCTAAGCTTCAGGCAGAGCAGTGCTCTAGCTTTGATGGAGCTGGGCTGTGGGAATGCAGGTTTTTTTTTGCTTAGGGTGGATATGATTTTACTTTATTTTTTTAAGGTGGAGAAATGAATGGGGCATGCATTCATGTTTTTCACCTAGGCCAAATGGAAGACTTTTGCAGTGATGTAACCCATTAGGTTGGAGAAGCTTTTCTGTGGCGCTGCCCCGCGGTGCCGAGAGTAAGTTATGAATGCTGCACTGTTTCAGTGCAGAGGGCCTTGCCGGGAAGAGAGCGGTGTGCCTGGGCCCCAGCTATTGAGAAGATGCCAGTCAGGGATGAAAACGTCTTTCATGAAACTATAGCTAACTTCCCTGTGACACATTACCATAAAGCAGAGAGTATTTTTAAAACCAATAGTGTGAAAATAAGCACAATACCTTATAAAAGTCAGAAGGCTTTATTTTAAAGTAGGCATGTTGAGTGACTAAAAATATACAGGTTTGTGTCAGAATTCTTTTCACTGAATTGGTCTGAGCAGTTTTCCTCCTCTCTCCCTCTCTCGTCCGCAGCTCTGATTTCTTTTGCCTTTTGGTTACAAGTACAAAAGATGTCTTCTGAGACAAATGCTGGTGTGTGACATCAGGACGATGGAATGCTCAGCCCAGTCCAGCATGTTTAAAAGCATCAGCTGCTTGAAAAAAAAAAGTTACATTTTTCAGGATGGATTCAAAAAAATTAAGATGATCCCTGAGAGGGGGGCGTTAGGTGTAGACTTTTATAGTAGTTCTTTGTTATTATTTCCAGTGATCAGAGACATACTAAAATTGGAATCAGATTTTGAATGTTAGTTGTATAGTGTTTTCCTCAAACAGTAGATGTTCTGTGGTCTTTATAGAACAAATGACAGTAACAGCAATAAGATAGCAAAGTTGTCAATTCTGTAAAAATTGTGCAGACTTAAAATTTACAACTTTAAGTACTGAATTTTTACATTGACTTTAAACTATACATTTTTACGAATTTATAAGACTAGTTACTAAATAATTGTATGTCAAAATAATTTTAATTTCTGACTTGACTCAGATTTTGGCACCAAAATTTTTTTTTAATTTATTTTTGCTTTTATTAGGTGTTACCATGACTTAATTTGGAGTGGTTTCATGAAATTTCTAATACTTGGGTAAACTGCATATTAATTAAGAACTAAAAATTTTGTCACAATTCAACATACAAAAGAATCATATTTCTTTTTAAAAAAACTATCAATATTTTTATAGATAAAGTTAATTAGTATTACTATTTTCCATTCTTAGTTTAATAGAAGAAAATGAAAGTTCTGGAAAAATTTTTAACAAGTACAGTTTCAATAAAATATATCAAAATGTAAGATATTCAAATCAGATTGGAGAAATCATTGATTTGGTGGTTTATTGCCTCTTTATTTAAGAATTATAAATCTCTAAACGTTGCAACCCTCTGTTAAATTATAGCTTAAGTTACTAATCTTGTTAAAAGGGTAAACTGAGTCACATTAAAACTTTTCAAGAGTTGGTTTGAGCATTAATCGATCTGAATCTGGTAGCCCCAAACTGAAGGTGGTTAGAAGGGCTCCACTGACAGGAGCTGAGAGCAATATTTTTGTAGATTAGACACTGAAACAAAGCAAAAAAATGATCTGATGGCTGTAGCTTAAGCTGGTGCCTTATTTGGGGAAGCCCAGTTGGCTGTTTGTGATTGGTTGTTTTTATGTTTCACTTTTGATTCTAGCGCATGACTGACTTAGGTTTTGCTTGCTTAGTAGCTACCAAGGCAGTAGAGCACCCTGGTCTAATGGCCTCCTTATTTAATTAAAACCGAGGAAGGAGATGATTGAGGCATGTAAGCTGAGTAGGAAGAGGGCAGTGAGTGTCCTGACTCTGGCCTTTGCAAAGTGTGTGAGCTTCCTGAGCAAGAAGAGAGATTGTAGGTGGAGAGAGTTTGCTCACTTAACTCGACCTTGAAGTCTCAGAGTTGACTGAGGCTGGCAAAAGGCAGCTTTTGTCTACTTTTTGTAAGCTCTTTCTGGAAATTGAACTTTTAGAAATGACAAAGTGATGGGTCTAGAGAGACCTTTCACTTGATACTTCCCTTCAAGTTATCTTGGCCATAGCTTCATGCTTGCCAATGGCTTTTCCTTGGGACCATCATTGCTGCCTTAATTTAGAGAATAGGGGGACGTTTATGCTTACAGAAGATAAGGCAAATAGCTTTGATATACTTCTGGATAAGTTTTCCAATTGAACGATGGGTTGAAGACCTTTATTCCTCAATAGTTGCTGGCTCTCTGACTTTCCTTCTAATATATTTTTCTATGAATTAATTTCTCTACAATGAGTATGTGCTTGCATTTTTTTTGTAGGTACATTATAAAGCATTTGGGGATTTTACAATGTTTGTAACACTTGGAATACTTTAGGAATTACAGAAAAAAATTCCTAGTGGAACATTTGACATAGTTAATCTAGTGATAGCCAAAAAAAAAGATTCTTTTTATTCTATAAGACTGTGTTTTTCTACATGCTCGTAGCAGACCTCTGTCAACAAAAAGACTCAATAGGACTGTTTTCTTTAATCTTTCATATTCTCAGTTAAAAAATTTAGAGGTAATTCCTTTGGCTTGTTGTCAGTAGTATAGAAGCAAACACATCCCACTTTGGCAGTGGTAGATATAGTAACGAATAGCAATCTGAGTACTCTATAAACATGTTCAGGATTCAGGCTTTTGACTAGTCTGTTATTGCATGGAAAGAATGAGAAAATCTTACATTTGTATAATGTCTTTCTTACTGGGACCCTGAAGGTTGAACTTTGTCTTTTACCACTAATGAGGTGTGAAGTGTTAGTCTCTCAGTCGTCCTTGACTGTTTGTGACCCCATGTACTATAACCTGCCAGGCTTCACTGTCCGTGGTATTTTCCAGGCAAGAATACTGGAGTGGGTAACTATTCCCTTCTTGAAGGAGTCTTCCCAACCTGGGGATTGAACCCCGGTCTCCTGCATTACAGGCAGATTCTTTACCATCTGAGCCACCAGGGAAGCCCAGGTGGTGCTTAGTGGTAAAGAACCCAACTGCCACTGCAGGAATCATAAGAGACACAAGTTCGATCCCTGGGTTGGGAAAATACTTGGGTTCTCCAAGTATTCTTGCTTGGAGAATCCCATGGGCAGAGGAGCCTGATGGGTTATAGTCCATGGAGTTGCAAAGAGTTAGACACGACTTAAGGGATTTAGCACATGCTAATGGGGTATGTCATCTTTGGGGGTGTCAGCAACCATAGCAGCACCACCAATAACTAACCTGTCTCTTTGGTTATCTTCATTGTTATACCACTGATGTCACTTGACTTATAATCTCTGAAACTTTTCTAGGGTTTACTTAATCTCTGAAACCTAATTTGTACCATTCAAGATCTTTCCATTTATATTTTTCTCGGGTTTATTTTTTCTATATATCCAATTGTGAAACCCATGACCCAACTCCTATAGAATTCTTTTGCATCATTCTATAATCATTCAGCATGTGTTTATGTGATTATTGATTATAACTATATAACTACTATATAACTATATTATCATCTATATAACTGCTACTGGGAAGGGTGCTAGAAATCACAGATGAACTACTCATGGCACTTGCCGTCTAGGATCTCCCAGTTTGATTGTGGGGAGGGGAAAGTGTGGAGACTGACAAATGTGCAAATAATAGTTTCAGCTAGCATGATGTATGCTGTGGAAGTGGGCAGGTACAGGATGTTGTGGTGCCATAGAACTGGGACAAAAGACCCATTTTAGAGGCTCAGGAATGACTGTCAGAAGCATAGGAGCCCTTTAAATCTTGGAGGATGAGAAAGAACTATGCAGATAGATAAAGTGGAAAAGGATGTTCTGTACACATAGGGAAATCTATATAGGCTGTTGTGATTGGACACAGTCATATGACAGGAAACAAGACTGGAAAGCTATAGTTTGGGAAATTATTAGAACTTGTATATTGTTCAGTGGGTTTTGAGCTTTTATATTATACTTCCTGTCACAATGCCTGTGAATTGAATTAAACTGTAAGAGCTATGGAGGATTAGCTTGGGAGTGAGCTGGTTAGATTGGAATTTTAGAAGGCTAACTCTGGTGGTGACGTGGAAGAGAGGAGAGAGAGGTGAGATGAGAGGAAGGAGATGCCAGTGTGAGGTTTTGCTGTCTTCCAAGCAAGAGATATCACCCTGATCTAAGGCAGTATGAGTAAGGATGAGCTTGAAAAAATGTAGGAGGCAAGTTCTGCGGAAATTAATAATCAAATGGATGTGAGGGATAACGGAGAAAGAGTCATGAGGAGCAAAGATTTCTCACTCAGTGGATTGTGTTTTTATTCTCTGAAATAGGGAATGTAGGAATAGGAGCAGATTTGTGCCAGGATATAGTGAGTCCAGTTTGGGATGTCTGAGGCTGAGAACTTCCATTAAAAAGTGAGATGGCAGAAATGCAAATATTTGCAGTCTAATCCAGAATTTTGAAAACAGTTGAATGTATTTGGTAAGTGTATGCTTGTTGAATGATTGAATGGATGTGTACATTAGCTGTCTATTCATTACATTTTAATTTTCTTCCAGTTTTATTGAGATATAATTGACATATCAGTTCAGTTCAGTTCAGTTCAGTTGCTCAGTCGTGTCTGACTCTTTGTGACCACATGAATCGCAGCACACCAGGCCTCCCTGTCCATCACCAACTCCTGGAGTTCACTCAGACTCATGTCCATCAAGTCAGTGATGCCATCCAGCCATCTCATCCTCTGTCGTCCCCTTCTCCTCCTGCCCCCAATCCCTCCCAGCATCAGAGTCTTTTCCAATGAGTCAACTCTTCGCATGAGGTGGCCAAAGTACTGGAGTTTCAGCTTTAGCATCATTCCTTCCAAAGAACACCCAGGGCTGATCTCCTTCAGAATGGACTGGTTGGATCTCCTTGCAGTCCAAGGGACTCGCAAGAGTCTCCTCCAACACCACAGTTCAAAAGCATCAATTCTTCGGTGCTCAGCCTTCTTCACAGTCCAATTCTCACATCCATACATGACCACAGGAAAAACCATAGCCTTGACTAGACGGACCTTTGTTGGCAAACTAATGTCTCTACTTTTCAATATAGCACTGTATAAATTTAAGGTGTATGGCATAATGTTTTGACATATATATATCATGAAATAATTATCACAATAAGTTTAGTGAACACCCATCATCTCATATAGGACTTCCCTGATATCTCAGTTGGTCAAGAATCCGCCTGCAATGCAGGAGAACCTGGTTTGATTCCTAGGTTGGGAAGATCCCCTGGAGAAGGGATAGACTACTCACTCCAGTATTCTTGGGCTTCCCTTGTGGCTCAGCTGGTAAAGAATCCACCTGCAATGTGGGAGACCAGGGTTTGATCCCTGGGTTGGGAAGATCCCCTGGAGAAGGGAAAGGCTACCGGCATCAGTATTCTTGCCTAGAGAATTCCATGGACTGTATAGTCCATGGAGTCCCAAAGAGTTGGACACAGCTGAACAACTTTCACTTCACATCATCTCATATACATTAAAAAAAATAGAAAAAATATTTCCCTTGTAAATAAAACTGTTTGAACTTAGAATTCTCTTTACAACTTTCATGTATGATGTGCAGCAGTGTTAATTATACTTATTATATTGTATGTTACATCTCTAGTACTTAATCTTATAACTGGAAGTCTGTACCTTTCAACCATCTTCATCCAGTTTCCTCTCTCCTACCCCCCACTTCTGGTGACCACAAATTTGATCTCTTTTCTATGAGTTTTTTTGCTGGTTTTTGAAGTATAATTGACCTATAACACTATGTTAGTTCCTGTTACGCAACATAGTAATTTGATATTTCTGTACATTTCAAAATGATCGAGGGTAAGTCTAGCTACAGTCTTTTAGCATACAAATATATTTCATAGGTATTGACTATATTCCCTACACTGTACATTTCATACCTGTGACGTATTTTGCACCCAAAGTTTGTACTTGTAATCTCCCTTGCCTATTTCTTTTTTCCATCCACCCTCCTACCCTCTGACAACCACCTGTTAGTTCTCAGTATCTGTAACTCTGTTCTGTTTTGTCATGTTTAATCATTAGGATTATTACATTTTAAGGAACTATTATTGACTTGCTGTAATTATTTTAAAACCACACAATACAATAGGAAGAATTCTAGTAATTATGAAAGAATAAGTAGCAGAAACATTTATTTTTGTTGCATAAAAATTTCCAGATGGGTTAATGTGACTATACATAATCTTACAATTTATTAGTTTGAGTGCTGCCATTTCCCCCTTCCCTGATAGCTCATTTTTGGAATTTCTTAATAATGGAAGGCTCCTAGTGGGTAAATTCAGTAGATAGAGGAATAAACTGGAAGATAAATAACCAATGAAAACTTGAAAACTAAGAGTGAGTATAGTTTTAAAAAGCTAATGGAGGATTAACACATTTGGATTCAGGGTTTGTTCTTGATGAAATTGATTACTGTAGGCTTGTTGGGATCAGTGAGGTAAGTGCAGGATGATTTTAATGGCCCTATAGAGGTATATTTGTGATAAGGAAAGGTTTTCTTGATATTCCCTCTGGAAAACTAACCTGGGTTAATGGGCTGCAGTTCTAGAAGAAACAAGTCCCATGTAATCTGGACATGATGGGTAATATCCTCTTCTAAAGCTACCTTAGAAGTCTTCACTCTGAAGAATCAAGACTCTTAGATTGAGGAATACCTGGCCCTTTGGTTTCTAGCTTTCTGTCCATCTGCAATCGTTTCTCAAACACTTCTAGTAGCATCTTCCTGTGAGATTGTATAACGTACTGGCTTATATCCTTGTAAGCACAGCGGAGACTGAATGTAGGTAGAATTCTTCGCCACTGCCCCTCTGAAGCTATTAAAATAACACACATTATTCATTTAATGACTGCTGCTGCTGCTAATTTGCATCAGTCGTGTCCGACTCTGTGTGACCCCATAGACGGCAGCCCATCAGGCTCCCCCGTCCCTGGGATTCTCCAGGCAAGAACACTGGAGTGGGTTGCCACTTCCTTCTCTAATGCATGGAAGTGAAACATGAAAGTGAAGTCGCTCAGTCATGTCTGACTCTTCACGACCCCATGGACTGTAGCCTACCAGGCTCCTCCGTCCATTATATTTTCCAGGTAAGAGTACTAGATGACAAAAATTTCAATGCTATTTTCCATCTCTTAATTTGTATCATTCAGAGCATATCCCATGACTAATTCAAAACAATCTTATTGGATTATAATTGCTATCCCCTGTATTCAGCATTAAAGAATATCATTCAGAGTTGGTCACAAAATACTATCACATTCCTCTTTAGGCTCTCAGTAAGGAATTTATTGCCCTTCTAATTTGACTATGTCTTGCACAGAATCTGCCACTCGGCTTAGCTAGCTTGGAAGTCTGGTGGCAGCACTCAGAGAGCAGATCCATCTCTCTCAGGTGGATTCACATTAACCACATCCATGAGGCCAATAAACCAGAACGCCAGATTATTCATTTACAGTGAGAAATACAATCACACAGATGGAATGCTTGTCTTAGCAAGACCCTAACATTCTTTTCCTGCATGGAAAGCAGACATTCAGAAGCCCCTAGTGAGCCTGGAATCAGAATAGGGGAGTAAGATGAATCACAGTAATAGTTCTGTGATACTTACTGACTGTTGCATGCATGCTGAGTTGGCCTCAGTCATAAATCTGGCTCTTTGTGACCCCATAAACTATAGCCCACTTGGCTTCTCTGTCCATGGGATTCTCCAGGCAAGAATACTGGAGTGGGTTGCCATGCCCTTCTCCAGGGATCTCCCTGACTGAGGGATCGAACCTATGTCTCTTATGTCTCCTGCTTTGGCAGGTGGGTTCTTTACCACTAGTGCCACATGGGAAGCCCGCTTACTGATGGTAGGTTAGTCAATAGTTCATTGAGGCTGCTTTTCCATATACAGTGCCTAGAAGGGGACATCTGGCATTTGTCTCCATGGCTGTCATTATCCACAGTACTCTCTGTGGGTAAGTCATCCCTTTCTCAGTGTCATGTTCTTTTTCTTAAGTCATCAAGTAATATTCACATCATGATGTGACAGAAATTCATTCTGTTGACTTTTTTGTTCTATGGTTTACTGTTA
Source organism: Bubalus bubalis (assembly GCF_019923935.1). Lineage (NCBI taxonomy): Eukaryota > Metazoa > Chordata > Mammalia > Artiodactyla > Bovidae > Bubalus > Bubalus bubalis. The sequence continues at coordinate 27,054,082 of NC_059176.1, read as the reverse complement.
TGGTAGAAATTTCATAGATCAGTTTATTTTCTGTATGGAGGATGCCACTGGTTAGGTACAAGTAGTATCTAGAACTGAGGTAGTGGGAGATGACCGGCAAAGGCCAACTCACTAGCTCCTTCTGGACTTGGAACCATGCCTGTCTGAGAGCCTGCCTTGAGGCTGTCAGCAGGTAAGTTGCTATAGTTATTGTTGTTCTAGGAGTAAGCAGGGAGCCAGGGAGCGCCATGAACTTGTATTCTGAGCCCAGTATTAAGGTGAATGCTATTTTATACCTTTACATGAAGGGAATAAACATTAATGAATTATCTTTATTAAAAATTATATGAAATATATATAGTATCATTAAATTCAGAATGAATGTGAAAGTGAAAGTCACTCAGTCGTGTCCAACTCTTTGTGACCCCAGGTATTCCCTAGGCCAGAATACTGGAGTGGGTAGCCTTTCCCTTCTCTAAGCCATCTTCCCAATCGAGGGATAGAAACCAGGTCTCCCGCATTGCAGGTGGATTCTTTACCAGCTGAGCCACAAGGGAACCCCGAATGAAAGGAATTAGTCATGAATGAGAGGAATTATTCAAAGATGACTCCAGAGTTTGCATAACGAGAAGAATAGTGCTATCAGTTAATCAAAAGAGGTAGACTGAGACATGGGATTAGTTTGGTAAAGAAACGGAATGATTCTCTTGGTGCTGTTCTGAGTATAAATTGTGTGAGAGGGCACGATTGCAGATATAGATTTGTGAGTGACCAATTTTGGAGCTTGGAGAGTAGGAAGAACAAAGGGACTTTAAAAAATAAACATTCATGAAGGTAGTTAAAGAAAAGGGTCAGGTAATGCAAGGAGGATAAGAAATTCTAAAAGGAAAATATAATCAAATACAATCAAATTCCTTGCTTTGTGTAGTATCAGGAGATCAAGGAGGTGAGAAATTGAAGAGAAAATCATAAGCAAATACACGAAAGTGAAAGAAGATTTTGGACCTAAAAATGGCCACTGAATTTGATAACAATATCATATATGACAAAACACCCATTTACTAGCCACTTTTTATTAGTTCAACTATGGGTTATTCTCCATTTGACAGGCAGACGCTGGACTTCACTGGCAGATTGTGGCCTTTATTTCCTTCTGTATTTTAATCATTCTCTCCAGTTAATTTTCCAAGAACTTGATGTAAATTTTGCATAAGGATGAAGTTAGTATTACAAAAAAAAAAGGCATTAGAAAATTAAAATATTGTTACCTTTTTGAAGAGTGATGTATCTTCATGGCTTCATAGATAGAGTCAAATTTTGATTAATAAAATGGTGGCATGAGAATCTATCCAGTTTTTCTGTCATTATCAGATATGCTGTTTAATTAAACACTTTTGTTTATATACAAACAGGATCTTAGCTTATCACAGTCCAGAAGGAATATGAGAGGAGGATTTTTTGTCAAATTAATTACCTTCAGCCCCAGGGAGAGGGAACCAGAAAGTTTGTGAAGATATCCTTCTTTGAATTTTCCAAGTTAAAGTGGTGATAGAGAGGCTGGGTGCTCTCTGGGGGAGAGAGGATAAGGAGGTATGGATGATGGACTGGGATACCTCATTATTTTGTTTGAAATACATTATTATGGATATCACAGATATCCAAGTACTGGTATTTGTGCTTAAATGTAAATACTGGTGGAATGCTTTGGTATTTCACTCTTTTGTTACAACAGATACTTGTAGACTGACTCCCAAGATACTACATTAATATCCTGTTAACAAAGAGTTGTGGCTTCCCTCGTGGCTCACATGAGAAAGAATTTGCCTACAATACAGAAGACCCTGCCCTGGTTCAATCCCTGCATCAGGAAGTTCCCCTGGAGAAGGGAATGGCTACCCGACTCCTATATTCTTGCCTGAAGAATTCCATGGACAAAGGATCCTGGTGGGCTAGAGTCCATGGGTTGCAAAGAGTCCGACTGAGTGACTGACACTTTCATCCACACTAACAAAGAGTTAAGATTGGTTAATACTACTCATATCTCTCCCTCAGCAAAAGAAAAAAAAAAAAATAGTACATCAAGCTACAATAACTAAATATACTAAGCTCTTCTGAGTTACAGATTAGAGCACAAAATTGTTTTCCATCTGGAAAAATTTAAATGAATAACAATGATTTACATAGAAAGAAACTAATCTTTGATGAAGTTTGCAAGGTAACTCTTTGTTATTGGGACCCTAAATTTAAAAATTTTTGATAGTCATTCTAACATTTATTTTTAAAAAATTATTTAAGGACTTTGAGTTCCTCAGATCAAGATTCACTACTTGAAACAATCATCATTTGACTAAAGAAGCAAGTAACCCTTGGGAAAATTTTATAGGAAAGAGAAATGACTGTTTTTATAGCAAACTGAAGCAGGGGGCAGCTCAGCACAGTAGAAGGAGTATAGGTTCAAACCCTGTTTCTGATACCAGCTGTGTGATTTGGCCAAAATTATTTAACCCTTCTAAGCCTCAGGTTATATTTGCAAGTTGGAAGTATTACCCATACAGAGCTTTGGTAGACAAAACCAATATGATGTATGTACAATGGCAGACACAGGAGCAGTCAGTATATGATGATTCAGAATAAGGGAATCCTGCAAGTACTAACTCATGGAAAAACCAGCATGACGTAAGAATCAGTCTTTCTGATGGAGATACCAACAAGGAACTTAAATTTTGGGGGTTTTTTTGGCTCTTGTACTCTAAGTTACAGTTCAATCTTCTTTCCTAACTCTGCTTCCTTTTCATACTCATGGTCTAAGTTCACCTTGTATTCAAATGTGACCGTTTTCTAAACTGTTTTTCTTGGCCATCATCTTAATCTCTCCTGGAGTTTCCATGTTTTGTGTATCTCTGTCAACTATCCTCTTTGTGTTAATCATTAACAAACTTACAGTAAAACTCAGTCTCATCCTGTGATCCAAATTCCTCATGCCATTAGATATTTTTGGTGAATACTCATTTTCTCTAAATCAGCCTTTCTAATGCTTTCCTTTTACTGAGGGCTGTTAATAGTTGGTTAACCACCTAGTTATTGGTTGAAGCATCTATCTAGTTACTCAGGCTAGAAACATAAGTCACAGTTGACCGTTCCTTACATGGTATTTCTGCCTTCTACAAGCACTGTGGTCCTAGCTCTGATGTTGGCATGTTTCACCTAGGTAACTGAACAGACTCTTAACGGCCTTTGTTCTTTCCTTGTCATAGCCACTGAAGAAAACACTTTGGCAGTTCATCATAAAGTTACCCCGCCATCCCACTGCTAAGTCTCTACTTAGTCATGTACACATGCGTGTACTTGGAATTGTTTGTGTACCTGTTTTCAAATTCCAAGTACACAAACAATTCCAAGTACACACATGTTCATAGCAGCACTATTTGCAGCAGCCAAAAGGTGGAAACACCCCACATGCCTATCAACACATAAATGGATAGGAAATTTTGATATACACATAATATGGAATATTATTTAGTCATTAAAAGGAATGAAGTAGGGATACATGTATCAACATGGATGAATGTCAGACATGTTGGACTAAGTGAAAAAAGCCAGATACAGACACACATATTTTATGATTCCACGCATATACAGGGTACACTCTAGAGACAGGACACAGATTGATGGTTGTCAGGACTTAGGGCAAGGAGCAACTGCTTAATGGGTACAGGTTTCTCTGTTGGAGTTATATAGATATTTTAAAAAGAGTAAAACTGGTGGTTATATACTCCATTTACTAAATGACATTGTTTACTTTAAAATGATTAATTTTATACTGTATACATTTCATTTCAACTTTAAGAAACCTAACAAACTATCGCTGTCTCCGTCTTGTGTATAGAATGAAGCTCTAGGTTCCCCAGCTTTCTTTATAAGACCCTAAACACCCTGGCTTTCTTTATAAGACCGTATACAACCTTTCTTTATATGACCCTTTACAAAAGTCTTGGAGAAGGAAATGGCAACCCACTCCAGTACTCTTGCCTGGAAAATCCCATGGATGGAGGAGCCTGGTAGGCTACAGTCCATGGGGTCGCGAAGAGTCAGACATGACTGAGCGACTTCACTTTCACTTTTCACTTGCATGCATCGGAGAAGGAAATAGCAACCCACTCCAGTGTTCTTGCCTGGAGAATCTCAGGGACTGGGGAGCCTGGTGGGCTGCTGTCTATGGAGTTGCACAGAGTCGGACATGACTGAAGTGATTTAGCAGCAGAAGCATACAAAAGTCAGTCCTGAATACTCTTTGGAAGAATTGATGCTGAAGCTGAAGCTCCAGTACTTTGACCACCTACTGTGAAGAACTGACTCATTGGAAAGACCCTGATGCTGGGAAAGATCGAAGGCAGGAGGAGAAGGAGACGACAGAGCATTAGATGGTTGGATGGCATCACCAACTCGATGGACATGAGTTTGAGCAAGCTCTGGGAGTTGGTAATGGACTGGGAAGCCTGACGTACTATGGTCCATGGGGTCACAAAGAGTTGGACATGACTGAGCAACTGAACTGAACTGATACAACCTGGCTATAACCTGAAATGTAGGTTATACACCTAAATTTCCTAATCCTATCCCATTACTCCTTCCTCCAAGTCTCTCTCCTTCCCATATAGGAAGAGTTTCTATTCTCTAAACACTTACTGTTTTTTCCCCATTCTCTACTTTAGCTTATGATATTCTATCTCCTTTCTTGGTAAAGCCCAGCTGTATCCTTTGAAGAAGAGCAGAAATTCCAGCTCCTCTACGAAATATCCCGTGCTCGTGCCCTTACTCAGGAGATAGCTATTCTCCTTCCCCCCTTGCTCTCCCAGGTCCTGATCGCAGCCTGTGTCATGCTGCCTCGAGGGTAGCCATGCCCTTCTCTTTCCTCCTTTAGGCTGTGTGCTCCTTCAAGGCTGCCACTTCATACGATTCATGTTTGTGTTCACTGTGTCTCACACCGTGTGAGGAACGCAGTGGGTACTTGATGTTGGCTTTGAAGTTTCATTTTTAATGAGTAATTCTTGCTTCTTCAATTTCAATTATTGTTAACATTTTTTGTCCCTTGGTTTATAATAGGAGCACAGAGAGGAATTAGATGAGGATTATTTACATGTTTTATTTCTTGTCAAACAAAGTTGCATTTTGTAAATGATTAACCATCGTAAGTCTCCATCCTGGAGTGCTTTTATTTCCAGTAATTACAGGTGTACACACACACACATTTTAATATGTATTTTTACTTTATTTAAAAATGGCATTTCTTACCACTTTTTTGAGATGTAATTGACATACAACACTCTATAAGTTCAAAATGTACAGAATAGTGATTTCAGTTACATATGCCATGAAATGATTATCATCGTAAGTTCAGTGAACATCCATTATCTCATTTATATATAACATTAAGGGAATAGAAAAAAAAATCTTTGTAATGAGAACTCTTAGGTTTTACTCTTAACAACTATCATATACAATGTATAGCCATTATGTTAATTATATTAATCATATTGTATATACTCATTTACCTTATAACTGGAAGTCAGTACCTTTTGATTGTCTTCATCTGATGGCCCTTTACTTCATGTCTCACTTCATGGCCCACTTCTGGTGACCACAGATTTAATATCTTTTTCTATAGTTTGTTTTAAGTATAACTGACACACAACACTCTGTTCTGGGTATGTAACACAGTAGTTTGATATTTCTATGTATTTCAAAGTGATCACCGCAATAAGCCTGGTTACCATCTGTCAACATACAATGATATTACATAATTATTGATTATATTCCCCACACTGTACATGTTATACATGTAACTCATTTATTTTATAATTGGAAGTGTGTACATTTTAATCTCCCTCAACTATTATAGATATATTTTAAAAAGTATTTCCTTTGGTATTTTGGAACCAAACAGTTTTAAGTTTCTTACCTTGGTAAAGATTCTCCAAGAATTGCATGTCTGGGGAGAAAAATCTGTTAATGATGTATTTTCCTAGGCCCAGTTAGCTTCACTGTTACTTGGTTGCTTTTTTTCCCCCTTAAACTTGTTTAGGTTGGGTTTCTCTTGCTTGTAGTCAAAAAATAAATTAAAAAACCCTGAATAATGTAACTTGCCTGCATGCTCAGTTGCTCTGTTGTGTCCAACTCTTTGTGACCCAAAAATAGACTGTAGCCCACTAGGCTTCTCTGTCCATGGAATTTCCCAGACAAGAATACTGGAGTGGGTTGCTATTTCCTTCTGCAGGAGATCTTCCCGGCCTAGGGATTGAACCCATGTCTCCTGCATTGACAGTCATATTCTTTACCACTGAGCCACCAGGGAAGCCTATAATGTAACTTCGGTTCAGTTCAGTTCAGTTGCTCAGTTGTGTCCGACTCTTTGTGACCCCGTGGACTGCAGCACGCCAGGCCTCTCTGTCCATCACAAACTCCTGGAGTTTACCCAACTTAGTATGTTACAAATGCTACATTGGCCCTAGGGCTTTGAACAGACTCCGTCCTTGTCCTAAGGTGTTTGCAGTGGGTTTGAGTGAAGCAGATGGGAAAGCCTGCAGTTACTACCTAGTGTACAACTGATGTTTGTACAAAATAACCTAGTATCACAAAGGAGGGGCCCCCTCTCTTTTGGAGGAACAGAGGAGGTGGCATAGGTGCTGTGTTGCAGAGTTGAGTCTTAAAGAATGTGTCAGTGGCATCAGGGTCTAACGGGGCTAGAAAGTGTCAACCACCTCTAACTTAAAACATCTTTACTAGTTACTGAAGTCAGACATGTGTAAACTGATTTGGATCAGTTTGAACTTGTTTGCTACCGAATGTCTAGTAGTGACCTGTTTTAATGACTGTTGCCAAAATGTGATTTACTAGAGAACATTTCAGGCTCAGATGCCAGCTGAATGTGCCGTGTTGTCCAGCTTGTGTTCCTCCATGCTGCGTTATATTTGCTGAAATTAATTCTGTGGGCTAGCTTCTTCCCCAATGATGGTGGATCAACAAGGGTGCCACTGCAAGATGGCGTGTATTTATGTTATTGATGCAGATTTTGTGAGTTGTTAGGCATCTGGTGCAAGTACATGAGTAGAAGTTCGAACTTCAATTAGTTGAGTTTATGAAGCACTGACAGTATAAGGCAATATATGAGGCATGTAGGAAATTACAAAGGAAGCAGGAAATGCAATCTTTGTTCATATTGAGTTTATAATCTAATGGAACAGATATAAATGGAGATACATGATAACAGATAAAATAAACATAAAAACATAGTCGTAACCAGTTACAGATGGATAGAGATATTTGCTCAAGTGCTGTGGGGCTAGGGAAATGATTACAGTGACTGCTGTCTCCTGGGGTAAGTCAGGAATTGTTTTAGTATGGGATGTAAACTTAGGCAAAAAGATTAAGGACAGGAAGGACAGGGATTAGTTGGGGGAAATCATTCTAGGATGTATGAATGAAACTGAATAAAATGAATGAAAACAGAGGAAGTGGGCAGGTTCTTCGTAGATGGCAGTAAGGTTGGCTTGAACATCTGGGGTTTTATAGGATAGAGATTTATTTTGGAAAACCTTATAGTAGTTCAGTTCAGTAACTCAGTTGTGTCTGACTCTTTGTGACCCTATGGACTGCAGCATGCCAGGCTTCCCTGTCCATCACCAACTCCCAAGGCTTGTTCCAACTCATGTCCTTTGAGTCTGTGATGCCATCCAATATCTCATCCTCTGTTGTCCCCTTCTCCTCCTGCCTTCAATCTTTCCCAGTCAGGGTCTTTTCCAAGGAGTCAGTTCTTCACATCAGGTGGCCAAAGTATTGGAGTTTCAGCTTCAGAATCAGTCCTCCCAATGAATATTCAGGACTGATTTCCTTTAGGGGTGACTGGTTGGATCTCCTTGCATCCAAGCGACTCTCAAGAGTCTTCTGCAACACCACAGTTCAAAAGCATCAATTCTTCAGTGCTCAGCTTTCTGTATAATCTGACTCTCACATCCATAGATGACTAGAAAAACCATAGCTTTGACTAGATGGACCTTTGTTGGCCAAGTAATGTTTCTGCTTTTTAATATGCTGTTTAGGTTGGTCATAGTTTTTCTTCCAAGGAGTAAGCATCTTTTAATTTCATGGCTGCAGTCACCATCTTCAGTGATTTTCAAGCCCAAGAAAATAAAGTCTGTCACTGTTTCCATTGTTTCCCCATCTATTTGCCATGAAGTGATAGGACCAGATGCCATCATCTTCGTTTTTTGAATGTTGAGTTTTAAGCCCGCTTTTTCACTCTCCTCTTTCATCAAGAGACTCCTTAGTTCCTCTTCACTTTCTGCCATAAGGGTGGTATCATCTGCATATTTGAGGTTATTGATATTTCTCCCAGCTATCTTGATTCCAGTTTGTGTTTCAGGAGCCCAACATTTTGCATGATGTACTCTGCATAAAAGTTAAATAAGCAGGGTGACAATATACAGCCTTGATGTACTCCTTTCCCAATTTGGAACCAGTTTGTTGTTCCAGTTCAGTTCTAACTGTTGCTTCTTTGTTCCATGTCCAGTTCTAACTGTTGCTTCTTGACCTGCATATAGATTTCTTAGGAGGCAGGTCAGGTGGTCTGATATTCCCTTCTCTTTAAGAATTTTCTGCTATTATAACAAAGAATCCCAAATATCAGTGACTTAATACACTGAAAGCCTATTTCTTATATCAGATCCAATGGGAATATATGTATAAGCATCTCTATTCTGTGTAGTTATTCAGGGTTCCAGGCTCCTTCCAGCTAAAAATTTTAGATCCAAGGAGTCTTCTGGGTTTCGAGAGTATTTCATTCAGTTGGTGAAGGGGATGGGAAATGGAGGAGAGTCAGTGGGTAGTATATGTGGGCCCAGCTTGGCAGGAGCCCTGCATATACCCCACTGACCAGCACTCAGGCGTGTGGCCACAACTCTATGCAGCAGTCTGGGAAGGGTAATTTAGCTGGGTGCCCAGGAAGTAAAAGTCATGAGTTTGTGGAAATACTTAGTGGTCTCTATCATTTTTATGTTGGAATCCTCTGAATCTAGATCATATCCTTATTTTTCGCCTGAGGCTTATTTTGTTCTTTCCAGTTTGCCTGTTCAACTTAGATGACCTGATATCACCTCAGACTCACCATTCCTTCCTTTCCTAGCTTCATTATTCATTATTTTTAATCAACAGTTTCGTCATTCTTTTATTGCTTTCGTGTGATACCCCAGAGTCACTGTTAACCTTTCTCTCCTTTATGTATTTGACAATGTTCCTTCAGAATGCCTGCTCGATGTATTCCTTTTTCCATCTCCTGCACACTCTTGTCAGAGACCTCATGTCCTAACAATTGCGCTGGTATAATAATTTCCTACCTAGTGTTCCACTCTGGATATTACTACTAGATAAATAACCACCTTTGTGTTGTCATATCCTCCTTAGTAATCCCTTTGCCTTCCTTGTGTGTGAAGATGAATCCCACATTCCCAAGTTCTACCTAAAGAATCACTGTTGCACTGCCTCCACCTCCTTTCCAGCCTCATTTCTGACCAGTAAACACAAGAAGGCTGGGCGCATTAGTCTCTCATCAGGAACAGGCTAATTCTTACCCCGGACATAAGAGCTTCCCCCAGAGAACGAGCTCTTCTGCACCTCTTGGAGCAGGCCCCGGCTTATGTTACATATACTCATGAAGCCTTTCGCAAACACGCTGGTCCCTGGTGGTCTGACTTGTCTGTTCCACTCACTGCTGTGAATGTGGAGTCACATACAACCTCATCCTGTTATAAAAATGTTTCATGTGTGTGTCTTTTGTCTCTCCACATTGATTGTTCAGATTCATAAGGAGAGGAATAATGTCATATATTTTGTAATTTCCCACAGGGCCTAATATACAACTAGGCCCAAAGTGATTACTCAACAGCTACTTGCTGAATACAAGTGTTGAATGGAGATGAAGGCACTTAAGTGTGAAGATAATCATTTGGATGGGGGTTTTCATTTGATTCAAGAGGCATTTGGGAGCCAGTTTTGGCTTCATGAAACCAGGAATCAAAAGTTACTCAAAAAAGACGATTCTTAGGATTGTATGTAGGATCCTCTCAAGTTGAAAACAGATGAATGCAAAATGTTAGAGATGGAGTTAAAGAGCCTGCTTTGCTTATGTAAACAGCATAGGGGCCCCTGTTTCCTGTAGGATTGGAGAAGTTGTAAGTCTGAAGCCACAGAAGATTCCTGCTAGGCTTTCTAGTTTTGAAACATAAAAGTAAGTGATAGGACTTACTGAAACCCAGAGAGCAAAGAAGAGAGATGGCTCCCACAAAACCTGACTGTAACACAATACTGGTGGCAACAAACTGGGCCTGAGTGCACGCGTCTCACATGCTAGGAAAGTCATGCTCAAAGCTCTCCAAGCCAGGCTTCAGCAATACGTGAACCGTGAACTTCCAGATGTTCAAGCTGGTTTTAGGAAAGGCAGAGGAACCAGAGACCAAATTGCCAGCATCCACTGGATCATCGAAAAAGCAAGAGAGTTCCAGGAAAACATCGATATCTGCTTTATTGACTATGCCAAAGCCTTTGACTGTGTGGATCACAATAAACTGTGGAAAATTCTGAAAGAAATGAGAATACCAGAGCACCTGACCTGCCTCTTGAGAAATTTGTATGCAGGTCAGGAAGTAACACTTAGAACTGGACATGGAACAACAGACTGGTTCCAAATAGGAAAAGGAGTACGTCAAGGCTGCATATTGTCACCCTGCTTATTTAACTTCTATGCAGAGTACATCATGAGAAACGCTGGGCTGGAAGAAGCACAAGCTGGAATCAAGATTGCCAGGAGAAATATCAATAACCTCAGATATGCATATGACACCACCCTTATGGCAGAAAGTGAAGAGGAACTCAAAAGCCTCTTGATGAAAGTGAAAGTGGAGAGTGAAAAAGTTGGCTTAAAGCTCAACATTCAGAAAACGAAGATCATGGCATCCGGTCCCATCACTTCATGGGAAATAGATGGGGAAACAGTGGAAACAGTGTCAGACTTTATTTTTGGGGACTCCAAAATCACTGCAGATGGTGACTGCAGTCATGAAATTAAAAGACGCTTACTCCTTGGAAGGAAAGTTATGACCAACCTAGATAGCATATTCAAAAGCAGAGACATTACTTTGCCAACAAAGGTCCAACTTGTCAAGGCTATGGTTTTTCCAGTAGTCATGTATGGATGTGAAGAAAGCTGAGCACCGAAGAATTGATGCTTTTAAACTGTGGTGTTGGAGAAGACTCTTGAGAGTCCCTTGGACTGCAAGGAGATCCAACCAGCCCATTCTGAAGGAGACCAGCCCTGGGATTTCTTTGGAAGGAATGATGCTAAAGCTGAAACTCCAGTACTTTGGCCACCTCATGCGAAGAGTTGACTCATTGGAAAAGACTCTGATGCTGGGAGGGATTGGGGGCAGGAGGAGAAGGGGACGACAGAGGATGAGATGGCTGGATGGCATCACTGACTGGTTGGACGTGAGTCTGAGTGAACTCTGGGAGTTGTTGAGGGACAGGGAGGCCTGGCGTGCTGCAATTCATGGGGTTGCAAACAGTCGGACACGACTGAGTGACTGAACTGAACTGAACTGAATGTGTTGATTTAATATGAATTCAGTTTCATTGTAAAAGACATTCTACAAACACTGGCAGGATCATATGTTTAAAAGAGCTCTGATTGAAGAGTTAGGAGACTGACCATCTAGTCCTGACTTTATTTTCACTAAGGTTTGTAATCTTGTGCAAGTCATTGAAGCTTTCTGTGTAATGTAGGTGGGTTATGCATTTCCATGGGATGGAGCCATTGAAAAAAGTTTCCATAGTCAATACATTTTGGAAATGGTATATATGTTTTTCCACATTTTTAGTGAACATTTCAAGCATACAGAACACTTAAAATACTTTTACAGTAGATATCTATACACCTATCACTTAGATGTGACAATGAACATTTTACTGTGCTTATTATATATCTGCCCATTATTTTATACATTCATTATTTTACTATTATTTTCATCTTCTTCTTCTTCTTCCTCTTCCTCTCCCTTCTCCTTGTCCTTCTCTTATTATTATTATTTATAATGATGGTCAAAAGAGAAAGCATATTGGTAATGGACTATAGTTACAGGTGAGTTTATTACTTGTAAAGAATTTGGATTGCTTATATCTGAATCCATGGAGTGATCTTTATACATTTTCTTATATCCTGCATCTAATCTATCTGCTTCATTCTTCATCTATTTTATACTCCACATTCTGTTCATTTCTTTGATTCTGTTTTGAAGGTTCATCCCCAGTGCATTTATTTCTTATCATCCTCACTCCTGCCCTGTGCTAAGCTACTGGGTTCTGCCACTGGCTACCTACCAATGGCTGCCTACCTACCTTTCCCCTATGGTCACTTTTGCTTATTCACAGTTTCTTCCTTGGAGAGAAGTCAGGATTAATCTTTCAAAATAAAAATCAGAATAAGGCACTCGTTTGTTCAAAATGTCGCAGTCACATTAGTGTGACCCAGTAGGCCCTGTATGATTTGCTGCCTGGCTTACAGTTTGATGATATTTCCTACCATCCTTTCTCTCACTTATTCGACTGTGTCCACAGGTTCCTGCTTCAGGGCCTTTGCCCTTGCCTGGAATCATCTTTACCTAGATAAGTTACGATTCCCATGCTAAACTCCTTCAGGTTCCTCTTCTAATCTCACCTTATCATGAGGACTTTTTTGATCACCCAATTCCAGTTGAGCTATTTCAAATCCTAAATGATGCTGTGAAAGTGCTGCACTCTATATGCTAGCAAATTTGGAAAATTCAGCAGTGGCCACAGGACTGGAAAAGGTCAGTTTGCTTTCCAGTCCCAAAGAAGGGCATGTCAAAGAATGTTCAAACTGCTGCGCAATTGCACTCATCTCACACACTAGCAAAGTAATACTCAAAATTCTCCAAGCCAGGCTTCAGCAATACGTGAACTGTGAACTTCCAGATGTTTAAGCTGGATTTAGAAAAGGGAGAGGAACCAGAGATCAAATTGCCAACATCTGCTGGATCATCAAAAAAGCAAGAGAGTTCCAGAAAAACATCTACTTCTGCTTTATTGACTGCGCCAAAGCCTTTGACTATGTAGATCACAACAAACTGTGGAAAATTCTTAAAGATATAGTAATACCAGACTACCTTACCTGCCTCCTGAGAAATCTGTATGTAGGTCAAGAAGCAACAGTTAGAACTGGACATGGAACAACAGACTGGTTCCAAATTGGGAAAGGAGTACGTCAAGGCTGTATATTGTCACCCTGCTTATTTAACTTATATGCAGAGTACATCATGAGAAACGCTGGACTGGAAGAAACACAAGCTGGAATCAGGATTGCCGGGAGAAATATCAATAACCTCAGATATGCAGATGACACCACCCTTATGGCAGAAAGTGAAGAGAAACTAAGGAGCCTCTTGATGAAAGTAAAAGAGGAGAGTGAGAAAGCTGGCTTAAAACTCAACATTCAAAAAACAAAGATCATGGCATCTGGTCCCACCACTTCATGGCAAATAGATGGGGAAACAATGGAAACAGTTACAGACTTTATTTTCTTGGGCTTGAAAATCATGAAGATGGTGATGGCAGCCATGAAATTTAAAAGACACTTGCTTCTTGAAAGAAAAGCTATGACCAACTTAGACAGCATATTAAAAAGCAGAGACATTACTTAGCCAACAAAGGTCTGTCTAGTCAAAGCTATGGTTTTTCCAGTGGTCGTGTATGGATGTGAGAGCTGGACTATAAAGAAAGCTGAGCACTAAAGAATTGATGCTTTTGAACTGTGGTGTTGGAGAAGACCCTTGAGTGTCATTTGGATGCAAGGAGATCCAACCAGTCAATCCTAACGGAAATCAGTCCTGAATATTCATTGGGAGGGCTGATTCTGAAGCTGAAACGCCAATACTTTGGCCACTTGAAGAACTGACTCCTTGGAAAAGACCCTGATGCTAGGAAAGATTGAAGGTGGGAGGAGAAGGGGATGATAGAGGATGAGATGGTTGGACGGCATCACCGACTCGATGGACATGAGTTTGAGCAAGCTCCGGGCGTTGGTTATGGACAGGGAAGCCTGGTGTGCTGCAGTCCATGGGGGTGCAAAGAGTTGGACACGACTGAGTGACTAAACTGAACTGAACTGAATATATATGTTTGTGTGTATGGTAACCCACTCCAGTATTCATGCCTGGAAAATCCCATGGACCGAGGAGCCCGGTGGGCTACAATCCATGGGGTCGCAAAGAGTCGGACATGACTGAGCGACTTCTGTGTGTGTGTGTGTGTGTATATATTATGTATATACACTATATATTATATATATATTAATCTTTCACTAATTTTTCTTTTTATTTTCTTTATTGCATGTATATTTATTTGTTCAGTGTTCAGTTTTTTCTCTCTATAAGGACAGATATGATCACTATCTATTTCATGTGTATAGAGCAATAATTAAACAAATAACATAGAACAAAACAATATAGAACAAAAATTAACACATATATGTTCAATATGTAAATGAACTGAAGATAAATGACATAGACCTAGAGGATATAAAAAACAAATAATGCACACTGCACTGATGTGGTGACTTTCAAAATTGATATGGGTGAACATGCTGAGTTTATAACCTATACTGATGTTGTCTAAAATAGCAGAGTCCCCAGGTATGACATGAGAGTGAGTTTGTAAGATGCTTCTCGAAGTTGTCTCTGGATTTTTCCCATCTGCACTCCTCTGTGAGGTAGAAGATGGTGTGGGACAAGCTTTGATAAAATGTGATAGAAAATCATATGCTGATGAATGTTGTTATGAGTTGATGCTCTAGTCTAGGAATTGAGAAGCACAGTAAAAGGAAGATTAAAATCTGGGAGAAGACCCCCATTTTTTTTGACAATTTGACAACTGACAATTTGAGTTTTAGCTTCCTTAGTATGTTTTTGTTAAGCCAAGCCATTTTGCATTCAGGTATTGACTTTATTGAGCATAGATGCAAGAATTTCCCTGTATTGGCATGTATCATAGCAACTTGGGAATTCAAATAAAAATAATAATTTTATTCATAATATTTGTTTTATTTCTTGCTCAATTTAAGACATCACCATTTCTTTCCTTCCTTTTTTTTTTGTTTTGCTATAAATATATTTCAGTATTAGCCCTTTTAAATCCTTTTCACTTTTCAACCACATCCACAAAATAAATACTTATCAGTTACTAGGAAATTGGAATGTAAGCTCAATTATGTTAAAAACTAATGGGTAGCACTAACACGTAGTAACAGCTTCTTTTGCAGTATTTATTCTCTTGGTGATAAAAAAAATAAGCCCAACAGCCCATTGCTGCAGAAAGAATTTAGCTACAAGTTTATCAATTTGAGCAGGCCAACTGCACAACTAAATGCATGTGAAACTTAACAAATCCCTTGGGGAAGCTGACTGCAAGAATTTTCTAGTCTGTGTCGAGTTACTGAGGTGCGACATGGTGGATTGGACTTAATGCCTTAGGCAAGCACAATCAAATAAGAGACAGTTTAAGATTTTTCTGTGTCCATGAGGGATCCCTGGTAGGTGTCTAAATGAAGCTTTCAGAAAAGAATATAACACCATCATGAGCTTTCTTTCCTGAATATTTTGGTGGGTTATTTTCATTTAGAAGAAATCCAAGTAAGATTACACAGGGTAAGCTTTATAACAGTTGAAAAGATTTACGATTACAATTTATAGGGACATGGGAAAAAACAAAGCATTTCCCCTTAAATTTTAATTTTTAAGGAGAAAATTCAAGAATAGTATATGTAATTTACTGGAATTATTTTGGACTATGTTAAAGCTGACTATTCCACCAATCTCAGAATTTCAGAAGAGTTTAGTGTAAGAGAGTTAATGTAGTAAAATTGTTGAGTGAGTACAGTCTGGAGCCTGATTGATTACCTTGATTCAAATCCCAGTTATACCACCTGTTAATGTGTGACTTAGGGCTGATTCGTTAGCCTCAGTTCTTTAATCTATAAAATGGAAATAATATCATCATTCTTGTGGTTGTGTAAAGATTAATTGAATTAATAAAGTAATGCATTTAGACTGCAGCTTGACATATAGTGCTCTGTAAGTCTTAGCTGTACAACAATGACTATAATAAGTTTTTATTATTTTATAATTTGATCCCTTAGAACATCTAGTGCAGTTTCTCAGGAGTGTGAGTCATGTGGTATTGCATTCTTTTAGCTGCCCAGAACTCAGTGTATGACGATCTATTTGAGAGATAGGTTTGAGAGTTGGATCCCCAGCCCCTGAGAGTGTTGGAAGCCCTATCAAATAAGATTTTCCCACTTATAGGGGAAGCTCACTTTGAACTCATCTGTGTCAAAATAGAACCTTTAAATTTAGAGGAGATGATCAGCAGACTAGTGTTGAGAGGGAGTTGCTCTAGATTTAAAGACAGTGAACGTCTTCTCAAAATTGTTAAAGTGACTGTTCCTTGGACATTACTTGGCTGTTGGGTATTCAGGATTCATAGAGCTTTCCCCTGTTTTTTCAAATATCAGTTTCCATGATAGTCCTAAAGCTTTTTTACAGAAACTTCAGTTCTTTGGACAAGTCCTTTCAATTTTCTCCTGTGACCTTTCTCATGGTACTGACCTATGGCCCCAACAACAGTCTTCAGACAGGAACCCTGCCCCTGACATTTAACCCTCCAGTCTAGACAGCCAGCCTTGGAAGCACACAGTTCCCTTCCTGTGACCTGGTTGACTGGTGCAGGAAGCTATTGACATCGACCTTGGACTTCGCCCAACTCTATTGCTTATCACTGCTCTTACTTCCTCTTGCTCTCTGGATTTCAGGAGCCCTGCTTGTCTCTGACTCTGGACATTGCTTTTTCCCCTTTCTTTCTTCAGCACTTGCCAAATCAAGACTCTCAAAAAAGAGGTGAAGAGACCCTGGTGGAAGCAAAGATTAAGGGGGAAAGGCTGGGTCTAAGGAGGGCACCCACCTGTAATTTATGGTTAGGACTGGGACATTTTGAGGAGGGGAGTGGGGGCCATTAGTAATCACGTTAGGACAGCCTGACATAAACCTTGTTGTCCTGGGCAGACTTGGTCCTTGGCCCACCCTGGGTCTGAGGTTAGGGGAAAGCAATCATTTCCCCATCCTCTTTCCTTTCTTTCCACTCAACAGTAACAGCACCAACTCATCAGTGGATTGGTTATTTTTGTTGTCGTTAAGCAGTTGCTGTGAGGTAATGGAGGAGATGCAAGTGATGTGGGTTTGATCCCTGGGTCAAGAAGATTCCTTAGAGGATGAAATGGCAACCCATTCCAGTATTCTTGCCTGAAAATTCCCGTGGACAGAGGCTCCTGGTGGGCTCCAGTCCATGAGATTGCAAGGAGTTGGACACAACTGAGTGTATGCGCGTGCGCACACCCACACACCCACACCCCCTGCCACACACAGTTGCTGTGTGGAGAGGCAACTGTGGGTTACTGCAGTGCTCATTTAAGAGACTAAGCAATCATGTTAGTAAAGTGGTCTCTAAAAAGTCTGTCAAATGTCAGTCTACAAATGATTCAGAAGTAATTATCATTATTAATTTTCATCAAACACAACCAGAAGTCTTATTTCTCCATTTGGGAGAACAAAATGGGAATTCAGTCCTTTGGACAATTGTTTGGACCCTCCTTATAGACTCTATAAAGTTTCATGATGAGGAATGCTGATAAAGCCTTTAACATTTATAACACAGGACAAGGCTTGGGAACCATGGTTCCCTTTTTCTACAAATGTGGCACAACCTGGAAATTTGAGTTGAAAATAATTAAAACATTTATATTTCTAATATAAACAAATTTATCTGTGCAGGCTTTGGCTCTCCTAATGTTATTTAAGTGGTAGCTTCTACTAGTCATTAACTCTGTAAATACCAGTTCATTGTATAGAACATGAAAGTGTTAGTCACTCAGTTGTGTCTGACTCTTTGCGACATTATGGACTGTAGCCCACCAAGCTCCTCTGTCCATGGGATTTCCCAGGCAAGAATACGGCAGTGGGTTGCCATTTCCTGCTCCAGGAGGTCTTCCCAACTCAGGATTGAACCCGGGTCTCCCATATTGCAGGCAGATTCTTTACTGTCTGAGTCACCAGGGAACATATGGTAAATAAATTCAAATTATACCTTTAAAAAAAATCTGTTATTACCTATTTTCCAACTTTAACCTAAATTTTATAGTCAGTGACAACATAAAATAATAAGAGTATGTCAATGAACATTGTGATAATTTTGAGTAATAATATAAATACATGAAGCTCCTGTTAATAGTTCTTCCTTTTAAGTGTGAATAGTTGGTGCCAGATAATGTGAGAACTGGAACTGATCTTAGAAGTCACCTAGTGGTCACAACCATCCCAGATGCCAAAGAGTGCTATAGGCTTAAATCACTATGTGCCTCACTCTGTAGTCTTGTTCCTCATTTCAAATTTTAGTAAATAGTTATGAAGGGCCCGAAACAGTTATGACATTATATTATATATTTCAATTGTGGAATTCAAAAGTGGTATCATTGTGTTTGGTCAATATGGACTTTTTCAGTAGCAAGTGCCACTACAAATGTTTTCTACTTAAAGTATGAAGATGCTGACCTTTTAACTTGCACTTTGTAGGAATAGAAAAAAAAAAAAAAACTTGCCACAGAAAGACAATTTCATATTCTAGTAGTAGGGTTAGCAAAGTTTTTTGGTAAAGGGACAGAGAGTAAATATTTCTGGTTTTGTGGGCCATATAGTCTTTGTCAAAACTACTCAGCTCTGCTGTTAAGAGTACAAGAGAGGTTTTAGATAATGTATAAAGAATGATGGTGGCTGCGTTCCTTAAAGCTTTATTTACAAAACAGGCAGTGGATGGGTTAAAAACAGGCACTGTGGTAGCACTGGTGATAAAGAACCTGCCTGCCAGTGCTGGAGACCTAAAAGACACAGGTTCTACCCCTGGGTCGGGAAGATCCCCTGGAGGGGGCATGGCAACCCACTCCAGTATTCTTGCCTGGAGAATCCCATGGACAGAGGAGCCTGGCGGGCGACAGTCCACAGGGTTGCAAAGACTCGGACATGACTGAAGTAACTTAGCATGCACGTGTGTGGGCCCTGGTTTGCCAACTTCTCTTCTGTGAGGATAGGTCTCTAAATTTAATATTTGTTGTTGTTTATTTGCTCTGTCGTGTCCGACTCTTTGTGACTCTGCGTAGTGCAGCATCCCAGGCTTCCCTGTCCTGCACTATCTCCTGGAGTTTGCTCAAGCTCATGTCAATTGAGTTGATGATGCCATTCAACCATCTCATCCTCTGTTGGCCCCTTCTCCTCCTACCCTCAATCTTTCCCAGCATAAGGGTCTTTACCAAAGATGAAAGCTGTGAAATTTTAAACTTATTCTAGTTAAGTAATAAATGGAAAACTTTATGGTATTATTTATTGAGGGATTATATGTGATTAGAATGCATGCTTAATTAAAATGATTTCTAATAAGACAGCATAGAAAATAATAGAGGAGCTGGTAAGGGTGATCACTACGGCAGCATTTATAATAGCAATAAGGGGAAACAACCTAAATGTTCATTGATAAAGAACCAGTAGAACAAACTGTGGAAATCTGCACCAGTTAAAAAGAATGAACTACAAATATTTTTACTGACAAGGAAATTTCTCCCCAACACCATTACCTTGAGGGATAAAAAAGGGGGGTTATAGAATGATATATACAATATGACATCATTTATGTGAAGTGAGCAGGTCACAAAAGACTATTGCATATTTTCTGTGGATACAGATGTATGTTTGTAAATTTATGGAAAAAAGCTCTAGGGGAATGCATGCCACTGTGGAAACAACGATTAACTCTTCCTCCGGGAGGGACTGAGTTTAGGGGTGTTAGTCAAAGAAAATGTGAAGCCACACATTTTAAAAAGACATTTGAAAATGACACACAAAGCTGCTAGACATGTACGTTCTGAAACAGTATAAAGACTGAGAATGTGTAATTTTTGAGTTTAAAATTATAGCACATGAAATTTATAGTCTTTATAATTTTGAGGGTTCTATAGGAAATGAATGTTAGGTAAGAATTCTACTTCCAATGAAAAGGGCACGTGATTTATTTATTGTGTAGGCCTTGGTCTACAGAAAATCTTTGAACATTATGAAATTTGAGAAACTCATATATATAACTCTGCAAAGGTAGTCGACTGGCTGCGGTGGCCAGCAATTTATGAGCTGTATGCGTGTATGGCCAGCCTGGCCGCTGGAGTTAACACCCGTGCTGCTGTCACACGCTGACAGGGAAGCTTATTTTGTAACATGATACCTTCTCAAGTGAAATCTGTGAGGATTTGATGCCATGTACCTCAACTTACACAGAACTGTTGTTTTAAAATGTGGCTGTTATAAACAAATATAGTATATGAGTCCAGATATAGAGTGGATGATGTAAAGCAAAAAGATGCTTATTTATGGTTGAGAAAAGGCTGTATTTTCACAGATATTTGTTGCAGACCTACTATAAACTCCTGTATGGAGGAGAAAATGGCAACCCACTCCAGTGTCTTACCTGAAAAATCCCATGGACAGAGTAGCCTGGCAGGCTACAGTCCAAAGGATTGCAGAGTAGTCAGACATGACTGAGTGACTAAGCCCAGCAGAGCATGGGAGAAGTATATAAAAATGTGAATAGTCTCCTTTATGAAAACTACCTCATTGAGAAATAAGAATAAATCAGATAACATCAAAAGATATCATATTTTATTCAATAAAATGCCATCTTGAGAATCCAGTAATATATATGGACGATGCGGGGACCAGCATGGGCTGGAACTGTTGAGAGTCAGCTTCTTAAGACAGTTGAATCTGGTTTTGGGTCTCAGTGTGAAGTATGGACAGATAGGGAGATGGAAAAGGAGAATTTAAGAAGGAGGGAGCCTGTGAGCAACAACAGGGAGGAAGTTTGGGTATCTCTTCTGAAGAGGAACCTGGCGTCCTATTGCTGATTGTGGGGGCACTCATGACCCCAGCGACCGCTGGAGATGGAAGCATCAATAGTAGCATTAATAGTAGCACTAATAACACTGGGGTCACCTTTTTAGATGAAGTATAATTATATTACATTAGTTTCAGATGTACAGTATAGTGATTCAATATTTTTATATATCATGACATGTTCATCATGATAAGTCACTACGCAAAGTTATTACAATATCATTGACTGTATTCCATGTGTATACATTATATCACTATGACTTATTTATTTTGTAACTATAAATTTGTAGCTCTTAATCCCTTTGAGCTATTTCACCCATCCCCTCACCTTCCTCCCAGCTGGCAACCTCTCATTGGTTCTGGGACTGTAAGTCTGATTTCACTTATATATATGGAATCTAAAAATAAAACAAACAAATGTAACAAAATAGAGCCCCATATTTATTTTTTTGACCAAGAGTTTTATGCCAGATAAGGCACTAAGAGTTCATGTATCTTTTGCAATTTTCACAAGCCTGGGGCCTTCGTACAGTGTTTTTCCCCAATATACAGGTGAGGAATCAAGGTTTTAAGAGGTAGTATAACTTCACAAAGAACATTTAGCTGGTGAATGCTGAAGCCAATATGTTTTTGGCTGCCTGACCTTGAAACCCTGGACCACCCAAGGCCAGGCTGACCCAGAGGACTATCATTCTACTGCTGTTTCTGACGCTAAGTACCCCCTGACTCATTTTCCTCCATTGTGAAATAAAGGCAGTGGACAACACAGCTTCTAAAATTCATTATGCTCATCCTGTGATTTAGGTGCCTCATCAGAAAATGGGACTATAATGGTACTGTGCAGATAAAACAATGAGAGGATACATGGAACAGTGTCAGGCAAATACTGGACACTCAATAAAATTTTAGAATCCCATAAAGAAAATGTTGCTGTCATCATCTAATCATCAGTCAGTCTCGATGATTGCTTCAGCATTTGTTCTACTACATACATCCTAGACTGTGGATAAGGGTTAGCACAAACTTTCTATTTACCTTCAGGGTGACCAACTGCCTTAAAGGTGTGGGTCATAAACAGGAGAAAGAGATTGTGAGAGACTCTTTGATTCATTGAAATCAAATCCATATTTGATTTGATTGAAATCTAAATTTCAATTGAAATCTAAATTGAAATCTAAATCCATATATATTGTATTTGACTAATTGTCAATGGTTTTCTGGAGAAGGTGATGGCACCCCACTCCAGTACTCTTGCCTGGAAAATCCCATGGACGGAGGAGCCTGGTAGGCTGCAGTCCATGGGGTCGCAAAGAGTCGGACATGACTGAGCGACTTCCCTTTCACTTTTCACTTTCATGCATCGGAGAAGGAAATGGCAACCCACTCCAGTGTTCTTGCCTGGAGAATCCCAGGGACAGGGGAGCCTGGTGGGCTGCTGTCTATGGGGTCACACAGAGTCGGACACGACTGAAGCGACTTAGCAATGGTTTTCTAAAATTAATAACATCCATAAGGTTTTAGGCTTCCCTGATGGTTCAGTGGTAAAGAATCCACCTGCAGTGCAGGAGACTTGGATTTGATTCCTCAGTCAAGAAGATCCCCTGGAGAAGGAAATGGCAAGCTACTCCAGTACTTTTACCTGGGAAATCCCATGGACAGAGGACCCTGGTGAGCTGCAGTCCACGGGGTCGCAGAGTCTGGACATGACTGAGCAACTCAACAACAATAAGATTACAGGAGTCAAAGTGAGAAGGGCACAAGCCAGTTCTCCTTTAGACAAACTTCAAGCTAATTTAAACCCTAAATTTAAGGGTTTATGTTTGTCAATTATAAGAAAACTGAGTTCTGCTTTTCCTGTTTGTTCTTCTGGTAACCTTTTATCTTTGTATCCTACTTATGTATGGAAAATTGGAAAATTATTGAATGATAAATCACTTATGCTCTTCTTATTTTACCCTTTTGGGGTATCTTTTCTTCACTTTAATGTTGCATTTATTGCAGGCTGTGAGGGCTGAGGCAGACTGCCCAAGGTAGACTCTTAGTTGTGGCAGGGATGAATCAAGAATTCAGGTTTCTAGCTTAGAGAGGCCTGGGGTCATGTGCCTTTTTCTCGAATGTTTTTCTTTTCATTCTTTTTTCTTCTTCTCCCTTTTTGCCTTCAAGCAATAGGCTCATCTCTCCAAGTGAACTCTTACACGGACGCCAGATGTGCAGCAGATAGGAATGGTTCTGCTCAGACTGAGTGGAGCTTGGTGCCCTGCCTGCCTTTATTCCCTTTTCCTTTCCATCCCATTGTTCTCCATCCACTGTCCAGGTTTTTGCACAGGACAACTGCATAGAACATTGCCCTGTCCTTTACAATTTCATGAGTTATATAGAGGCACTGTGAGTTTTAAGACCTAATTTAGGTCTTAATGTTTTTATCTTCTCAGTAGTTAACTTCAGCAGGGGTAGAGCATGAAAGAGAATTGAGATCTCTTCTTGCATGAAATCAAGTCTTTAGTTGATATCCATTCTAGATAATTAATTTCTAATATTGCATCATTATTTCAATAAAGGCATGCTGTATTGGTAGATAGAAACTAAAGTTTAATGAACAACTCAGTAGATACTAGGAACCATATTCTTTGACGACATTGTAAATCTCTTATAAGTGAGAGTTTCACTTTTCAGATTTAAACCCTGTACAATCTTCAAACTGAACTCGGTCACGAAAAATGATACATTCATCCTCAAAGTCATAGTTTTTGTTAACATGATTATGTATATACAGTGGCAAAGCATGACAGAACTCAGGGTCCAAATTTGTTGGTTAGTATTATAAGTGATGGTATCCATCTATAAGTTCTTGGAGAGAAAGAAAGCAGTCAGGATGAATGGATTTTCTTTTTTTCTCTGCTTGTTTATTAAAAAAAATTATTTTTTATTTTACTTTTTAGCACCAAAAACATCTTGTATTGGGGTATAGCCAGTTAACAGTGGTGATAATTTCAGGTGAACAGTGAAGGGACTCAGCCATCCATATACATGTATCCATTTTTTTCCCAAGCCCCTCTCCCATCCAGGCTGGCACATAATTTTGAACAGAGTTCCATGTGCTATATGATAGGTTTGGTTATCCATTTTGGTTGGTTATCCATTTTAAGTATAGCAGTGTGTACATGTCCTCCCCAAAGTACTTAACTATCCTGTCCCCCTGGCAACCATGAGTTCATTTTCTAAGTCTGTGTGTATCCTTCTCTTTTGTAAATAAGTTCATTTGTATCATTTCTTTTTAGATTCCACATACAAAAGATGTCATACAATATTTCCCTTCTCTGTCTGACTTAACATCACTCAGTATGACACTCTATAGGTCTGTCTATGTTGCTGCAAATGGCCTTATTTCATTCTTTTTAATGGCTGAGTAATATTCCTTCATATATATATATATATATATATATATATATATATATATATATATCAGAGATCAAATTGCCAACATCCGCTGGATCATGGAAAAAGCAAGAAAGTTCCAGAAAAACATCTATTTCTGCTTTATTGACTATGCAAAAGCCTTTGACTGTGTGGATCACAATAAACTGTGGAAAATTCTGAAAGAGATGGGAATACCAGACCACCTGATCTGCCTCTTGAGAAATTTGTATGCAGGTCAGGAAGCAACAGTTAGAACCGGACATGGAACAACAGACTGGTTCCAAATAGGAAAAGGAGTACGTCAAGGCTGTATATTGTCACTCTGTTTATTTAACTTATATGCAGAGTACATCATGAGAAATGCTGGACTGGAAGAAACACAAACTGGAATCAAGGTTGCCAGGAGAAATATCAATGACCTCAGATATGCAGATGGCACCACTCTTATGGCAGAAAGTGAAGAGGAACTAAAAAGCCTCTTGATGAAGGTGAAAGTGGAGAGTGAAAAAGTTGGCTTAAAGCTGAACATTCAGAAAACGAAGATCATGGCATCCGGTCCCATCACTTCATGGGAAATAGATGGGGAAACAGTGGAAACAGTGTCAGACTTTATTTTTCTGGGCTCCAAAATCACTGCAGATGGTGACTGCAGTCATGAAATTAAAAGACGCTTACTCCTTGGAAGGAAAGTTATGACCAACCTAGATAGCATATTCCAAAGCAGAGACATTACTTTGCCAACAAAGGTCCGTCTAGTCAAGGCTATGGTTTTTCCTGTGGTCATGTATGGATGTGAGAGTTGGACTGTGAAGAAGGCTGAGTGCTGAAGAATTGGTGCTTTTGAACTGTGGTGTTGGAGAAGACTCTTGAGAGTCCCTTGGACTGCAAGGAGATCCAACCAGTCCATTCTGAAGGAGATCAGCCCTGGGATTTCTTTAGAAGGAATGATGCTAAAGCTGAAACTCCAGTACTTTGGCCACCTCATGCGAAGAGTTGACTCGTTGGAAAAGAGTCTGATGCTGGGAGGGATTGGGGGCAAGAGGAGAAGGGGACGACAGAGGATGAGATGGCTGGATGGCATCACTGACTCGATGGATGTGAGTCTAAGTGAACTCCGGGAGTTGGTGATGGACAGGGAGGCCTGGCATGCTGCAATTCATGGGGTCGCAAAGAGTCGGACATGACTGAGTGACTGATGTGATCTGATCTGATATGTATACCACATCTTCTTTTTCCATTTCTCTGTTGATGGACATTTAGGTTGTTTCCATGTCTTGGCCATTGTAAACAGTGCTGCAATGAACATTGCATGTATCGTTTTGGGCCATGTTTTTCTCTGAATATATGCCCAGGAGTAGAATTGCAGGCTCATATGGTAGCTCTGTTTTTAGTTTTTCAAGGAACTTTCATACTGTCTTCCGTGGTGGCTGTACCAATTTACATTCCCATCAACAGTGCAGGAGGGTTCCTTTCTCTCCACACCCTCTCCAGCTTTTGTTGTTTGTTGATTTTTTGATGATAGCCATAGGATGAATGGATTTTCTGAGTCAAAGTGTTCACTGCCCTTAAGGGGTGGTGAATTCCAGCTGTCTACTCCACTGTGTTTCTGTCCCCTAGCTTATAAGGTACGCTGATTAATGAGGAAGTCAGAAAAAGTATTATATTCTTTGGTCAGATCTCCATACCTAAAGACTATGTGTGGATTACATGAATTCCAGTTGAGCTATTTCAAATCCTAAAAGATGATGCTGTGAAAGTGCTACACTCAATATGCCATCAAGTTTGGAAAACTCAGCAGTGGCCACAGGACTGGAAAAGGTCAGTTTGCATTCCAATCCCAAAGAAAGGCAATGCCAAAGAATGTTCAAACTACCTCTCAATTGCACTCATCTCGCATGCTAGCAAAGTAATGTCAAGCCAGGTTTCAACAGTACATGAACCATGAACTTCCAGATGTTCAAGCTGGATTTAGAAAAGGCAGAGGAACCAGAGATCAAATTGCCAGCATCCGCTGGATCATAGAAAAAGCAAGAGAGTTCCAGAAAAACATCTACTTTATTGACTATGCCAAAGCCTTTGACTGTGTGGATCACAACCAACTCTGAAAAATTCTAAAAGAGATGGGAATATCAGACCACCTGGCCTGTCTCCTGAGAAATCTGTATGCAGGTCAAGAAGCAACTGTTAGAACTGGACATGGAACAACAGACTCATTACAAATCGAGAAAGGAGTATGTCAAGGCTCTATATTGTCACCCTGCCTATTTAACTCATATGCAGAGTACATCATGAGAAATGCTGTGCTGGATGAAGCACCGTCTGGAATCAGGATAGCCAGGAGAAATATCAATAACCTCAGATATGCAGATGACACCACCATTATGGCAGAAATTGAAGAAGAACTAAAGAGCCTCTTGATGAATGTGAAAGAGGAGAGTGAAAAAGTTGGCTTAAAACTCAACATGCAGAAAACTAAGATCATGGCATCCAGTCCCATCACTTTATGGCAAATAGGTGTGGAAACAATGGAAACAGTGACAGACTATTTTTTTGGGCTCGAAAATCACTGCAGATGGTGATTCCAGCCATGAAATTAAAAGACGATTGCTCCTTGGAAGAAAAGTTATGACCAACCTAGACAGCATTTTAAAAAGCAGAGACATTACTTAACCAACAAAGGTCTTTCTAGTCAAAGCTATTGTTTTTCTAGTAGTCATGTATGGATGTGAGAGTTGGACCATAAATAAAGCTGAGCACGAAAGAATTGATGCTTTTGAACTGTGGTGTTGGAGAAGACTCTTGAGAGTCCCTTGGACAGTAAGGAGATCCAACCAGTCCATTCTAAAGGAAATCAGTCCTGACTATTCATTGGAAAGACTGACGCTGAAGCTGAAACTCCAATACTTTGGCCACCTGAGTTGAAGAACGGACTCATTTGAAAAGACCCTGATGCTGGGAAAGATTGAAGGTGGGAGGAGAAGGGGATGACAGAGGATGAGATGGTTGGATGGCATTACCGACTCAATGGACATGAGTTTGAGTAAACTCTGGGAGTTGGTGATGGACAGGGAGGCCTGGTGTGCTGCAGTTCATGGGGTTGCAGAGTTGGACACGACTGAACAACTGAACTGAACTGAATGAAATTTTGTTTGCTGTTATAAATACTTGGATTTCTTTATCCCTCAAGGCTGCCATGTATAGTTCTCTAAATATTAAATGTTTATAGTATGTTTTCTATAAATGTTTTAAAATTAATCATCTTGGCATTCTTTGTAAAAATGTTTTAAATGGAAATCAGAGTCATGTGTTTTGGGTCTCTGAATTAGTTTAGATTTACGATATTGAGTTTAAAAGGCAAATTTTATATTCTGGTAGTTTTATTGTCTTAATTTTTTTTTATTATAAATGCACATGCTCATTGTATGCCATGCAATGCATAGATATATAAAGACAAAGTTACCTGTGATCCCACCTTAAAGGTAGAAACATTTGAAAGTTTTTGGTGATGGTCTTATAGGCTCTTTTCATATCTTACTTATATATTTTTAAACATTATATTTTATTGTCACATATTGGCCTTAATCTGCTTTTTAAATTATATGTTATAAAAATCTCTGCAAGATGATATAACTCTCTTGATAGTTACACAGTATTTAATTGCATAATATTTCATGTAAGCAATATCTTATTAATGTGTGTTTAAATTAATTTTAGTGTTTTGTTTTTATAAAATTCTGTGGCTGTCTTTTTGCATTTCTGTATTTGTTCATTTGCTAGATTTGCTTGGAATAAATTAAAAGAAATAGAATATGCATTTAAATTTTGATAAGTATTGTCAAACTGTCTTCCAGAATTTTTTCATTTTCATTTTATGTTAGTAATAACATGGAGATGTCACAAATAAGCCAAAATAAGAAATAAAATCACTTTCACTTTTCTATGTACAGTCAACTGATGGAAACATGAAAAATACAATCTGAAATAGTCTGTTGAGAATCAGTAGAGTTGATCTTATGTTTACTTATTATAAGCCATTACTCAAATCAGAACAGCAAATATTTAAAAAAATAACCCCCATAATTTTATGATAAACAAAGAGATAAAATGTAAATATACACCGTCATGGTGATTTTGGGGAGGATGTGAATATACATTTTGTGGCAGAGACATGGATAAGGGACAGAGAAAATTGTACTCCTTTTTTCCAGAATAGATTATTTGTGTAAGGACTATATTTCATAAACTCATGATTTTAGTGCTAAAAAATATAGAAATAATAGTTTTGGAGAAATATGTGTTTGTTTTTGTTCCTGTTTAAGTCAATATGTTTGTAGTTAATATCCTTAATTTAAAATAAACTACTCATGTACCAAAATAGTAACTAAAGGTTACATACTGTTGTTTTGAATTAATGTTAAAATGATGACCACATACTGATGAAAGTCATTATTAACGTAGACTCTGTAGTGATATATTACCTATCTTAAATGACCAAATGACATGAGTCAAAGCTTAGTGTATTAAGTAAAAAAATCTTATCTATTCATTTAGTAAGTAAACTTACTGGACCATAGAGAGGTTCACTTGTTTTAGATATCTGAATAATAAGCACTGGTTCTTAGAATATTTCTTGATCAGAGCAAAAGAATGAAGAAAGCCTCAGAGGGCAATTATGAACCAACATCATGGTGTTGGTGAATATAGGAACTTGATTCCATATTGAAAGAGAAAAGTCCTTCTGCCACCCCAGAGCTGAGCAGCAGATGGGAGCTGTTCCCCTGGAGGATGAGGCTGAGCCTTTTGAGGAAGTACTTATCTGCTCTCCGCTTGACAGTGAGCAGTGTTCACAGAGAAGTCTCACACAGGGAGTCCAGATGCTGCAGTAGTGTCTCTTGAGAAGTGGAAGGAAGCTGGATGTAGACCTGAAATGACTTAATGAGAAATATACCACATTCTTGGAGTGAGAATATTAGCACTGATGGCTGGTCTGTTTTTAAATCTCATTGAATCCAAGAGCTGATCAATGCATAATATATAAGGAGAGGGGGCATTGGAAGAGCCTGAGAAGGTATCTGTAGGAGTTATGAATATGAACTTACATGTGTGAGATAAGGCAGTGTCTTCATCTGTCTTCCCAAAGTTTTAGGACTGGGAAGAATGGGCTTGATAGGAGTCTTATTATTCGAGCCAAGAGGGCTTTCAATCAAAATTTGGAGCTGGTAAAGAGACGAAAATGAAGCAAAATGAGTACAACATATATTTACCTTTAATATATAACTAATGAAGAAGCATAGTGAATGAAGACCCTAGAAGTTCTCTAGAAGCCATAGCAGGGCATAGTAATGAGGATAGGGCCAATATGGCCAGATATGTGTGTGTTGGGTATGAAGTAGATTTAAGAAGAACATATGATTATGGCTTAGGGGTCTAAGCAAGTCTTGACTCAAGTACTAAGGGGAAGAACTAGCAATGGAAGAACTGCAGTGGAAGCACTTTCCCCTGAAATAATAAACAGGTTAAAAGAATCATGCAGAGACTGGCATACATAGGTAATACATATCCTGCACACACATATTCACACACAAAGCATGTATATGCATACGTAGACACATATGTGTGTTATTCACACACTTATTCAGAAAGGAAATATACCAAAATTCTTGAAGAAATTACCTCCAGACTTTGAGTAATAATTTTGTACTTCTGCTTTTCTATATTTTCAAATGCTTCAGCAATAAGCATCTGTTACTTTGATAATGAAAATAGTATTTAAGTAATATTTTTGAATCCCAAAGTGCACATTTGAGTAGAAAGCATTTGGGCATGGATTAAATAGTTAGGAGTAGTTGTTGGCCGCCTTTTGAAATGGATGACAGGGATGATGCTTTAATTATTGAGATTGCAAAACTGTTAATGCAGTAGGCATGCTAAGTGTGGGGAGTTTCATTTCTCCAAGTAGTTTGCCAAGAGTCTGAAAAGTTTATGATGAACTAAAAAAATCCCTCAAGTAATTGAGAATGCAATGGAGCAACTGGATACTCTCAATAAGTCTAAATTAAGGGAGAATTCATTGGTCAAGTGACGACTGTACATAGAGCAGTAGCCTGAGACTTTAGGAAGCAGATTTCTAAAAATATAAAGTTTTAAATTTCTTAAATCCAGGGCCAATGGCCTTGTGATAATTGATCCATAGTAGATAATTTAAAAATATTATAAGTATGATTCAGTGACTTAAGACTTTAAAGGACTGCCTGGTATTTAGTAGACACAGTAATATTTATGTTATGAATGAATGAAGGAAGGAATGAATGAATGAGTATTGAGTAGAGATGAGTCATTGGAGGGGAGGCTCTAATAATAAAAATCTAACAATAACAGATGACTCCAATGGAGAAAAGAGTGATTTCTCCCAAAATATCACATGCAAGTTTTCTCGAGTTTTCTGTAGAACTATGAGAAACGACTTAAAGTTATGTTTGGAAACATAGAAGATGAGAAATAAGAGATCTAGTTTGTTGTTTAATTGCTATGCTCCCCATAGCAGCTTGTTTGCTCTCTTAATGTTTTAATGTTCTTTTGTGTTAACTTCAGTCGTGTCCAACTCTGTGTGACCCCATAGAGGGCAGCCCACCAGGCTCCCCCGTCCCTGGGATTCTCCAGGCAAGAACACTGGAGTGGGTTGCCATTTCCTTCTCCAATGCATGAAAGTGAAAAGTCAAAGTGAAGTCGCTCAGTCATGTCCGACTCTTCGCTACCCCATGGACTGCAGCCTACCAGGCTCCTCCGTCCATGGGATTTTCCAGGCAAGAGTACTGGAGTGGGGTGCCATCGCCTTAACCCTTTCTGTCACTGTGACTCTGCTTCCTGGTTTTTAAGCATGATGTGTCATTGTTCTCATCATAAATACTTCATTCTCATCAAAAATACTTGCACATTATAGGTGCTCCATAAATATTTGCCAACTTGCATTGTTTGAAACATAGTATAAAGTACAAAGATGGCTAAAAAGAAAGAAAATTACTAAATCTGATTTTACTTTTCTTTTCTCTGTAAAGGATTTATAATTTTTCAAATTGTAAAGGGCATCACAACCATAACTACAAGAACCTGAAAACTTAAATATGTGTACAGAGTCTAAATGAGCTCCTGCCGCTGCTGCCAAGTCGCTTCAGTCATGTCCGACTCTGTGCGACCCCATGGACTGCAGCCTACCAGGCTTCTCTGTCCATGGGATTCTCCAGGCAAGAACACTGGAGTGGGTTGCCATTTCCTTCTCCAATGCATGAAAGTGGAAAGTGAAAGTGAAGTCACTCAGTCGTGTCTGACTCTTAGCGACCCCATGGACTGCAGCCCACCAGGCTCCTCCATCCATGGGATTTTCCAGGCAAGAGTACTGGAGTGGGGTGCCATTGCCTTCTCCCAAATGAGCTCCTAGTTGCTCTAAATTGTGTGGATTCATCCACTGAATTAAAGAAATTTTCAGTTAGGACTGGGGAAATACTTTTGGAAATCTTTGGAAAAACCAGGAAAGAAGAGATATGAGCCTAAATCCTGATATTCTGAATAAAGTGAATGCCTAAATTTAGACTTGTCCTGGGATGGGAACTGTTAAATGGATGAATTGACAACAATTGGGTAAAAGCAGTAGTCGTTAGATAACAGTGAGGGTGCCAGGCTAACTTCATTTCCTTTTAAAATAATATGATTACTGAATCTGTAGATTAGGGAGACTCCCAAGAAGTACCATGTGTCTTAGTTTGTGCGGGTCATTGAGAAATTGTCTTGGTATAGTTACGGACTTTCTGTGGATATATACAGTATGTGGTGAGAGATTCAGGATTTTTGAGTAAATGACCCAAAGTTAATCAAACTGGAGGCTGATCTCTAAAGAGACTTCTTTAATCTGATTCTGTTCAATAATTTTACCTTAAGCCCATTTATTACTGTTTTACAAGGTAGGAGATTAAGAACAGTAGTCATTGACAGTGTGTTGATGAGGGTGGCCTGAACTCAAATCTTGGCTCTCTGACTAGCTGGGTGACCTTGAACAAACTATGGAAACTTTCTGAGCCATAGTCTTTTCTTTGGTGAAATGGAAATAATGATGCATACCTAGTTGTGTGTAGTGCATATAGGGCCCTTAGCACTGTACCTGGCACTTGACAAATACTTCATAAATGGTAGCTAGTGCCTGTTTAGAATTTACTGTGCTAAGCATTTTGTACACAAGGAAAGTCAGGCTTAGAGAGATGAAGTAGCATCAAATAAGCAGGAGTGAATTTCATCTGAGTTAGTTATAGACTAAGAAAATGTTATGTAAGAGCAATAAATCAAAGTTCATAAAATTTGTGTTTTTGTTAAAAATCACTTGTGTAACATTGACCTATATGTTTTATTTGACTGTGAGATGAATATGATTTATTGTTATATCAGGGCTTAAAAATTAGGAGCAGGGAAAAATGGATCTAAAAGCACTTGGGTCATTTGACTGCATCTGGAAGAACCAGAGTTAGTAAATTTGGAAAGAAAAGAAGAAACTTCGATGGAAGCATGATGGTTGTCTTAAAATATTTAGAAGGGATTCTTTGGAAGAGGGATCAGTTTATTCTGTGATACTCCAGAGTGGATTCCAGCGATACTTTTGGGGAAGCCAGGTTGACCTTTAGATATTTATTGACCTTTGGAACCATTCAGAAGTGGGATGGTCTGCCTTTTTTTTTTTTTAATTTTATTTTATTTTTAAACCTGAAACACTGTATTAGTTTTGCCAAACATCAAAACGAATCCACCACAGGTTTTGAGATAGGAAACATCTTTTTCTCAAGTTGTGGCAAAGGAAGGATTCTCTGAGAGATACTGTGGAGGCAGGTTTCAAATTGGATGAGAGTAGATGACTTCTCTGAAAGTGTGTGTTAGTTGTTTAGTGGTGTTCAACTCTTTGTGACCCCATGGACTGTAGCACATCAGGCTCCTCTGTCCATGGAATTCTTCAGGCAAGAATACTGGAGTGGGTGGCCATTTCCTTCTCCAGGGAATCTTCCCAATCCAGGGATCAAGCCTGGGTCCCCTGCATTGCAGGCAGATTCTTTACTCTCTGAGCCACCAGGGAAGCTTCCAGATGACTTATTTATTATCTGCTGCTAAGTCACTTCAGTCGTGTCCAACTCTGCACGATCCCATAGATGGCAGCCCACCAGGCTCCCCCGTCCCTGGGATTCTCCAGGCAAGAACACTGGAGTGGGTTGCCATTTCCTTATCCAATGCATGAAAGTGAAAAGTGAAAGTGAAGTCGCTCAGTCGTGTCCGACTCTTAGTGACCCCATGAACTACAGCCCACCAGGCTCCTCCATCCATGGGATTTTCCAGGCAAGAGTACTGGAGTGGGGTGCCATTGCCTTCTCCGATCTATTATCTATTCTCTTCCAAATCTAAGAATTTATTGTTCTCTGAGAGATGGAATCTTTCAAAATAATGCATTTCCTGACAATGTATGTTACTGGTTTAAGGCAACTACTCTCTTTTAACTTTATGAATTGATTTTTGAGAACATAAGCAAGTTGTGAATATAAGAAATGTATTTTTCATTTTGGAAAATGATGACTATTTCAGTATTATTGGGAAAACCATAATTTTAGTTAGTAAAATTCAGAGCACTGAATTCATTGCATTACAAGAAAGGCAATTTCCTCTTCACCATTAATTGTAAGACATTTCTTCTATTATTGAAGAGAAACCATCTGTGTTTGAAGAGCATTTATGTTGAACTAAGAAGGTCACATTTCTTGGATGTTTGTCTGTACATAAAGGTAGCTTGTAGAGAAATGGAAGAATACAAGAAGTGCCAACTTGTAAAAAATAACTTTCACATGCAAAGCCATTTGAGATGTATTAAATATACTCATAGACTTCATAAGGTTTTTCATTTCTGAACCTAGATTTTTCTTATTTAAAAAAAATCTCTTCAGATTACTGAGTGCAATAATATAGATTTATAACAGTTAGAATTTTACTGAATAAATATGAGTGTGATTTTAGTAGTGAAGTGTGTTTGATTCACACCCTCCCCTCCCCACCCAGGTGTCAGGCCAGCCCAAGCTGTTTAGCACAATGAAAGTTCTTGTTTGACCATAACTGCACATCTCACTCCACAGGCAATCAGCATTTTAATTAGTGATTCAAAGGAAAGTCATTGTCGTCTAGTTGCTTTATCATAATTGCCAAATAATTTTCCATTGAATAAATAAATAATGTAAAGGAGAAACCTCCCCTCATAATGCTGTCATTAAGGCTTCATTTTTTTTACCCCCTCATTTGTATTTGTATTAACACACAGCCCACTTGAAAGGGAGTAATTATAATGGCTTTCTGACGGTAGCCTGTGCTTTTTAAAAACTGGGGATGATTTCCTTTTCTATCACCACTTTGCACTGCATGGTTTATTTTAGGGTTTTAGATAAAGGAAGCTCATGGTGGCTGGTGTCTCTTCAAAGGTGTGTGAAAGTGAATGATTGATTTGCTGTGTGCATCATTGGAACTAGGTAACTTGCATTATGACTCTGATGTACTGTGTAATTGATGCAAGTCCTTTCATAGCATTCTGAGATTGAAATCAATATTCATTTGGAGTGCAACAACTGTAATAAACTACATTCCTTTTGTAAGCAGTGGTCTAAGGCTTTGTAAAGGATCAGTTAGAAGTGACAGATAAACATTTTGGTCGGGCTGGGGTCTTTTTGAATAGATATGAACAATGTCTTCAAAACAACCCTATTTAAAACAGCTGGCTTCATGAAATTAACTTTTTGATTTTGTTTAGAGAAACTCCTTTTGCTTTTCCTTTGCAAAGCTGGACCCAGTAGAAAGAAGGAATAATAATTCTTTTATAAATAAGTTGATTTTCATGAATATCACCATGGATGTTATTTATATACCTTGTCATATTTTTAAAATGTCTGTAGTGTTATCCCTTTCAAAATATTGGTGTTTGGCAATTGGATTTGCATTCTTTGTTAAAGATGGATATTCCTTAATAGTATCTACTACATACTAAAACTTCAGATGCCAAAGAGATGCATCCTGAATAAAGAAATAAATATCAATTAATTCTTATGATCAGATAGAATATTTATCATTTTAAGTATAGCTGTGTGAGAGAGTTAGCATCATTTGGAGGTCAAGAGTGCTGGTTCAGAGGTCAGATAGAAATCTGAGTTCAAATCCTGGCTCAAGCTGTATGACCTTGGGTTATTTTAAGTATAGTCGTTAGCCCAGGTTTACTCATCTGCAAGATGCAAATGAAAACAGTAACTACCCCAGACTGGAATAATTAAATGAAATAGTCAGCATAAAAACCACTTAGCACATTTTTGGGCACATTCTAAGCACTTGAGAAATGTTAGTGAACTGTAAGGAGAAGGAATCATGCACCCCTCCCCCTCCTTTTTGGATCAGAGTTCCCTTTCTCTCCATCCCATTTTTACCACCTTGAAAGTGCCCCTCCTCAGCCTCTCACTGCCTGCACAAGAATCTCAGTGCCTGTTTTGCTTCCTGGCTATCCTGTTCCTGCTAGACCAATCCTTTTTAAATAGTGGTCTACCCAAAACAGTTCATAGTGATTACTTTTATTATAAGAGGTCCAACATTTTCCTATTCAACTCTATGCTATCTCAAATATGTGGCCCTGTGGGTTGCGTGATTATAGTGAATCATCAATGATGCTGTGAAAGTACATCACATAGGGCCTGTTGCTATATCATCATCATCGTTATTATCATCATCTAAGCCAAGCAAACCTTGCTGTAGTGCTTACTACTTTTAGGCAGCATTCTGAGTGCTCTCCCTGAATTAAGGACTGCCAATCTGGATGAGCACAAGTTGGAATCAAGATTGCCAGAAGTATATGCAGATGATACCACTCTTATGGCAGAAAGCAAAGAGGAATTAAGAGCCTCTTGATGAAGGTGAAAGAGGAAATTGAGAAAGCTGGCTTAAAACTCAACATTCAAAAAACAAAGATCATGGCATCCAGTCCCATCACTTCATGGCAAATAGATGGGGAAACAGTGCAAACAGTGACAGACTTTATTTTCTTGGGCTTGAAAATCATGAAGATGGTGACTGCAGCCATGAAATTGAAAGACACTTGCTCCTTGGAAGTAAAGCTATGACCAACCTAGACAGCATATTCAAAAGCAGAGACATTACTTTGCCGACAAAGGTCCATCTAGTTAAAGCTATGGTTTTTCCAGTAGTCATGTAGGGATGTGAGAGCTGGTCATAAAGAGGGTTGAACCCTGAAAAACTGATGCTTTTGAACTGTGGTATTGGAGAAGATTCTTGAGAGTCCCTTGAACTGCAAGGATATCCAACCAGTCAATCTTAAAGGAAATCAGTCCTGAATATTCATTGGAAGGACTGATGCTGAAGCTGAAGCTACAAAACTTTGGCCACCTGATGCGAAGAGCTGACTTAGTAGAAAGACCCTGATGCTGGGAAAGATTGAGGGCAGGAAGAGAAAAGGATGACAGAGGATAAGATGGTTGGATGGCATCATTGACTCAATGGACATGAGTTTGAGCAAGCTCTGGGAGATGGTGAAGGTAGGGAAGCCTGGCATAATGCAGTCCATGGGGTCATAAAGAGTTGGATATGACTGAGCGACTTAACAATAACAATCCCCGTTTTACAGAAGAGACAGTTGAGACAGAGGGTAATTGACACATAGCAATTGCTCAAAAAGTGGTGGTTATTTTTACTCTTATCCTCACCTGTATCCAAGTAGTTTTCTGGGTTTCTTCAAATAAGTGTCAGGAGTCACAAATGATGGCCCAACGGTCAAAACAAGCCTATGGACACAGGTACAAGATTTTAATAACCACAAATTTTCATATAAAAAGCCTATCACACATGTGCTCCCACCCTTTCACCCTTCTAATCTTCCAAAATCCTGCCTTTTTGTTTTTAAGCAAAGGTCAAATCTCTTACTAAAGTCATATCTAATTATTTTTACCCTAGTGTTATCTTTTCTTTCCAGAGCTCCTCCAGTATTTTTAGTATTTACATACATTTAATATTAAATTCTGTAGTAAATATAAGAGAATATATAATATCGTTGTGCTGTAGGCTATGTGATATGTTTTATTCACTTAGATTCTTGTGGCAAAGACAATATAACAATAGTAGTAGGAGTGTTATTACACAGTAATTGTTA
The DNA here is from genome assembly GCF_019923935.1 of Bubalus bubalis. NCBI lineage: Eukaryota > Metazoa > Chordata > Mammalia > Artiodactyla > Bovidae > Bubalus > Bubalus bubalis. The sequence goes on along the minus strand of NC_059176.1, from coordinate 27,016,375 downwards.
TGACTTGCAAAGAACATGTATTTTACACATGTAAAGACCATCTATGAAACCACGTATCAGGATAGTATCATCACCCCCAGTGTACTGATGGGACCACATGGAGCCTCACAGAGGTTGGTTAAGAAGTCCAAAGTCACAGAAGGCTGGACCGGACACTCAAACCGGGGGTCTTTCAGATCCCAAATCCCATAATTTTTCTACCTCATTCACCAGGCTGCCTCTTTTTTGTAGCCTCCTTCTCACTTACGAAATTTTTTTTTTTTTTTTTTTAAATTATTTATTTATTTGGCTGCATCAGGTCTTAGATATGGTACACGGGCTCTTCACTGTGGCACACAGGCTTCTCTGTTGTGGTACACAGACTCAGCAGCTGTGGTGTGCAGGCTTAGTTGCCCCACAGCATGTGGGGTCCAACTTCACCACCCAGGAATCGAACCTGCATCCCCTGCATTGGAAGGCAGATTCTTAACCACTGGACCACCAGGGAAGCCCCACTTACGAAATTTTAAAGCATGTTAGAGGAATCATGTCTTTGGCCTTTAATAGATACACTTACATTAGTTCACAAAATATAAGATATAAGCCTTCTAATATCCATAGGAAAATGTTGAAGATAGAGATAGAAGATTATGAGTCAATATAAAATAACTGGAAGTACTACTGGAGCATATGTTTTGAAGATGAAATGAAAGTGTATACAAACCACTTAAGTATCATCTAGTCAGGCATTTCTACTAATGTTGTTAGAAATTACACATTTTCAGAGAATTAAAAATACTACTTTTGTATAGAAAATCCTAGTCATCCTTTAATCAGTATATAACTTTAAACTTTTTAATGGTTCCTTCCCCCAATTCCTTATAAATTTTTAAAGGGATAAATATTTTACTATGTACTATTATTAATATATACCAAAATATATGATCTTTATTTTCCAGATTTGTTCAGACTGTTTTGTTCTGTAGTTGGTTTGTAATGAGTTACTATATTTTAGTCAAAAGTCGGGGTAAGTGACTTTGCCTTTCTGAGTGCTGACAGAATCCATTGCTTTTAAGTTTTTAATCCAAGACTGTTAACAGTTTTGTAATGGTTTAGTCAAAAGATGGGGTAAGTGACTTTGCCTTTCTGAGTGCTGACAGAATCCATTGCCTTTAAGTTTTTAATCCAAGACTGTTAACAGTTTTGTAAAAAGAAGCAAGTCTGTCTGAGAGCTGGCCTCAATGATGTCTGTACTCTTCCAGGTAGACGTAACAAAAATAGTGGCAAACACTCATTAACAAAGAAAAAAGAAATTACACTAAAACTCTTTTCAGCCCTGTCTTCTGGTTGTCACTGTCAAATATGTCCTCCAGTTAAGATCACATTTCACATCTCTGACACAGGCGGTTTGACAAGAAGCAATCTGAAGGCTTTCAGAAAGAAATCTGTCTGGGGTAGTTTCTATGTGATATAAATATTACAAGGTCAAATTCATTTTTTTCCAGTGAGACAAAATGTTAACCTTACACTTGGATTCAAAGCTGACCCATGACATCATTTTTGGAATGAATATTTCTTTTCATTGGAAGGTGTGACCTAATCTCCATATTTCTTCTATGTATCTTATTTCCTAATTTGACTTTGAGTCAGAATCACCTTTTTTCATACATGTGTTGATGCTTTCTGCTGCTGGAAATAGATGTGTAGGCTGTTAACAATTATTGTCATTCCTAATACATTCTAAAAATGCATTATAAAGGTGGATTGATTCTGTAGTTTTATAATAACCTGAGTGTGGCACTGGTAAGGTAGATGGGAAGATTATTCAGAATATATCCTTTTTACATTAGACATTTAAATCTGTTAGTAGTTTTGGAGTTTTATGAAAACATCTTTTCCTGGTCTTGATATAAATTATTGACAAATATGAGCTTTTGTCTTGAATACTATATTTTGTTTACTTATAATATTTACATTAAAGTTGAGAGGTTAGATTTGCTTGTTTATTGTGCATATATTTATGGACATATGTTAGCCTTGTCTTTATTTTCCTATAAGTCTCAGATAAACATATTTTCAGATCAATCAGCAAATATTTATTGAGCATTTACTATGTGTCAGACACTAAAGCAGGATAAAAGATGAATAAGATACTGGTTTTGTTCTTAGATATTCATAATATGGATAAATCACAGGGAAAACAGACATTTTCAAATGGTTTTAAAAGGAGAGTCACTTGATATGTCTTTTGGGCAAGATACATTGAAGTCCTTATACTTAAATGAGCATATGTTATTACTGACTCCCATATTGCAGAGCAAAGGTTTATAGGATAAGAATACATTTCATTCATTGAAAAATCTTGTTTTTAAGTAATGTGGGGCCGTAAGAAATACTTACCATATAATGTCATATGAATGAAGATGTTCCAAACAAAAAGAGACTCGCAAACTTAGAGAACTAACTTATGATTATGAGGGGAAGGGATATAGGGAGTTTGGGATGGACATGTACACACTACTGTATTTAAAATGGATAACCAACAAAGCTCTACTGTATAACACATGGAACTCTGCTCAGTGTTGTGTGGCAGCCTGGATAGGAAGGAAGTTTGGAGGAGAATCGATACATGTATATGTATGGCTGAGTCCGTTCACTGTTCACCTGAAACTCACAATATTGTTAATTGTTTACACCCCAATAGAAAAAAAGGTTTAAATTAAAAAATATTATTCACAGTTTTGATCTTAGTTCAAAATTGCATACACATATATTGATTCACACATAGAAATGTAGAAGTATACTAAACTGTTCACATGAACTAACTGAATATTGGAATTATGGATGATCTTAATCTGTGGTTTGAAACTCTTTATAATGAACATTTATCACATTTATTAACAATTTTCTATGTTAATGAAGCCTGTATACCAGCAATGGTCTGAATTTCCCTCTTTTTTGGTTCTTCTCTGCTCCCCTGTTGTTCTTGCTGGTTTTTCACATTTTTCTGAGGAGCTGGGAGGAATCGGTCTGATTTTACCTGTCCACATTTTAGCTCTTCCTCCCAGTGGATTTGTCACTCTTGTTACTGTTGCTTCTAGATCACTCTTCTACTTCACAATCTTCCTCTTAGCTGTAGTATACTGGTTCATCAGACAGCTAGTTTAAATATATTTTCAGTCTCCCTTAATCCTTTGTGATTGATTCTGTTAACATTTTATGTAAATGAAAAGAGATTTGGCTTCTTGAATCCAGAATTCAGAGTTCCTCATCCTTTCCCTGGGATTCTCTTCCTCTTTTTTCCTCTCTCTACCGCTGAAGCTGCTCCTCTCATTACAGAGTCTAGCAAGGCTTAATCCTTTGCAGCTAAATTCCAGGGACTCTTTTGGACCTGCCAGCTCCAGGGAAGGGGTGGTGTTAAATGTGATGTGCTTTATGCCCTTCCTTCCTGCGGTTAAGTGTATCATTTTCTCCAGTTGACCCAGTGAAGGAAGGTTAGCAAAACGCTTCTAATTCCTAGGTCAGAGCATAGCCTCCAGGCTGGACCACCAACGTTGCCAGGGGATTGGGTCACTGCCAGACACTTGAAGATACGCACAAGGGCTCTATTTTTCTTGGGCTGAATTGAGTAGTCTTCCTGCTCCCTCCTCTTCTAGGAGTTTACATAGATGGAAAATAAGTTTTCTCTTTTGGCAAAATAGCAAGGCAGTTCAGAGAAAGACGTGTTTGGGCACGGAGTCAGGAGGAATAGGAATCATTGGAAAAGCTGGTAAAGCTGTAGTCTGTTCATTTTTTTCCTGTGATTTTCCAGGCTTTTTTTTTTTAAGTGCCTCTTCATGTCACACTCCCCCTCTTCTCTGGAAATATGCATTGGGATATAATGAGTTTCAAAACTGTTTAATTTTTTTTAATTTAAAAAAGCTCTTAAACACTTAACACCTGGTTAACTACTTATTCAGATTAAGTTAAGTTGGTTGGTCTCGCTCTTTCTATCTCATTCTTTCTTTCTCTTTTTCTTTGTCTTTGATATTCTAGTAGCCCAGCTTCCACTTAATTTTGGCAGCTTGGAGATCCCATTTTATTTTATGATTGTTCATAGAAGAGAGGTAATATATATGCCCCCACCCTCTAAGCCATCCACATTTGTTTTCTGTATTATATGATTTAGTGCTTGGCTATAAATGACTCTATTACAGATTCCTTTCCCTTCTATGCTACCCTTTAATATGTGAATTTACAAGGGGCAGTAGATCTCCCAGAAGCAATATACATATTTTTAACAGTATGTGGGGAAGCTGAACCAACTTGTGCTGAGAGTAATGGACTAGATATGAAGGAAATAGGGATTGGCACAAGTAGCTGACCTCAGTTACAACCTTTTCCTGCACTTTCTATTCTATACCATATGGTAATAGGTCCAAAGTATAGTCAAATCTATTCAAGGAAAAAAATCACATATATGGCAGTGAGGTTTCAATCTAATATGACCTCAGCTATTTTGACCCAATGAATAGTTGCTCATAAAGTATCACTTGTTCTTTTACGAATTTAAGGAGTTTTTTGGGAGTAACCATCGGTGGCTCACATCTTGAACCATCACAGAGGTCACTCTTCAGCATCTGTAGTTTTGCTCTCTGCTTTTTGAACACTTGTGTTTTTTTTTTTTTTTTTTACCTTCAGGGAGTAAAATACATTTATAAAACATGAGCTTTACCTTTAATAATAATGTGTACTTTTGAAAAAAAAATTGAGATATTTTCTGCAGTTCCAACCTCAAATTTATTGACATTTTTACTTTGCCATTTCTTGTTTGTATTTTGTAATCTAACCCCAACTATTCCCTATTTTTTAAACTATGATAGATAGATAGATGGATTTTGATAATTTTGCCTTACAAAGATAAATCTTGAACAATGGTGAGAATGATAAAATGAAAAAGAACGAGTAGAATCCACCACAAAGTAAACACAAAAGGCAACTTGATAATGGGAGCTGCTACTTTTTTCTTCTTCTCATGTCGGGATCTCAATTTGAGATAATTTTTATCATTTAGGGTATTTTGGACTCTGTGGATTTTTTTTTATATTGTTCCTATTACAGCCTGGTATCTATGGCAGTTAACATAGGCAGATAAATAATGAAAATTCTCTTTTTATATGTTCTCACCTGGAATTAATGTGTGCAGGTACTAGGGGAACACCCAGGCAGGAATAAATGATTTTACCTGGGAAAATAGAAGGAGACTTCACAGGGGAGCTGATGGAGGACATATTTTGAAAAAATAAAGAGTTTGACTAGGTGGAAGTGGTCAGAAAATCATTTAGCTGAACAGTACGAACATGCAAAGGCAAATCTGAGGAAGGACCTGTAGTTATGGAGGAACAGGGAGCTGAATCATGGGGCTAGACAGAGTGTTTAGGATTGAAGGACCAGCTGTGGGTTTGGAAAGCAGCTCTTGAAAGACTGGTAAGCCAGGTGCTGTGACTAGAACTTTCTCTGATATGCAATGGGGAGCACTGCCTTTTTTAATGTTAGAGCAGTTTCTTAGAATAACATCAATTTTGATATTTAAAAACAAATTGAGAGATGAAGAGTCTTTTAAAGTGAAAGTGAAGGGTGACTTTGATGAAAGTAAAGGAGATCCTCTAGTATTGTGGAATAAACTTTGTTGCACAGGTTCCTGATTTTTGGGAGAGCTTTTGAATCTCCAAAAATGGATAATGATTTTTATCAACCAAGTATTTCCATTAATTATTCTCTTTTATTACAGAGACTTGTATTTAAGGATTTTAGGAATATATTACTCGCTATTTATCAGATTCTCTAGGCTGTGAGTTGGAAAGGTGGCATTTCTAGCCTTTTGCTCAGACTCTCTTAACTTTGTGATCTTGGGATGAAGTGAGGACCACTGAGCCTCCTGATGAGATGCAGTTGGGTCATTTCTTTCCTGCAGTTGGAAAAGCCCAGTTCAGTTGTGAGTGTTCCTGACATAGTCTTGGTGTGAAAATATGGACAGTCAAAACCACAAAGAAAAGAGCTGAATGCTGCCCATTAAGAAACCATCCCAGATGATTAAATGCACCCAAACTCCCTACATCCTTTAAATATTTGCCCTCCAAATGGATTATGCCAATTTATACATGATGTATTTGTTAATATTGTCAGGATAATGGTGGTGGAATTACAACTTTGAGTAAGACTTTCTCAATTAAACCGGTGAGTCAAGTGGTCTTAATTGTCTCAGTGAGTTCTGCCTCCCTCTGGCAGTGCTTAATAAATGCAAATCTAAAATACTGGCATTGTAGCTTTAAAAATATGCATATTTTCTGGCTGTTGAGAAAAGTAAAAAGTAAACCTGAATGCTTGGATTTCAACCATTGAAGCAAAGACAGAAAGATGATTGAATTCAGTCTTAAATTTTATAGAACTAAATTTAATGGTGAGCACAATCACACTCTGTGGTGATTGTTTTCAGTGCTGCTTTATTAAGTTATGTAATGGCAGGAGTTCAAACTCAGTGATTGTCGAAATGGTAAATTTAAGGAGTATTTGAGATTGCCTGCCAATATGCAAGTGTAAGGGGTTTCAAAGTGCAGAAAATATTATTTCCACCTTCCCATTTCTGTAGCTTATAATTCTTATTCAAACAGTTTTTAGGGATTATATTTAATACACTGTCTTAAAAATGTTTAAAAATCTCATTTTATTCCCCAGAGATTTGTTTTTTGCTGTTGCGATTAGATGATGACAGCTAGCTGGCTTTTGAAATTGATCAGGAAGTATTCTGGCAGTCATTCAGTGTTGTAATAGCACTTTAATGGATATGAGCTATTCACCCAGATCAGACTCAATGTCAAAACAGGCGAAAATACAGCTGTCACTCTGGACAACAAGATACTCATATGCAAGCAGCTGCCTAATATACTATAGAAAGGCTGCCTTTTAGTAATATTTAAAAGGTGTGCCAGTGCAGTATATGAATATACTGTGAAGTTGGAGAGTGCCATTTAGACAAGAGAAGGATGAGGATATGCATATATTTTATCTGTACACTTACTCAAGTGCATCCTATGAAAATCATCTCTGTGAGTACTCTAGACAAGCAGGGGAGCCTTATAAAATTTTTTTCTTTTAATAGATCGTTTTGTCTATTAAATACATACACACACACACACACACACACACACACACACACGTGCTTGCTGACTGATGCGTGATGTTAATGAGGTCAGTGTCCTTCATTCAGTCACCATATGAGGCTAGTTAACCCTGCTCTGGACTAAATTCAGATGCTGATCTATCTTCTCAGCCAGTCAACTTATACATACAGTACAGGCATTGATTTTAAGGAGAGCTGAAACTGAGGCCAGGACAATCAGAACAAACCCTGGTGCAAGTACTCACAGCAGCACAGCAGCAGGTCACTGTCATCTCCATCATCACCTGAAGGACAGTGCCTCACTATGATAGCACCTATAACGTGTGATGTTCTGTCACTAAACCTTTCAGAGCATCTTCATGGATATTGATTTATTTAATTCTTGAGTTATGTATGTGAAATACGTAGCAGAGGGCAGTTTATTTTCCAGTTTTATGAGTGAGGCAACTGAGAAGTGGAATGGCTAAGTGAATGCCAATGTCACACACCTAGTTATAAGTGGAAGTTTAGGTGTCAGACTCCAAGTTTAATTCCCTTTTTATGACACAATGACACCTTTCTACAGTCCTAGCTTTAAATCAACACGTGTTTTGTGAACATCTATTGCATGGCAAGTATTATTCTAGGTATTGTAGGTGAAACAAAGTGACTAGCATAAAGATCTTGATTTCACAGAGCTGAGAATGTAGAAGGAAAGTGCAGATAATTACTGCAATAAGTAGAACTTAACCCAGCCCGATGAATACCAGAGTAGAAAAGGAATCAGATGCTGTGGAAATACAGAAAGGGGCACATGTAAGGAAAGCCCATGTGACAGAGACTCATCTTCTTAGACAACTATGGGCATCCTTTGAAATAGACTGTGATAAAATCTATATTTTCCCAGGTGAGGAGTAAATGTGAGCAAAGACAACGGTGTATTTGGGTGAATAGTCACTGCTCTCATTGACCAGAATATGAAATAAGTTCTGGATATAATAATATATAATATGACTGGGAAAAGATTGACTGAAACATTTGATTTAATTCTGCAGACAAAGAGTAAGCATTGGAAGGTTTTGAGCAAGGCATTGACAGATAATAATCATGTTATAGGAAGGTTAATTTAGCAATAATGCACAGGAGGGGTTGAAATGGAGAGAATAAGTGCACAAGAAAACCAGTTAGAAGGTGCTTAAAACATTCAAGGCAAAAGGAAATGAAGGCCCCTGGTAGGTTGGCAGCCTGTCTGTGGGTTCCTGTATGGAACCTCTGAATGTATTAGGACACCATAGCATATGTGATCAATGCCCACAGCTTGACTTCTGTCTGGCAGCATCCTTGGTCTAGGGCTCTGTCTGGCTGCTGAAGCCCTTGCTAGGGAATTGACACAGTCCCCAGTGACTGATGGAGATAGTATATAAGCACACCAGTTTCTTTGCCCTTTGGATGGGATTCCTGAGATGCAGTTTACATTGACTCTCAGTTTCTTGGTGGGATTAAGCTCCAGTGGCTCATAGTGGTAGCACTGATTTCATATTTTTACTGACTGCTTCCTTTTCTCTGTTTCACTTCTCTAACACCCTGCCAGTATTTTCTTCACTCCAAAAAATTGTTTGCATTCGGACCTTTAGCTCATGGTCTGCTCTGGGGAGAGCCTAAATAAAGACAAAGTCAAGTTCCAATTTGATTTTGCGAGCTTATATTTTATCATATAATATGTGAGCTTTTCAGTTAGAAACTTTCACTGGCACCAAATTCAAACTTTGGTTCAGACTACAAGGTATAATTTGTTTAATTTGTGATCCAAAAATAGTTTCAGGGTATCTATAATTTTCTCATGACACTCAAGTTAGATATCAGATCAAATAGAAACTCTGAGCAAAGATTTGGCCCAATATCGTTGTGTATACAGATGAATGTAGGTGTGAAAATGTGTTGAGTGGAAAATAGACGTAAAATTAAGTCTAGTCGTGGTATATTAATATCTTCATTTTATTTAAATACATAGAGCAATTTGCACATACATATGTACTACATATTGTGTATATGTCCTCGTTAAAATCTGTGAACCAGTTAATGTCCATCGCCTATCAGATAGTATGTCATGGCCATGGTGTCACATCTATTTTCTGCCCAATGGTTCATTTGCTTAACTGATGATCACTCTCTCCCATTAAGAGCTATCATACATCATAGAATAATGATACCTTCCATATTTACAGTTCACGGCTATCCCAGTTACCTCCCAATCACATTCTAACACTGGCCAGATGTCAAGCCTTGCTTATGTTTACTTCTTTGTCCCCACAGTTGCTATATTGACATTCTTTTAATGTGTAAATAACATGTAATAAATTGTTAAAAACAAAATTGTCATTGTAGGTACATTAGTTTATGTTATACTTTACAACCACATTTATTTAATGATGTTTAGATACCTTACTTGAAAATGATGTATTTTACTATGTATTGAAGTAATGGTGATCCTATGAATCAGATAATCAGTCACTTTGAGGATAAATAAATAAAATACTTTTTAAACACTGTACTTTTTGTGCTAGGTTTTTGGAATTTTCTGTTTTGAATGAAGGGCTATTTCTTTTCTACTTTGAATGAAGGGTTCAGATCTGTTTCTGATGTTTTCTTCACTTTAAAGATATCATAGAATTAGGCTATGAAAGTAGGCATTCCATGAAATCAAGGGTTGAATTTCAATAGTGTTTCTAAAGTAGTATCAATAGCTTGAAATTAAAAAATGTTTTATCTTAAAGCACTGCAAAACTGTTATATTACATTATAAATAAAACCTTGAGTCTTCTTTGCTTATTCTATTAAATATGATTAACTCATCTATACTTGGTGGTATACATGATATATTCTCAGCTGGAAGATGAAGCTAAAGATGACATTTTAATATATATAAAACTGTATAGTGGAGTTGTTAATATATAGCTGTTGCGATTCATTTTGATATTTGGCAAAACTAATACAATTATGTAAAGTTTAAAAATAAAATAAAATAAAAAAAATAAAATGTAACTGTATTTGTCTACAGAACACATATACATGCATTATGTAATTTTATATATATTCAATTTTTTAATAAAGTTAAAGGCAGTGTTGTGCATAGGTATGTATATTTTGAAAGAAAGGTTTTGACCATAAGTATTAAAGTAATTATCTTTAATTTGTTAATCCCAGGTAGTTCTTTCTGGGAGCAATTGCACGTGGGGTCCTTAGGAAGCATTTTACTCAATGACCTCATTTCATGAATGAGAAAACTAAGGTGAGAGGATAAAGACCTGAGTGAGGAGCCCGTAGAACTGTGTTAGGCTATTCCTTGGGACCTGTTTCTCCTTTTCTTCTGAACTAGCTCAACAATTCTGATCCATTGGAAAGGTTCTATTAAGACAAAGTTATTATTTTCTTTTGAGATCATCTGTCAGTTTATAAGAAGCCAGTTTAATAGACAAGTAAAAGAAAATTAGGCTCACTGTGTTTAACAAATGCCAGTCACATTGATCGGATGAATTTCTTTTACTTAATGACTGAAGTGATCAGTTATTTTGATATTTTGCAGACATCTAATGAAAGGGGATCATTTAAAAAGTTAGTCTATTTTCTGAGTGTGTTTAGTGAATTTTGCATATAAATTAAGCCTAGCAAACTATCTATTTAATACATACATACATAATATTCACTAAATGGGCAGGCAAAAATCAAGGGCCTTTTTGAGGACATTTTCTTAATTGGCAGTGATCTCTTTGACTTATTTTTTAATCAGTGTTACTATTACTTGAAGGCAGATTTTTTGTCTGTTTTGATGGGGCTGGGACTTGTCTGGGGAGAATAGCAGCCTTATACCCTGAGATGGAGACATTTGCTGGTATTTTTTTTTTTTTTTGACATTTCAAGTATTTTCATGTTGTATTAGAGCTTAACCTCTACCGTGCATATGTCTGATCTCCCAACTAAACTGTAGATGCAGCCTTACACATCTTTAAATCCCCTGAAGTCCCAGCAGAGTGCCTCATAGTTGCTGCTCAATAAATATTTGTTGTTTATTTTGGAACTGCTTTTAATCTTTGTTGCCATTCAGTGCTTTGAAAATATATATAACAGACATTAGGCATAAACTTGAAATGCTTTTTAATCAGTTGGTGCAGCATTTTTCAATTACTTTGCAAAAGAGAGTGCCGAGGGATGTTTTAGAATCGTCTGGGCTGCCAATATGGCTTTAAGGATAAACAGACTCTTCACTGACATGAGCTTCTTTCTTTGCACTATTTGTGTGTTTGCCTCCTAACATCGTCCCTATACTCCTAGGCTTCAGGTATGGGAGACACTTTTGCGTTTATGGAAGTTCCTCAGAGCTGTTTGGTCGCTTGCTAATATATATGTGGTTTTCATAAAATTGCCTATGGAGGCTAGTTTCTTGGTGTGAAGGAGGAATGGAGAATAGGATAACAAGAGCCAAAGCACTTTATGTTTTTCTAATTTTTTTCTTTAAAACATTTTATCTATGGCTTCATTGGGTCTTTGTCGCTGCGCTCAGACTTTCTCTAGCTGCGGAGGGCAGGGGCAACTCTCTAGTTGTGATGCATCATGGGCTTCTCATTGTGGTGGCTGCTCTTGGTGTCGAGCACAGGCTCTGGGACTCACGGGCTTCAGTTGCAGCACAGCGGCTCATTCGTTGTGGCTCACAGGCCCTAGAGCGTGCAGGCTCAGCAGTTGTGGCTTGTGGGCTCTAGAGCATGGGCTCAGTAGTTGTGGCACACGGGCCTAGTTGATCTGTGGCATGTGGATTCTTGCAGGACCAGAGATCGAACCTGTGTCCCCTGAATTGGCAGGCAGATTCTTTATCCACTGTGCCACCAGGGAAGTCCTCTTAATTTGTTTTGAATCTTCCCTGGAAGCCACTTGCTTTTTAATCTGTGAAGTTTTTGTACAACCTATAGCCCTTCAGTTGGCCTTTCCTGAGATTTGGGAAGAAGGATCCCTGTGCTATTCCACAGCCATATTTATCATATTTCCTGGAGTCTGCTTCTAAAGCAAAGATTGCTGGAAAGCAGAGCAGTCAGAATTCTGGGGATGAGGGTGAGGATGGAAGAGCGTAGGGTGCTGTCATTCTTAAGTTTCTAGCAATGGCGGCCGTAACGATAGGGAACCTGAGGACCACAAGTTCTGGGCCACTTCTATGAAGAGTGAGAGCTATATTATGAGTGTATATAGTAATGGTGATGGCTTAATGAGAACACGGTGCTCACAGAGAATTGTGATCATGGTGATGGAGGAAGTCCAAGGAGGAAGGACACTGTTGTTGCTTGGGATGTAATGGGGTTGATACTGCAAAGCCCTTTGCCCAAAGAGAGTCCGGGTACCTAAAGGAGTTAGGAGTTATATGGGAAAAAAAGCTTAGTGGGTATGTTTGTAAAATGACTATACTTCAATAAGGGGCTTTCCAGGTGGTGCTAGTGGAAAAGAACCTGCCTGCCAGTGCAGGAGATGTCAGAGATGCTGGTTTGATCCCTGGGTCAGAAAGATCCCTTGACGGAAGTCATGACAACCCACTCCAGTATTCTTACCTGGAAAATTCCAGGGATAGAGGAGCCTAGTGTGCTACAGTCTGTGGGGTCACAAAGAGTTGGACACGACTGAGCACGAACACATACATCTTATTGACTTGCTCTGTTTTAGATGAATAAGGGGCTATGTGCTCACGAATCTAGACATCTTATTCAGATCATCATCATTGTTATGTTGCAGAAAAGACAGAGCTATCTTTTGAACTGGTGATGCAGTTTGAAGTTGCACTTCTGACTAAACTAGCCTTGGTTTTTTGATTTGGAGATTGAACTGCTGCACTTTTGCTTAGAATGTACTTCAATATCATTTCTCTGGATTGAAAGTATATATGGGGTGGGGAGAATATCTCAACAGAAGCCAAGAATGATTGTCTCAAGAATGAATCTGAGAACGAGCTGCCTTAATTAGGTTTAAAAATGTTAGCATCAATAAAAAAAATGGTTAAAAAATGTAAGCAATATATTTGTGAGTTCAAGTACGTATTGGAGTACCATTGATTCTTTCTGAATTCATATTATATATTAAGTAAGATAGGTGGTTGGGACTTCGTCAAACTTCTCAAATTACTGTGCTAGCCAAAATATTTCTTGAAGCAACGATACCTATTATATGTATTCAAACTTCTCTAAAGATAAATTACCAATAACAAAAGACTCAATGAACTGCCTAGAGAATTTGGAGTGATGCCTTGAAACCAGTTGACAGAATGGTTCATGTGAAGCCACTGAAGGAATGGTGACATGTCAGCCAAATTCATAAACAGTTTAGCAGGAAGTTTCTATACTGCTCTCTACGTCAGTTGTTTCCTCTACTAAATTGACTATCTTCCTCGATAACTGATTGGACTGATTAGTCTTATAGCTTCCTATAGATATTTGGACTTTTTTGATACTTTGGATTCAATTTAAAGGCCATTTGGTCCAGAATAGTATCATGTCACTTGATTTCTGTCTAACTTTTCCTTACCTCTGTGTAGTTTCTTCTCACTTGTCAGTTTTCCTTGGGAGAAAAATATTTATTTCTCTCTCGTCTCTATTTTAATGTCTCTATATATCTGAGCTTTTTCTTTTTCTTTTGTCAGATAAAATGGAATTGTGCAAATTCCTTCTCAGTTGTTAAACTCCTTAGGAAAGGAGCTTGGGGACAAACAAAATGATTTTAAAGAATCTATCAATATACGTGCCTTAATTGCCATATCTTTATTTCTATGGCACATGGCAAATTGATCTTCCTTACCTATAAAATAACATACAAAGCATGCAGGAAGAACGTGCAATGCAAAGGCCTGCACGGATGCCTGGGATCAGTCTAAGAAATAATGATTAGCTGGAGAAATGATATAAATAATTTAGAAGGATGTCTCTGTGCTCTTTCTAATATAATCTTGGTTCTCTGAAAAGAGAAAATATGTTTCTAAACAGGAAAAGCAAATACTACAAAACTAATATAAGTATTTATATTATGTGTAATGAAATTAGTATTTTTAAAGGGGACAATGTTATTAACACTACAAATAAATTATTTCCCACCCTGGATGGGTGGCTTTTGGGATTAGCTGGACTCATGTGGAGAGTAATGAATGGAAAAGTCCATTTTCTCCAATGGGAAGACAGATAACCAGGCTGCCCTGTTTCCATTTGCTTATAATCATAAACATCCAGCAGCTATTTTATTTTCCAAAGCTCACCCAACTGATATAAATTTTGAAAGTAGGAAAATGCTGACAGTCATAGTCAAGGCAGAATACAAATTGTTATTGTAAATTAATGGTATTTATTGGAAATAAACAGGGTTTACCAGTTTTCTTAGGCCAGCTTGAAGCAGATAAAGTTTGGTATACGTAAATTGATTTCTAGATCTTATTCAGTATGAATGGCTTTTCAGAGTTGATGAAGAAGAAAAGTCCACGTACAATGTGGAAACACTAAATAACATTTTTTGATGCCATCAATATCCTGTGAATGACTTCAGAGATTTACCTTGAGGCCATGACCAAGACTTCTTTTTTGAGAGGTTTATTTCTATTAGTCGACTTCTTTCATTGAGCGATCTGTAGCATCATTCTGACAACATGAATGATGCTCATTGTGAGGTCATTCTGCAGAGCTCTTCACTTGTATACATGTTATGCTTTTACATTCATGTCTGCTTTTGTTGCATTTTAATAAGTGGAGGAAATGAACTTCCCACAACATAGGTACCTTTTTTTTTTAAGGTACATTCTTGCTACCATCGGAAGCCTAATTTTCATTATATTCACTCTGCTACAGAAATACTTAATGCCAGGAAGGAGATATTTACTGGAATCTACGAGTCCAGAATTCATCATGATTCCATGTGAAATCCACTGCCCTTTGCGCCCCACCCCCTCTCAGACGGGAATGAAATGTGCCTTAAACCGAAGTGAAATACATCACATGCAGCAACAGTGGGCCCTAGCTTTGCCTCTATTCCTGGTGTGAAATCGATACACTATCTTTCCTCCTGACCTGTTCCGTGACCTCCATTGCAGCTTTCATGCTGAACAGCAATTGCTTTGAACAGTCTGGGTCTGCCGCAGCTCACAAATGATTCTCAGCTTCTGTCTAAAACTGGTGCTGATAACAAAGGCTTGATTTTAAATAGTGCAGTTGTAGTCGTCTTCTAATTATGAATTACATGAAAGTGCAAGCTCCTCTATTATTAAACAGTTTCAATAGCAGGCACGGTACATGTGCAGGCTATACACAGGGCCTGGGGCCCAGGAATCAGGCCTTTACATTTCTCTGGCTAAGTTTGGATTGATGGAGAAGGGCAAAGAGACACAAGGTCTATTTGCATGTTTCATTCATTTCCCTGGTAGAGTTCTGTTTGGTGATACATTATTTTTTTTTCTATATGAGGCTCTATTTTATACTTAAGGAAACATTTTTGAATATTACATTATAAGAAAGGAGTAATTGACAAATATCTATTTTTTTATAAAAGTAGATTTTTCTAAAAAAACTCCAGGGTTAGGCTGTTTGGATTCTAACTTACTGGCAGGAGTGGCAGTCACTTGCAGTGATATTCGTCCTTTTGATCATCCTGTAACTGATCTGGGAGAAGTAGAAGAATCTTATGCCCTTTTAGCCACTTTCAGTAGTCTATTGAATGAAGGAATTTATTGTATCAAGGAAACAACAGTCATTTTTACTTGTACTAAGAAAATGAATGTGTAGTTAGCTGTGTTGCTTTACTTATTAGCTATTCCAGGCTAGAAATCAAAGAGATGCATGAAGTGCTGGGTAGGAGTGGAGTTTTTCCAAATAACTTGGTGTGAGATAAGGCTAGCAAGAGACTTTCGAAGAATTTTTTAAATAATCACATAGAAAATAAATAATTCTTACTTGTATTTGGTTAGTGCTATTGAAATGAAATTTGTTTAATAATGAAGGGCACATAATCTTCATGAAATATTCTGTATAATGGCAACTGCATAATCAATGGTAACGTAAGAGCACGCACACGCGCACGTGCACAGACACACACACACCTATGTATGAGGCATTAATCAATATATGATTTTGTTTATTACTTCACTTCACTAGTTGAGTGTAATCATGGAAAGAACATTGAGTCCTAAGATAGTGTTCTTAAAACACAATCTACCTTATATTCTAACTTGATTTTCTCACTTATAAAATATAGTTAGTGAATGAGATTAACTTTTTTTCCGTTGAAGATTTAGGTAATCCTAACACAATAACAACCCTTCATATTTTCCCTGAACTTACACTTTCCAGTGATTTTTCTCCCATGCATTTGACCTTCTCAAGCACCCTGTTAGGCAGCCAGAACTCACTACTGTCCCTGTCCCTCACTTCCTGTCTTGAACAGGAAACCAAGACACAAGATCGTATGAATTTTTCAAGGCTGCCATTCTAGTAGTAAGTGGCAGAACTTAAAGCAGAGCTGAATCAGCTGACTGCTAGTCCAGGGCTTACTGGGGATGGAAGAGAGAGGATGAGGATTCTTTTATTAATCATCAGAGCTTGAAAGGCAGAGACTTATATTATAGATTCTATATTTTTTTTTGTTCAAATGAAGTAATTCCTTTAAAATTTAATACATATTAACAAGACAATCCCCAGTGGTTTGTTCTTTGTTCTATCCAAATATCTGATGATAATAATGTGCTGTCTTGGGACTAGCTCCAGGTCAGTTATTTACAAGACAAATTAGTCTATAAACACAGGAGGAAATATACTTCAGTGCGCTGGTACTGGGGCTTCCCAGGTGGCTCTAGTGGTAAAGAACCCATCTACCATTGTAGGAGACAAAAGAGATGCAGGTTCGATTCCTGAGTTGGAAAGATCCCCTGGAGGAGGAAATGGCAAGCCACTACAGTATTCTTGCCTGGAGAATCCCAGGGACAGAGGAGCCTGGTGGGCAACAGTCCATAGGGCTGCAAAGAGTTGTACACGACTGAAGCAAGTTAGCATGCACACACACACTGGTACTGAACACAGGGAGATGTTTATGAATGCGTTTCATGCCTTGTGCATTTGTGCTCAGTTGTGTCCACCTCTTTGCACCCATAGGGACTGTAGCCCACCAGACTCCTCTGTCCATGGAATTTTCCAGGCAAGAATACTGGAGTGGCTTGCCATTTCCTACTCCAGGGGATCTTCCCTACCCAGGGATTGAACCCACATCTCCTGTGTCTTCTGCATTGGCAGGTGGATTCTTTACCGCTGTGCCACCTAGGAAACCCATTTATGAATGCAGTGACATGCAGTTGAAGCATGACTAAGATTCTTCTAAAATTCTGGTTTTAGAAAAAACAAAAGTGGTTTTGTGATGATAATTTCTTTACAATGGGATATAACTTGAATCATTTGAATTAGCAAATTGAAAGTTCCCCAAAAACGGTTATGTTCTCTTTTCAAATATGTCGTATTTTCTCCTCATGAGCACATTAAAAAGTGCCTTTTAAAGTACAAATAAACATAGTGGGAAGCCTGAAGCTGTGTATCAGTCAAAAAGGAAATACCAAATATAGAACATGCATTATCATATATTTCCACATCTTTGAAATGAAAGGTTTGGATCCTATGTCCTAGGAAACTTTTGAGTATGGGAACTTCCCATTATTCCTCCATGCAAGACAATTCCTATTGTACTGAGACTTCTCTGTGGTACCTGTGGTTCTATTGTGACTAGATGGACTGCCTAAGTAATTAGATACCACACATGGTGAGGAAAGGAGAGTGGCGATGAAATGGATGTTTGTATCTGGGTGTAGGATTTTCTTTTTAGAAGCACCTGTGCTGACGGTGCATGAATATGTTCCATGATGAGAAGGACAAATGTATTCAACAAAGACCTCCCCCCACACCAGGAATATAAGGAATTTTCAGGTTATTTTGTGCATCTTACTAATGTAAATCTATTCAAAGTGATGTAGGAAATCCCTGCCAAAATAAAACCATCATTTGCCAAAATATCGGTAGAATTTAGACATATTTCTTGTTCTCCACCCCAGCCATTTTGATTATATGCATTATTATCTTTACTCTTCAACATGCCACTTCACTAAGCCATTATAAACCTTGTCTCAACATTAATATTATCCTTGATCACATGTTAGCATTTCAGTTTTAAAGTTCTCATTCGAAGGCCTGCTATCCCTATTAAGAGTTTTTCCATGAAAAGAATTAACCTTGGCTAAAATGCAGTGGTAATTCAGCTTAACCAAGTTAAGAAAAGGCTTTTATTCACAGTAGTTATTTTGAGACAGCTGAATGCAGAAGTGTGGGTTCTAGAGACAGAAAAACACAAACTTTTATACAGAGCCTTTTTTTTTTTTTTTCATTTAAAGAAGACAGTGCTAATAAATCTTGTTGAATCAAGACCTTGAAAGAAATGGAAAAATATGTACAGATCTCAAATATACCCATGAAAAGTACTTTATATTACCTTGCTGCTGCTGCTTCATAATGTAGTTTTAGTTGAATGTAATCTCTTCCACTCAAATTTATTTTTGAGATATTGCCACACTGAAAGTTGAAACCATTTTTGTCATTCAAAAGAAGTAGAAGATCAATACTGAAGCTCTCCTATTAGTTGGTACAATCTACTTTCGTGTTAAAAGATTTATGATAAGAACACATATCTAAATATATATTACATACCAGTGGTACAGTAAAACCTCAAAATAAAACTTTTTTCCAAGAGAAAGAGGTGGTCTATATATTATTCAAATGCTACACTAAACTGTAATTCAGTGATATTTTATTCCAATTAAATTCTCCTTAGTAGTAATCCTTTTTTTATGATAAGCAAAACTGAATAATACAGGGTATGTTCCCTCCAATGAATTGTTGTGTAACAAGACTTGATGGTAATTCTACCTTTTCCAAAATCTGATATCAGGCAATTTATCTTCTAAATAATACTCCTGAGTACCAACACTGAAATGTTTTGGCTTCAACCCAAATCAAACTTGAGGAAGCAGATTCTCCAGAGTATTTCCCTAACTCTGTAAATTTAATTGTTATAATGAATAGAATACATGTGTCAAGATTACTTGTGATTTTACCTGTTTACTTCTCTTCCTCAGACAGAAAGAGCAACATGCCAAAGGCTGTTAACTCTTACTGGAGTTTGAAAAAAAAAGTGCTTAATACAGCATAATCATTAAATTTAAAATAATTTTAAAGATCCAATTCCAGTTAATCTCAGAACAGTTCAAATTTAAAGATCTATTGTTATGCCACAATAAAATAGACTAATGGAAATTTTAAAAGCTCCACAAATGTTTGTCTAAAAGGTACAAAATATTGAGATAAAAATATTTGCATATGCAAAGGGAATCTTCTAATACTTTACTTCATATTATTTAGTCACTTTGACTCATCTTCAAGTTCCTTTCTATCCCATGCCTGCAAACTTGATATATTTCTCTTTGACTATTGTATAATGTTTTCATCGGCAATGAAATCCAGTCTTATATTTGATTCAAACCAGTATTATTATCAATTGCATTCATGCTAGAAGTCAGACAGAGGTAAAGTTCATGTTACTTTTTTTTGCCACTTATTTCAGAAACTGGAAAGGTGATTGATTAGGGTGAAGGCTAAAGCTTTTATACCTCATTACCATGGATAATTATATTAATTTTAATAACAAACATAATCAATGTTAAATAAAGGTTCCTTTTGCTGTCATTGTTTAGTAACTAAATCATGTTCCACTCTTTTGCAACCCATGGACTGTAGCTGGCCAGGCTCCTCTTTTCATGGGATTTCCTAGGGAAGAATACTGGAGTGAGTTACCATTTCCTTCTCCATGGGATCTTCCCGACTCAGGGATTGAACCCATGTCTCTTGCATTGGCAGGAGGATTTTTTTTTTTACCACTGAGTTACCAGGGAAGCCAAATGTTGCCAATATAGAGTAATTTATCAAAGGATCTTTTTTTTTTTTTTTTTTGGACATTTCTTTCCTTTGTTTAGTTGTAGTTATTTTTAAATTGTCCTTAGTCATATATTTGAACCATGGTTTTTAGATAAGGCAACCATTACATTTTACTAATATTTCTATTAGAGAGAAAGGCCATGCCCTTGGAAGACTTGAACATTTCTTCTAATGCTTAGCAGCATGATTACCATTGAGTGTGAGCTGACAAATGTGTATATCAACAACTATTATTTACTTTCAATCGATCTAGGAATGTCTGTGTGGTTTCCAACTTGATTTATTCATTTAGGAATCATTAAGCTACAAACTTGTGCCAAACATTTTGCAAAACATAGTGGATGATAAATTATTGCCTCCAGATTTCTGAGTTACTTCTTTGCGGGAGGCAGAAGAGTAAGCAAGTCATCGAAACAAACTGTGACGGTAGCTGCAGTCGAGTTGAGAACAGAGGACTCTGGTGACTCGGAAGAGGGGTAGATATGCCACAGTTGTCTCAGAAGGACTCTACAGAAGAGCCGATTTTGAAGCATGAGGAGTGGGGAAAACTTGGACAGGTGTTACTAGGTAGGTAAAAGCTAGAAGGGTGTAATAGACTATAAAATACAGTAGCTGAAAGAATGTTAAGGTTTATTTCTCTTTTATTTAATAATTCAAGGTGAATGGCCCAGTTGAAGGAGTGACTCTGATCTGCAAGGTCATTCAGGGTTCCAGGGTCCTTCTCTGTTGTTGCTCTACCATCAGCCTTACTCTTGTCTGCATGGTCAAAGCTGGAGTTTTGTTACTTTGATATAGTTTGAGGGAAGAAAAAGGTATAGGAGAACGCATATCTGGTATCCTAAGGCCTGGCCTTGGAAGTGGTGCTCATCACTTCCTCTTCTGTTCTGCTGGTGAGAATATAGTCTTAGGACTACATCC
The DNA here is from genome assembly GCF_019923935.1 of Bubalus bubalis. Lineage (NCBI taxonomy): Eukaryota > Metazoa > Chordata > Mammalia > Artiodactyla > Bovidae > Bubalus > Bubalus bubalis. The sequence continues at coordinate 26,995,312 of NC_059176.1, read as the reverse complement.
AGCCACAAGGGAGGTTGAGTATCTAGCTACAGTGCTATTACCGTGACCTTACCACTGACAAGAGGCCAGGTCACCAAGGGCCCCATGTGTCATCCTGGACTAGGACAAAAACTTCATATCTAGCTTTTTCCCATGAGTCCTTATTTCTGAAATTGCTGGAGGAATCTTAGTATTTGGTAGCCCCCTATTCATCTCTGAAATCTTAACCTCTAAGTAGTGACTTGCTATGAAGTGTTTTCCTTTATGTTCATCTCCAAGGCCTTTACATTTATGATTTTATTTTTGGTCACTGAGACAAACCGATTTAATTCATTTTGCAAGTGGCCTAAAGTCTAGATACTACCAGCCTCCTAACTATGCTGGTTAGCAAATATTCCTGCTAATGGTAGGATATATATCTCTACCCCAGGTTGTGTTCACGTCTTGTAGAGATAATTAATGATCCATTCTATTCTAAGGTCTTCATTTTTGATCTAGTCAAGATTGTTAAGCTTAGTTCAGCTGGGTAAGAGGGCTGCAGGGAAGGGTCCCATGAGCCCTTCTTTTCTGGGTGGATGAACTTTTTTCAGCTAAAAATATCTTGGAGTAAGGCTTAATTAACAAAGATCCTTGAATTAGGTCTTTAGACTGTGTAGAAAAAGATTAGAGTAGTTGTCTTATGAAGAAGAAACATTTATTTCTAGAAACTTTAGACTACACAAGAGAAAATCTGGGCTAAATTGGGGTGGATATTCATAGACTATAGATGTGTTTTAATCTTCTTGTGGGTCTTTCCTGAGATAATTTTAGGTATGGAGGATATAGAACTACTGTACTACATATATTCACCGGCCTCTTTGGCCTTACAACAGTTTCTAGAATTGAAATTCTAAAATGTAAAGCGTGTTCTCAATTAGAGTCCATATTTTAACAAAACAAAACAAAAGAATGAAAACTTCTGTAGAGGATACATTGAAATCAGATGTGCTCTGCTTGCTGATGCTGCTCAAGTTAAAGTCATGAACCAGGTAAGTCTTGAAAGGATACATGGAAGTCAGTCAGCAAAGTAAGAGGCAAGATCATTGAGGAAGTGAAGGGGCACCTACAAAGGCGTGTATGCACATGTAGAATGTGGAAGTGGTATAGTCTAGTGATAAGCAGAGGATAAACACGAGGGGATGGTGTTGGGTGAAGCTGCAGAGGTAAGGCTGGGCTCAGGTCATCAGGAGCCTTGTATGCCAAGCTGTGATGCTGGACTCTTCAGGGCAGTGACCCAGTCAGACCTGCATTTAGAGAGCCTGTTTCTGTGTGGTGGATGGAGTGAAGGAAGGTGAGTCTAAGCCAGGAGAACTTGGAAGAGGATACTTATCCAAATGAGGTGACCTACCTGAGATAAGAATAGAGCACTGTGAGTGGAGAAGTGACTTTGCTGAGAAATGTAAGAGAAAACTGAGAAAGGGTTTAATGACTCCAAGGAAATGGAAAATGAGGGGAGAAAAGAATAAATGGCCAGTAAGTGGTACCTGGGAGACAGTGTGGAGCTGATCCCTGAGGTAATTCCAGCAGGGGATAAAAGAGCCAGTTAGGGAGGACAGGTGATGCGTTCTATTTTTAAAAAAGATAAATGGAAGCTCTGAGTAGAAATGTCCAACAGATAGATGAATATACAGACCTTGGGTTTGGGATTAACAGGTGAGCTGAAGGCCGAGAATTGGGATTCAGCATATAGGTAAAAGTGAAAGTGTTAGTTGTTCAGTCATGTCTGACTCTATCCAATCCCATGGACTATAGCCAGCCAGCTCCTCTGTCCATGGAATTCTCTAAGCAAGAATACTGGAAAATATTGAAGCCAAATAAATGGTTAAAAATAGCCTGAGAATAGGTATAGTGGTTATTAGTTAAAAACAATTCTTAAGTAATGGTTATATTGTCTTTCCATTGACACTTCAATAATTCCCCAAAGCTAAACAATTTCATTGACTAAAATATTTCTTTAAGCATGTGCAAGGTTAATCAGCAATGGTGAAGTTCCTTGGTAATCAATAAGAGAATTGAAATGTGACAGTCACTCCCTTGAAACCCATATCCCCACTGTGCATGTTACTGCCCTCTCCCACCCAAGCCAAGAGCTGTGAGGAAATCAGGTGGAAACCAGAGGCCATCATAACAGGGAACAGAATCTGGGTGAATCTTAACTAATGCAGTTGGAACTGTTTAACGATGTGCACCCATATCAAGGGAGTCTTGGATGCATGACTGTTCTCACAACAAGGTGAAAAGCAGAAGTTAAAATGTTGGTGGGTAAGAAGATAAGCCTCCAACTATTTTAAAACAGATCCTGAAGAATGCAGATAGGTTTGATAGAAGGTGATCAGGGCAAACAAACATGAATGCTGAGGTTTCTTAAGCATAGAAAAAAAATTTAAATGTTTGTTCAGGGCTTTTGGGCATTGTCATCAAAAGTAAAGAATATTGCTCTGGAATGCATAGAATATCTGAGTCCACATCCAGCTCTGTTACTCTGTTAATACTTCTCTCTGGCATGACCCTTTACTTTCTTGAGTCTCAGTTTCCTTGATGAAAATACAGGCTTGTGCTAGGTGTTTCTTCTAGGTGTGAAAGCTTGGGATTCACTGTATAGGGTACTCTTTGTTAATAGAAAAAAAAAGGTTTATGAAATTGTAGTAATTTAGAGATGATTATTTGCACTGTCAATGGATTTTCCCTATTTATAACAGAATTTACTGATGGGATAGTCCTTTTAAGAAACTTGGCTGTTGTCTGGTGAAAGAAGTGTTGGGCATGGGGTCAGAAGATTTGCTCTGGGACAGGCTGTATTCGTTTATGAGTTGTATGACTTAAATGCTTAGGTCTCAGTTTCCTCACTTTAAAATTAAAATATTAATAAAAATGCCTGGCTATTGTTCAGATCATGTTGAAGGCTGTGAAAGTGGTGAAAGTGTTAGTTACTCAGTCATGTCTGATACTTTGTAACCCCATGGACTGTAGCCCACAGGGCTCCTCTCTCCATGGGATTCTCCAGGCAAGAAGACTGGAGCGGGTTGCCCTTTCCTTCTCCAGGAGATCTTCCTGATCCAGGGATGGAACCCGAGTCTCCTGCATTGTGCAGATTCTTTACCGTGTGAGGTTGAAGGCCGTAAGGCATTACATAAATGTAAGTTATTCTCAAAGATGATAGTCATCCTAACCTAATATGTATACACATAATTCTTTTAGTGTTGGAGCCCATTCTTAGAAATGAACTGCTAGTGGGATTAGCACTGTAGGGATCCACTGTGGATGGCATAGCCCCTCAGGACAAATGGCAAGTATTTTATGTTGGAAATTGCTCTTCCCTTCTCTTCACATCCCTCATGTCGGGCTATGCCTTCAGGCATAGCTTCTTTCCCTGACCATTGGTTCTGTAGTTGTTGGTCCAGCCTCCTGAGCTGCCTTGACCTTGCTTCGCCTATCCTTCTGTGCCTGCTGATCTCTACCTACCCTTTCACCACCATTAATGCAACAGTGCCTCAAGCTATGGAGAACTTGCATTTTAATGTCTTGTTTATTCATTTAGTTCCAGATATAGCACTGGCATAACTTTTTTCAGGAATTGTGGTTCAGACTATTTCCCAGATCTCAAAAATTATTGGAGAAAGGGAGGTCATAGCAGTAAATAGCCCACTATGCTGAGCTCTCTGAATGGGACTGAGAATGCTTTTGGCTAAGAAATTCTGCAGTGTGGCATTCTAACACTTACTAAATGAGAGTTCCAAGGATAGCCAGCACCCTTACTCTTACTTGCCAAGAGGGTTCATAGCACTCGAGCTTCTCTGGTGACTCAGATGGTAAAAAAAATCTGCCTGTAATGCAGGAGACCTGAGATCAATCCCTGGGTCAGGAAGATCCCCTGGAGAAGGAAACGGCAACCCACTCCAGTACCTTGCCTGGAGAAATCCATGGACAGAGGAGCCTGGCAGGCTACAGTATATAGGGTCACAAAGAGTCAGACACAACCGAGTGACTAACACTTTCATTTTCACAGAGCACTCATTGTGAAGGAAGATAATATGTGTATACATATTTGGGGAGTATGACTTTAGGTGGAGGGATTTCAGCTCCTTTTAAGGCACTGATTTATTTTCTTGGGCTCCAAAATCACTGCGGCTGGTGATACAAGCCATGAAATTAAAATATGCTTGCTCCTTGGACGAAGAGTTATGACACACCTAGACAGTATATTAAAAAGAGACATCACTTTGCTGACAAAGGTCCATAGAGTCAAAGCTATGGTTTTTCCAATAGTCATGTACGGATGAGAGAGTTGGACCATCAAGAAGTCTGAGTCCCGAAGAATTTATTCTTTTGAATTATGGTGCTAGAGAAGACTTGTGAGAGTCCCTTAGACAGCAAGGAAATCAAACCAGAAAACCCTAAAGGAAATCATCCCTGAATATTCATTGGAAGGACTGCTGCTGAAGCTCCAATACTTTGGCCACCTGATGGGAAGAGCTGACTCATTGGAAGAGACCCTGATGATGGGAAAGATTGAAGGCAGGAGGAGAAGGAGGTGACAGAGGGCAAGATGGTTGGATGGCATCATTGACTCAGTGGACAAGAGTTTGAGCAAACTCCAGCAGATGGTGAAGGAAAGGGTAGCCTCATGTGCTGCAATCCATGGAGTCGCAAAGAGTCGGCCTTAGTAACTCAACAACAACAAAGGTTGTTGATCAATAACCTTTAATAAAGGTTTAATATATAACAACCTTTAATAAAGGTTGTTATACCAACAACAAAGATCAAAGCTATTCTGGAGGTCACCGTTCTGTGATTACACATCTCTCAGGTCCACTGAAGTTGCCATTTATGTTTCCAGTTAGCAGTGGTATCTATGAGCTTCATGGTTATCAAGCTCCAGTAGAGTGTAGACAGTACTTCTTGATGCACTTGTACTGTGACTGACATGGATAACTCTCAGTAAATATTTGTTGAATGAGTGAAGTCATAGTTATGATAGTTACTGTATTTTATTCCAGGCATTGTGATAAATGTTTTATATCATCATCTCTAATCTGTATAAAATAAAATTTATCTTCATTATGAGTGAGGGAAGTGAGACCGAGAGAGGCAACACTCCTTTTTCAATGTCACATAGTTAGTATGTAGCAGAGCTCAAATTTGCCTTCAGATCTGCCTGCTTTCAAAGCTTGGGGTCCTGTGTATACCTAGACATATCTCCCAGTATATGGACAAATGCAGAAATCCTCAAACATCAGGGAGGTAAGAGGACAGAGGAATAGATAGAGGGGCCCATCTAATTATTTCCCTTGGGTCTGATCCGCTGGAGTATAATTTACTGGATGTTCAATATGTTCTAAGTTATACTCTTAGGTTTTTTGTTTTACATTAAAGTAAAAGCTTGTTAGATTTGCAGAATTAATAGGACTAAGGGAGTACTTCAGTTAATGCTGAGAGAGTTCTGTAGGTATGTTGTGATCTGGGGGAAACATCTAATCGGAGACACTGACTCTCAGATTTTGTTAAAAGTCAGTTATTCCCATCATCAGTTTGGTGTTTGAACCCTTTGTTCCAGAACTTGGCCAAGTGGGTGTCTGCACTGGTTCAGAATACTACAAGTGACATGGAAGCCACTGGTCTGAACACAGCTCATTTCATCCCTGACTAGAATTGGCCATTATGCACTTTTTTCTTGTATTAAACTGGAATTTGTCTCCTCATGTCTTCAATCCATTGGACCCAAGCCCTCTCTGTGGGCTCTTAACAGATGGATAACTTTTCCAGGCCAACATTTTAAATGTTGGGAGTACTCTTCCCCTAGGCCTTCTCTCTGAGCGTCTGGTCCCCTTAGCATTTCACCATCTCCCCAGGACCCTGCTCTGCCACCATGGACTCCCTCTCCCCTGGTTCTGCTCTGACTTATCTACATGCCTTCTGAAGTGGAAGGCCTAGAATTTAACATGTTACTGCTAATGATAAAAATTTCATTTATTAAGCAAATGTATTTTGATAAATGTTATACCAATTAAATCATCATTAGAGCTGATGAATTACTGTGAAACAGAAGTCTATCAAGAACAAGCCTATCTACGAGAAGAATTAGAACATCACAGTAAAAGCCTTAAAGATTACAGTGTGAGAGCTGTCTGTTGTTTTCCATCTATAGTCTATGCTTTGTAAAAATATTTGACCCCATAATAGGTTTGCTAACTTTGACATTTAGGAGGATAAATATTATTATTGAAAGCTAACATTTATTGTGTCCTCTCTGTGTTCAAGTTCTGAGATAATTATGTAATTATCTCTTTTAATTCTCCTAAGCATGCTGTGAAGTAGATATTTTTATTATTCCCATTTTTCACATGAGGAAATTGAGATTTAAAGTGATT